>NC_133021.1:18594596-19203346 GCF_048564905.1 Vicugna pacos | reverse complement strand
AAAACCCCCAATTCTTTAGCCAGGCATTGCTTGGGATCCTCTCCTTGGGCCCAACAGTTTCCTCATTTTCCTTGGACAGGCTCTGTGCCAGGGGACCTGCATCTTGTCTCACCGGCTTCTCAGCCCGATCCCCTCCAATAGGGAGCCTCCTCCAGAAAGCCTTCCCTGACTGCTCCCACCTGCGCAGCTCTCTTCTCTGGCTCCTGCTGTCTCCACTGCTGCTCACCTAGTGCTTTTAAGGCTGTAAACTGATCTCCTCCCCAGATTGTGAGCTTCTCTAGGGTCCAAAGCTCAGCAAAGACTTGAAGACACCTTCCTGAATCCCCACGCATCTGTCCTTCATGGTCCATCAGCTCACTAGGGGAAGTACTCATCTCTCTGTACTTCTGAGTCCCCTGGAATTGGCCATTCCTGTCTGAGCCTTAAACCTCCTAAGTCACCTGGGTCAGTGACCCAGTTGGGATGTGGCATCCGTGATGTCAGAATCATGGATGGATTTGTCTCTGATATGGCCAAAAAGAAATTCCGTGATGGCTGGTCCCTGCTGACCTCCAGCCTCTGCAAAGCCTTCCTCCTCACCAGACCCAGACAGCTAAGGCCCTGAGTAGCCAGGCTGGCTCGCCTCTGCCAGGCAGACATGGAATTTCTTCACCTGCTACTCCCTCCATGCTGAGAAAGTCCAGAAACAGACTCATCCTGCTGCTGAGTGGGTTTGTACCTTGAAAAGTTCCGATACGGATCCTCCCTGGATGCTCCTACACCCTCCACTATATCCAAAGGGCATGGGGGAGGGGAATGAGGAGCTGGAAAGCTCAGCCTGAGGGCTGTGGTCCAGCCTCATCCTTTGTTCTCTGATGGGTGGCATTGATGTTGGGAGAACTTCCTCTGGGCCTCAACACAGCAGCCAGATCTAAGAGAAGGCAGCAAGGCATAGGTCCTGCCCAGGAGAGCTGAGGGGTGAAGGCTGATTGCTGGCTGTGTGAAAATGGGGGTGCTGCTCGGCCTGCCTCGGGGCCCAAGGAGCTCTTACAGGAGGCTCTGGATGACATAATGAGAGGACCAGGGCCCTCCTGCTCTACTCATCTTTCTTCCAGAGACCTGGCTCAGTTTTAGCAGCAACTGCTGCAGGCGTTGCCTGGTTCCCACGTGCCCCGTCCTGGGCTGGGTGGGGAAGGAGCCTCTAAGAGCAGGCAGGCACGTCTGAACAGGAAGATTGGGCAGCAGCATAAAGGAGAGACACGAGACCCTGGGATGGGCCTGGTGAACTTGGGCTGAGAGGTGAGAAGAGGCAGGGTGCCCCCAGATTCAGACCCTGCATGCATGAGTGTAGGTGCCATGCAGGGGGCAAGGAACTAAACCCAGACTTCAAGACCCTTTTTTCACTTGAAGTATAAGCCCGAAGCCACCTGTGCCCCGCCCAGTATCTGCTGCCTTCAGATCTCCAGGTACACGCCCACCTTCAAGCACACAGCCCTGGACAGTCCTCTCTGACCCTTCCCAGAATTCGAGGAGCAGTGAGACCCACGACGCACCACATCTGGTCTTCCCACGGCAGAGGGTGGACCCTCTTCTCCAGCCAGACTAATGCTATATTGTTTTTAAAAAGATATAAGATGCCGCATATTTGCCTTGCTTGTCTGTGTTTTCATGTCTTTCCCTGTGACACAGCCCAGATGCTACCTCTTGGTAAACCTGTCGTCCCAACAGTCACCTCCTCCAGGAAACCCTCCTTAGCCTGCCCTGTTCTGGTGAATTCACCTGCTCAGCACAGCTCCGGCCCTGGGCAGTATAACTTCTATTTGCACTTTGTTGATCACACCTTATCATTATCAGAGGTCCTCACCCGCATCACCTCTCACTTCCCATGCACTCTAAGAATAAAATCATCGCAGCGGCTGTCATCAGGGAAGATTCCACGGTTCACCAACTGCGTTCCACCTACGACGGCTCAGAGCGGGTGTCACCATCTCCTTTGCAATAGGAGGGGGTGAGGCATCACTGTGGGAAGGGCAGGAAATTTGGGTGTGATGCCCAGCCCCATCCCTGCTGGTCTTCCTGCTCTGGATCCCTCCCCAATCTGGCTGAGCCTCCCTCAGCTACCGTGTTTCCAAAGCACTGCTTACATCTGAGTGACTGTCTGCCCCCAAGCCTTTGATGGCTTCCTTTCACCAAAATGCATCATTTAAAGCACCTTCTGGGTATCAGTGTTCCCGTATCTTGCCCTCCCCCGACAGTAGACCCCTCATTCTGGCCTCTGGGGATCCCCCAAGCTTTCCTTGGCCCAGGTTATTTTCCCACCTGGGAAACTCTGCCTTTCCGCACTCAAATCCTCTCCCCTCTGAAGGCCAAGCAGGCCCCTTTCTGATCTCTCTGGTCCATGCTCTCCCACTGCCTCCCACCCCTACTGCCCCCTGCACAACCTCACCGCTCCCACGTTGCTATCAGGCTGTTCCGAGTAGGGTGTGTCAGGGACCAGGAGGGCGCTGGATGTCTCTCACCCACGTCAGGGCTCGTTCAATGCAGCACTGAGGACTGCCTGTGACACCCCCCTCTCATCCTGCGCATCTCCCGAGGAAGTGAGCATTTGCCTCCTGCGTTGCCCACGCAGCGCCGGCAACAGGCATCCGTGGGAATGACATGGCGTGGAAGACCGCGGGCGGTGGTCCCCTCTCTCTGTCATTCCTATTCCTGTCACCATCTCCTTCAGCCTGGGCACACATGCGGCAGCTTTTAAATATCATCCAGGAGCCCATTTGCAATGATTAATATCCCATTTCCCCTGAAACAGTCCTTTGCTAAATTAGCCGGGGCCAGAGGGAATTTGGTGAGGAGCCGCGAGTCTCAACTTAACTTGCCGAATGGATTAAAAGAAACTTAGAAACAAAATGCAGATCAACCAACACCCCTTCCCCCGGCTGAAAACCTAAAGTCCATTTAAGCTCAGCAGGTTTGCAGTTAATTATAATTTCGCACCTATGGCAGGAGTTACCGAGGTGTTTATAATGTGTGTCTGTCTCATGGGGCCCTCTCTAGGGACCCTTCCCACCAGCCACCTCCTTCCCCAACCACAAAGACCTGTTTTCACACAGCTGCTGTTTGGGTTCAGTTGTGTAAACAAGAGGACCTTTCTGGATTTGTAAAAATTCTTTTTAAAAGGAGCTTGGGAAAGAAAGGAGACAAAGATCCTTTTTGAAGTCATAAGGAACAGGGATTACGGAGAATAAAACCCCAGGGCAGGGGAACTTTGAACCATGATCCAAAGAAACTAGCTGTTGAAAATGCTTAAACAAAAGTAGGACGGATTGTGGTCAGATATGTGGTAGAACTTCCTGCCCCTCAAAAAAGCCAAACCCTGGATGGGCCACATGGCTGGGTGATCAGATGTCTAATCCTTAACCCTTTCCAAAGGCAGGTGACTCCTGCCCCAGCTTGAGCACCACGACTGCCTGGGAAGTGGGGAAGTGCTGTCTTTACGTCGGACACGAATTTCCCGAGGTGAACACTGTAATGCCTTTTCTTAAACATCAGCCCAAAATAAATCAGGAACTCAAGTACATGAAAGATCTGCCGGGACATTGGCTTTGGGGCTGGTGTTCACGGGAAAACATCACAATCTACGGCTAGAGAAATTCCGGTGGGAATAGAACAGGCCAGGCCGACAAAACAGGGTTTTGGATCTCTGAGGAAGGAGGCCGAGGAGGCCGGAGTTTCTTTTCTTCTTGATGGTTTTTAAAAGCAGGAGGGGCTGGGTGAGGAGCCGACTTGTTGGGGGGAGGGTGGACACGATGGCTCCTGGGGCCTCTCCGGGCCACTGGGGTGCCAGCAGGGCAGTTGGCCATCCCACAGACAGAGGTTCACCTTGACCCCTCGGTCCAGCCTGCTGGACGCAGACACAGCTGTGGGAAGGAAAAGAATGTTGAACCGAATAAGCTGAGGAACTGAGGATCCGGGGGTCTGCAGGGTCTGGGGGTGGGGGAGTGAGGAGAGGCACCCCTCCCCCCACAACACATCCACATCACACACACATCCAGGCCGCGGAGGAGCAGGGACACTGCCTGCTTCCGGGACTTCTGTGGGGCACAGAAAGAGCAGGGCTGGGGGGGGGAGGTTCTGCTCCGAATGGCAGACACCTCTTCTTTAGGTGCTGGCTTGGGGCCTCAGTCCCTGGATCCCTTCTCAGCCCAGAGTGGCACCCTCTGGCTGGGGTGGGGTGAGCTCCACTCGTTTTGGGGTCTCTCAGGCAGGGTACAAACCGGGAGCCCCAAAGTAGAGGTCAGGGTGTGCTGGACCCCGGGCGGAGGCTCCTGAGGCCCCAAAGGGGAGACACTGGGGTGGAGGCGGAGGGGTTCTTGCTGGGGGCCCTTGACTTCCAGACAGCGGCTTGGCTGCTGCAGAAATGAGGCTTTTCTTGGGGCCAGAGTCTCCTTCCTCCCCGCACCCCCCCCCAGGGGAGCCCCACCCAGGACCTCTCGCAGGACCTCGCACCTGTCCTTCCAGCCTGTTCTTACATCTTCCCCCATCCCTGCCCCCGAACTGCATCTCGGGCTAGGGGCCATTTAGAGTAAAACGGTTTTTTAAAAACACCGTGTTCCCCACCCTCTTAGTATAATTTCTGATTGATCTTCCACGTGCTGTGGCCCCTGGCCCTTTAACCTTATGTTTCTTGTACCCACTCCCTCCTGGGACAGGGGCTTCCTAGCACCACCCTGAGGGATTTCTGTTCACCCAGAAGCTTTTGTCAAGTGAATCATTTATTGCCTCTCAAGATTGGAAAATAGAAACTTCTGTGTATTGAATTTTCATAAAGCAGGGCCATTTCACGGGCTGCCCTTGAAGCTACCTGCCTGGGGTGTGGCACCAGACAGCTAGAAGAGTCTGGAAGTGAGAAACCCAGCACCGGGGCAGGGGGTCATCAGAGTGGCTGTGGGTCCTTCGAAGGCCCCCTGACAACATGTTGTCTGAGTCTGTTTAGAAATAAAATAATGCTCGGAGGAGGAATGAAGAACTTAATAGGATTTTAAAAGCCACAGGAACTGATGGGGATACAGATGGTGGAGGGGCCGGGATGACGGAGTCAACCCTGGTTTTATGGTGGGGAACACAGCCCCGGGGAGGGCCTTGGAGCCACGTCCACATGCATCATGTCCCACCTCATTAGCCGGCCCGGCGGGGCTCCTCTGCCACACGAGCACTGGCCGAGGTGAGGGGGACGGACGCCCTGAAGATGCCGTTAAGTGGACGAGGAGCTGCGAGGGGCTCAGGAGCCACTTGGCTAAGTGACAGGCCCACACCTGCCTTGGACCAAGTGTAAATGGATGACTCACAGTCTGTCCCACCTGCCCCGGACCCTGCACGCCCTCCGCGCCCTGCCCCTCCAGCCAGAGACAGACTGAGACGGGGCGGGAGACTGAGCTGGTGGAGAGATGCAGACGTGGGCTCCCAGGTCTGCAGAGGGAAGAGAGGGGTACAATAGAAGCTGCAGCAGGGCCCTTCAGCCCCAGGCTGCTCTGCAGGATTTGGGGGGACACGAAAGAAGTTCTTTCACCCTCTTCCATATGTGGGGGGTCCATGGCTGGAGCTCAAGGCCAACCCCCTTGACATCTCCTGAACCTCCCTGAAACCCTGAGCCAGTGGGGGGACCACATGGCTTTATAACCGAGAGCTCAGCCCTCCTACTCACGTCCACCCCACACCTTTCCTTCCATGATTATCTGGCTTCCACCCAGGCTCCCCTCCCAGGTTCAGGCTTGACTGCTGCCTTTGCCTCCTTTCCCTGGGCCTGACGAAGGCCTGCTCAGGACAACACATCCGGATGAACCCTTCGGTGGTCCCCGTGGCAGATGTGACAGCTTCCCCAGCTGGGGCCTCGCGTAGTCTCACATGTCAGCTGGAGGCTGGAGGGTGTCTGTGCCTGTATAGTTTCCAGATCGGGTCCCTGGAGGGGTGAGGGCTGAGGAAGCCACCCTGCCAGACTGTTCTGCCCCTTGCTCCTGTCCCCTCCGGAGGAGCTCCCCGGTGCTTCCCTGCCTTCTCTGAGTGGGCAGCCCCTTGAATCCCCTCTCTCCCAGGCCTCCCTTTCAAGCCATCCTGGCTTCTAGCTCTTCCAGCTCCACATCCTGACATCTTGTGTTCTGTCATTTCATACTGATGAGCTGAAACCCGTGGCCCCAGTCTGTGCGCCACCCCCAGCCACTGTGTCCCTGGCAGGGACATTTGGTTTCCACTTCGCTAAGATGTGTATGTGAAGTTGCGTGTGTGTCGTCGAGTGCCTCTGTCGGTGTGAGTGGAAGGCACGTTGGTGGGAAAGGTGTGCGAGTGCCTCCGGGCCTCCTCCAAATGCAGCCGGGATGAGGCCTGCATCAGCCAAACCTTCTGACCTGTGGATGGCTGCCGGGAAGAGGCGGGGGTGGTTTCTGGTCATGGGGCGCTTTTAGGGGACAGCGTGCATCTGCTGGCCTCACTCCCCTGGTTAATGAACTGGCTCGCTTGTTTCGGGGTGAACGTGAGTTGAAATACAACTTGCTCTACCGAGTTCGGCGGGGTTAACTGGCTCCTTCTTGTAGAGGGACGGGTCCTAGGGAGGCTCTTTCTCTTTTGGTTTTCTTTCCCAGCCTGGCTGGAACCCTGGCTCTTGGTGGTGGTAGCAGGGACCGTCTCCTCTCTTCCTGCCTAGGGACATTACAGCTGGGATGCCTTCTTTCTCTGACTGGTCCCCCCCACAGAGGCGGGGGCTCCTGCTTCTGATGGAGACAAGCACAACCCCTTGGCTTTGTATTCAAAGCCCCATTTTCCCTTTGTTTCCTCACTGTCTCCTGCCAAATCTATGTCTCTTGGTCCAATTTTCACCTCCTCCAGGAAGCTCTCCCTGCCTGCTCCTGGTCACAATGAGCTCTCTCTTATCTGACGCCCTCCAGCTCTGGTCTCTCATGTCTTATGAGTAGGTCCGGGAGCTCCCTGTCCAGCCTGGCCCTGCCTCCTTCACCTGGGACCCTGTTCTTCTCCCCTCAGTCCCCTTGAGAACGAGACTAGAGGCATGCCAAATGCTTGCAGCACCTTCCCACTGCCCCGAGTCCAAAAGTCTATCCTGGGAGTCCGAGGAGTGCTGAGCACCCAGGGGCTGGTGGCTGACAGGCAGGGCTTTGAATTCTGACTCTGCCATCACCCAGCTGTGTGCCGTGAAACAAGTTACTTAGCCTCTCTGTGCCTCTGTGGGGCCAATAACATCCACTTTCCAAAGTTGTATGGATTAAACATATTTGTTTAAAATCCCAGCCCATGGTGGATGCTCTGTAAACAGCAGCTTTACTGGAGAGGGAGCTCTCCCATCCCTGGGGGAGAGGGTGGAGGTCCAGAGACTCAAGCCTGCGCCAGCACTCATTCTGGGCAAAAATGGGCGCAGAATCCCGGACCAGAACAAGAACTGCCGTCCTGTGCTCTTTCTAGGGAGCCCCCGCTGAGCGCCCAGGAAGCCCCTCTTCCTCGCGGTGCATTTCAGATACCTGTAGATCCATTCCAGCCCCCCTGGAGGAAGGTTGGAGCCAACCCCACACTGGAGAGAAGAGAACTGAGTTCCTCAATGGTTCCAACAGGATGGTGGCCTGTTGGCATCAGCTCACATTTCATATCAGAGACCAGAGCCCCGGAAGTTACAAAGCAACCCCTGCACACATTGACCTCCTGCCAACACTCCGGCACCCACGCCTGTCCCTGGACTCCCCATCTCTGTGTGTGGGCTGATGTGACCAAGGGATGCTTCTAGAAGCATGAGACTTGGAATAAGAAGCTGGGACTTGATATGACTGTGCAGTGGGCTGAGGCCTCTCTCTGTGGTGGGCAGGGTCTAGAAAAGCCTGCCTCCTGTCACCCTGGGCTCAAAACCTCCAGTCCTAAGCAAAGAATTTATCTCTTTGTGCTGCCCAGGGGCACTCAGGTGCCCCTGGGGTGCAGCTGGGGGTAGTAAGGGCACATGTGGCCCATGTCCTCAGGGTCTCTGGGATGCTGTATCGCTTGGGATGGGGAGACCCACCCTCTCCCTCTGGGGCCACTTCCTCGTCCTGCCCCCTCCTTTCTCCACCCAGATGTGCCCCCACGTCTTCCCAGCTCCCTCCCATCTTTCTCCCAGGCCTCCCTCCGCCTGCCCCTTTCCCTTCACCTTTCTGGGCTTTTCCTTCCCCATCGCCCCTTCCCACAACGCCCACCCCTGCCTTCCATCCCCTTCTCCTGTTCGCATTTCTTTCATCTTTTTTAATGTTCACCTCTCCCCCATCCCCTCCCCCTCAAAGAAGTATTTAATGGATATTAAATTATTTTAAACTTTTTTTTTACAAATAGCTTGGTGTTGATGCTGACTCAGGAACATCTCGCTTTTTAATATTGAACATGCAATTAATAGATAGATAATTAGGTTTGTCTCTCTTCTCCCCCCTTTGTACTGCAGGAGGAATAAAAAAAGCTGATTAATCTGGCTTGGGGCAAGTGTCAGAGCAGGAGATATATGGGAGAAAGCAGATGAGGTTAGCAACTTGGAGTCACAGAGCTTTTGCTTCCAAGGGAAGTGAAGGGAGAAATGATTTGCGTTGGGGCTCAGCGCGACCTCGCTGGGCAGAGGGCTTCCCTCCACCCCTCTCGGGTTCTGAGTGAACTGGCAGGACTTTGAGCTGTCTGCTCTGCACCAGAGGGGCCTCCCTCCACGGGGTGCTGTTCATGCCGCCCCAACTTTTCCAGATGTGGAATGTCCCCTCCTTCAAGGCAGCTCAGGTGACACCTCCTCAGGGTCTCTGGCCACCCCTACCTCGGGACCCCCTCCTCTGGGACTGTGATGCCACTTCCTCTCTGAGCTACCTCCCCACACCCGAGAGCATTCTCCCTGCCAGGGATGGGGTCTCTACTGCCTCCTGGCCCTGCCACATGGACAGGGGTTGCCGGTGAGTCATGGCATGACGGGGTGACCAGGGCCCCAAGTCCTGCTCAGCCTGCTTCCCGGACACAGTCTCCAGGAGAGGCCCTGCCTCTGTCCCATGCCACCGAGGGGAAGCCTGCGTGAGGCTGGACCCCACTCCTCTCCCTGCCAGGGCAGGGGGTCCCCGGCCGTGGGAGTTTGAGGAGCCTCTGTGAGCAGAGAAACTGAGTAACTAGACAGCCAGGAAAGGAGCAGGAGCACACAGCATGAGCCCTTCACACCGAACTGTTTCACTCTTCAACTGAGCCACCTCTGTTGTCCTCATGATGGGAAACTCTCAAAGGGCCACAGGGAGGCATGCCTGTGCCCCGGGGGGTGAGGCTCCATCAGATGGCACCAGGACACTAGCTCTGGCGAGTGGCATTCAAGCCTGGGTCAGGAGGGCCCCAGAACCATAGAGGCCTTGTGCCCAGGTCAAGGCCCTGCTATGGTCCAGAGGGCAGTGGCCTGAGCTGGAGGGACCATAGGTCCCAGGGGCAGGCTGGCCACCTGTGGCCACACTCCAGTCCCCTCAGGTCAAGGGCCTGAGTTTGCGGGTGAGGCTATGTCGTCCTGCTCCGTCCCCTTCCAGACACCTCCCTGTCTGCCTGTATGTAGCTCCAGGATCTTGACCTCAGCGGTCCCCGGCCCGGATGGGCAGCCCTTCCTTGACCTGAGCCTTCCCAGGGAAGGGCTGCAACCCATTTCTTTCCTCCTGGCCTGGCACCCTTTCTACTGCTCCATCAAGTGGGGTTTTCCCTGGTGACATGGAGGTGGGCACACTCTTTGGGGTGTCCTAAAGAGGGCAGAGGAGTGCCCAGGACATACTACTCATTAATTCATGGAAAAAAAGGAACCCCACCCTCTGGCAGACCCCAATTCTCTCCCCTCTTCTTCACTGTGTCCCCACCCCAGTCACCCAAAGCTCCAAATCCCTGTCCCAACCCCCAGCCACAAGGTCCCCAGGGGGCAGGAGGAAGTGGCAGGGAGTCGCTGCATCTCTGCATCAGAGGAGGGAGAGAGGGGGGAGGCGGAGGGGGAGGGGCAGAGACAAGTGGGCCCTCACGTGAAGGGGGCTGGCGCAGGCAGCTACTACCTCCTCGGCTCTCACTGTCCGAGGCTTCACCTGGATCTGCCGGTTCACCTGCTACAGAGTAGAGACGAGGGCAGTGTTAGAGCAGGCCGGTGTCCTGCCACCCACACCCAAAGGTACACTGGTGTTCACAGGTCCGCAGCACACAGACCACACCCACTGACACGTGCACCTGCACACGGGGCACCGGGACAGCTGCAGAGGTGCAGAGCCTCCCTAAACCCCCACTGTCTCCCCTCGCCCATGCAGTCCTCAGGGCCCTGTGACTTCAGGAGAGTTTCTCAGGATTGCAAACCCCGTGGTGTCCGCCTGCCAGCTTTGAGCATCTCTTGCTAACTGTGATACCAGAGTCTGGGGTGTCCCCTGGGCGCCTCTCTGGCCTGCCCTGGTTCACTGGAGACAGCTGACTTCGCCTAAATGAGCTGGTCTCTGGCTGCAGACTGAATCCTACTCAGGTTGGGGCCTGGCAGCAAGCTGTGCCCCACCCCTGCACCACCTCATGGATGCGGCTGCGGGTCCCGGGGTGCCTGAGGTTCCTGATTGAAGCAGAGCTCAGGGCTGGGGCTCTTGATTGCAGCCAAACTGTCCCTGCAGGGGGTGTGCGGAGTGGGCACAGCTTCTTGTCTCCCGTGGTGTCTGGGCCCTGGGGGAACCCCAGGGCACCGTCTTCCTCCCCCAGCCTCCCAGCTGCCGGCCTCTCTGAAGGACCCATTTCAGTGCCCCTCACTAGGGGACTCTGAGCTCCAAGCATCCTGGGCTCCGCAGCTGGCTTTTAATCCTCCTGCCGCCCAGGCATGGGGGTGCTCTCAGGCTCTGAGGGCCCAAGATATTTCAAACAATAAAAATGGTAGGACTCATGCAAATGGAATGGTAATGCTTTGGCTTTGTGCTTTGGTTGGTCTCGTACCTCCCGTATCCCTTATCCCATTTACATTTTGCTCACAAACCAAGCCTGAGAGGCAGGGGGCGCAGGTCCTGAATGCCCCCACTTTATAGATGGAGGGGCGGAGGCAGGGCCACCTCGTGGCAGCATGAGTCTGCCAGGGCTGTTTCTGGGCTTGCGTCCCGCACCAGGTGACCTTTCATTGCCAGTTCCCCTCGTGTCCGGAGGCTGGACCAGCCAGTCACAAGCTTCCTTCTGGTCTAGGATTCGTAGTGAGTTCTGGCTGCGTCAAGATGACTGGGTGGGGGAGCGTGGGTGCCCATGACTCAGCAAGGTGAGGATGAGGCCAGAGGAAGGGCAGAGCCACCAAAAGGAAGCACAGAGGTGGGAGGCAGGGCTCGGGGCAGAGGGAAGGAGGCACAGGTGGCCAGGGGGCAAGACAGGACACTGTGGGGGAACGTCCACTGAGAGGGGGCCCTGGTACCACTGTTTGCCCGGAGGTCTCCACTTGGCACCTCTTCCAGAGCTGAGGGAAAGGAAAGTACTTTGTATGTGAGCTCTGCCAGCAGAGGACATTGTGGGGTTACGGGAAGTTCTAATCACAGGGAGAAGGAAGAGGGACGCAAGGAAATTCCCAGCTTCAATTAGGGGGCCCTGACTACCCTATAAACCACTTCCTTTCTAGTCCTTGAGTCCAGAGGACTGAGCAGACATCTGGCACAGGAGAAGGGCTCCGAGAGGGAACCAGGGCACTCCTGGTTTCCCATTCTGCGCCTTCTGAGACTGGACGCCCAACGCTGTCCCAGGCACAGTCAACCCTTGTCCTCCCTTCTGACCCCTTCCTCCGAGCCTCCCCCAAAGCTGCACTATTCCCCTGGGTATATTTCTACAACTTTCTTGCTTATATAATTATTGTAATTCTCTGAGGGAGGGATTACTATCTCTCGCTTGCTAATGAGAAGCCAGGCTCCGAGGAGTGGCAGATCTGGGATGCAGCCAGAGTGGGTAGGCACGGTGCTAACATTACAAGGGTGGATTGGCCCTCCTGTATTTCATCTCGCTTGACCTCAAGCTGCTCTGGGAGGAGGGGGCCAAGGGAGGAGGTCGGGGGGAAGACATCTATCTGGAGAGGGGAGATTGGGCCACCGAATCAAATACAAGCTCTTCATTCTAGCCCCCCAAATTTGGCCCCCACCCCTCTTGCATCATTCCAACCCCCACGTCCCCAGTGCCTCCTCCCCTTGGCCTGCGAGCCCCCTCCCACACCCCCACCAGCCCTTGGCCGTTGACCATGAAGCCTTCCTGGTACTCCAGTGGGAGGGTTCCTGCATGATGTCTCCCTTTTCCATACAGAAGGTACAATCAAGGATGGAATTAAGTTGCAAGGGGGACACTCATGTCCCCCAAAAGATGTACAACTGCTCCACCTACAGGAACACGAATAGACGCTAAAATAGTATATTGTTGGATTGTCATATCTTCCCCTATGCAAATAGATAATCTTTAACTTTAACCAAGGAAATGGAGTTTCAGAGAGGTTAAGAAACTAGCCTGAGGTCACATAGGTGGTAAAAGGTGATCAAGAGGAACCCAGGACTCCTGACACCTGCCTACCTGTTCAGGAGATGCTGGGAGCCTTGGGGAAGGTCCAGGAAAGTTCAAAGCAGAAGTGTGGGGAGCGGGGTTGAGGGTGGGGGTGAGGCAGGCAGAGAGGGTGAACCAGACCCAGCTGGGTGGGATGAGGGAGGGAGGAGGAGACCACAGAGACCCCTTCTGTGGTCTCCTCCCCAGGGATGGAGCCAGAGCATGCCCAGGCCGACCCTAAGTGCTTAGGGGTGATGTCTGGACGCGTGGCAGGGACCCTGGGAGGACTCGTCCCCCAGCACCTTGCTTCTGAGGCTCACGTCAAGCCTCTATGTAAGAGCAGATGGGGTGAGCCCTGTGCATTGACAAGGACTGGGGAAGAAATTCGCTGTTTTGCTGAGGCCCATCTTGCACGGTAAATTAAACAAGGCAAATGGAATCTGCCTGTGCATGGAGCCTTCCACCCTCGGGGGCACCCCACCCTCAGACAGCCAACCACCCTCCAGCCCACTGTCCCTGCTACCTGGGCGCTCGTGAATGCCCGGCCCAGGCTCATGGACTCAGGCTTGACTGCCCCCAGCCCTCCCTGACCAGGCCAGCCCTGGATGGTGCGCCCAGGTCTCGTCCACAGCTCGTGCTGGGCTTCCTGGCAGTAGCGACCCAGCGGCTCATCCAGCCTCCCGCTTGCCCTCAGCCATGGGCTGGGCACCCACACTGGAGCCAAACTGACTTAGTTCCCATGCACCTGTGGCTCCGGGGGTCGTATTTCATGTCCCATCATGACCTAGGGATGGTCAGCGTCCAGACAGCCTTTGCGGGGCTGTCAGAGAGGTGCTGGGCTGGATGGAGAGAGAAAATACGGCCCGTGCTTTCTTAATTCTCAGCAGAAATAAAGTGTCAGGCTCGGTGGGGAAGATTTCTTAGCATGAGCAGGCTCTACACAGATGCCTTGGGCCTGAAGGGACATCTCCCTCCTCTGCTCAGTGCCTCTCTTCCCTGTTCCAGACTCCAGACCCGTCCAGCCTCACTGAGGCCTGCTTCTGTCTTGGAAAGAGGCGACCAGGCCAGGCTGCAGAGATGGGCAGTGAGTCAGGAACGATGAGGGCAGGGAGGGAGGATCCTGGCAGGAAGGTGGGAGGGGCATGTGCCATCTCCTTGACTTTCTTCTAACTTTGGCCATGGTCTCAGGATCTTTCAGTCCCACGAGCCCCCAGGGATCCCCTGCAGATAAACACAGCTTTGAGGACCCTGGAGCTCACTTCTTTGTGTCTTTACCTTTAACCCATCTCTTGCTCTGTCCTGCTGTCCCTCTCAGCCACTATGCTGTCTTTCTGGGAGGACCTGGGTCATCAGCATATGGTGCGCCGCTGTGGCCTTCAGCCCAGGTTGTGACCCCAGGCGCCTGACCTGGGCTGCCTTCCCCGGGTCAGGAACAGCTCCCTAAAGTCACCCTCAGGCTTCTGGGGTCAGCGCTTCAGGGACATCACTAACTCTTGTCGGCTGTGTTCCTGCTTCCAACCCGGGAGCCCCTCAGTGGGAGCAAGTGGTCCTGGCCCAGGATCGGGGTCCTCTCTGCTGCCTACAGCAGGCGGCGGGGGCTCCTTCCTTCCCAGGCCCCTTCCGCTTCAGCTCTGCCTCCCCTCCCCCTCCCCATCTTTGCCACTTTTTGCGTCAACACATATCCACGCGTTAAATAAGACATTCCAGTAGTTTCTTCATCATCATAACTTAAGCTGGGACATACCCTTTAAATATTCATTCAGCTATGAAAACTGGGCATTAAAATTTCAATAATGTCAGGCTCATTTGAACTGGGCTCCTTCGGAACGATTACGATACAATTAGAATAAATATGATGATTGAGCTGGTCCAAAGGCTTCACCTGTCCATCCAGTGTGGCTCCCAGTGGAAGGAGAGGCCTGTGGCCAGTGGGCAGATGGACAGACTGACGGACAGCCCAGCAGGCTCTGACTTGATTCTCCCTCCCCCTCCCACACCCCCTCCCTCCCATCTCAGTTCCCTGGGTGACATCTCCCTCCCTCTGCAGGTCTCTGGGCAGGTGCAGGGGCCTCCTTCTCCAGCAGGGAAGTTGGTCCCCATTAACCCTGGTGGCTCCAGTTACCCCTTTCCTTGCCCTCCTGGTACAACCTGGACCGTGCTCCTGGGCTTGTTCCTGGGTGAAGGCCATTTTCCTTCTCCCTTACCCTGCGAGGGGCTCCCTGAGGCTGGAATGAGCACCCCACCAGAGCTGGGACAGCCGGCAGAGGGGCCCCTGGCCCCGGAGTGCACAGATGTGTTCTGCCACCAGACCAGAAAGGGGCTGGCTTCCCCTGGTTTCCCTTTTGCTGCTGCCACCTTCTGAGGGGCTGGCATGGAGGTTTACGGGGGCTGAGCCCACCTCCGTCCCTCACTGCCTGGCACCTGCCTAAGCCAGTGTGGGCAGAAGAGAGCCCAGGGGATGTCCATAGCTCTGCCCTGCTTCACTCGGGACAGCCCTCACTGCCCACAGGATCACTGGGGGTCCTTTCCTGGGATCTGGGCCCCCCCCCACCTGTCTTCTCAGGAACCCAAGCCCTCTGC
The DNA here is from genome assembly GCF_048564905.1 of Vicugna pacos. Classification (NCBI taxonomy): domain Eukaryota; kingdom Metazoa; phylum Chordata; class Mammalia; order Artiodactyla; family Camelidae; genus Vicugna; species Vicugna pacos. The sequence goes on along the minus strand of NC_133021.1, from coordinate 19,188,268 downwards.
TTCACAGCCAGCCCCAGGGTTGCTGAGCCAGAGCTGTCTTAGAGAGAAAAGAGCCTGGAAAGTCCCCTGTCACTCCTCAATGGCCATCCAAGCCGTCCTCTTGCTCCATGAGACCTCCTGCTCTTCCAACAAGACTTCCTCGGTTATCTCTCAGCCCCCAGGTCACACGGGCCCTATTGCTATTTCTCTCTCTCTCCCTCTCCCTCTCTCACTCATGTGCGCCCGTGTGTGTCACAGCCTGAGACAGACAGACAATTGTTTCTCAAGCAAGATAAGCAGCCTGACTTTCTACTCACAGATCCCCAGCCCCTAACTCAGAGCTGAGCTCCCCTGGAGTGTGTGTGTGTGTGTGTGCGCGTGCACGCGTGCGCGCACGCCCCTGTGTGCATGCCCGCCTGTGCCCACGCTTGAACAGTACTTGAGTGACATCACAGACGTCATAAGAGAGTTCATTCAGGTCGGGGACTGGGATTAAACAGGATAAGGAAGGAGACTAGAGCCGTGCCTGCTGCATAGCAGGCTCCCAGCAAACGCCAGCTTCCATGTTGTTTTCTAATCCATGACCCAGAAATGCCTCAGGAAGTTCTGGACCGATGCCCAGCCTGGGGCCAAGGGAGGGGGAGGATGATTGGGGGTGGCAGGATGGCCACGGTGGTGGCCTATGGAGACAGCCAGAATGCTCTTCAGCCAGCAGCTGCGCCCCCTGATATAATTCTAGGGTGGACGTCCAAACATCAAAGCCAAGGGCCCTTTCTGGCTCCTTTTGGGATGTGTGAGTGCCTGGTGACACCCAGCTCCCTGCTCACAAGAAGGCTCTGCTTCTTCCCAAGCCACGAAATATCTGGGAATGCTGATTCTTCTTTTTGTCCAAACCTGCAGCCTTCACTGGAGGCAGCTCTCACCTCCCTGTGCCCACCCACCCCTGGGGGTGCTTGCGAAGAGCCTGGCCCCTGCTCTTCATCTGTCCCCGCTGTTTGTTCTCATCCCCGCCAAGAGAACTCAGCTTTATGCTGTGTGCCCCCCACCGCAGCAGACACCATGGTCATGGAAATAGTGAAACAGCAGACCCCGCGTGCTGGGGCCTGTTGGCACATCCGTGCCCTAACCCCAGCGGCACTGCTGCTCCGGGAAGGGAGACATAATTTCAGGGCCACTTGTTCAAAAAACATCATTAAAGCACTAAAATATAAAGCCTCCGCTTTCTTCCATGGTCTCCCTTTCTTAACTCGTCATGGTATTTTTAATTTGCTATTTGATGTTGTTTTAAGGAAAGAAACATATAAATTTTAAATTGTTAGCATGTATTCTACCATTCATCTTGATTTTGTGTGATGCCAGGTTTAAATGCAAATAGCAGAACATTTAACTTCTGTGCAGAATCACCAAAATTACACCCTTCATTTTTTGTGGCTCATGCCTGGAGGGTACCTTGAGCTGGCTGGAGGGGAGGAATGCAAGCCAGACTTAGGAAGGTTAAGGAGCAAGAGAGGGTCCCTTGAGACATGGAGACCCTCACAGGTACCCAGAACCCTGCCCTGCAACAGGGGAGGCGGGCTGGGCCTGAGGACCACTGCCTTCCACTGACTCCAGACTGATCCATTACAACCCAGCTGAGGGTGGGCCCCGGGGAGTCAAGCCATGCTTCACTTGTGCCCATGCCCAACCTGTCCTAACACACAGTAGACAGACGACTGTCAAGAGTATAGTAAACGCTGTTCCAGGGACGCATTAGGTACCTACAAGTCTCACCTCCTCTAAGACGAGGCATCTGTTGTCCAGACAGACATCCACAGCGCTGCCAGCCTGGGGTACCACGGGGAGAGTGAGCCTGACCCCACCCTCCCTAAACCCCACTGCTGGCTGGCCTGGAGGGCAGAGTGACTGCATGTGGGGCCCGGGATGTGCAGGGATTGGGCAGGCAGGCGGTGGGAGGCAGAACCACTCATAAGCAGAAACCCCAAACCCCAAGCCCCCTACGCAGGCTCTTTCATGCCATGGACTTCACTTATGAAACACACGTTCAAAGATAAAATTTTGACAATTTCAAGGTGGCAATTGCAGAGAAGGGAATGGGAGCCTTCTGAGGGTGGGGCCCTGTGTGACAGCACAGGGGGTGCTGCCCATGAAGCTGCCCTGAACACGATGCCTTTCTGGGTCTCCCTCACCCTGGAAGATCTTCTGCATCCACCAGCTCCAGGCATCAGACATTTCCTTGACCATCTTGTGTTCTCAGCATTTCTCTGGTCCGTGCACAAGCTCCAGCTCCAGAGAGATGGTTACTCCAAGATTCAGCTTTTAAAAATGAACTTTGGGCAATTTTGGGAAGATAGACTGAAATTTTCCAGCCTTTGGTATAAAAGGCCAGCGGTGACGAGAACTCACCAATGAGATCGTGGGAACCACAGGTGGGCGGCTCTCCAGCAACCCTATCCTCCGCCAGGATTTTGCCTTTACGGCACTTAGCAAATCATAATGAACAAATTAATTAATGGAGAAATTATTTGCTTAAACCCCCAGGAGGGCAGATTCTGAATCCCAGGCCCTGCTGGATTCCCAGGGCTGTACAGAGGAGACCCTCAGTAACCTGGGGCGGGAAGGATGAACCCCTGCCCCTGGGCTTCCACCGTCCCTGAGAGAGAAAGGATCGAAGAGGGGATGGCAGAGGCAGGGGCATTGTTTGTAGCTTGTTGTAAAGATATTGTTTTAATCACCTCCTGAATAAATTGCACATGGCTTCCTCCAAAGAGAGGGGTGAAATATTCAAGGAATCCCGTTTGCTGTCATCATAAAGTCCTGACTCAAAGACAGCCCAGCAGCCATTGCAGAGTGACACATGCCTTCGCTGGAGCCCCCTGACCACTGGCTGGACCCCGAGGCAACCCTGGCCAGGCCGGTTGGCGGCGCTGCTCCCAGGGTGTGAGCAGCAGGTCCCCAGGCTGCCTGTGGGTGCAGCATCCTTGCTCTCTGTCCTGCTGGGCCATCTCCCATGCTTCCATCTCATCTGGACTTCCCGCTGACCTTGCAATAGAAATAAATTAGGGGTCCCTTTAAGCTCTCCATTCTTTCCTTCATTGCCTTGCCACAACTTGGGGTAGATATGAACCATTATGCTCCCCAACTTGTAGATTTGTTTAATGTCTTTTTTTTTTGAGGGGGTAACTAGGTTTATTTATCTATATACTAATTTTTTAATGGCGGTACTGGGGATTGAATCCAGGACCTTGCATGCTAAGCACGCACTCTACCCCTGAGCTATACCCTGCCTCATAACATCTCCTCTTTAAGAGGGAAGGCCCACACCTGTTCTGTTCCCACTGCACACCCAGAATTGGGCGTGGCACCCGGCACACAGTAGGTATTCAATACATGCTCACTGACCAAACGGATGACTGAATCCTCTATCGCACCTGTCACAGGCACTGTCCCCTCCTGCCTCAGCCAGCGCAGGAGTGTCCAGAGGCCAGAAGTGGTCACGTGCTGAACAGCCCTGGTCCTGGCCCAGGGAGAATGGCCCTTAAAGCCTCCCTCCTCCAGCAAAGTGGTGTTGTTGTACCTTCGGATTAGGGAGGGTTTACTGAAGCAGTGACCACGGTTTAGAGAGACAGTCAGCGAGCGCACACCAGACAGAAGAACCCGGAGGTTATTGTTAAAATATGCAAATCCACAGCCCATTGAAATGCAAACCCTCCAGGTAAGATTTTTAATAAATCTGGTTCTGCTCCCACTCCCCGCTTCCAGGACGCCATCTGACGCTTGTCAGGTCAGGCGTGTAGGCCTGTCAGCTCTTCACCCCTCTCCTCAGTTAGATGGTCCAGCTCGGAGCTGCCCCTGGCCCGGGGGTGGCTGGCTGCCAGCCAAGGGCCTGGGCCTGTCCCTTGGCAAAACACTTGAGGTCACCTCTGGGTCACCCACAGAGACATCTCACTCTCACTCTCACCCTCTCATTCTTCACCTCCTCTCATCTGTCTGAAGAGTAGAGTCCTAGCTCTTGTGCCCTCCTCCAGTGGAACCTTGGGATGGGTCCACCCGATCACACCTGTCACTTTGCCAGTCATGGCCTCTGGACTCTCCTTGGTCCGCTGCCGTCTAACATGGCCCCTGAGGGAGTGAAGGGAAGAACGCAGCATAGATGCCCAACAGCCTTCACGACTAGGCGTGACCCCCACCCAGCCCGGGCCTGCTGGCGCTAAGTCAGGACAGGAGAGTATGTGGAGCTGCATGGGCTCAGCCGTGTGTCTGGATGGAGGACAGAGAGGCAGGGGGGACCATGGCAGGCAACAGTTATCATGTCCTTCCCAAGCTCCAGATCTTGTGCCGAACACATGATGTGGCTCATGTCCTTCCCCTTCTCTGAAGCCAAGTGAGCCAGGTGAGCAAGCACATGGGTGGGTAGGTTGTGGCCGGCTGAGGAGGTGGTAGGGTGGGGAGAGGAGGGCATTCGGGGGCAGAAGTACCCGCAGACAACGTGTGTGAGTTGAGGGAAGGGCCAGAGAAGGGGAGGAAAGTCTCAGAGTGTGATGTGTAGGCAGGTTAGGTGGAGGCAGGGGAGCCTAGTGTGGCCCCGGAAAGGGGGCCTTTGCTGTGGGCAGTGATGTCCCTTGGCAGTTTGGGGCAGAAATGGCATCCCACTAGGGCCATGTTTAGAAAGAGCAAGGGGGCAGCACGTACACAGGGCAGTGGAGCCGTTTCGGGGGGGAGTGTGTGTGTGTGTGTGTGTGTGTGTGTGAATATTTAGATCAGGAACAGCCAGCAGGATCTTGGTATCTGGCCCCCTCCTCATCCACAGGCAGGTGGGGAGGAGAGATCTGTGCCTGTGGTGAGAAGGCAAGGTGGGGCACAGGGGCCTCTGAGCCCGCACATCCTCAGTGGTCCAGCCCCACAGACAGGCCCCAGGCAGTTGCTATGCAACAGGCTGTTCTGCTCTGCAGTGTCCAGCAAACAGCGGGCTGCGCTGGCGGTGCCTGTTGGTGGACTGCCTGGGTGGCCCCGCCCGTCCCCCTCTCCGCTTTCCTCTCTCTGCTCTCCTTCTCCGAGTCTCCACCTGCTCAGCTCTACGGAATCGAAGTTTACAGAATGCTTCCCCCGACTCACTGGGCACAAACAGAGGAGGCACCCCTCCCCTCAGGGCCCGTCAAAGGTCTCTTCTACTTGTCTCCCGAAGGTAGGGATCCTCCGGTCGGCTTTTTAGTTTTCCTTCCCCCCCCCCTACTGCCATGGGGTTGGGGTTGGGGTTGGGCTCCAGCTGTGTGGGTAGGTGCTTCTCGGAGCTGCGGCAGGTAAGGTGGAGGGGAGGGACGCAGTGAGAAATCTCCTAGATGAATAGTGCAGTTGGGCTCAGCCCCTACCTAGCAGTCAGGGCTTCTGAGGTCCACGCGGCCAGGGGTAGCCTGTCTCTTTGTCTCCAAGACCCATGCCCATCTTACCGTCTCCCACCAACACGCTGGCTCTGCCCTGGCGAAGGTGGGAGGACCCTTGTGGTCCTAATTAGATCTGCTGCCGAGGAAACGAAGCTCATTAGGCTGCGTGCCCAGGCTGGGTCGCTAACCCTCTTCAGGGTGGGGGTGTGAGTTTTTTTTAAACAGCAGTAGATAGATAAGTCAGGATGATTCGAGCCCTGATTTAGTTAGGAGGCCTGGATTTCAGCCCTAGCTCTGCCACAAACGTGTGCACATGTGGTGGGGCAGTTACCTGACCGCTTAGAGTCATATCCCCTGGGAGGATGTGCAGAGGGTTGAACGTGATGGCTCTGGTAAAGCTTTGCCCATGCTAGGCACCTAGTAAGTGCTCAGTAAACAAGTGGCAGCCACGTTCTCCCTCCTTTCCCCTCCCTTCCTCTCCCTGCTCCTTGTCCCTCTCAACGCCTCATTCCACCTGCCCCAGCTCTGCCCTCTCTGTGCCCTATTCCCTGGCGTAAGGACAACACAGCAAACCAGGACGACGTGGCCCTTCCCTCCAGGAGCTCGCCATCCAGTCTGCAGAAGGGCTTTGCTGAAATGGTGTCCTAGCCTACCCCTCCTGGGCCCCAGCCAGGCATGATGCCCCGATCCCCAGTGCCCAGCCCCCTAGCCCCGCATGTGTCAGGGACCCACCACCCACTATGTGGAAGTTCCTTCCTAGACCAGGCAGCCAGGTGGTGGCCGGTCAGAGTCTGCTCCCACCCGACAGTGGTGGGGACAGGGCTCCCTCCTGCCCGGGACATCCCAGCTCCACTCTGGCCAGCTCTAGTGACAAGAGATGAAGTGTGTTTCCAGCCCCAACCCCCCTCCCCTTTCCTTTCATCAGCCCTGACACCGGAGCTCCACAGGGCAAGCAAGCCTGCCTTCCAGCCATGCAGACCCGAGAACAGGTGTCTCCCTCCAAACTGTGCTGCCTTCCCCTGGGAGCTCACATCTCACAGGACCCTTGGCTGCAGGGCTCTGGGCCTCAGGGGGGCTTTCTCCAGCTGGCTCTGACCTTTCCCAGCCCACAGGGGGACCACTGCCTTCCTGACTTAGACTCTTAACCAGTGGGCAGGAATGAGCAGGGCTGGACAGAGACCCCTGTCTCTGTGACACAGCCCACCATCTTGAGTCCTTTTGTCCATCCCCCTTCAGCCTCCCCCTGAGTCACATGTGCTCAGCCCTCCCCCACCACCTGCCCCACCAGGCTGCCCTGGACTCTGGACTCAGCCCCCTCCATGACCATCAGAGTGTCTTTCCCACTGCCCTCCCTCAACCCAGTACCCCTCCTCTTCGTCTAATGGGGGGGCTCAGGCCTGGAGGGACAGTCCCCAAGCAAGTTAAAGGGAAAAACAGAGCCCACACCACATCAATGACAAATCTAGAGGAAATTGCTCTTAATCCCACACCACAGCCTGCGGATGCTGACCAAGCGCAAACCTGAGTCATCCTAGAAACAGCACCGCTTTTCGGAATGTGTTTTGTCTCTGGGCTTTGGATTTAATCACTCTCTCTCTCCCTCCCTCCCCCCACCCCCGCCTCCCTCTGCCCCTTGCTTTCCCTTTTCTAATATGAGGCTGCACCGCCAGCTCGTCCAAGTCTGTTTTCCTGGCATTAATTAACACAGCTCTCCAGCCTCCAACAGGCTAAATGATGAATCAGGTTAAATTCCAGACAACAGCCGCACACCGCCATCAATTAGCCATCTCCGGGGCAGCTTCATTAATAAGCATCGATCATGGCCCTCCTCCTGGAACACGCCAGGGTCTCTGGGTCACGGACACTGCCCACAAGTGTGTCAGGCTTAGGTGTGAGTGTGGTCGCGTGTGGGTGAGGGCTGGAGTGCCTGGTGGGGAGTGGATGTGTGAGTGTGTATGGAAGATCGTGGGTGTGCGGAGGGAGTGGGTGGTGTGAGTGGTGTGTATGTTTGTCAGTGTGTGCGTGTAAGTGTGGGTGTGTGGGGGTGGGATGCTGGAGTGCATGAGTTCACTCTCCGTTCTGCTGCCCCCTCCTTGCCTGCACTGTGCCCTCCTCTACCAAATTGCCTGTGCTCTCCTGCTTGTCAGTCCCTGTCCCCTGAAAGGCGGGGCGCTCTCCCAGGTGCCACTGGCCCCTTACCCTCTCCCCTCAGAGACTTTGCCCATCCCCTTCTCTTCAACTTGCACCCCAGGGAAACAATCCCCAAATCCCGATCGCCATTCCCACCCTCTTTCCCCTTGCATTCTGGATCCTCTTGGTCTTTCCCCCTTGGCTGTCCCACAGGTATGTGTGACCTCCAGCCCAAAACCTGACTCCACCCGGGTGATCTGGCTTTAGAGACGTCACTGCCTCCGCCCAGTGGCCTGGCTCACATCCTCCAATACCTTCTGCGCCCGCAGGTTGGAGTCCAGCCCTATTCCAGGCACTACTGTCCTCTACCTGGAATGTCCCCCCTATTCCGCCTCATCCCATGTTCTTCACAGAAAGCAAGATGATTCTGAACCAGGAGCCGTTGGAGACCCTTCACGGCCTCCTCCCGCCCAGAGGCTAGAGCCCACCTCCTCACACGGGGACAAGATCCCCCTTAGTCTGGTGACCGCCCATCTCTCTGGCTGTCTCCGTGGCGTCACACGCCTCTGCCCCTGGCGGCCTTGCCCACTGGAGGGCTCTCTGCCAGATTGCACCCCACTATCGGCCGCGGCAGGTGTCTGTGTCTCTCCTTTCCTTTATCCTCTGTGTCCACAACACTACCTCCCCTCGACTTGCAGTGGTTCTGAGTTAGTAGCCTGGGTGGAATGAGTGCCCCAGAGCATTTTCAAAAGCCTGCTTCAAAGCAGGTGGCTGGAGTCACCCTCTGACTCCTGTGCGGGGCCATGAGCCCAGAGAGCCAAGGGCCCCGGCGCGCGCGCGGATGGGAGTGGACGTTGCCTCCCGAGGCGGTAAGGGCGGATCATCTCCTTAAAGTTTAATTAAGACTCTGAAGCCGGATGGTGTGGTGCGGCCGGTGATGGCTGATGCAGGGTCTCTCCAGACCATTAAACACTAATTAGGTTTGGAAAGTCTATTGAGCTCCTGAGGTCTCATCAAGGCAGGCTCTGGCCCCGGGTGCCCTTCAAAATGCCAGAGCTGTCACGCCCCGACCCCTCTTCCCCCGCCTCGGCCGACCCTCCGGACTCGCCCCGCGACCCCAGTCTTTGGGGTGGAGTCCCGCTTCATTTCTCTCCATCTCATTGTCTCCCCCCGGCTCACTGGCCTGGCGGGGTCTGTTGGCCTGTCCCTGTTGGTCTTCTCCCTGCATCCCTTTCCGCTTACGTGGCGTCGCCTCTGTCTGTCTATCTTCCTTTAGTGGCTCAGAGGACTGATTAGAAAGGGGCGTGAAGTGGCCCCCAGTCTGGTGGACAGGGTGGAGAGCCGGCCTGGTCCCCGATGCCCACACAGAAGGAGAGAGACTGGGGAGACCCACCACTGCCATCCTGAGCTCCACGCCTCCCCCTAGGGATTCTCCCCACCTTCAGAGCCCGATTTATGTAAGACTCCTTCCTGCGATGTCTTGGCCTCAGAGCGTCCCCGGGGCTGAACTCTGCCTGCGCCCTCCCAAAGTCCCTCTCCTTCTGCCTGTTTCCTGTTTCCCCAGAGACCTGGCTCCCCTGAGGCCGCTCTTTACCAGGGTCTAATTTCATTCCCTGCCTGTGAATTCAGCAAGGAGGAAGCTGCTCCTGACAGCATTCATTCATTCCTTCATGCATTCCTTCACTCCTCCCTTTGATGTAAACCCTGCCTTGCCCTCAGAGGACTTAGGGAGAAAGAGACGGGCAAGGACACTCCCTCGGTTACTCCTGCTTCTTCCCCCAGGACATCAGGAACTCAGGTGGGGGATCCTTGGAAATCATTTTTCCATCACCCTCCACCCTGCTTCCTGCCACATCTTTAACACAAATGGCTTGTCACAGAGTGAAGGGATTTCCCACTCAGTGACAGAAAGAACGCTCATGTTGGAATCTACCAGGAAGAAAGATTGCTCCACGCACTTCTGGGTCTCCCGGGCCACAGTGCAGAATTCTTGGTTTGGTTCTTCTAGAAAAGTTGTGACATAGAAGTAAGTTTCTCTCCAGCATCACCTGCAGTGCCTGACTGCATTTACCCCGATGTCCCTGCCCTATGTGAGTGACAAACATGTCTGAAAACCATCCCCATCACCATTGCCACAACTGTCACCATCACCACCAGCCACTGTTGCCATTGTCAGCACTGCTCTTACTGTCACCATCACCACCACATTTAATAAATGCTAATAGGATATGGCTTAACTCAAAGAGATGTTGTTAACAGTGGCATTCTGGATATTGGGAGTGGCAGGGGGGTGTTTTGGGTGAGGTGCAGCCTTCTTGGGACCCTTCACACCACATAGCAGCACTCTACAGCCTTTCAGTTCATGTGACATTATGCGAACATCTCTACCATGAATAGCTGTGTGACCTTAACTTAGTTGCTTAACCTCTCTGTGCTCCAGTTTCATGGACTTGAAAATGCAGGATAGAATTCTCTACCTTCGCAGGGTAGTGTTGCAAGCAGAACAAGTCCTGTGGGCAAAAGTGCTCAAGACCCGGCTTGATATAGGTTAATTTTCTTTCTCCCATCTTCCTCTCTAGACCATGCCCCGCACACCACTGCCCCCACAGAAGGCAGGCAGAGAAGCTGGGCAGTGTCCCAATCATTTGGGTCCCTCCACCCACTCTGGCCCCAGCCCCCAGGGTCCCCAACACCCTGACAGGCAGAGCTGAATTTAGCCTGTGGGCACGGGCAGCGCAGCCCAATGTCACAAGCACAGAGTATTATGATTGCTTTGATTTCCATCATAAATCATACTTCCTATCTTCTGCCTTGCTCTCCCACACACCCCAAGTTAAGCCTTGGTATTTTCTTTAGCTGCTGCCACTGTCGAGCTTGGAGATGATATTAGGGTAATGATGACAAATTTCACCCTGCTGCCAAGCCACTCCGTCCAGTGCAGCCCACAATAACACTCGTGCTGGCCTCCGGGCTAGCGTGGTGGGTGTCAGCACACATCCTCCTACAAACCCCGGGCTCAGGAAAGGTAGTCACCTCCCAGGCTGGGGCACTCCTCCTGACTTCAGAGATGCCGTGTCCATTTGGAGAGTGAAGTGGATTGGGGTCTGTCTGAGCTCCTGGGCTTATGCCTCTGCAGGCTGGGCTGGGTTCAGCCCTGACTGAGCTGGGGTCCCTCACGCAGGTGACAGAGATGCTGGGCCCTCGGTACAGTATCTCAGTGTTTCTTGAGAGGCTTCAGGTAGTGGCCCATAGGGTGAGGAATTCATGGAGGAGCCTGTGAATTCCCTGAATTAGGGAGCAGCCTCGGAGCCAGGAGGGGATTCTGTAGGGATGTGGTCTTGTGGCTGACCACTCGTTCATTCACTTACTCATCCATTCAACACATATTCCCGAGACGAGCGCCCTCTCCTGTCCACCAGCCCCACAGGCCTGAGAGTGGACCTCAGGGGTCAGCACTCTCTCCATCGTCTACACCAGGACCCCCCAGACTGAGATCTCTGGGCGAGAGGCTGTTGAGTTTTCCCAGATGGTCAGGGTAAACACGTCTGGTTCTTGAAGGATGTGCCCATGCTGATGGAGATAATGGTGACAGTGAATCCCGGACTCAGAAGATGACAGGCATCAATCTCACCACCCCGAGATACTGGCAGAAATCCCATGGCAGCCCCAGCCTGAATGCCTCTCATGATGGAGCGCTCACTCCTCCTGTAAGTCCGATGTGTCTGCTAGACACACTTCATGGATGTCAAGCTGAAGCCTGAGCCTCTTGCAGCCCCCACCCCTTTTCACCCCCTGCATTCATATGGGAAGTGCCTAGTTTCTCTTCTTGAGGACCCCTGGTCGAAGTGGGGATGATGGTGATGGGTGGGGAAGAACACCAGCCTTTGAGACGCCCTGGGGTGGGGTCTTAGGGGGATGTGGTTATCTAGGAAGCTAGGTGTCAGTAGATTTGACTGTCACCTGCAGGAAACTGATCCATCCGTGTGAGAATGACCACCTCCGTGATATGGCTGTGTGTCCTGCAGGCTGTTCTGTCCCTCGGGAAATCAGTGGCCCTGGCGATCCCAGAAGAGTGGAGAGGGTAGCATCCACTCTGGTCACCAGCTTAGGATTCTGACTGCTGTTGACAGGAGAGGAAATCTGTACCACGGCCCATGCAGGGATGCAGACATTCAGGTAGAAATATGCAGAGTGCTCAGACATAGTACAAGAACATTGGCTCCAAAGGGCTGGAAAGCGGTGGATGGAAGGAGACAGAATGTAAAACAGCTCCTGCTCCAACAAGCGGCAGGGCCACCTTGCAGCAAGGGGACAGCCACCTGTCCCGTGACAGTGCTCCAGAAAATCCTGGGCTGCAATTGCATGCACGTTTTGTTGGGCCTAACGGCCACTTTAGTTGCTTCTGACACTAGGATTGTGTGATGATGAAAGAAAGTGCTCCCAGGAGCCAGAGAGGCTAAGGTTTCCAGCGTGGCTCTATGTGACCTTGAACAGCTTACTTGACTCTGCTGAGCCTCAGTTCCCTCATCTGTAAAAGGGAAATGATAATTCCGACAAGTAAATGTTGTGCGATGAGTGTTAAATAAGATAGTCACACGAAGCTGCTAACAATGCTTGCCTCATAGCGGGTACTTATCTCTCTAACAGATTCCTGAGGCCATTAGGCTCAAGATTGTCCTTCTCCAGGAAGTCTGCCATGATTAATTGCATCCTTTGCTGACTGATCTAGGTCTCTCTGCTAGGATTCACACACTCTCCTTGTTTGTGGTCTACACAAAAATGGGTGTCTACAGGCTGCAGAGTGTATATATGTGTGTCCAGTCTCAGAGGATGGAGGGACATTGTGGGTGCCACCTCCAGCTTCTTTCCTCCCTCATCCACCTTTACCTAGCCTCCTAGAGCCATCCCTGAGAGGGTTGTGGCCATTTTGCATCTGTACAAGAATTTAGACTGGGGGAAAACAAGCTAGTGTGTGCATGCGCACATACATACAGACACAGAAGCACGTGGCAGGCTTTCTACCTCCTCCCAAGTCCTCCTGCTCCCTGCTGGCAGTCCCTGGGGGCCCTCAATGACAGCGACTTTCTCTGAGCAGCTTCAGCTTGGAGAGCACGCGGGTTGAGCCCTGGCTACTCCAGCAGCAGCCTTCACCTCTCACGGAGTAACTGACCCCACTTCTGTTCTGCTTCCTGTTGTGGCAGCCTTGGCAGGGAAGGGTCCCTGCCTCACAGGACTGGGGAGGAGAGTGCAGAGCAGGAGTGAGGAGCGGGCATCCATCCTGCCCTGCCTTCAGCAGCCTCACTCTGCCCATCCCTCTTGGACTGGAAATGCCCCTGGGCCTCTGCCCTCCAGGCAGCCCCCAAACCTCCCCAGGGAGCACAGGCCAGAGTCCAAGGGAGGATGGCTGGGGTCCCTGCAGCCAGCTCCTGGTCTTGTGACCCTAGGCGAGTTAACCTCTCTGAACCTCAGAGCCTTCATCTGGGAAATAATGGGTGGGGGGGAATAATAGCCCGTGTTTGAGCTAGTGTATGTGAAGATGTGCTGTGTGTCTCAGGGGACAAAGCCAATGCAAGAGAGTGTGTTTAATTTTACCACTCCTATTAGTGAGAGGAAGCCCCTTGGGTTGTAGCATGTGCTGGATTTCATGATGGGCCGCCAGCGTGCTGTCCCCCAGTGTGGTCCCTGGGGCACAGGTGTGTCTGTGTGAGCATGCACGCTGGTGGTGGAGGGGTGCTGCTGCCGAGCCATACCAGTCCTCACATCAAAGCGGGAGGTCCTGGGACCATGTGGGTACCAGTTAGAGTTGAAACTGCCTTCACCAGAAGAGGTGAACGATGTGTTGAAAGTAGACCAAGGCCGAGTGGGGAAGCAGAGGATATTCACCGTGGCTATGTTTGTGCTGGGCTGCGAAGAGGGTTTTCTATCCTTACTTCCTAAAAATTTCATTGGATGAGAAGAGGTCAAAAGCAGCGTGAATGGGAATGACTGTATTTGCTGGAGTTTTTTTGTGAGGCTCTGTGTGCATTTGAGTTGGGGCCCGTGTGTCCTGACCGGCCATCCATGATCCTGTGTGTGTGAGGGCCAGGGGTGCCACTTCTTGGGGTGACATCCCTAAGGTTCCAGGAGGCCTGAAACCTCAGAGGATGCAGTTCTCCAAATAAACACCAGATGGCGCCCAGGTGCAGCCTAAGGGTTTAGTGCTGTGGGTCTGGGCCAGGCAGGGCTTTGTGTTCAGACTCCATGCCTGCCCCCGCCCATGGGGTGGGGAGTGTGTGTGTGTGTGTGTGTATGTGTGTGTGTGTGGTATGTGTCTATAACAGGAGCAGGAAGGGACCACCTGACTGTGGGCTGGGCACCTGTGCTTGTATAACGAATGGCTAGTCTGTGCATCCGGCATCTTCCTCCCTGCCATGACCACACGGGCGCTGCCCACACTCCATGCCCTGTAAACCCTGGCTCCCCCGGAATATGTGTGCAGACAAGCTGGCGGCTGCATATGTGTTAAGCAGACCCCATGCAGCCTCCCTGTCTCCAAATTCTCACCTTTCATTCCTGCCAGGCTGGCCTTCACTGTGGTTTGTCCCTTCCTCCTTTACCCCCATGGAGTACATTCCCCTTGCCAAGAATCGCCTCCCTCCACCTCAACTTCTACCCCTCCTCCAGAGATTTCTGTCTAAGACCCCCTTCTCCAGGAAGCCCGTAAGATCTCCCCATAATCAACTGCTTGCCCTCCGCCCCTGACTTTGCTCTTCCTCTGACCACCCCCTGCCCAGGACTCTCTGTTGGGCCCACAATGTTTAGCAACTGCCTTGAGGCAGTTCATTCCTGAATCTCCCCAGACAAGCTGAGTCTTATAAGGGCAAGGTGGTGGCCAAGCCTGGGCCCGGGTACCCAGAGGAAGTGTCAGGTACAAGCCAGGAACACATTCCCCTGACTTGCCTGCCCCACGGGGTCCCAGGGAGCCAGTGTCAAGGACAGACTTGGATGACACCCTGCAAACAGCCCTTGGGACCAAGGACAAGTGACTTCAGCTGTGGCTGAGCTCTGGGGCGCTGAAGGGCAGAGGCAAAAAAGTGGTAACAGGAGGTGGTTCCTGGGGGCTGTTTTAAGACCCTAAGGTGGGCCGTCTGCTTTCTAGACAGGTTGGAAAAGGTGGCAGTATTCCTTCGCTACAGCAGGAGGAACTCCAGTTAGACTCTGGAAAAACTCATCCTTGCTGCAACAAAGAGACGCTCTGGTATGAGGCATGAGAGTTCTCCTGGAACTACTGGGGGCCATGCTGCCAGCTACATCTGCCCGGCTTTCTGTCTTTCCGCTGTATCTGCTATGCATGCACTGACCCCGCATTACGCATTGGCGAAAGGTCTGCAGAGGCACGCAGCTGCTCGGAAACCTGAAGGCAGGAGCTGTCGCCTTCTGCTTGACAGATGAGGGGGTGCATGGCTGGAGGCGAGGCCTCGCCCTGGCAGCGCAGCCTGCCAGTGGCCTTGCAGCCTCCTGGATTTCATCCCCCAGGGTTGCACGCAGGAGTCCTTCGCCCATTTTGAAGCTTCTCAGAAAGGAGTGTGCCCTCCCCGACCCCGTCAGTGCCTGTAACCCCAGATTCCATCTGCTGGAACCCCACGTGTGCAGGATGCGAGATGTGGTGAGGAGGGGAGAATCGAAGCAAGGGGGTGGAGAGGGGCTGTGGTGTGTGAGCCCCTTGGGAGACCTCGGGTGGTTCATCTCCGGAGGAGGGGCTGGGGTCCCAGGACCACTAGGGCGGGTGGAGCTCCTCTAAGGATCTGGTCCAGGCCTGCACCCCAGCAGGGGCTGCTCCCCACCACCCCTTCCCTAAAAGGGAACTGCAAGAAAGCAAGGAGTTGCCTTTCTCATATTTTCATTGTCCTGTAAGGGACCCTCATTAGGAGATAAGGTGGGGGAGCAGGACAGAGATGAATGGAGAGGGATGGGACAGAGAAAGTGAGAAGGGGAGTGAGGCAGAGATGCCAGGTGGCCAAGTGCAGAGCAAAGGGTCAAGCCTGAGAGGAGGGTGTGACCTGGAGCCTCAGTCTGAACTGGCGGGGGGGAGCGCCGTGGGCTCCCCTGAGGGGTGGCTGCAGCAGCCAGCACGTGGACGGTGGATGCTTCACAGATGTTGGAATTAAACAAGCACTTTGGTTAGGGGATGGGGCAGGCTTTTTGCTCTGTGGAGCAGTGCCTGGGGAATCCCTAGGAGGACCCCTTGGGGAGTAGCTGGCTTCCTGGGAAGCAGAAGGGAGGAAACTGTGGGGTGGGACCCCCTGTAAGCTTCTGCCTTTGGGGCAGGACTCAGGCAGGCGTCCTGCTGCTCCAGGCTGAACGGAAAGTGGAAAGAGCCCCCCAGGAGGCTGGGGGTCCTGAGATCAAAATGCAGGAGCCCCCTCCTCCAAGGCTAAGGTCTCCTCTGCCCCCTCCCTCCCGGGCCTCTTTAGCACCTGGGGACTCACGCTTATTGCGGCTGGCCCACCCACCCTGCTTGGCCTCTCCGCTGAAGACAGACCCTACCCCTCCCAGCGTGTGCCTGACCCGCTGCACCCCCAGGAGCTCTGTCCCAGTTCCTGGAATGGCAGCTGGGCAGGTTACACGCATTTAATTACTAGTAATTAAAAAACTGATTACTCCAAATGGTGCCTTCCTGGGGAGAGTCATGCTGGGCCAGTCCTCCTGGCCCTCCGTGGAGCCATCCCTGGGGCGGGGGGCAGGGACGTCCCACAGTCACCTCCCATGTGTGGTAGGGGAAGGAGGGGCTCCCCTCTGGTCCAGAACCACACCCACCTCCTCCACCTGGCCTAATATCACACCATTAAGCATCACCTATTGAATGAGTTACAAGTCCCTTTCTCCAAGTCCTCTTCTGAATGTACGAGGGGGAAGACACACTCAGAATACAAGAAGTCCGAAGGAAGGCGCCTTCAGGGGGAGGCCCAGGGAAGACAGGGCTTGGGGCCCCTAGGGAGGAGGCAGGAGATGAACTCAGAGTGGGAAATGGGTGTGACAGAGTTGCCAGTTTCATAACTGGCATCCTGGAATTAATTTCCTTTAGTCATCCTGTAACTGAGGTTCAGTGAGTAGCTAGGTATAAGGCATGAAGGGCCCTGTGCTGATGGACCAACCAGCCCAGGGCAGGGGACAGACATTACGTACATAAGCAAACTATGTACGAATCATGATCAATTGTGAAAGTGCCACAAGGGCAGGACAGAGAAAAATGCTGGGGGTGCCCAGTTTAGAAAGGGCAATTGGAGAAGTCATCTCTGTGGTGACACTAAGGGTGAGTACAAGGAGCCAGTGAGGGGGTGGGGGAAGGTGGGGAGAGCTCTTGGGGCAATGAGAGCTGCTTGTGCAAAGGTCCTGGGGTGGGCACAAGGAGGCATGGGATGGAGGGGGCAGGAATGAGGGGCTTCCAGAAGGCTGCGGCTGGGCTGGGGAAATCAGCAGGCCCCCAGGATGCCATCTCAGGGCGTCCTCATTCCAGCAGCACTGGGGAGTCCTTGATGGGTGTGAAGGAGGTGGGTGCCTGATCTGCACTATGGAGGGTGCAGTGGAGGGAAGGAGGGAGGGGATGGGGGATGGGAGTGGTGAGGCGTGAGAGGTGACCTGGAGGTGGGCCTCTAGGACCTGCCAATGGTGGGCTTACTGCCTGGGGAAGCAGTTTCCAGCTGTAGCAAGAGCCTTTGGGAGAGACCCCGGGGGGTTCGCCTGCCTGACGGTGGGGCCTGCAGAGAGACCTGCAGGCTCTGAGGCATCACTGGGAAGAGAGCGGGGAGCCCAGAGCACTAGGGAGTGCCCCGGGAGTCTCCAAAGTTTCCCTGTCACCCCACCCTCCCTAGCCAAGTGGGTTAGTGACAGCAGTCACAAAGGGCAGCTTTAACGGTGGCATCACATGGAGATGCTGAGCTCATCAATCAGGAGACCGTGATGCTAGTTATTCATTTATTAATAAGTTTTCTGGAGCCTCCCTGGCCTGCACCAGCCTCTCTGGGCCTGAGTGTCTGCTTTTATCCTGGAAAGTGCCGGGGCAGGTCCCCCTCCGCCACTGAGCAGGTGCACACCCTCTGCTGGAGGTTCCTCCCTGGTCCTGCCCCCTACCTCACTCTAACCTGAGCACCAGTCTGGGGGCATCAGAGCTACCTCTACACCTGCCCACACCTGCCCTGCACCTGCCCGCACCTGCCCAGCGCCTGTCCACACCTGCCCAGCGCCTGTCCACACCTGCCCACACTTGTCCAGTACCTGCCCTGCACCTGCCCACACCTGCCCTACATCTGCCCACACCTACCTTACACCTGCTTACATCTGCTAGGCATCCCCGGCCCCACTGGGAGAAGAGTTTCAACAGGAAGTATGAGGAGCCATGTAGACCCAATGCTACTAAGGATTTGGGATGTGAGGGTGCACAGAGTTCAACTCCAGAATGGAGTAGGGAGTTGGGGATGGAGAAGCCATTGGGTTCTGGGAGCAGGTGGGAGGTCTTCCTGGAGGAGGAGGACAAGGAACAGAATTTGGCCCCCCTGGGCTCACCTGCTGCAGCCTGGCCTGCCGGGGCAGGAGTTAGTTCAGGAGCCTCAGATTAGGGCTCTGTCCAAGGAGGGGCCTCCCTGAGGTCTCCCTTTGTCCCTCCTTCCAGCTGATTCTAATGCTCCAGCTCAAACATGGTCCAGTCAGGTGTGGGGAGGGGGTGCCTGAGATCTGAGATCGGGCCAGGTGCTTCTCCCCAAGCCTGGCCTCCAGGCCTGCCCATCCCTGCCCGCTTGCCCAGTTCCCTGGACCCCCAGTTCCTCTGCCTTTTGCTCGGGCTGTTTTCTCTTGATTTCCTTTTCTCTCCTTCTCTGAACAGCTTGGCGGAAAAAGCACAGAAATCAGTTGCCATTTGAGCCCTCTTAGCCTCAGTTTCCTCCTCTGCTAAGCAGGGTCACATGTCCTTCTCCTGGGTGCCGTGAAACTCAGATGAGACATACACATGCACATGCCTGAAAATCATCCAGAGTTGTCATCCCTTCCACTAGGGTGTGTCTTCCTGTCCATCCCACAGCACAGTGGGGGCTCTGGGCCTGGGGGTTCTAGAACCCTCCACCCAGGCTCCCCATCACTCGGGGTCCAGAGGGCCCAGGCTGGATCTCCCTCCCCTTTTCTGCCTGCCTGGATTTGCAACTCAGGGGACAGGATGGAGGCTTTGGAAATTCTGGGGCAGAACGCCTTTGTGAATTCACTCGCTCAGCATCCAAGACAATCCGGGATTGTCCTCATCTCCCTCCTGCGTTCCCTTCTCACCGCTCCCCCCTTTCCTTCTCTTCTTCAGGGTAGCATTATTATTCCGCCTACTGGGGTGAGGCACTGCCTGTCCTGTCGCTCTGCTCCTGGAAGACAGAGGGCAGCCACTCAGGACCACCCCGAGGGCAGGGAAGTGATGGGAGCCGCAGTCTGGAGGAGGGAGGAGTTGGGCTGGGTGGGGAGATGCTGCCGTCTGATGAACCCCCTGAAGGTGCTTGGGGCGAGTCACCCCTGAGGTGGACATGCAAGGAAATAACAAGGTGTGAAGGTGAGGAGGGCCCTGGGGGAAAAGCCCCGTGCCCGGGCTGGGTGACAAGCAGGAGGGAAAGGCCGGACATGGACGAAGGGTATCGCACTTCACGGAAACCACATTAGAAAACGCCGAGACTAGGGGGTCTGCTGTTCCATTTCCTAAAACGACTCCTGCCCTCCCCCCCGATCCTGAATCAAGGACGAGGACAGCCCTGTTCCTCCCCTGGAGGGTCTAACAGGAGCAGGACGGGGGTGGTGGAGGAACTAGGAGGCCTCCAGGTCCAGGTCAGGGAGCTGGGGTGGCCTGTCAGTGTGCAGATGTGGCTGCCAAGGGGGCTGGGCCCTTTCCACACAATTTTATGGAGAAAAGAGGCCGCGGGCAGAGGCCGCAGGGCTTACAGGAGAGCAGGAGAGCTTACAGTGGACCTAAGGAATGATTCCATTTTTTTTTTTATCCAAAAGGCAATAGAAAGATATACCCATTCACTCCACGAGCACAGATGGAGCATCAATAACGCAGGCAGAGGCGCTGAGGCCACAGGGCCACGAAACAGCAAGTGATGGAGGACCTGCTCTCAGGTGGCCAGAGCAGCTGACTCCTGAGGACAGACAGGAGCTTGCCCTGAGCATGAGCTGAGAAAGGCATTTGGGCAGAGGGAGGGCAGGTGCAAAGGCTCGGAGACGGAGACAGAAAACTGTGGGTGGAGGAGGGGCAGGGCTGCAGGGAGGAGGTGCCCAGATGTTCCCCAGAGAGAAGAGAGGAGGTGGAGGTGGTTGGGGAGAAGGTAGAAGGGACCAGATTGAGGCGGCCCTGGGGGTCAAGGCCAGGGGAGGGGACTGGTCACTGACTGGATTTTTTTTTTTAAACTGTGGTACTGGGGGTTGAACCCAGGACCTCGTGCATGCTAAGCACATGCTCCACCACTGAGCTATACCCTCTCCCCTATTTGTAAGGCCACTCTGGCAGAGGTCTTGAAGTCAGGCGGTGGCAGTGGGATATAGGAGAGGGGCAACTGGAGACTGGGTCAGGAGCCAGACTTGAGAGAATTCAGGGTCCAGCTGGGTGGATAAGGGCCATTAGCAGCCAGGGCCAGGCACATGACAGGGCAGAACCACGTTCCCACCATGACAAATGCCTGAGACCTTACCATCCACATAATCGTGACCTTTCCAGAAGCTTCTCAACTAAGGAAGAGATTTACGGTTTGTTCCAGGAACTTCCTGAAAATTCTGAACAGTAAACCCCTCGAATGTGCCTTCTTTGGCAAACCTGCTCTCCTGTGAGTGGCTGTTCCCTCATCCTCACCTGCTCAAAGCCCTCACCTGGCTGTGTCCGTCAGTTCCAAACCATGATAACGTGGGCTCCGGCAAGGACTGGCTCCTTGACGCAACTTTGGCCAAGCACCTCGACGCCCACTGGGCTTGGTATCTGTCCTTGCGGGGCCTCCTCACCCAGTTTTAGCGAGAATTCTGCCAAGCCCATTTAGAATCACCCTGGCCTCCCTTCGTCTAGAATCCTGTTAAGTCAGAATCCCCTCACCCCGATGTCTCCTCTTCAGAATTTTCCGTCTGCTGTGCCGGTCCCCCAACTCTGCTCCTTGGCTCTAAAGACCCCACTTGCCCATGTTGCACTTAGAACTGAGCCCGGTTCTATACTGAGGTCTCTTGTGTCCTATTGCAACCAGCCTTGAATAAGATCTGTTTTTACTGCTTTGGCCACTGTCCAGCTCTGATTTTATTTTGATAAGCCGCTCCAATCCCAATCAGGTCCCCACATTGCACGACCCACCTTCAACCAGACCCCCAACCCTCTAAATGCCTTTCCCCTCTGAGACGGCACTAAGACCGCCAAGATGGTGGGCAGTGGACTTGGCTTTGCTTGATCAGTGGGTTAATCTGCTGGTCTTTTCAGGGAGACAGGCTGAAATCAGATGGTTTTTCAAGGATTCTTTGATACCTCTAGAAGTATCAAAGTATTAAAGTAGGAGGCTAGAAAATTTGAAATGTCTGGTTCTGAGTTTGGTAAATTTTCTCATCCAAGACCCTAAGATTTTGAGACCCCCCACTCCCAGGGTTCAGGCTGTGTCTGACTTGAGTCCTGAGCGCCACCCGGGGGAAGGAGGATGGATTAGGATTCTACCCCAGCAGGGCTGCAGCCCTGGTCTTTGATCGCCTCCTCCAGGAAGCCCGGCACCAGAGGGCTTCTCCAATATCGCCTTCAAGGTGACCAGAGTCTTGCTGTCGGTCATATCTTACCCATTATCCCCCCTTATTCTTTCAGGGTTTTATTTTTGGCCAGGTAATTAGCATAGCTCTTCTCATTAATATATCTTTAAAAAAGAAAAGGTGATGGTGGGGAAGGGAGGGGGTTGAGAGGGAGGGGCTTGCATATGCTGGAGATCCTGGTGCAATGAAAGTCTACTTTAAGTGGTCCAATTAGCAGAAGAAACGGTTCACCAAAAGTTCTGAAGGCATCATGTTGATTAATGCAATTTATCTTGCAAACCAGCGGCAGACAGCTGAATCCCTGCTAATGATTATTATATACACTTATACACATTATGTACTTGTGGCCTCCTCTCCAAGGAAAGGGCGCCTCTCCCCTGCGCCCTCGGCCCAGTAAATCCCCACACGGCTCTACCTGCCCTTAACCTCCTGCCCAGGTCTCCAGTGGGTCACCTGGGCCCTCAACTGCAATTGACTGGTTGCCAAAGTGGGCTGCCTGTGATGGAAGGGGTTGGTTTTACCTTGGGATTGAGCTGGTCTCTAGAAAAAGCACTTGCAAGAAAAATCTTTTAAAAAAGAGAGAAAGAAAAATCTCCAGGGCTCAGGTGAAGCTCCCGGCGGCCGCAGGAGTGGCCAGCAGATGCAATCAGCACAGGGAAGGCTGGACGCACAGCAAGGTTCTAAATGCTCAGCTGATGGCGATGGCGGAGTTTGCACAAGGGTTGTGTGTTACGTGATGCTGGCAGAATCCGCCTCCCTTCTCTCAAACGTCAAGTTGTGACCTGTTTCCTGAGCTCTACACCAGAGTCCTGGTGGCCTCAAGGGCAGAGGCCAGGCCAGGCCAGGCCAGGTGCTCTGTCTGGGCAAGGCCAAGGTGAGCCACCAGACAGAGTGACAATGCCCGCTGCCAGTTGTGAGCATGCATCTGGTTTGAGGGTGGTCCTCAGAGCTTACACATGCCACTCCATCCATCCTCCACATCCCCTCTTCCGCATTCTACAGGAAAGAAAGGGATCTGGTGTGGAGCCCCGGCAGCCTGAGCTCAGAGCTGCTGCATCTTTCAGTGGCCACCCTCAAGAGCCAAATTCAGCTGGGAATCTGGGAGCTGGATCTGAGGTGGGGGAGAACAGCTGTGTCTGTAGACACCCTGGTGTCGGTGTCTACGGGCCTGTGAGTGTGTACACACAGGTGTGTGTTTGAGAGGGTGAATCCCCACGTGATGGTCTGATTGTCTCCAGGAATGCATGTCATGTGTCTGAGGGTGTATTTGTGTGTGTGTGTGTGTGTAACAGTGTGACTGTGCTGGGAAGGTGCGTGTAAGTGTGTGCCGTAACATGACAAGTTATACATTTTAAACTGAGAACACAGGACTAAAGGGACAGAGACAGAGTGCTGTGATTAGAGTGAGAAGCCTCAGTCTAGGCAGGGTCCCTGCTGGAGGTGGTTTCTGAGTCCTGCACTCACCCCCGCTGTCCCCCTTCCCTCCCCTGTAGGACCAAGAAGGAGCCAAAGGCCAGCCGCCCGGGGCCCTTGTACCACTGCCCTTTGCGGCTAAATCTACCAGGAGCCAGGACTCAGCAGAGCCTAAAGGCCCCTGCACAGAGGGCACAGGGTAGGCTGAATGCCTCTCAGCCTCCATTCTGGGCCTTGGCCACAGCCTCTGTCTCTGTCAGTCACGGGCACCCGGCCCAGCGCAGGGCCTGGTCCCGGGACCTCTCTGGAAGCATGGCCATGGGTGTGCTGAGATGGCTTACTTTCTGATCCCGCCAGCATCCCCGTGGCCCAGGAGAACACCCCCACCTTCTCGTCTTCTATCAAGGAGCGCGGACCTACAGGCCAAACCACTGCTGGGCCATCCTGACCACTCTGCTCAGTTTTTGCTTTTAATGGGAAAATATAGTGTGACACTCACCCACTTTAAAAATGAAAAACAGGGAACATAAAATTTGATTTAATAAAGACACCCAATAATAGAATATTCTTCTGTTCTGTGTTATGGTAATTGAAAGGAGAGTGACAAAAGGGTAGGGAGGTGGCAAAGAGAAGGGGGTGTGGAGCGGGCTGGAGGGAGGCTCATACAGAGAAGCATGCGGAAGGAGGTGTCGGGAGCACAGAGGTGCAGAGAGAAAAGGGAGCAGTGGAGACAGCCCGGACCCCAGGCACACGGGAGACCCCGCTGTCTGGAAGGACTCCCACCAATGAGGGTCCCTGAGGCCCCCGCAGTGGCTGCTCATTTCCTCCCTGTTCTGCCTGAATCCTCTCAGTGGCCCTGAGAGGCATTCTTCCAGAAGAGAAGCATGGAGGCAACTTGGCTCCAGCTCAGTCATGTTCTAATCTTGGTCTCACTGACCCTGACCCAGACCTCTCCACTGGCCGGTGGCCCGGCTCCTGCCAGGCACCCGGCTCCGGCCCTGCGCAGTGTCCACGCCGCACCTCTGTTCTGCGCCCTGCCACACAGCTCGCCCGGTGACCACAGCAGCCTCCACGAGGGCCCTCCTGCCCCTTCTCTCCCCATCTCGCCAGCCTGCACGGTGCTCCTCCTGCAGGACCCCAGCCCCAGGGGCCCCCAGCCCCTCTCTCATCCATTCTTCCACCCACCCTTGTCTCACTGGGTCACACCGTGTGCTTTTGTGGCCCAGTGTCCTTTGGGCCTGAAATGCCTACAGGGACCACAGAAGTTTTTGCAAGACCTAGTGGGAGCCTTAGAGGCGGGTATGGGGGTGTCAGAGGAGGTTTCCAGAGGAGCTAAGGCCTGAGCTTGGGGCAGGTGAACGTCAAGGGCAGCCAGATGAGGGATCAGCAAGGGAGGAGGGTGAGAGCGCAGGCTACGTGGATGGGGCATGGGGGATCCTAGCAGGGAGGCAGGCCCTCAAAGCTATCTTTGTCTGTGCTCTCCTGAGGCCAGGTGTGCTTTACACCCGCCTGCGAATCTGGCGGGACATGGGCCCGGCCGCACTGCGCAGGCGCAACGTGGCGGTGGGCTGCAGGCCCTCCCTCCAGGGCTGACTGATGTGTTTGCAGGCCCGGTGGACCACAGGCTCCAGAAGGGCACACCGTGTGCCTGACTTGGTCCCTGTGGCCAGACACATAGTAGGAGCTCCATAAAGACCTGTTGAGTAAGTGAAGGGATGGTGAGCCTCAAGGAGAAAGATAAAGGCCAGGTACCCTGGAATCTTGGCCCACATGGGGGTCTGGGAAGGGCTGGTCACTGACCGTCTCTGGGCCTGGAGCTGAGCAGCCCTGGGCCATCTGGACCCCAGTGCAGCTGTCAGTTGTTGCCTTGTAGACTGGAGCTGCCTGCCACACTCGCTCAGGTCTGCCCAAAGCCCCTTCTCGATCTCCAGCCGCTGCCGTCTCGGACTCTCACCATCTGACCCAGGGATGGAGCCTCAGGGGCCATCAGAGAGCCAGGGGCTCCAGGCTAGCTCCATGTCATCACTGCTGGGTCAGGGACCTCACCCCAGCACTGGCCACACCAGCCGCACCGTAACCAGCCTGCACTGAGCAGAGTCTGCGACTTCTTTCCCTGGAGTCCTTGTGGCGGGGAACCCCTATGTAGTCTCATTAGTAACACTGTGAGTGAGAGCTTACTGTGTACCAAGTCCCATTCAACAGTGGGACTACTGGTGTTCTCCCCATTGGACAGATGGGGACACCGAGGCCCACACTGGTGAAATCACTTGCCCAAATATAGGCCCCTCGTCGGGGTGGAGGCTGCAGCCCGGCTCTAGCTGCTGGCCATGATGTCCTTACGGAGGAAGGAAGGGTCCCTGCTGGCTTGGCATCTGGGTTCTGACCAGGTACCTGCAGATCTGTGGCTAAGTTCTGGGCCGGGGGGGGTGGGCACCAGTGGGAGGGCATGGGAACTGTCTGGGCTTTGCAGCCAGAGGGGCCTGGAGTTGGATCTCTGCTCCGATCCATGGAGCTGCGTGACTGAAAACCTGTGGACCCTGCTTGGCCTCTACAGGGTCATCGTAGGGGAGAATGTCACCGCCGTCCTCGCGGCGGGGTGAGGCTCCACGAGGCCATATTCTGTAAAACAGGGCCTGATGCGGGCGTGGCCCATCACTGGGGCTCACTCACGTCCAGCTGCAATTAGCAGCCCACAGGGCCCCCAGCAATGCTGGGCACAAATGAGGCCTTGAAAAATTTGGCAAGAGAAGGCCATTCACATAGGACAAGTAGCTGTATTTGTACAGGTGCCTTTGCATTTCCACGAGGGTGTTGACCTTCAGTGTGGGACTGTTGCCTTGGCCCTGGCTTAGCAGACTCTCCTACCCGGAGGGCAGAATTCAACCAAGAACCCGCCTTGGACGTGGAGGATGATGTGGGGGGTTGGTTAAAGGATGCGCCAGAACAGAAATGACTAAATGGGGTTTCAGGAGCTCGACCCCTTCACCCCAGTGTAGCTGCCCGAGCTCCATGGACTGGTGAGCGCTGCCAGAATGGCAGGCCACCTATTAGCGGGGTTATTTAGACTCCTGTGTTGATGACTTCCGAGGCCGCACTCCTCCTGGATGTGCACCTCGAGCCTGGGAGCTAGCAAAATAAGCCGCCCGGAATGGTGGCTTGGCCCCACCCGCGGGTAGACACCAGTGCGGCGAGGGGGGAGGCGGGCGTGCCCTGTGGCTCCCCTCAACTCCATGCTCTATTCCAGCCTTTTTCCTCCTGAGGGGTCACTCCTACTTATCAAGGACATTTTAAGTGGCTTTTAAAGCCTTTGCTCACGTCTGGACGTTAAGGCTCCCCTTGGAGATGCCCAGCCGGGAGCAACCTGGCCCATTAGAGCTGTGTCAGCGGCAGGCCCTGCCGGGGAGGGTGAGGAGGGGGCTGAGGGAGGGAGGGGAGGATTCCTTCCCTTTGCCTCAGAGACACCCACAGGGGAGGGAGAGCCAAGGGGAGGCCAAGGGGAGCTTCAGAGGGGGACTGCGTGCACCCTGACGTCCGGGGCTGCCGAGGCCAGGCTAGGCCGTGATGCTGCGGGACCTGAGGTCAGACTCCCACCGGGACTCGTGATCTGACAAAGGACAGCAGAGCTTGCGTGTCAGGTGGACTGAGGGGCAGTGTCCCTTAGTCCTGAAAGGAGCAAAGAGCTCAAGGCAGAGCTGGGCCACGAGGCTCCAAGGTGGGACAGAGGTCTGACCACACCCCTTCTGGCCGTCCTCGCCACCTTGACTCCCAGGACCAGAAAAGCTCTCCCTTTTGGAGTCCTCTGAGCAGGCCCCTCCAGCCAGATGCCCAGCTCTAGGCTCCAACTCCAAGGTTGGTTTGCTCCAGCCCTGCGGCTGCTCCTCCTCCTTGCACCAAATGGCATTTAAATGTTAATCAAGTCAGGGTTGCCGCTCCTCCACTCTTCCTCGGCAGGGCAGCCTAGGTCAAGGCCACGCCTGCAGCCCCACCTGAGCTGGGATGGGCAATCCGCAGGTCCCTTCGCCAGGGCCTGGGGCTGGCTGGACTGCGGGCTGTTAGGAAGGGGCGCGGCTGGGGATGGGTGTGTTCAGGGAGCACGTGCAGACTGCCCGGCTGGACACCCTGCTACCAGGACCCAGGGAGGACCACAGGGCTCCCACAGCCTGGAGTGAACCTACCCTGGGCTTATCTGAGGGTCCCACAGCTCCCTGAGAGCCCCTTGGACCTCGCTTTCCTGGTCCATCGTCGTCCCCCCCCCCCCGGAGTTCTCTGAACCTCCCTCCTTGTTGTTCTGTGCTTCCCGCAGTCTTTCCCCTTGTCCATCAGCTGCTCCCTCTCAGTCTGCCTGCCTCCCCGGATCCTCCTCCTGTCTCATTTTGACAAATCTCTGTGTGTTTGCACACGCTGGCTCAGGGTTCCGGTGCGGTATAGGCAGCATTCCCGTCTGGATGGAGAAGATGGTATTTGCTCACGGTCCCTCCGGAGACGGAGGGCTTGGCACACAGTAGGCCCTCTCTAGACTCCGCTGGATTCTTCCTCCATTCTCTCCTTGGATTCTCTCAGAAACCCTTATTCCTTCTCTTTGTCCATCTTAGGCACACCCTCACCGCCCATCCAGGGTGGAATCCCACCTCTCCAGGGCTGGAGGCCACAAGAGCAGAGATGCCCCCTGGGAACGGGTGCCGCTGGGCCTTCCAGGAGGGTCCTGGACCTGAGCTTGGGGCGGTGTGTGCACGTGGGGAGGGGATGCAAGGCTGGGTGAGGTTGGGAGATGCTGAGCATTGCTTTTGCGCCTTGAAAAAGCCATTAGGAGCCTCATGACAAAAGAAGGGAACTTCCCACCCAGGCAATATCTCCATTGTACAGAAATTTATCACCTACCAGGATACAGACAAGAAAGAGGAAAGGAGGAAACATTTTTTCCCCAGGAATCCAAAATCAACATAAAGAAAATAAGTTACAGTTTAAAAAAAATAAAAAGAAAAGAAGCACAAACATTTTTCATACCATAGATTTTCTCAGGCCTTCTCTTACAGCCTTATAACTCTTACTTTAGGCAGAATCTTAACAGTGTAAATAATCTTAGCACACAAGAGCTTGGTATCGGGACATTACGAGGGGCCGCAGATGTTACAAGAGAGTGACCAGTAGAGGTGGAAACTGCCAGCTTCCAAGCACCTTAGAGGGAGGATGATGGAAAAGACAATATTTTGGTGTTGAAGGGGTGCGATCTGGATTATCTTTGGTTATTCAAAGAAAGTTCCTTACAGAGGCTTCTAGATAACAGTTTTAGGCCCTAAAGCTGTCTCTGGGAACACCCCCTGAGTGGCGCCCACCCCCTCCCACTTCTGTGCGTCTCTGGCCCGCTTAGGGCCCCAGCCTCATGCTCAGCTCTTCCTCATCTGTCTACACTGAGGACCGGCAGGGTGGGGACCACATCTGTCACTGTGTTTCCAGGAACATGTTGCATCTAAAACCCAGGCCCCTCTGGGTGAGGAGACTCTGAAAAAAAAGGGGACAAAGGAACAGCCTCTTTGCCCAGTGTAGGTCTTTGTTCTGTGAAATTCTTCATCCTTAGATTCCTTTAAGCAGCACGTCCCCAGGGGGTTTGTGATGCTCAGGTTTGCAGTTTCCCCTCACACTAAGCTCTGAGGACCCTGGTAGGGGTACACCCTCCCGCCCCTCGCAAGCCCGCTTCTCTCCTTCTGGGCTCCCGTCTCCCCTCCCTTCTGGGCTTTCTTTATAGCCAGTGTTGCCACACACGTATTGTTCTTGATTTTTTTTCCCTTTTTCCCAACCCAGGTCCTTTCCCTGGGGCAGGAGGAATGACAAGAATCCTCACTGTTCCTGGCAGCCACCCCAGGAACTGGCCTACTCCAGACCTGGACTCCAGGACCCACCCTGAGTGTCAGACACTCAAGCCAGAGCCGGGGAGGAGGGCTGGGAACTCGGGGTCCTGAAAAGGGAACTGGAGCTTCCAGCTGGGGGGCTGTGGGCCTCCATCCAGAGGCTGTGATCAGTAACTCCCAGCCCACCAGGGTTTCTCTTGGGGTGCCCTTTCCCTCAGGGCCCATCCTCAGCAGCACACACTGTACCCCGGCCCCGAGTGTCTGCCCAGTCCATGGAGAAAACCTGATGCACTGTCATTTCCCTTTGAGCGAAAGCGCTTAGAATTAGGAAGAGCAGTGGGTGAATCACAATGGAACCAGTTTCAAATGCTCTTGTAAGGTGTTCCAAAGTAAAAGGTGGGTGATTTCTAAGCAGTTCAGACAAAACAGAAGGCAGGGCCTCTGCCGTCTGCAGACTGGGAGGTGGGGACCCAGGGAGAGAGGCTGAAGAGGGTCAGACAACAGGTGGCCGAGGAGATGAGAGAGAAGGAAGGCCGGTGGGGACAGGGCAGTCACTCAGTCTCCAGGGTGGTGAGATTCCAGCTGGATCTTAGAGGAGGAGAGGATTGGGCAATGGCAGTGATGGGAAGTTCTCGGGGATGACTTATGGGGTAAGGTGGGAGAGAGCAGAGGACACTCCTGCTGAAGGAAGGGGTGGGTGCTGGCAGAAGGGCCCTAAATAAAGAGAAAGAGCTAAAACAGCAATGGAGGCTCAACACTAAAGTCAATAGGGAGCCACAGCAGGTTCTTGAGCAGGGAAGCAGCCCAGGAAAGAGAGGAGGAGGGTGGGTAGAACCCTTCCTGACTACCCCTCTCCCACCCCATTGGGGGCATACAGGAAAGGGTACATCAAAAACTCAGTCAGCAGCAGGACACCAGATTAACTCTTGAAAAATGGCATTTCACTGGGACCACTGTAAAATCCTACTGAAGGTCCAGGCAGTCAACTGGGTGATCAGGGACGAGGGCTCCCTCTTGACAGTAGCCTGTGTGAACAAGACAAGGGGCCTTCCATTGGAACTGAGAGGGAGGCAGGCATTAGCTTAGCCCAAGGAAGAACTTTCTAACCCTTAAAACTGTCTGACCCTGGAACAGAAAATTGAGAAGGCCGTGTGCTCCTGGTCACGGGAAGTGTTTGAGAACGAGAGGCCTCAGGTGAAGCGATAACTATCACCCTGCTCTCTAGCTCTTGGCCCTGTGAGAACCCTGCCAAGGAGGATGGTCTCTCTGGCCTCCCCAAACCAGATCTTGTGGTACCGCAGGACAGAGTGTGGGTGGGAACAGCAGTGGGTGGACCCAGAAAACTGCTTACAGTGCAGGTACCACCTAGCCAGGCCTTTATCTTACCCTGATTATTAAGCACATCCCCAGCGATGCCCAAGTCACGCCCAGATGTCAGCTCTGCTGTGTCCCCGGCCCTCTGCTAGCTCAAAACCACACACAAGTCTCACAGGATAGTCCCTATCTCTTTTTTGCAAACAAAGAACTGAGGCTCAGAGGTGCAGAGCTCAAGTGGAGTGGAGGTGGAGGGGGCCCATGCTCTTGTCTGGGGCCCTGGCCTGATCCTCTCCTGGCTCAGTGGGACCTGAAGCTCAGCTCCGTGCAGATGAAGCTAGTAGAGGATGCATTGATATTCCCAATGGAAGACTGGAAGGCTGGGCCTGGAGAAGGTAATAGCGTCCTTGGGGTCCCAGATCACCTGGACTGGGAAAACTGAGACCCACCCACCTCACACGATTCTGCTGTTCACACTATACCTAGAGCCTCCCTGTGTGGGATGGATCTGGTGCCCTACTCCTCCAGCCCCGCTTCTTCTGCTGGCTCCCATCTTCCCATTCCCCGTGGGGCTTCTCAGGGTGGTACCTACTGTTTTCCCATTTAAGAGATATTTACTGAAAACCCCAGGGGAAATGCTAAGCTCTGCAGGACCCAGAAGTAGGGAAGCTGGGATCCTGGCCCCTCAGAAGCCTTAAGCTGGCTTTAGAGATGAGATCAGGGGCAGGAAGCCTGGGAGCCTGTGGGGCTAGTGGCCCTGAAGGAGTGGGTGTCTCAGGGTGTTTGCAGGAGGAAGTGAGGAAGAGTGGGCTTGGGTAGTGGTGATGGGGGGCTTCCTGGAGGAGGTGTGGCCTGAGAGATGGAAAGGATGGGGCAGATGGACAGGAAGGAGGCAGCATAGTCATGGGGGTGGGAATGATGGGCGAGGGGCCTGATAGGAGACAAACATGGGGAGGGGAGAGAGGCAGCTGCAGAGATTTGGGGGCTAGGCCTTTTGGCCTCTTAAGCTTCTTTCTTCCAGTCTTGAGGGGCTGTAGGGGGTTCCTGAGCTGGAACAAAGCTGGGAGGGAGGGAAAGGATCTTCTGGGGATGTCTTCCTCGTCCAGCATGAGACATTTGGGACAAAAAGGACAGAGGAGCCACATCTGACTTTCTCGTAATGAGCTCTGGGGCTGGGTGCCCACCTGGTGCAAAGTGCCCGACTGCTTCCATCCCCCCCACTCTACGAACAGGGATGCAGAGGAAGAAAAAATGTAAATCAAATCGGGGAGACTGTTTTTTTTTTTTCCTTAAGAGAGAGAAAGAAAAGGAGAGCACAAGTGACATTTGGAGCCATAATACCTTAAAGTCAATATCATTACCTCTGACATTTACTGTCAGCTCCGCGGCGCCGGCAAAGTGGGAAAGTTCATCCATCTCGTCCTCTGCCAGCTGTGGCGTCACCAAGAGCTTCTCCTCCCCACCTTTGTGCAATTCCAGTTAATTGTTTGGGGTGTGTTAACATCACCCCCCGCCCCACACCCAGCCAGCCTTCCAGCAGAGGCAGGGGAGGTGGCCTTGGGGAGGAAGTGGGCCAGTGGCACGGGTGCTCGGGGCCCAGGGACATGGGCTGGGCGATGTGGGAGGGGTGCTGGCCCTGGGATTCTCAGGGCCAGGTTCCAGTGGCTCCTTAGGTCACTGGGGTCTCGGAGACTCCATCTGTGACCTGGATGTAGTGACACTAGCTATGTCCCAGGATATAAAGTTCATTCATTTATTCATCGATCCATTAGGCGAGAATGCAACCTTCCCCCACCGCCGTGTCCAATGCAGGTGAACCCACCAGGTGACCCCATCTCCCTGCACAGCCTTCCTCTCTGCCTCCCTGCCACTGTCCCTTCTCTTGACATCACACCCTCGTACTCATGCTCGCACAAATGTCTCTTTCAGCCTTGCTGCCTGTTTGGCCCTGGGGTCTTGATCCTTCCCCCAGCAGGGAGACAGCAGGGCCTGGCTCCCCAGAGAGGGGTGGAGAAGTCACTGTCTCCCCCACTGTGGCTTCTGGCTGCAGTCTCGGACTGGCCCTCTTCCCAGGAGCCTAGTTTGATTTCAAATCCAATTTTCTACCATAAAACTTCCTCTTCCTCTGTGTCAGCGGCCAGCCTCCATCACTTTCAGCCAGCAAAGTCATTTTTTTCCAGCCTGATCCCAGGGTCGGGGGCCACCGTGGTGTGGAGGGAGCAGGCAGCTGTGCCCTGGCACTGCCCCCCCTGAAGCGCATGAGCTCCGCCTGCCCATCTGCTGTGTCCTTGGGCGGCAGCCCCGCGCACCCACTGAGCTGCCCGGCACACCTGTGTAGCCCGAGCATTGTGCGGTGCAGGTAGGGCATGCATGAGCATGGCTGTGAGGACCAGGGTGAACCCCTGGGCACCCATGTGGTGGGGCACATGGGTCCCTGCAGCACAGAGGTCTGCACACTGGAGCCCTGTGCAAATCTCAGCAGTATCTGACCCCCGGGGGCTGTGTGCTTGTTTGAGCAGCGCTAGGGAGAGAGAGGGGCCGGCTGGGGTGAGGCTTATTTGCAGGCACTTCCACTGGGAGACGGGAGCCTGCTGCCCTGCCCCCCCCAGTCCCTTTCCCCTGCTGAGCCCCTGCCCTGGCCTGCAGCCCCTACCACGGGGCCTGGACCCCTGAAGGTGTGAACTTGTAACTCTCTCCCAGGACACTGTGGGGGATGAGGGACAGCGGGGTCTGGGCTGGGTCCCAGAGTCCAGTGGGACCCAAAAGCACACCCAGCCATTGTCCAAGGGCCATGCCTGCCCCCGGATGCCTCCCGACCCTGATCGCGTGGAGTACTGGCTCTCTGGGCCTTCGGAAGGATCTATAAGTGGCCCTGGGAACTCCATGTGACTCCCGGCGAACTCTCCCCCTGACACTGTGAGTGTGTGTTTACCCCGGGTTTTCTCAAGTCTCAAGGTAGCGTCCCGACCACGCCCTCTCCTGGCTGGAGTTGCCCCTTCCTCTCTAGCCTCACCATCGTGGCCTTGGTGCCACTCCTTATTGCCCCACACCTATGCCTGATTCCACCCCTCGGCTGCTCAAAGACATGCTATGCCTCCAGCCTGGTGTCCAGGGTTCTTTGTGGTCTGGTTCCAGTGACTTTCCCAGAATCATTGCTTCCTCTAACCCCACTCACACCTTCTGCTCCAGCCAGGCCAGGCCATGGACTTACACTCTTTGGGGACTCAGCCACCACAGACCACAAATATTCTGAGAGAAGCTGCCCAGGGAAGGCACCCGTACACAGTGTCCCTTACACGAGACCGCTGCTTGGCTTCTCTGTGCCCTGGGGCCTTGGGCTGGGCAAACTGCAGGCAGCCTCAGCTCCCCTCCTCCCCTCCTCTGGGTGAGATTATGCAAAGCCTTGGCTCTCTCACCTCAAAGCCTCGTCAGATCCCCTGGCTTGCCACAGGCATGTGTTCTTCCGAAGCAGAAGGCACTGACTGCTTGAAACTGGACACGTAAGGACAAAGAGAGCCAGCGAGCGAGACAGATCCCCAGACCCTAACTCCCACAGCCTGCAAGCTGAGGGCCCATGAAGGTTCCCAGCTTCCTGTCTGATAGGGGCCGTCCTAGACAGCTCTGGGCATAGAACATTTTCATTCCTCCTTCTGCGGGACTGGCCACCCCACTTTCCCGAGCCC
Source organism: Vicugna pacos (assembly GCF_048564905.1). Lineage (NCBI taxonomy): Eukaryota > Metazoa > Chordata > Mammalia > Artiodactyla > Camelidae > Vicugna > Vicugna pacos. Next base: position 19,154,755 of record NC_133021.1, on the reverse strand, counting down.
AGAGAGAAGCAGGAGAGGATGGCTGCGTCTCTCTGTCCGGGGTGTGGCTGTCTTACCAGGGTGATATGTTAATGGGCTATTCTGATGCTCCAAAGCAGGGGTGGAGTTTCCACTATTCCCACCAGCCTCGTCCACCTCGATCTTGGGTGTTATTGGAACAATTACACTTACAAGGCGCATGGCAGGGTGGAGGTGCCCCTGGGGCTTCTCCACACCCAGGAGGAACTGCAGAACCCAGGTGCACTTTGAAGGACCTTTGAGGCCACGTGGCCTCTCCGTGTCCTGACCATAAAGCCCCACTAAATGATCCCCACTCTGAAGAGTCCAGTTCACCTACGTGCAGTCACTTCGCCGCCACTGCAGCCACGTGTCCCTCGTATGGCAATGAGAGTTAGCACGCGTTCAGGGTCTACCTGAAATCTGCCTTCCAGTAGTTTCCATAAGTGGTCCTGACTTCATCCTTTGGAGCCACAGGAAACGAGCCTTTCCCCTGGAACCACCCTTGAATGACTGTTTCCCAGTTGGTTCTCCCTCCACCTAATGGTGTTGTCACGTGCCGTGCATGTGAGGTCCCCCATGCCCTACTCATGCCTCTGAGCACACTCAGTGTTTACCAGCCTCTCACGGGCCCCAGAACTGGTTCAACAGCGCAGAGCAGAGTGGGACCGATAATTCCTCCTTCCAGATACTGCACTTGCCTTAACACGGTCTAAGGCACAGGCCAGTGCCAGGGTGGCCACGTTACACAGCGACTCCTTGAGTTGCCAAAGCTGCTGGGAGCTGCACCTTGTCCTCTCTGTGCATCTGCAGTTAGACTGTCAGCCCCAAGCAAAAGGCCCTGGATGTCTCCCTACTGAACATCATCTCGTGGGAGTCAACCCGTCACTTTCAGCTGCGGAGATAGTTTTGCATCTTTATTCTGTCATCAAACAGATGCACCTTTCCTCTCAGTTTTAAGCCACCTGCAAATGCGGTCACGTCTGCAGCCAAGTCTTTGACAACGACGCGGTTCCGCCAGGACCAAGGCCAGAGGCAGCTGCTCCATCCTGGAGGCATCTCCCTCCGTGTCACCCTCCTAACTGCCACTGTGTCCTAGGGACAGGCCTTCAGCCAATTCGACTGTTCTTCCCCAACTGCTCACAGGGTCCTCGGGAGAAAACTGGCTGAGGGCTGCCCGACGCAGACTGCCTGTGAAGGAAGGCTTTTGGGGCTGAACTGGGTAGCCCTGAGGTCCACCACTTCTTTCTCGAAGCTCTCACCTGCCACCTCTTCTAGACTCTTGCTGAAGGCTGGCACGCACTCACTGGTTTGTTGCTTGAGGAACCGCCATTACCTTCGGTGGAAATCTGACTTCCGTTTGCCTCTCTTGACCTCACGGCATCATTTTCATTTGCCACGATTCCTCAGAGATCATCACCAAGACTTCAGTCAACAAACATTCACCACCCTGCCAGGAACAGACAGTGTAAAGCTGAAAAATCCACGGTACCAAGGTCCCGCGGTGTCCTGAGGGTCCAGATGACTGACCAGAAGCCTTGGGACCCTGGCCTCTGAGGATGTGCATGGCCCCTCCCGGGGTGAGCTTTCTGTGGACGTCTCATCCAACACCCCCTTTAATTGAGGTCTGTGACCATGCCTGTCCTGATAGAAATATCTCTCCTTCCAAGCAGGTCCTCACACTGAACGGCTAGAGATGTCTCATGATTTGCATGCAAAAAAGCTCCCTGAGCAGTGCCAGGAACCTAGTGTGGGTTTTCTTGGTGGGTTGTAGGATTGAGAGGCCAGGAGAGGAGAGGCCAGGTCTTGCTACCAGGACCTGGGATCTCGGAAGCTGGGAGGGGGCAGTAAAGTCCCTCTGCTACCCCCAGTGAGGGTGACCACTCACTGGCCCGGGATGGAATAAGAACAGAGCCAGGGAGGGTTGGGGGCAGTCCTCAGGCAGTGCCAGGCCCTGGGGAGTGGCATCGAAGGTGCCAGAGATATCCACTCGATGCAGGGGCTCAGACAGAACAGGCGTTGGGGCTAGAGAGGTCCCAGGACTGGCCTGGGGACAGGCACAGCTCAGACTGTAGGAAGCACACATTTCTTTCCTTTCTTTCTTTCCAGTGTGCCTTTGAAGCTTGGTAAAAATAGCATAAATAATAGAGCCTTAGAAAGAGGAGTGTTCTCTCCGTGGGCAGCGTCCTGCTCGAGTAGGTGGTTGGGGCGGCTTGTCGAGGGCTGGAGTGCGGGATACATAGGAGGAGCCAGCGCCCCGAGTGTCAGGCTGCACTCGACACCCTTACACTCCCTGAACTGGGAAGCTCTAAGGTGCAGCACTGTCTCCTAACACCTCACAACAGGCCGAGAAGACGCAGGGAAAAGATGATTCCACTGTATAGGCAGGGATGCCTAATGCCCTGGAGAGGCTGAAGCTGGGTTGGACCCACCTGCTAAGTGCTGGCAGAGCCACATGGATGGGGGCGGCTGAAGCCAGTACACCCGCCCACCCAATGACCAGGGCCTGCAACAGCCCCGGGCCTGACCCAGGACGCTGAAGAGCCAGTGGGGGAAATAAACACCCACGAGGCAGAGCATCTTGCTCCTGGAGGAACTTAGTTGGAACAAAGAATGTCATAGTAACGGTGATGGTTAGTGACCCATGATTAGCAGATCTGAGTATTTACTCACTTGATTTTCACCGCAGTCCCGTGAGAGCAGCACTTAGAATCACCACTTTACAGATGAAGAAACAGAGGCACAGAGAGGCTCGGTAGCCTGCCCAAGGCTGCCCAGCCCCGAGCCGGCTGTGTCCCAACACCGCCCTGCCTCTAAGGGACCAGGGCCCCAGTGGGAGGAGGATGAAGTGTCAGAATGGTAGGCAGCAGTGCACCGGAGGGGAGCTGGGCCGGCCGGCCAGGTGGGGCATCATGCCAGCTGGGAGCGGAGGGTGGGGGTGTCCAGGCTGCTGGTGGGCATGAGAGGCCCATGTGGGCAGGTCCCTCCCGACGCCACAGCCTCAGGCGAGAGGCCCGTGGACTCCCTGATGGCAGATAATCTACAGCTGCCGGATTAAAGGCCTGCTTTAATCGAACAGTAATATTGGGGAGGGATGTACCACCATACATCAGCTCTCGCCAAATGAAAAATTCGAGAGGAGAACGTGGGAGGTGAGCGATGGGCCAGAAGTGTGCATTTTACCCAAATCTACAGCGGTTTACATGCTAGAGAGACAGCTGTTCCCACCGCCAAGCCGCGGCGCTCCCAGCCACAGCTCAGCCCACTGGTTCCCTGCGGGCTACCCCCCGACGCCCCCACCCTTAGCCTAGCCTCTCGCAGGCTCAACCAAACTAAATTTCTTTTCTTCCTTTTGTAAAATTATTGTTTTAAGTTCCCTAATGGCAGGATTTGATTTGATTTTTAAAATTCAAAAATTGTGGTGAAACACATAAACTGTACCTCCTTAACCCATCTTAGCCCTCCCCTGAGGGAGGCCACCTCCTCTGGCCACCGCGGGCTCCCTGCCTCCGGGTCTGAGTGCTGACCACGACAGGCTTGTGTGCAGAACTGGGGTCTCCCCTGTCTTGCCCTTGGGTATACACGGAGGGCTGGGCGCTCACCCACCAGGTGTTCCCAAAGTCTTGGGGGAAATGTTCTGAATCAGTCCTAATAAAAAATCTCAGGAAAACCATCGTGTCCCTGCTTGCCTGATTTCCTCTCCTGCCATGTGATGGAGGCACAGAGTAGAGGAGGGTTATCCCTGCCTGGTGCTGACCTCGAACTTCACCCCTGCCTCTTTCTGGCCTCCTCCCGTCTCTTTGAGTTGCAGCCCCTTCTCTGTGGAAAGGAGATGGAGTGAGCTGGTGGCCCAGGGCCAGCCCAGCAGGACGATGCTGTGTGCATGAGTGTGACTGTGATGTGGCCGGTCCAGCCCTAGACGTGTGTTTTCAGGTCGAATTTGTGCACGGGGCGGCTGTCACTCATCCATTAGCTGCAGCTGGCCGGGGCGGGGGTTGGGGGACATGAGGGCCCGTGTGTGTGTGACCTCCAAAACCTCCTTGCTGCCGAGTATAAATATTTATACAGATACCTGCCATAAATCTGCCCACCTGACAAACAAATGAATTGCAAACGTAACTTTGGGGGTTTTTACGAAAGTGCTTGGCAGTGATGGGGTGGAAGAAAGAAGGGAGCATTAAGGTGATGAAGCTGGGGGCCCCTGGGCAGGCAGCTGGGTCCGCTCAGTGAGGGGTGGGGGACACACCTTGTGGCGCACCTCCAGACTGGACTGTGGCACTGGCGTGGGATGGACATACAATCATCCAGCCAGAACCAGCTGTCACTGACCGCCGGCTCTGCACAAAGAGCTTCTGTAATCCTCCACATCCCCGGGAGGCAGAAGAAACTGAGAGAGGGCGGTGACTTCCCCGGAAGGTGGAGCCAGGGTGCCAACCCGAGTCTGTGTGAGGCTGGACCTGGCTGCTACCAGCGCCCGATACGGCCGGCCCCGGCCTGGCTGGAGCTGGAGGCCTGATGGGGCTATGCAGTGTCGGTGCTAGAGCCAAGCTCCCCTACTCTTTCACCCCCAAACATCTGCTTCCGATGACCCTCCTGGTCTCCTAGGTCACCAGCCCTGCCCCCGCCCCCAGCCCTGCCCCGCGGGCTGGTGAAGTCCTCTTTAACTGGGTCCACAAGAATTTTATTACCTGGGAGCTAGTTCCTTTGCTTTTCCTACAACAAATTTTCCTAACGATGTGACCCGGGACCAGATGTTAATTGCAATGGAAAGTAATCAATTTCCTTTACTGAGCCCGGACTCCGGGGCAGGTTAGTCAGGAGCAGAGACGGGGATCTTAATGAGAAGGGCACCTGACGCGTCCAGCGGGCTCTGCAGCACACCCGTGGCTGCCTCGCCTCCTCCTCTCCCCATCAGCCCTCACCCCTTCCCACAAGGGCAACCCCTCGTCCAGCCCTTTCCTGAACTGGCAGCCTCCCACTGCTCCAGACCACGTCCCTCTTGGGGGCCTCCTATCTCTCAGGAGCTTCTCTGGCTCCCTGACCCTCATGGAATCAGCTCACCCTTCCTTCCTCTGTGATCTGCCCCAAGCCCCTTCCTGGTCTGGTTATCTTCCCAGCTGCATCTTCCCTGCAGCCCATCCTGGGTCCCTCTGCAAACAGTCTCCCTCCCTCCTTTTGTCATCTCCTGCATCTCCATCCCTCCTTGTGCTGTCTTCTTCATGTCCACCCCTCCTTTTGCTCTCTCCTGCATCTCTGCCTTGTGTGGGTGTGTTCCTGCCTTCTCCCATCCCTCTGGCCAAAGCCCAGGCTTCCTCTGGCCATCAAGGCTTCCCAGGGTCCAGTACTGGGTGCTGGAGAATTCCAGGAAGGTCTCAGAAGACTTGGCTGCAACAGAGCCCCTCTCCACTTCTCTCCGGCCACGATGCATCATCGCCGGGAACTTGGGGCTCTGGGCTGGAGAACAGGAGTATTGGGGTCTGGCCTTGCCTTGGTTGAAAGTGGGCCAGGCCCCGGGAGCCTCTGCAAAGCGGCTGGCAGTGCTGACCTGGCTGACCTCCTGGGATGCAGGGAGAGGGCAGGCCCAGCCTTCCCTTGGCCTGGCGAAAGCTGGAGTCATAACCTGGAGCTCAGTTCATGTGGTGGACATTGGACATTTGAAAGCAGAGCAGACGGTCCCTCCCTAACTCTTGGGTGCCCCTGGGGTTTTATACTGGGCATTTGCTTTCAGCTGAGTGTGCAGCAGGGAGGGTCAGGGCTGCAGGGAGAATGGACAAGAGGCTTCCTGAGAGGCAGGAAGGCAGAGGGTTCTAGGCGGGAGAAGCTGATCGGGGCGGGCAAGGGTCTGGTGGCTCGGGTGGACATGGTAATGCTCCTCCAATGGTCCCTTGATGGACTGACCGAGGACAAGCTCCTGGCCACTCCAGGAGCCACCCACTCTGCGTAAGGCCCTGAGGTCTACACAGCTCGAAGGACCACCTCCCTGGACTTCCACCCCGGCTGCAGTGAGAACTACCTGAGGAACTTCAAGGAAACAAAAGGGAAAAAAAGAAAACAGAAAGACACCCATGCCAGACGAATCCAGCCGGAATCTGTCTGTGGGTGCCTGGCCTGGGGTGCTTTTCCGGCTCCCCGGGTCCCCTGTGCTGGTGTTGGACGCAGGATGGGGTGGGGTGGGTTCCGGCTGCAGGGTCACTTCCGATGGCCTTAGAAATGAGGGGGAGGCACCGAGAAAACAAAATGAAGGTACACAGCTGAGCTGATAGCCCACATCGTGGGACTGGGCTGGCAGGAAAAGACAGATGTGCTTATGGGGAAATGGTTCGAGTTCTTCAAGCCAAATGCTTCTGGGGTCTGCGTGAGAGGCAGAAGCCCCATCTGAGAGGATGGTGGGTTTGTCTGGCACTAGGGATGCCCAGCCAGCCAGGAGCACGGGGGTGGGGGATTTGGAAGGACAGAAGGGGAGAACAGGCAGTGTGCAGAGACAGAGAGGGAGGCATGCTCACCCGCCCCTCGCTTGGGTCACAGGACGTGGGTGTCACAGCGGCTCCGCACGGGTGGGGCGGCCGGACAGAAGCAGCAGGAGTCCAGGGAGGGAGGCCAGCCCTAGAGGGCCACAGGGGTGGCCGAGGGCACATTCCCCTGACGTCACAATTTCCCTGTGAGCCTCCAATTCTGTTAAATAGAATAATGGATTTTAAAATGCCCTGAAAAGCAGAAAGTGCTCTAAGATGGGTGGCATTATTGTTTCTAACAATCACATCCTTCTTGGGACCTCGGAGGGGAATAAATCAGACAACGCTTGAGACAAGAAAGTCCCTTGGAAGCATTCACCATCGTGAAATAAACACGCATACATTATAAACCCCAAATTAAAGGGGAATTGCACGTAGGCTTTTATTTTGTAGGGTCTTATGAAAACCCACAGACGCTGGGAAGACAGATCTTCGAGGACACAGTGGGGGGGGGGCAGGGCTGATGGGGAAGGAGCAGCTGGTGGGTGCACGGCCCCCACATCAGCATGGAGGGCAACACGGGGGTTCAGGAAGCCCAGTCGTCTGGCCGCAGGCAGCCAGCACCCGAGCTCCCCACTTCATGGCATAAATCCGTCCTTTGTGCTCTTCAAGGCTGACGCATCTCCTTCTCCAGAAAGTTCCCCGCTGTCCCCACCCTGACCAACCTCCCACCCACTGCTGAGGGAGGGTGGCGGAAGTGGAGATGGAGTGGCCATCCTGAAAGGGACTGCAGGTTATCTTTTCCTCTCTTATCTCATTAAGCTTTGCTTCCAATTACACCTTAATGGTGCTGTCCGCCTTTGCCTTTCGTAGGCTGGAGTTTACTGCAGTGTCTTTAAATTTAATCACCTCCATAATGGCCAGCTCTGGCATCACATATCATAGGCTACGGGAAAAAACCCAAAAGTCCAGTCTTTTGCTCCTGCATAGGCCAGCAAGATTTGGGCCCCTGTTGAGGCCAGAAAAGTCCTCCAATGTCTCCTTGTCCCAGGCAAATGCTAGGAAATTCTGAGAACTATCTTCTAGGACCTCCCACTGACTCCCTCTGGTTCTTCATTGACAACTGTACCAAGAAGGATGGAGGTCAGACTCAGGGAAGGGCTTTCTGTCTATGCTGGGACGTGAGCAGCGCTGAAAAAGCTTCTCCTGAGAGAGGGTTGGAGACCCCGTGGCCCCTGCTGGCCCTCCCCTTGCTCTCCCCATGTGGTCTGCATGGCACGTGGTGTTGGAGAGGCAGAACCGGGTTCAATGTGAGGCTCTCAAGGAGCCTCAGTGAGGGAGGCCGAGCCTCCATTCTGCTCTGGGGCTTCCACGCCTGGACCCACCCTTTCCCACAGAGGGTTGATGAGTCCCTGGGGTCTGTCAGTTCAGGACCAGGCCTCGTGTGTGCATTTTCCACTGAGCCATAGCCAGAATCTGACGTTCCTTTCAGCCTGGGTCTGTTGCCCCTACCCTCCCGCCCAGTCCTGTATTCAATTTGAACTCAGGGCTGAGTCACTGGTGACAAAGTCGACTCTCCCCGAACCGTCACGATTTTGAAGATGCAGAGAGAAACTCCCTTGACCTCATCTCCTTCTGAGACCAGCTGCCCTCCCTCCTACATCCTGTCAAACACCGCCACCCACCCCCACTTTCTCTGCCGCCCTCCATCTGGGGAAAATCCTGCTTTCCCAGTGCCCTTGTGCTGCTGAGGTCTCCTCTCCAGGGTTAAAGGTCTGTGTGCAGCCTCCCTCTCCCCACTCTTCCCACCAAATAGATCCCCACGGTGTCCTTGCCTGACCCACACCCATGTCCCCCCTCTACCCTGCTACTCCTGACAGTCTTCTACAAGTAATCTCCCCATCATCCTTCCTTCTGCCACCCACCCACCCAGCCACCCATCCATCCATTCATTCACACATCTATGCACCTATGCATCCACCATCCATCCATCCATCTATCCATTCACTTCCATCTATCCACTTGGCTATCCATTCATTCATCCATCCAACCCTCTGTCATCCATCCACCCACACATCCATCCAACAGCAGTATGGAAGGCCTGCTTGGTGCTGGGCCCTGCACTGGTGCTGAGATAAGGTCCAGGAGGCCACACTGGAGCAAAGAATGTAGACAATCTACTAGGCAATTATGTCACAAAATCAGGCTTTAAAAGACAGCTCACCCTCTGCCTGGGCTCATCTCAAGCCCCTGGGATCCAGACTCTAAGCTCTTGGAACGCTGAAGACTGCCTCACACCATATGGGGACTCCGAAGGCAGGTGAGGTCCCCTAGGTGGGAGCCTTGCAGGTGCCAGAGAGGAGGCATGGACCCCTCCATCACACAAGCACTCCCTTAACAGGCGGTGGAGGAGAGCCATGCCTCTGCTATTTGAATAGGATTCAGATGTTGGAGAGTTTTTTGTTTGTTTGTTTTTTGTTTTTTAACTGAGCTCAGAGGATGTCTTGTGGCTGATTTGCTGACCCCCAGCTGCCATCTGGATTAAGACTTAGATCCCTGTTGATCCCCAAGCCATCCTTCCTACTTGACCCACTTCCTGCATCTACAAAGAATTCACAGCAAGATCCTGTCCCATCCCGTCTCAGCCTGAGCTCTTTGTCACTCAGTACTGATTGAATATTTATTGATGGGCCCAGTTGGGGCAGGGAGGGGGAGGGGAGAAGCAACCCAGGGGCTGCTAAAGGAGGCCCCATGGGGGCTCGGAGCCCTGGAAGCAGATGCTTCGGGTTTGGGAGGTGGCTCAAAGGTAATAACTAGCACTGAAGGGCCACCCTTCACATTTAATCTTGTCGTCCTTAAAATGACCTGGTGAGGAAGTTCAAGCAAAAGTAAAAACAGAGAACAGCCTGATAATGAGGAGAGGAGGATTGTTACTAACCCATTTTATAGATGGGAAAGCCGAGACACAGAGCTGGTATCAGCAGTCAAGCAGGTGCTCTTTGGCTCTTTAAGACTTACTCTTCTGCACCGTCTCTCCTGGCAGAAGCGCTTGGAAGAGAATGGGAAATGCAGATCCAGGGAGGTTCAGGGTCTACCCACACCCCTGCCCCAACACACAGCTGATCCATTACTCAACCAGGCTCCATCTCCTGCCAGGCAATCGTAGACTGGGACTCCTCCCTCCCTCTCATATCCTGGGCTTGGGAGAAGGCCCCCTGCTCCCAGAGGTCCTGTTTATTCCTTCCAACTGGGCAAAGGCTAGTGAACACTCTCTCTCTCACACACCCCTCCCTCACGTGCACATCCATGCACGTGTAATGCCTTTTCCATCAGCAATGCATCTAGCAAGCAAGCTTTCTCATTCTTCAGAACACAGGAGAACCAGGAAGTAGGCCATAAAGGCCCCTAAGTTTTATTAATTCCTCCACTGATTCAACAGAAGTAAAATATTTACGATCCATGTATTAAAACTCTTGTGCACTTTGCTCATGGAAAACCCACTCTAGGGCTATTAACTGCTAGTTTACAAACAGTGCTGATGAGCGGCTCCCGGCTCCCCTCCCCAGAAATGTGAGCACCCTGATTCAGTCACTGCCATTTCCCGTGCTGGGAACGGAGTCTGGCACACATGTACTCCTGGAGAACTGAGTGATGTTTAGTGATTCTGGTTTCTGCCCCCACAGCTGACAGGTCACTGATTTAATCAGAAGGGACACCACCCCTGGGAGAAACAAGAGCCTTCAGAACACAGCAGTGGGCAGAGAACCTCCCACCCCCCTCTGATACTCTTGACAACAGCACCCCGCAAAAGACAAACTCGAGTCGAGAAGAAAATTTTAGGTGATGTTTTTATACTGAGTAAGAAAACAGGGCTCTGGAAAGTGCATTTTAGGAAGCTGTTTCCTCCAAGTGGTTAAAATGCAAGTTTCGAAGTTTTGATGCTCGAAGGAGATGGTCGTTCACCTGCTGAGAACTCTATTATACGGAATCCTTAATTTCCAGATGGTTCATGTATAATACACAAGTCTATAATATACAGCCCCAGGATTTCTTCCTCCCATGCCAAATGCCATGTGACATCTGTAAACCCCTCCTTTCTTTTCAAAGCACGTCCACATCCGTTATCTCCTTTGATTCCCCCGGATAGTCCTGTGATGCGTGCAGGGAGGCTGGTAGTAACCTATTATCTTACAGAAGAGGAAACAGAGGCCCAGATCTTGTATGAGTGATGACCGAGACCCACACAGAGACAGGGCTCCTGACTCACACTCCATTGCTAGTGCTACCTCCTGGGCCTCTCTCCTTGCTGGTCAGGAAGGTGGGACCCTCAGGATCTCTGGAAAGAATGAATTCTCCCTCTGCCTCTCAGCCCATCACACTTGACCTGTCTAGGGGTCCAGATGGTTCCCTTTTCTTCTGTAGACCTTCCAGATACCCTGCCACACTGACAGCTCCCCTGCGGCTCTGCACAGCCCTTCACCCCACGAGCTTGTCCTGCCTCCTTCTGCTAACTGTGAGACCAGGTGGAGATGCTCAATGCTGGGTGCAGGGCCGGGGAGATGCAACACTAAGAGAGATCCGTAGATAGGTAGATAGATTGATGGGATGAAGTTGTACAGGTTAGGGGATGGGAAGGGGGCAAGCCTGGCTTCTCAAGTCTTGTTATCTCACTTATGGGGGAGGGGAGACTCTCTGTCCTTCCTGAGCTGCTAAATGCTGTCACAAAAACATTTATTAATATGCAAATTCTAAGTGGCAATCTGGACCCAGTCGGGTTGTGCTAATCTGCACATTAATACCTGTCCCCAGGCCAGCCTCAGCTCTGGAGAGGGAGCCGGTGGGGCTGGGAATAGGGACTGGGGAGGGAGGGAGCAGGCCGGGCAGGCTGGAGGGGGCCTGGAGGGGCCTTGTGGCCCAACTTGACAGAGGTGGGTCTGTAGTGGAGGAACTGGACTGCACCTCGGTTCAGCAAATTCAGTCCATGATCAAGGCAGGACCTGGATGCTGGCCTTTTACCCCTTCTGGTGCCTGAAGTTCCCTGGGCCATGTTGGAAGACATGCATGGAAAGGGCTGCTGAAGAAGCCTTGGCCCAGAGAGGGAGCTGGTGCTGACAACAGCAGAGTGAGGGAGGTGGGAGAAGTAAGTGGAGAGCATCACCAGACACTGGCCGGACAGGGCTACTGTCGTCCCCTTCACAGTGATGAGCATCTTTTGGGTGGAGGAATGGCAAAGGTGTCCCTCCTGGTTTACATGTTCCTTCCTGGACCAGGGCCCATCTTCCACACCAGGAGAGGTGGCCTCCTCTTTCTGCTTGTCCCAGAACCACCTGTCCTCTTCAGTGGACTTGTATCCCCCATTCTGTACTCATGAGCATGGAGCCATTCATCTCAGATTTGCCAGGTCAACCTTGATCCCAAACCTTCCCTCCCTCTGTCGCTGTAGATACAGTTGTATTTGTGAGACTGTGTGTCGGACTTTTATGTTAAGAAAATAATCATCATTTACAATAGGTTCAGCAATGGGGGTAGTGATAGCAAGAGAAAAGTGGGAGCTGGGTGCAGGGGCCTCCCCTTACCTTAGCTGGTCCACACACTCAGGACAGTGGCCATCCGACATGATGTGTCCCTTGCCTTCCAGCTCCCCAACCTGCAACCCCCCTCCTGCTATGTTCTGATTTGATTCCTTCTCCAAACAGCCTTGTGCAACAAACCTTCTTGACATTCTGTCCAGAGTGCTTTTCTGTCACCTGTTGCCACCAACCAATGTTTCTCTGATCGTTCCATGTGTGAACCTTGTTTCTCTAGTTACATGGGGAGCTCTCTCCTCCATGGTACCTGGCAGGGATCAGGCACATGGCCTGGGTTCAATGCACACGTATCAGTTTTCCGAAGCATTTACATCAGTTAACACCTTTCACCTTCGCTCAAGCCAAGTGTAAATGGCCAGGCCATTACTTCCAGACACTATACTTGTAGCACTCAAGTGTGGTATTTATTGCTGCTTCACAGGTTTAGGTTTAGGGATTCACTTACTTAACCCAAATAAACTAAACTTGCAATTCTGAAGATGGCCACCAGGTGATATGTGCCTTGGTATATATCTTGGATTTGTGCATATTTTCTGGAGACCATGAATTAGTGTAATTTGTCTTTCTTATCTTTCCACAAGTTTTTTTTTAAAATAGTTTCTATTTTATTGCTTAAGTTCAGCTTTTTAACAACCTAAGGGTAATGCAGGTATTTAAAATTGCAAAGGCCCATTACATTTCTACTAATAAGGACAAAACGAGTTTACTGAAAATAGACATTTTCCCTTTGCCCTCTGGTTTTGCATTTTTAACATACAGAATAGACAGATCAAATAACTAGACTGTAAAACACTGACTTTTTTAAAAAGAATGTTACGATTACATCTTTGATCCTGTGACAGTTATAATTCAAAATAAATTTGGCCACTGGGTATTTTGAGTTAGTCTATGTGACCCTGTGTTCCTCTCTTCAGAAGTATCAGTAATGCATTTCGCCAATAGCTTGAAACATGAATTGTAAATTAACACAGGGCATAATCTTGGTAATATGAAGAGAGTCCCAAATATTTTTTTTTAATGTTAACATTAGAAGAAAAAAAAAAAGCTACAATCATCATCAGCTCTATTTCCTGAAAATTCTGTTGAGGTAACTAACCTCTGCAAGTCACAGCTCCCACATTTGCACACAGTTCTGACCCTCTTTTTGGCTGGGCTGTGGTCAATAGAATCTTTCATCTGATAATCAAAAGTGAGCTCTTCTCCAGCACATATGGTTCTCGTGGAAAATAATGCCATTCGGGGAAGACGGGTATCGAGGTTATGAATGAAAACATAACGGCAGGTTGCAAAGAACTGTGATTTTCTTTTAGAGTTACTGCTTTGCCTTTCTGTACCTGAGATAAATAATTACGCTTGTCATTAGAGAATTGCTGAAGTAGTAATCGGCACTTGAGATTTTGCAAAGGTTCCCAAGTATCTGTAGAATCTGGCCATCCTTTCCATTTTACAAGATAATATTCCATATCCTTTACTGCCTTGTAGTCACACGAGTATCCCACCTCATAATTGTTTAGATTCCTTTTGGTGATTCCAGTCGATTTACATGTGAGCTTTTCTTTTCTACATAATTCCTGAAGAGTATCAAGTGAAACTAGGCAAGGCACACACCAAGCTACAATAAGAAAATAGAATTCTTTACTAATGAAATACCTACTCAGTTAAAACAAAACAAACACAAACAAAAAACTTAACAAAAAGGGGGAAAAACTTAAGACTTCTATATCCCCATCCTTCAACTGGCAATTTTGTAAGACTAAAAATTCACATGATAAGAAACCATTTACATGTCTTTAAGAAAAAGTTAACCATTAAAGAACTATTTTGTTACATTAATCTTCTTGGATTTTCTCATGGGCCTCTACCCTGCTATGTTTAACTGATGTCAGTTTTTACTAGGCCGCCTGAATAAAACGTATCCTGTCTGTAAGCTTTCATAAGATTACATATAGATGCAAAGGTCAAACTAGTATTTCTGACTTTTCCATTGTATTCTACATAGAATTGCTGTTTTAATAAAACACAGATCTTCAGGAAATATTCATTATTGTAAGAAATACATCTTATATATATTTTAAAATAATCTTGTGGTTTTGTTAAAAACTTTCCCCTTTGATCCTAATTGAACAGTAAGAACTGAAATCTAACTGAGATGTAATCCTCCAGTTACACACTCATATAGCATATGGCCTACTTGTCCCACTTCAGAAACCTGCATGAAATTTTAACTCCAAATTTGCCCATGCTGCAATGTATTATTATTAAGTAATTAAACCCAAAAGTTATAATAAAATAGACAGTACATTGATTTTTGTAATAGTCATTTCCTGTTTTGTTTTTAAAGCCAAGAATGGCAATATACAGAGTGTTCAATTTACATAATCCATAAACCATGCCGGAAGAAAATCAGACACACTCATCATCAACCTCACAACCTCAGTGACTGTGCTGCAAGATTTCACACTCAAATACCTGTACACAGTGTGCCACCATACTGCATTTAAAATGTTAACACAAACTGATGTTTAGAAATCTGCAAGAAACTTGGCTTTACGGCTAATGCTATGATAAGCACCAGAAAAGATCAAGGGCCCCGGCCACCTAGCTACATGATTTCAGTGAGGTTTCCATCTTTCTGGGCTTCAGATTCACTGAAAAAAAGTGAGGGTTGGAGTACACTGGGAGTACCAAACAAAAATCTATCAATAAACGCAAGCCTGACTTGGTAGCGGTGATAAACCTTTTGTTTCGAGGTAATTTCCAGCGAAGAGAGAACAAAGCCATTCTTACGATAGCCTTTCCTCACCCTCCCCAACTCACACCCGGACTTCGATGTCAGACACCCCGCAGCACGATTTCCATCAACCCCCCTGCCTACAGAGGACGCATAATTCTAGATTAAGAAAGTGAAAGATATTTCCCCCCCAAAAAATTGGGGGGAGAGGTTGCTTGGAGTGGTGATTTGGGGGCAGGGGAGTGGTGAATAGAAACGATCCCTTAAATCCCTTCCATTTAAAAAACATATATAAAATAGATAAATAAGTTTACACTGTATAGCACAGGGAAATACATTCAATAACTTGTGGTAGCTTATAGTGAAAAAAGAATACAAAAGGGAATATATGTATATTCATGTATGACTGAAGAACTGTGCTGTACACCAGAAATTGACACAACAGTGTAAACTGACTACACCTCAATAAAAAAATTTAAAAAAAACCTTCAGAATGTTTTGTGTAAAGTTAACCTCATTATGCTGACTACATGCAGAAGAGGTGCCTCTCGACTACCTCCGGGGCGGGGGGGATTTGTCCACTGTTCCCACCCTTTTTACCTAGTCTAAGTACCATCACGAGGATTCAAGACAGCTCTCGACAGAAACGCCATCTTTTGAGAATAAGAGAAATTGGGAACTGCAAACCCCTGGTGACAATTCCGACTGTCACCAGGAACGTAGAAGAATTCATTTGCAAGATTAAACATTTCATGACCACCACAAAAACTTTACACTAGTTCACCCTAACCGATAGTGGAAGAAAAGTTGGGGGGAAATGAATCCATCATCTATGCAGAGAGGCGCAGTGCTGGAAAACACCTTTAAATTCTAGAATACATTGAAAGTTCTAGTTTTTCAGGGCACGCACAAACACGTTCAGCACTGAACTCTTTGGCGTCCACATAAAAACCACGCAAGTTCCTGGTGGGTATAAAAAGCCCTGTAAACCAGGGCTGCAGCCTCCAATACCCATTACTGGGGTTTCGCCAACAGGGAACTGAACCTCCTAGTGCGTCCGAACTGGGGGGCATTCTCGTGTGTTTCCCTCCTCGGCGTTCACACCTCTGCCCCGTTTTCTGTGTGGCGACGCTCACACCACCAGGCGCATCCTGCTCCCCAGGGAAAAGGCGAGCCCGATCGCAGCCCGTCCCGCTCAAACCACCACAAAGGCGTCCAGCCCCCCGCGTGCCCACGGACCTCGAGCCGCGCAGGGACCCACCCAGGCCCCCCGAATACCTCCACACAGCGGCCGGGTGGGGAGGGGCCGCAGGCCTGACCGGCAGCCGGGGTCGGGCCACCGAGTCCGCTGGACAGCAGCCTCCACAAGTTTAATTTACCTGCTCTTACACTCCTAGCATATCCATTCCTATCCCCGAAAGGCTGTCTGCTGTGGTAGGACTGACAAATAGACCAAGAGGATGACAGTATCATGGGATGTGTGTTGAAGTAAAACAAGTGTTCCCGGAAACGTAGAGAAAGAAATCAGTTCAAGGAAGGGGAAGCCTTCAGAGAGGAGGTAACACCAATGTGAGGCAAGTAGGGAGAAAACAAGAGTTTGTCCCTGGGAAGGGAGGGGCTCTCTGAAGAATGAGAAGTCAGAATGTGCAAAGGGATCGAGGCGATGACAGGGGAGGGATGAGAAGTGATGTGGCTGGTGGGAGAGTTTCCCGGAAGAAGAGTAGGAGCCAATGGGCTGGACCACTACCTCCTGGGCTAGACCATCAGCCTTGAATATCTTCCCTTCACCTGCAGGCAGCGTGGAACATATCAAGAAAGTGGCGAGTGTTTTATGACTAGAGAAGCAGTTCTGGGGCAGAGTGGGTGAGAGCTGAGCATGCCGGCCTCAATTGGGAGCTGAGCTGGAGCTGCAGGGTCCTAGGGAGAGATGGAGGAAGGCCATGCAGAGATGCAGTGAGGCAAGCCTGGGGAGGAGAGGGAGGACTGGACGGTCAAAAGAGGGATGGGTGAGGCAGAATCAGCATGGATGACTGAGCTGTCCTGATCTGGAGACAGTGCAGATCTGGAGACATTAACCAAGAAAGAACATGTGCTTTCCCACTAATTATCCTTAGAAAAAGTCAAAATAGAACTTCTGATTGAATTAAATTAACTTGAACATGGCGCCATTAAAAAGGAGATTGGAAAGTCTTACAAAACAAACCTATAAAGAAAAAGCCACCTAGGTGAAATTCAGTTCCTTTCTCAAAAATCTTTAACTGTTATGGTCCTAAATAGTTTCTCTTTTCCTAAATCGTTTCCCCTCTAGGGTTTCAAAGAAGAAACCATTGACTGCATGCCCACTCCCCTTCACTCTGCTCTCACACTTCAGGGTGTGTACGGAGCTGGGTTCGGTGAATTCTCTTTGCGATAAAAAGGTTTTATTGCCTCCGATAGACTAAGTCTGCACGCTCTTGCAGTGACCTGAAGAAGAAACCACCAGCAGAAGAAAATGAAAAACGTGCCTCTCATCTGGTTCTGGGGCTTTCTTGGCTCTCAGTTTAAGTGGTGACATCAGAAAGAAGGGGTGCCCAGGGGTCCCCCTGCTGCAGCCGGGGCTCTGCAACCCCTGGGCCCTCACGTGGGGATGTGTGGGTATTGCTTTGAGATTCTAGCAGCTTAGGGACAGAGATGACCCCAAGTGTAACCAAGCAGGACCCTGTGGGGCATTCCAGGGACAGACCTCTCCCCCGTATCCTCTGCTGTATCTTCTCTCTGAAGTACATTTCCTGAATTGTTTTACAGATGCTAAAACGTGCTTGGCAAATGGAAGAAATTAACAACCAGGACCCCACAGCCCCTAGACCTGGAGTCGAAGGGTTGATATCATTAACCCTTGTGACACCACCCTGTTACCTCACCATCAACCAATCAGAGCACTGTGCACGAGATGACTACACACCCTGCGACTCCTTCCCTCATCTGGCCTTTAAAAATGCTTCGATGAAACCCGTAGGGGAATTCGGGTATTTTGAACATGAGCTGTCCCAGACTCCCTGGTGCAATAATAAACGTGCACCTTCCTTCACCACAACCCAGTGTCAGTAGATCAGCTTTACTGTGCATGGGCGAGCAGACTCAAGTTTTGGATCAGTAACAGAAGTTCCTCTGGTCCCTTGTGCTGGGCGTTATTTGTGCCCAAGACTCTTCGGCAGAAAGCTGGGGGCCACTCCTCCTTTCTTGTTCTCCTACTAACCTCCACTTTGCCAGCAGCCAGGAGATCTGGGGCCAGCTGAGCCTCTCAGGGAAGCTGAACCCACACATCTGGACCAAGCCCTGCTCCGTCGGCCAGCGGTGGGTCAGGGGCCCTCAGAACCCGCCCCTGGGCGCTGGCTGGCCTCTGCCTCTGTGATCTGAGCCCTGGAAGCCCAGAGCCACAGCCAGTCGACAGCTTCCTTAACCTCCAAGTCCCCCCTTGTCACCCGGAGGCTCATGCTCAATCCTGGATGCTCAGGATCCTATAGCCTCCCAAGTGCCGGACCTAAGTCTGAACCAGGTCCTAGCTGCATCTCCACCCCATGGGATGGATCCAGTTGCTCCTGTTAAATCTCTCTGGACAGATCAGAGACTCGTTAGAAACTGGAGAACACTGGATTGGGCCTTTTCTGGCCTCCAGAGGCTGGTGGAATGGTCCAGGGCTGGCCACAGCGCTGGGTTCTTCTTGTTCCTTGGCAGCTCCCTGTGGGCTGGACCTCATTTGTGCAGCAGATTATCAGCATGTTCTGCTTTCCATCCCAGCCCTGTGCTCCTTCCAGCTCTAATCCCAGTAGATCTGTACCTGCCACCCCAAATTCCCTTGCAAGCCAAGGCCCAGGCAGGGAGCCCTGGGCAGGGAGCCCTGGACAGGGAGCCCTGGGCAGGGAGGGGCACGGACTTCTACAGCCGAGCAGAGCCCACTCCCCAGATCCTCCTCTTCCCCATCAGATGATGACATTCTCCATCCCACTGCGCTTGTCCCTGCCTTAATGCAACAATCCCTGGGGGTTATGGGCAGTTAGATAAGTGCTTTCCTGGGGCAGATGTTTGGAGCAGGTGGAGGTGGGGGACCATCTGAGGTGGGAGAGGGGGCTTTAAGGGGAAAAGGAAGGTGGGGATGAGGGGTCCACTCCTTAGCACATATGTCAGGCTTGATCTTAATGGTGCCAGAAGATGTGCACAGAGATGGGGGTGGGGAATACCGTCCCCCTCCCGGAACGGGCCACCCACTGGACTCTGACCCCTGTTCTAACTCTGCCAGCTCTGATTTTCCCTTCTCCTCCTTTCTCTCTGCTTCCTCCTCCCCCACCCTCCTCCCTGGGTTCCTCTCTTCCTGCCCTCCCTCCGCCAGTACCAGCGGTGCCCGCATGTGACCCTGCAGGTTTCCTCTCCAGCTGTCCTGTGGCCAGGCCCCTCTCCTTTGGCCACACACCCTTTCAAGCCTGTTGCCTGATGCTCCTGAGGCATCTTGGCCACCACTCCTCCACCTGGGGCAGAGTCAGCCCCTCGTGACAAGGCCTGGGGTCCTGTGTGCATGCAACAGTGTGGAAGCTGACCTGCCAAGTTCCTGATGGCCAGTTTAAAGTGAGAAGAGATACGGAGGGAGAGAGGGGTCAGTCAACAAGGTTGAGAACTGGAGACACACCTGAAATTCAGGGATGGATCCAGGTGCTCAGACGTGACAGGGACAGAAGAGGGTGCATGTGGGAGGTGGGAGGCAGACTTCAAACCTCTCTCAAGCTGCCCAGCCCCACTCCCTGATGGGAACCCCCACCCACAGGCGGCCAAACAGGTGAGCTGCCGAGCGGGGCAGGGCCACAGGAATGCAGGGCCCCTCAAATTTATGGCTTAACTTTATGACAATAGAAATATTGTTTTAATTGAGGTTTGCAACACCATTACACTGCTAATTTAATTATTCCCTATATTTCATCCATCACCATCTGATCCTCAGGAAGGAAATAGCTTGTCTTCTTGACAAGAAAGCACCAAATTGATTAAGTGTGTGTGGGAGGGGGGCTGGGCTGTGATTTGCTCACTGTGGCCAGACCTCTGGGTACCCAGGGGAGGAGGAGGGCAGGAGGAAGTGGGGAGCAGATGACTTACTCCCCAACTCTGCTCAGTTTGGTCACCTCCCATGAACCCATCCCCCACAGCTGCACAGTCACATCCATACCCATGCATATACCATCACACACAAACTCTCACCTGCACATACCTGCTCAGACATATTTACACACATAGCCTCAAGAGCGCCAGCAAAGCACTTGGCCCCACCCACGCCCAATCTGTCCCCCGGGCCAGGCGCAGGGAATCCACGCTGGTCCCAAACACACACCACACTTGTCAGAGTCTCACGTGGCTGCCTTGCAGAGGACACTGTCTGGAAATGGTCTGGGTCCCTCATGCTCCCTAGATCCTTCCGGGTGGGCCCATGGAGTGTTTTGGGGGTTGGTGCTCACTTTTGCACGTGATGCAGGGCTTCGAGCCTTCCCCATTCCCGGGAAGAGGAACCAGCACCTCTCCCCCAGCCAGCGCCCCAGGGTACCCTCTGCCTGCCCCTCAGTGGATGCTGGGGGCACGTGACCGTGGGTGTGTCCTTTGGGAGCCCACAGTGCCATTTATGGAGGTGCCTGGAGATGAGTGGCAGTTTCTCCACTTGATTCTTTGTCTTCTTCACTCCATGACACCCTGCTGGCCCCTGGAGCCCAGGGAATGAGAGAGCTGGCCGTCCTCCCAGCCCTGTCACTCACACCATCTCTTGGCCATCCCAGACTTGGCTTGATTTTCTAACAGTTTGGGGCAGGCGGGTCTTCCAGCCCCACCTGGAGGACAACTCTTTCTGGAGGGGGACTTGCTGGGGTTTCTTCTCTCTTTTCATCTGCTGGGCGTCCAGGGCCTGGCTGAGTCAAGGCTGGTTGGCTGGGACAATCCCGCTGCTGGGTGAGTTGAGGTCATCTGTAGTGTGCTGGGGTCTGGCAAAGTTGCTGGGGAGCAAGGTTCAGCCAGGGGTGGGGGATGAGGCCAGAGTACAGAAGGAAGGAAGGAAAGAAGGAAAGAGTCAGAACAGAGCCCCGTGTGGGAGGGAGCTGGACGCAGACTAATGGAGAGGAGCGAGGTGGAAGTGAGGGCGGGTGGAGGGGGTGGGTGCCCGTGGTGGTACTGCCGTCAGTCATTGTGAAGTTTCCAGGTGCCCGGTGCAGGCCCGGCAGACCCCTGATCAGTCCTAATGGAATGGAGCAGAGGGGCAGCCGCCGGAGGGAGCGGGCCACCGTCCTCTCTGCGGTCCCTTGTCAGCTGTCATGGCAGCCCAGAATGCACTGGCGGCCCACCTCAGTCATGTCTGGTCTCGTCTGGCTGGACGGGCTGCCACCAGACAGGGCATACCGGGAGGAGAGGGCAGGGAACGGACGACCTGGGAGAGGGCCCCCAGTCATAGCCATCGGTGGCCAGAGGCAAAAGCATAAGGAACAGGCAGAGAGAGAGGTTTCTGGGCAAAAGGCCCCTATACTCGGATTCACACTTGTTTCCCAAGAGGGCTGTAGGGTCAGGGACCCCGAGCTGTCCCTTAACCACCAGGACACATGAACACATTGGCAGGAAACTGTCCCTCTTTAAGGAGCGGCCGCCACACTTGTGCCTGCAGGAATTCACCCTGGAGTCCCTCTCTCTTCTCTGAAGCCCCGCAGCAGTGGCTGGCTGTCCTGTTTGCTCTGAACTGGGGTGGGGGCGGGTCCTGGGTCCAAGCTGCACTTGACAAGGCCCCGTGAGCCAGCGTGGAATCTGTGTCCCAGTGGTCCTGTCTTTCAGTCTGGGCGGCCTGGAATGTTTCTGTCATGGCTGCGGTCTGCTGGCCTGTCTGTCTCTCCCACCAGAACACGGCTTCCCTTGGCTATTCCTTCGAGGCCCTGATTCCCCCTTGGGGAGCAGAACCCAGCTGCAGCCCAATGGACACTGGCCCCAGGAGTGGGTTCTCCCCTCCTGAGCCCCCTCAGGCCCTGCACAGGGCCAGGCACACAGTCAGGGCTGGAGGAGAGCTGGTTTACTGAGTGTCCGATGAGGAGCAGAGGGAGGAGGGGACTCAGGTGGAGGCAGAGCTGAGCAGATGGGCTGTGGCTGGGGAAGTGGGGAGGCTTCTCAGCTGCACCATTCTCCCTGCTGAGCCCACCCTGAGAGCCCAGATCCAGGGCACAACTGGTCCCAGGATGGCTTTTAGTGTGTAGAGCAAACAGCGGGAGGAGTGAGTGATGCTGCCTGCATCTGGGTCACAGGAACCAAATTCAGGTGGCCCTGGGGGCTGGGGGCCTCTCTGCTCCCCTTCAACAAGGATTACTTCTGTGATGATGATCAGGCTGCACGTGCTCATCTCTGCTCATCACTGCGACGGGGGAAGTAGAAGAGAAAAAGGTTTCCCTAAGAACACGCTGGGAGTTGAGTCCATGGGGGCTCCATCACCAGACAGGATGGAGATCCACATTGCCTGCCCCGGCCACACCTGGGACACAGAAGAAAGTGCTTAGAGCGCCTCCCTCCACCATCCTCATTTGAAATCCTGGGTTTGCACTTGGCTATGTTTTGCATACGGGGCGACCACTAGACATGGTGCTGAAATGCTCCTGTTCATGGGCACAGCCTGTGAGGGACACAGTGGAGCTTGGTGTGCATCCTGTTGAATCTGGCCCCTAAGAACCCAGCTGAGCTGAGCGAGGAGAGGGGAGCCCACTGCAAGCTGGGGTCTGCCTTCCTTAAAACAATAGGCTGTTTTCTGCATTTGGAAAATTCCTTTGTGCTCACAGGCAGATGGAATGTCGCCTGGCTGCTCTCCCCAGTGGGCCATTTCCCAGGAATTCTTGGTCCCCAAAGCACCAGACCTGTATATGCAAAAACTCATCCTGCAATTCACAAGCTCAGACCCATCTTGTCTGTTACAGTGATGCATGCGTGTACACACAGACACGTGCATAGACACACACACACACTGCATCTTCTGCTCTCGGAGGGCCAGGGTCTGTTTTAGTACTTTCTGAAGGTGATCCTTGAAGGGAAGAGTGGGTTCAAAGGGGTGAGGAAGAGGGAGGAGGCAGAAGAGAAGCAGCCTGCTGTGTTGCTGAGCCTGTTTCGGGGGCTCTTCAGATCTCAGCCCAAAGTTGCGTCAGAGGGGATCCCGTGGCACTCCAGCTCGGACTGTCCCTTCCCTCTCTGCCCCATCACCTGCTTCATTCTTTGTAGTGATATTAAGAGGTGGGCTTTGGGGAGGTAATCAGGTTTCAATGTGGTCCTGATGGAGGGGCCGTTGTGATGGGATCGGTGCCCTTACAAGAGACACCAGAGAGCTTGATTTTCTCTCTGCCATTTGAGGGCACAGTGAGAAGATGGTCATATGCAACCAGGAAAAGAGCCCTCACCAGGCAACCAACCCTGCCAGCGTCTTGATCTTGGGTTCCTCAGCCTCTCAAACTGTGAACGATAACTTTCTATTGTTACAGCCACCTGGTCTGTGGTATTTTGTTATGCCGCTCAAGCTAACTGATACTGGCACTATGTATTCAATGAACACCTGGACTGGGGGAACAGAACAGAGGCTTGGGGAAGAGCTCTGTTCCTCTCAGGAAGACCCTGGTGTCCTACTAGCTCCTGGTCAAGGGGTGACCAACTTAGCCTGGCAGCTAGCAGGGAAAGCCCGCCCTAGGCCACAGACTTCCTGATGGATGTGCCTGGGACTTGCTCAAAGCCACTCAGAATGGTGGAAATCTGAGATGGTATAAATGTTACCATCTTTGCTTTCCAGGGATTATCAGGCTTGCCAAGAATTCACCAAGAATCCCTTTGGAGAATCAGCTCTCTCCCTGCTTTCATCAGAATCTGACAGTAAATCACCTTTGGGGGTCAAACTTTCAACATCAGGAGGGGCTGTTCAGCCAGATGTGGACAGAGTGGATGGGATCTGCAGGAACCAGCACTCTTGGCACCCAGGCCAGGACAGTGTGGGCAAGACTGGACTTGGGCTGCCAGGGGTACCAGGGGAACATGCTACCCGTGGAGGGAGGGCTTTGCCAGCAGCCTGAGTTTCTACAGTCCCTGAGGCACTCGTCTGGGGACAAGTCCAGGAGAGGCATGTGGGGTTGGGGTGGGGAGGTAGAAGGTTTTCTGCCAGAGGCTGGTTTTTGCAGTTGAGCCTGGGGAGGGGGGTTGCAGATTCCTTCACCTCCCAACCAGCAACTTCCCACCCCAGCCTTGGCATCCTCTGAAGGTGGGTGGCACACTGGGGAGCAACACATGCTGAGCACAAGTAAAATTAGTAAGTGATATTCCATTATGTGTTTTTTTTTTCTTTTTCTTTTTTTTCCCAACAACACTGACATTTGCGACGGCAAAGGCCAAGGGAATAAAAAAGGCAAAAATACCCCACCTCCTCAGAGCGCAGCGCCAGCGGCCGGCTCTGGGATTTGCATGACAAAAGCACTCCACAAACAGCAACAAATTGCCAGCTTGTCGGAGGCCGCGGGGCGCTCGCGACAACTGGCGCGCTCTCCGGGCAACGATCGGCTCCCGGGCCCGCAGAAGGGGCCCGCGACAGATGCTCAGGACCGGGGGGCCGGCCGGCCTCGATGCCAACCGAGCTGCGATCGCGGCCCCGGCGCGGTGCGCAACCACTGCCGCCTGCTCGGGCCCAGGTGCGAGCGGCGCGGCGAAGGAGGGCGCGGGGCAGAGAGCTGCGGAGGGGGGGGGGGTTGGGGGAGTAGCGAGGAGGGTTGAGGGGGGCAGCGAGGAGGGGCGGAGAAGGATGGGCCGGGGTGGGGGTGCCGATCGGATTGGGCCGCCCTTCTCTGGTTCACAGGCCGTCGCCTGCCCCCTAGACCTGGCCTGCACCTTCGGGCATTTGCCCCTGGCAGGCTGTGTGGGAGGGGGTCCCAGACAACAGGCCGCCCTCGGTCCAGCGTCCTCGTTTTTGGGCACCCCGGGTCCCCCTTCTGGCCAAGTGTCCAGCCCTAAGGCTGGCTGGGAGGGGAGGATTGGCCCCTCCTTATGGCGGCCTGGCTCCCCCCATGTGAGGCCCAGGCAGATGGCTAGCCAGAGCTAAATTGATTCTTCATGATTTGTGTCTCTCCCCTGCCCAGAACGGGTAACTTTTCATTAGGGGCACAGATGTCTTAATACCGCTATGCCAGTGTCCTCCCAAATCAGCTCCAGCATGCATGCCACTCCATGGCAGACAGAGGTGGGGATGCGCAGGGGTGACTGGATGGGAGGCCTGGAGAGCCCTCGGGAAGTGTGCTGGCCCAGCAAGGTTGCTACCTCCAGGCCACTAAATGTGTGTGGCCCACTCCCTCACAGCGGAGTCCTGCCTGACCCTGCTCCAGCCACTGGGGCCACTTCCTACCTCTGGGCCGTGTATGTGCTCAGCCTTACTGCCTCTTCTGCAGCCCCTCTGGTGTCCCCTCACTTCTTCCCAGCCTCCCTGCCATTCCCAGGGCATGACCCTAAGTGAGCTTCACCCCACTTCCAGGCCCTCCACTCCTGCTCCCAGATAATCCCCAAACTCCAGACCCCCAAGTCCACCCAGATGAGTGCACTTCCGTAACGGAAGGTGGCACTCCAGCCCCACGGCCATGGGGGTTACCACGGCTGCCTGGTCTCGCCCACTATTTCCCTGTCTAAATATACCCTCACCAGGTCACCTTCCCTATGAAATGTCCACTCACTTTCCAGCAGAGCTGAGCCACAGGGGGAGGACAGAGATCACTCTCGTGGTGGCTTCTCTGTATCCGCGCCCCACACTTGGTGCATAGTAGGTGCTCCCTGGAGGTGTGTAGACAGAATGAGTGGCAGCGTCTTGGTTTCCTCACTAGCTATTGATCATTTTGGGATTAGGAGCCCCTCTCTAAGCTTCCCTTATAAAAGCATCAAGCCCCCTGAGAGGTCGGTCAGGGACGGGGGAACTCTAGGGTCCCCATCTCCAAGTGTGACTGTGTCACCTGGAGGTTTCCAGCCCAGGAGGAAGACTCCTTCAGCTGCCTGGGGTCCTGAAGGCCAGTCCAAGCCTTTCTTGGTTGGTGGGGACAAGCTCTGCCTGCGGGGGCGTGAAGATACCAAGTAGCACACACCAGTATCAGACCGAGCTCTAATGCATCTGCCTGCGGTGGTGATGCTCCCACCGGAGGAAACAGGAGTGGGCATCTGGGCGCTCTGCCTCCATGCTCCTCACAGCCCCTGGTGCCAGCCTGGGAGCCAAGGCCCCCAGCCCCAACCCACATCCTGCTCTCCTGCTGCCCTGCCACCTCTCACTCTTCCCCGGCACCTTTGTCCATCACAATTCCACCTGCTACCTCTCCCGGCTCTCGTCTGTTGTGGTAAGCCCAACCTACAGTTCCAGGCCAGGTCGTGGACTTGTCTTATCTGTGAAGGTGACTTCTTTCTCTCCATCCAGACCATGAGCACAAGACCTCTGGCTCTTACATTTCCTCCGGGGTCCAGCAGAGGTACACTTGCATACACTTGCGGGATGCCTCCTGTGAGGCTGGAAGCTCCTCTGCTCCCCTCCCCTCGCCCCCACCCCACACACCCTGACCCCTGGCCTCAGATTCCCTTGTGCGGCGCATCGTGCAGCCCTCCAGCAGGTGCTGCCAGGCTCCAAAAACGTGTGGTTATAAGATGGGAACCCAGCTTCTTGTCCTGGCTGTGCCCTTTTCCCATCTGTCAATTTTGACTGCTGAGAACATGCCTCAAGATGGTAGGTGGGATTAGGCTCTCAAAAGGATTAGAAACAGACAAACATATACAAGGGTGAGTCATGTCTCAAGGGCGGGGGAATGAGTGGCTAGGAGGGCAAGGAGCTTGCAGGGCTCACTGCTATGGTCCCTGCATTGAGCTCAGCTTGGTAGGTGCTTAGCAAACCCTGATGGAGGGAGCGCACTGGCCCTGTCCTGCATGCCCTTGTGAGAGATGGCAGGGAGGAGGCTGGCGGCTGGAGAGAGCAAGGGTCACTTGGGGGCCATGGTTGGGGTCAGACTGGGCCAGGGGAATTGGGTTCTTTCCCCTGCTCCTTGTGGGTTGTGATCCTGTGACTTCAGTGTCACCGACAACATGGCCAAACCACCAAGTGTTTCTCGCAGACAGCCCTCCCGGAGGAAGCCGAGAACACATCCTTTCCCCCTCCCCGGGCATCTCCCAGGCACACTCTACCTGCTCATGTCTTTTGTTTTTCTTAATGAAAGTAGCAAGAGCCAGGATTCCATCCCAGAAGGCGTGGCCTCGCGTCTAGATGTCTTCATTTTGTCTGTGCCAATGTTGTGCCCGCCTGCACTGGCAGCTGGATGCCGGGGCTCACGGGACCCAGTGGGGAGGTGAGCGTGGGAGCTGTGACCCACTGCGGCTCAGCCCACGTGCCTCCCCACTGCCCCCATCACTGTCACTCCTAGCTTCCCACAAACCCTCACCCCTCCCATACCTCACAGGGCCTCTGATCTCCCCTCTGCGATGACGTGGAGCAACCGTTCAGTGCTGGACGCTCGGCTGTGGTCCTCGACTTTCCGAGCTCCCTTGGTGCCTGCACACCCAGCCCCTCACCTCTCCATTCAAGGAGTCCGAGTTGCATTCATTCACGGGGAGTCTCGGTGGACCTTTCAGTCCTTCAGGGAGATCTGCAGGGCCCTGTGGTGTGCCTGGTGCTGGGCTGGACAAAGCATGGTCCCTGCCCTCTGGGAGTTTCCAGTCTAAACTGGGCGGGGGGCAGGAGCGACTGAGTAGCTCAGGGAGGGCCTCCTGCCTTCTTTAGGCAGATGGCAGGCTCGGCTGGGGTGGGGCTGAGTTGGGACTGGAACCCAGGTCTGTCTCTGAGCCCCGTGCCTCCTAGGAATCCTGTGCCCTTACCCGGGGGTGGGGGTGGCAGGGGAACCTCGGTGTGTTTTGTTCTGACACAAGGTCGCTCTGGTCTCTCAAGCAGGGGCTTCTCCAGCCCTCTGTCCTGATTGATTATGGGCTGCGTCCTCCCTCCTGTCCCTCCCCACCCAGGCCTGGGCTGGGCAGCAGGGCTGTAAAGGGGCCCTGGGCCCATCCAGAGTATGGCAGGTGCTTCAGGGAGGACGCGTGTGCCAGGTGAGGGATGGGAGTTGCCAGCCCCGGCTGCTGGGAGGCAGGGAGAGCTTTTATGGCCCATGAGGTCTGTCTCTCCTTCCCTTTTAATAATAGTCCAGCCAAATTACTTCCTCCTCTAAAGTTCCGGAGTCTGGAGGTCAGAAGGGAGAGGGGGCCGGGGAACATAAGCCAAAGCAGCCGGGATGACAGTGAAACTCCTGTCCTGGGTGGAAGGGCTGGTGCATCCTGAGATGTTCTATTCCTGGGGATGGTTTCCGCTGAGGAGGGATCCTCCACTCATGGCCCCACGCACATCACTGCTTCCTGGCCTGACTCTGGACTGTGAGGGGCCGAGGAGAATGGACCTGCTTCCATCTTGAGGAAGCAGCTAGCCCAGGATCCGTGGGAGGAGGCTTTCCGCTGTGGTCCAGGAGTGGGGCGGCTGGCTCCCCAAGAGCTCTGGCAGCTCCCTCCCTCTCCCCTCTTCCTAAGGATGGGTAGGCTGAGAGGGGCAGGAACAACACCACCAAAGACGCTGCCTAGAGTCCCTGGCCTTTGTCTCCAAGATGTGGGGACTCACGGAGAAGTGAGCTTGGTGGTCACCCAGCTGCCACCACGAGCCGGGCCACTTTGGGCAGGTCCCTTCTCCTGCCAAGCCACATGCCCTTCAAGTCTGCAACAGGGTGACCGCCTCCCCCCAGGGGGCCAAGAGGTCTAACAGAGCCCCAGATGTGCACATGCCCTATAGACGGCCCTCCTGTCACACAGGTGTGCCTCATCACGGTATGGCATCCCTCTGCAGTAGGCCTGCTCCTCCTCCCGCTCTAGGAGACCCTCTTTCTGGTTGGCATCTACGGGGCCCCCCTTCTATGCCAGGCACTATGCCAGATGCCAAGACGCCCAAGCTGATTCACAAACAGGAGAATAGATCACATTCATTTCTCATTCAGAAGTCCATCTCCAGCATGATGCGGGCATGCTGAGGGCACTTTTTACTAACAGCTGGACCACCAGTGGTCCAGAAACACAGGGCGCCCAAGACCCACCGGTCATTGTCTGCTGACCCGGGGTTGGCATGTAACAGAGCCACACATGGAGCCCTCGCTCTTCTCGTGCCTTCCTAGGTGCACGACCGTGTCCCAGACCAGGAGGTGGGGCGCACAAGTGCTTCATTCAGGTGACTGCTGAGAATACTGTGGTCCTGACTCCTGAACACACCTGCCCATCTAACTAGCCACGTGACCTTGGGCAAACCAGTTCAGAGCCCTTAGCTTCAATCTCCCCAGTCACATCCTCTCTGGGGTCTGCTCTGGCTCTAACATTCCCTGATGCGCTGTTTCCCGCCCATGCAGGTGAGTCTCACGGGTTTAGGCTGGTAGGGGGCAGAGACACCAAGGGAAGAGCAAACACCAGAAGCAGACCAGGAGAGGTGGTTCATTTCCTGGGTCAGTCTGGCTAGGCTCTCACACCCAGTTAGCCAGCCAAACCCTAAGCCAGGCGTCGTTGTGATGAGATTTTGAAGATGTGGGTAACATCTACACGGATGGACTTTAAGTAAAGGACTTTCTCCAATATGTGGGTGGGCCTCATCCAAGCAGCTGAAGGGCCTTAAAAGCAAGCAGAGGTTTCCCAGAGGACAAAGAAATTCTGCCTCAAGACAGCAGTGGTAGCTGCCACCCGAGAGTCTGCTGGCCTGCCCTGTGGATTTCAAACTTACCAGTGCCTTTATGAGCACGTGAGCCAATCCCTTGAAATAGATTTTTTATTATCCATTAATACATATTATGTATATGTCTGTGTGTATATACACCTTTAATCTATATTAAGGTAGATTGCACATGTGTATGTGTGTGCATATCTCTTATTGGTTCTGTTTCTCTAGAGAACTCTGACTGCAGGCTTTTACCCAGCCCAGTAAAAAGATGAGAACCTCGTGACTCAAGCCCCGAGTTGCCTTGACCAGGGGCGTGCGTTGATCTGTCAGGAGGTGGAGCCAGACCCTAGGTCTTCTTGCCTGTCCAGGAACGTCCCTCCCTGGCCATGCCCTGGCCTTAAAAACCTCACTATGAGTATTCCACCAGTTTGCTGGTGACCTGGGACAAATCGCTGCACCTCTCTGGGCCTCAGGCTCCCCCATTCAGTCCCTGGGCATCTGGACTCCTTGTCTATAGGCTTCCTTGCTTTTTCATTTGCAGGGACACCTGGAGGGGACCATCCCCTTCTCACGATTCAGTGGGAATGAGTAAGGAGGCTGCCAAGTTGAGTCTTCTTTTTTAAAATTAATTTATTCCCTTTGCCTTGAGCTTTGATTTACTTATTTAGTACTTTTTACTTATTTATTGTCTTTCCTCCCCACCCAGACCCTGGTTCTTTGCCAAAATTTTGTTGTGGGGGAGATCATTAAGTTTATTTATTTTATTTTATGTTTTTAAATGGAGGTAGTGGGGATTGAACCCAGGACCTAGAGCATGCTAAGCACATACTCTACCAACAAGCTGTACCCTCCCCACTCTGAGTCTTTAAGTGTTTGGTTGGAACCATTTTAATTGCATTCAAGTTTGATTACATTCTGTCTTTAAGGGTGCCCAAGTAGGGAAGAGGCATTTGGGCCCTCCCAGATGGATGCTCATTCCTGCTTCTAAATACTCCTTTCCCTGCTTGGGACGTATGCCTGACTCCCCACCTCCGGCAACCCACACATTTAAGGCCCCGTAGTGCTGCCCCTTCCCTGGCCCCTCCTGCCCTGAGGTGTCCCTGGATCCTTGTCTCCTTGTGACCTAAGTGGGGACATGGGGAGACCCCTTCCCCATCCTTGTAGGTCAGAAATGGCAGATGGCATGGGGGTATGGGACAGGGTGAGGGCAGAAGCTCTTTGTCATTTTTCATTTTGGCAAAGAACCGGGTTCTGGGTGGGGAGGAAAGACAATAAATAAGTAAAAAGTACTAAATAAGTAAATCAAAGCTCAAGGCAAAGGGAAAACAAAGGGAACTTCTAAAATTCAGAATGGTCTTCCTTCCTCCCCCGTCATCCTCCACGCACCCTTCATTCTGCCCTGGGGACGGTGACACTGCTTCTTCTCCTCTGGGCAGCCTTGTGCCCTTCTACTACCCACCAAGTTCAAGGTCCCTTTCAGGCCTAGTTCAAGTGCCCCCTCCTCCACGAAGTCCTCCTGGGCTTCTGCCCCGATCCCAACCTTGTCCTGACCTTCCTGCCCTCCACACCCAAGCAGGCTCCCACACCACTCCGGTCCTGTGGGATGGTGTCTTCCTCACTGGGCAGGCTTGCCAGCTCTGGGGAGGGGGGCAGGAGGGTACCCAGGAGAGGAAGGAGGAGGGTAGAGAAAGATGCTCTGAGACAGCCAGAGGGGTGAGACAGCCAGCAGCGCTTATTGGACTAAACACGGTCCCGGGACAGCAAGTAATTCAGGCCTGAGTCAGCAAGTTTCACTCATAGTTTCTTAAGCATCTGTCAGGCCACTGCCTCCCTGTACCCGGAGCCTTGAGAGGAGCAGCAGCTTTTAAGGGAGCCAGAGAGAAAGCTGCACTTAACAAATGAGGGGAAGGCTTAAAAATATCACAAGGAGTCACCCTCCAGGAAGGTGAGGCCACCCCTTCTCCTGCTCCGCACAGCCCTCCCCCAGCCCGGCAAGGCCCAGGAGAAGGGCTGGGCACACATGGCTGGGGTGGAGGGACGGGTAACAGTGTGTGCACGTGACACCGGGTGACATGGGGACAATGGGGGTGGTGTGCAGCTGGGAAGGCCTGTATTCCTGTGCAGGTGAGTGACAATGCAGACGGGTGAGGCCTGGCCCTGCCTGTGCCTGAGTGTGTGCGGCCCTGCAGATGTGGGGCTGAGGTGGGGCCTGTGACAGGGTGTGACAGCACAGGTGGAGGTGACTTCACAGGTAGAGGTGACAGATGCTATCCTGTGTGTTTCCACCTGGCAGAGGGGTGGCACAAGACAGATGCCTGAGTGACACACGTCAGCGTTTCCATAAGACAGATTCAAATGATGTGTGATGGCTTTTGTGTGAGACACACAGACAGACATCATGGCAGGGAAGGAGCACTTGGACGTTCTGGGTCTTGAGAAACAGGCCATCATCCCCTCCTCTGAGACGGTCTTGGCTACAGACGCACCCAGATTTGGCCCCAGTTCTCCTTCTTGTTCCCAGAGGCCACTACGCCACTGCGGCTCTTGGTGCCAGTGGCTGGCCCTGCCTTGGCCTTGACCCCGCCGAGAGGCCGTCTGTCCAGGAGACGGCACCCTTAGCAACCAGGTTGGTTCAGACCAGCATCTTCCCCCTGAGTGGGATCTTGGCCCCCATCCACTCGTTCTTTATTCCTTCCCAGGGCCTGGCCAGGCCTCCACGAGCCTCCTCTCACCCCCAGTACAGTCCTGCGAGCGGGCATCATCAGCTGTTTTCACAGACAAGACAGTGACAACTCAACTAGGAGAGGCCAAGGCATGGGCCTGGGGCAGCCACGCGGACCCACTGCGCTGCTGTCCACCCCATGGCCAGTTCACTACCCACGGGGAAGCAGAGGGTCCCAGCCACGCGGTGGGAGACTTCTCTGCTCTCCAGACCTCACCCCACAGAGGAGGACGCCCCCTTTCCCCAGTGACTCACCCAGGGTTCCTTCGAACAGGGTGCCTCTCTGGAGTTAAGTTTTTATTTTCAGAGTATTAACTTGCTGTCAAAGAGGTTGGATGCAGTCTGGGGAGGGGAGACAGAGATGGAAGCTTGGAAGGCAGGGGTCCAGGGGGAATGTGCACATCTGGGTGCCCAGGAGCCGCGGGCCCTCCCACACCTGGGTCGGGCTGGTGCCTGGACACCATCCAGCCTTCTCACCCCGCACACTCTGGCTCTTGGGGAGCTGGGCTCAGAGGACTTGGAGGTGTCCCGGGAAGGCCCAGAGAACTAGGATGGAGGGTGTGTACCTCCCTCCATCCAAGGCCAATGAGGAGACCTTAACGGTGTGATCAGAGGCACCTGGAAAGCCCCTGCCAGTCCAGTATCTTCCCAGTGTGTCTGCCTTGGTGACTGACGCAGCGCCGTTAGCACTGAATTTTGGGGTTAAGCATTGCCTGTCCTTTGCATCATGCTTTTTCTTGCTGCAGCATTTTATTCACTGTGCTCTAACCTCTCTGCTATCTTTTCTATTTGTCCCACCAAACAAACCTTCCTTGTCCAGATCTCCAGCCCCTGCACCCAGCCCTTTGGCCCACGGGGATTATTCGCCACTCCTGACTGGCTGGGCCAGTAGCTGAAGGCAGGGCTCACACCTTCCCAGGGTCCTTTTCCTTATATCCCTGGTTCCTCCAGCTGTCCCTCCTAGGACTTGTTTTCCAGACTTATTATCCAGATACTTCCTCCACCTCACCACCCGGTCGTTTTCACTAACTGATTGTCTAGCTATTTTAGTGTTGTCTGGAGGTCCCACAGGACTGGGCCTCCCAGTAACGGGGAGGGGGGAGTCTGTGGCCTGTTCCGTGGAGATGATTGTCCCCGCAACACCCCCTTCGTGGGCTCAGATCTCTGCACACAGGCCTGCCCAGCCTCAGGACCAACCTTCCCCTTCTGCACAGGCCCCATCCTTTCCGTGTGGCAGGCAGATCATCCCCTGCCTCCACCCTGCCCAGGACGGGGGCTCTGTCCTGGGGTGAGCAGACCCAGAAGGCTCTGACAATTAGGGTAGAGGTGTGTCTCTCTTACCAGCAAGGCCAATGAGGCCCCGCTCTGTGTTCCAAAATGCAGAACGAGCCCTTTTCTTTAAAACCATTATTTATTTCATCTATGAAACCAGGTTGAGAGCGTAACACTGGCTGGGTGGGTGGGCGGTGGGGGAGGGGGTCCTAAGATTGCTTCCGGTTTTCAGAGCTGGTGGCTGTGTCCTCCCCTCTGGAAAGAGGAACCTCTCTCTCTACCTGTTGAGGGTGGAGTGCCTGTGTGAGGAGGCAGTGTAAGCCGAGCCCCGCCTTCCTGGACCCACATCCATCCCTCTCCTTCCCTTCACAAATCATTTCCATCACTTTAGGCCAGGAGTGGGGTTGGAGTGAGGACTGGTCTGGCTCCCCTCCAGCCAGGAGTGGAAAAATCCTTCACACATCTAACATATATTTTAAAATAACTTACACACAGAACACCCCCATGCTCCCATTTCTTCATCTCAGATCTGATTATCTGCAGCACGCTCTCTCTCTCTCTTTTTTAATAAAAAATTGCTATAAATCTTTTTGTCACAGGAGCTATAAGAAGCAGGTTTGCTGGAGAAACTGCCTTGCTGAGTTGTTTTGTAGGTGGTTTGGTGCCCTGCTCTGTTTTGTTTTTCCCCAACTCCCCTACAGCTCAAGCTGAATTTCAAAGAAGATGAGAGTAAAGGAGAGATGTCCCTGGCTGGCATTCAAGGAGGGAAGGAAGTTAGCAGGTCTGACAATGTCCTTCCCTTCTCTAACCCAGGACTCCCATGGAAGATTCCACCACCCCCAGACTGGATTTAGTCAGTAGGACCAAGCCCACATGACAGAGCTCACTGAAAACACCCATTCCGCTTAGAAAGGGTCATTTGCCTCCCAGACACATCCCTATCTTCCATCCTAGGCTGACCATCATGTGCTGCGGACCTTTGGGAATGGGAGGGAGGGAGGGGGGTGGGATGCTGGACATCAGGGAGCAGGGAAAAGGCCTGCCTGGTCCATGGAGCCACCAAAG
This sequence comes from Vicugna pacos, assembly GCF_048564905.1. Classification (NCBI taxonomy): domain Eukaryota; kingdom Metazoa; phylum Chordata; class Mammalia; order Artiodactyla; family Camelidae; genus Vicugna; species Vicugna pacos. The sequence continues at coordinate 19,120,185 of NC_133021.1, read as the reverse complement.
ATCTGCATCACAAAGAATCCACAGCTTGGACAACATGAAAGGTAGCTGTTTGCTGGGAAATTGTCCCAATACACCTGACCCATTTGTTACTCAGGCCACAAAACAGGTTAAAAGGAGAAATTGTTCCCTCAAATGCTCCACTAGGGGTCCGGGCTGAGAAAAAGGCAAACCCAGCTCTGCTGCCAGAGGAATATGGCCCTTTGAGTACAGGGCCCTCCAGGCCTTGTGTTCAGCAGGTGCTCAGCTGGCTGGAGAGGGGAGGTGTAAGATGTGTCTCTGGAAGAGAGGCCAGGAAAGGTGTGAAGAGGCGGGAGGAAGGGGCTGAACCGGGGAGGGATAGTGGACGTGTCTGGGGGGCTGTGAAAGAGACCAGCCTGAAAAGAATGAACATCCGGAGAGCAGCTGCGGGTCCACTTAGCGGCTCATTCGTCCACACAGAGTGGATCGTCAGGCCTCGTATGGATACAACTCCGGGAGGGCGCGTGGCTTAAGGAAAAGGACACAAAATTTAGGGTGGGATAGATCTGCCACTCACTGTTTTTTGGACCAGGCTGGTTTCCTTACATCTTTGTGCCTCAGTTTCCTCACTGACACCATGGGGATGATGGTACTGTCTTCAGAGCTGCTATGGGGATTAGAGGCACCCGGGTAGCCACCCCAGGAACCCAAAGCTGGACACACGGGGACTCTCAGCAGTTGTCCCCGCCACCACCACTCCAGGGAGGGCGCTGCAGGGCGTTTGCCCTAGGCCTCTCCAGACCCTCTTTACAAGGCAGGTTTTGCCAGCACAGCCTAAGTGAGTGAGCAAGACCCGGCGCTGCCCGGCCATCCCACGGCCTCCCCGTCTCGCTGCCGGGGAAGGCATATTTCATTTATATTTAATAAAGTCCAGCAGCATGGCAGTGTATGAATCACAGCGCAGTGCACAGGAATGGATACCAGATAGATGTGTGTGTGTGTATGTGTGCGCGCACGCACGCATGTGTCTATCTATATAGACACGCGTGCACATGTTTAGTGGGATTTTCAGGCCCACATCTGTTATCAATCTGATTCAAAGCCTACAGCCCAGTTTCATATATTAAGTGAACAGAAAGTCTTTATCCGTCTTTGCTGCCTCCTGCTCCCCATCTTGTGTCTGCTCTCCATCTTGCCTTGCGGAAAATTTCATCTCCAAAGGGAGCGAAAGCAAAGAGGAAAATTGGTAATTCGGACCAGAAGGAATCTATTTGGAGCAGGAGAAGACAAGAACCCAGGAGACCGTGGTCCCAGTCTTGGAGGGAAGAAAGGCTGGGAACAGAGTGGGGCATGTCATCCACGCGCAAGCAGGACCCAGTGCAAAGGGGTCCGAGAGAGGGGGGTGAGTCTCCCTCACAGACCTAGACGATCCTGGTTATAAGGACGGGAGACTCTTCAGTGCCACTCTGCCTGTGCAGCCATGTGAGCCAGGAAGGAAGGTGGAGAGGTGGAGCAGACTCATGAAGACACCAGAACAGCCACCCAAAAGAGGACAGCGGAGTGTATTAGTCAGGGTCCCCAAGCAGGACAGACAGGTGTGCACGCAGACACACACGCGTACATACACACGTAATTCTTTCAGGGAATGGGCTCACGTGATTGTGGAGGCTTGGAAGTCTGAAATCCAGAGGGCAAGCTGGCAGATTGGAAGTTGAGGAAAGAGCTGATTTTGCAGTCTTGAGTCCAAACTCTGCAGGGCAGCAGGTTGGAAACTCAGGCAGGATTCCTATGTTGCAGTTTTGAGGAGGATTCCTTCTACTTCGGGAAACCTCAGTCTTTGCCCTTAGGGTCTTCAACTGACTAGTTGAGGCCCGCATGCATTATGGAGGGGAGTCTGCTTTACTCAGAGTTTACTGATATAAATATTACTCTCATCTAAAAATACTTTTCCAGCAACATCAAGACTGGTGTTCGACCCAACAGCTGGGCACCACAGCTTAGCCCCTGACACGAGAGCAGCCATCATGAGCAACATACAGCCAAGCGCCTATCCAAGAACACCGCCAAGCCACAGGGTGAATCCCAGGAAGACTAAAATGGGAAATGGCTGAAGGGCCTCCTAGATACCGTGTGGGGACACTGAAAACTAGTGTAGTGGGCATCAACTATAGTGGGGTGCAGATCCTTTGTCTTCTCCAACCTGGAGGAGGTAAAGCTTAAGTGTATAAGAGAGATCAGAGGCTGAAGATAGAAGAGACCCACGCACCTTGAAACCTACCAACCTGGAGGCTCAGACTAGTTACAGCTCGGGGTGCCGCGACTTCCTGGAGATGTGATGGGTGCACTCCTGCCAGGAATTCAGAGCGACCTCAGGGAGCCGGAGGGGATGAGGAGGATGTAGACTGGTATTCGGTTTTTCATTCAGGGAACATACTGAATATAAATTGCTGGCCAATTTATAAAAGGAATTACAACGCAAGATGCTCAGACTCTAACTTCATTCATTCCTTTCCATTTCCTTCCTGGGAGCTCAGCACAGTCAGAGGGCAAGTGTGCAGTCAGAGCCCGAGTCCCCCCACGTCGGCTCCCGGAGCCCGTGTCATCTCCCCAACCCCCATCATCTCTCAAAGCCCGCATAATCTCCCCAAAACAGGCGCTATCTCCCAAGCCCACATTTTCCCAAGCCCACATCAAATCCCCAAGCCCGCATCATCTCCCAAAGCCCACATCTCCTGAAGCCCACATCATCTCGCCAAGCCCACATCATGTTTCAAAGGCCACATCTCCCCAAGCCCACATCTTTTCCCCAAGCCGGCATCATCTCCCAAGCCCACATTATGTCCCCAAGCCCCTGTCATCCTCCCAAAGTCCACGTCATCTCCCTGAGCCTACAGCGTGTCCACGAGACTGCTTCATCACCCCAAGCCCGAGTCACCTCCCACAGCCCGCATCATCTAGCCAAGCCCACATCTCCCCAAGCCCACATCATGTCCGAAGCCCGCATCATCTCCCCAAGCCCACATCTCCCCAAGGCCACACTATTTCCAAAAGCCCATATCATCTCCAAAGCCCACGTCATCTTCCCAAGGCAACGTGATCTCCCCCAGCTGGCATCATCTCTCCAAAATGGCATCATCTCTCCAAGCCCACATCTCCTCAAGCCCTCAGTATCTCCCCAAGCCCACATGATTTCCAGAAGCCCATATCGTCTCCCCCAGCCCGCATCATTGCCCCAGCCACATCTCCCCAAGCCCATATCATCTCCCCAAGGTAACATCATGTCCCAGAGCACACATGATCTCCCCAGGCTGTCTCATCTCTCTGAGGCAGCGTCATGTCCCTGAGCCCATGTCATCTCCACGAGCCAGCATCATGTCTGTGATCCCAAATCATCTCCCTGAGCCCAGCTGGAAATAATGGCCCCAGGACATTGGTACAGCTTGTGCTCTCTCTTACTCCACAGCAGGGCTGGCCAACCATGGCCATGTTCTGAGTCCAGCACCCCCAGCTATTTTTGTATGTTCTGGGAGCTAAGAATGGATTTTTCAAATAGTTGGGAAAAACAAAAAAAATTATATTTTGCAACATGTGAAAGTATATGAAATTCAAATTTTGGTGCCCATAGATAAAGTTTTGTTGGCACACAGCCATGCCCTTTGTTTCCACACTGTCTATGGCTGCTTTGGGGCCAGAGAAGCAGAACTGAGGGGTTGTGATGGACTGTGTGTCCCTCAGAGCCCAAAATATTGACTATCGGGCCCTTTACAGACGAAGTGGGCTGGCACCTGTTCTCCAGCCTCCTGGTCAGTACTTATGGGACTCCCGTGTTAACAGTTACTGTCCTACCAGAGGACATTTGTGAAAACATGTCAGAACCTGGGAACCAAAAATCTAGAAGGTGTTTTTGAGATTGGCATAGCTTGAGGGAGGTGATGCCGTGGGGCGTGGGATGAGAAGTGGGGACAGGACAAGGGGCATGGTGGGACATTCTGGGATTTAGTCTTGCTGACTCTGGGCCTGGCTTTCAGTAGGACCTTTGCAAAGTCTCTTGTGACATCCTAATAGTGGCTCTAATAGTGAAAATGTGGATTTGATGATAAAAATCAGATAAATGCATCGAGGGTGATCACCTGTCCCCGTGGAAATTTGATGAATGCACTGTTGCCGTCCTGAGGTCTCTAGCACTAGGTTGTGGGGCCGTGCCTTTGAGCCAGTCCCAGCTGACATTTACATCACATCTTTGTGTAAAGACACAGAGAGCTTGGGTATCCAGTCCAAAGCGAAATAAGGCCGCGTGCGTTAGCAGGTCAGGTCAGAAGACTGGGAGTTCCACGTCCACAAGGAGGAGATTAAAACCACGAGTGTGATATCATGAAAGACTAAGAAGACACATGTTTGCTCAGGCCAAGAGAAACCCCAGGAACTGCACTGCACCGGACCAATGTGTTGTGAGCATCGTGTCCCTGCCACGCTCTGCACTGTAGGAGAGAATTTAGCAAATGAAGTGACCAGAGAGAAGCTATGGAAGGGTGGCTGTAGGTCTGGGAACAACATCACATGAGGAATAGAAGGTGTGGCAGATATTTGGCTTGAGGAAGAGAACTTAAATAGAACATCATCTTAGTTGGGCTCCCCGGGAACAGACAGTGAGACAAGGATCGGGTCCATGTGCTTTATTTGGGAAGTACAAAAACCTGGGAAGGGCAGTGGGGAAGGAAGACAGTGATGGGAAGTCAGCCAGTAAAGGGTGTTATCCAGCCAGCTTCCCCTGTGGGTTCCCAGGGCTTACTGCTGCAGAGAGACTCTGGGAGATGGCACAGAGAACACAGCTCAGTGACGCCACCCAAGGGGTGAGGGCTCCGGGGGATCTGTCATTGACTGAGCGCTGTGCCCAGGGCTTCAGAGAGAGCTCCTCACTGAGAGATGGGACACCAATAGTGGGAAGGCTCTACGGGCGTGGTACCAACACATGTGGTACGGGCCTCAGAACTGTCCTCCAATGTTTGAAGGGCTGGGATGCAGGTGAGAATGACGGGAAGCCCATCTGTGCCTTTCTAACAGGTGTAGCTCCATGAGTTGGTGACATCACAAGACAGCACAACCCCAGTAGCAAGACCCGAGGGGCCAGATCTGGGAAGTGCGGTGGAGGCGTGCTGGCTCTGAGTGGAGTGTGGAAAAGAATGGCGTGCTGTCTCCTTCCGGGTCCAAGACGCTCTAATCTTATGAATGAAATTCTAATGGCTCATGGGGCACCACGTGGTGGGCGAGGAGCCTGGCTGGCGGTGACAGAGAAGGGCTGGAGGTGTGTGACATCACCCTGCACACACTGTCCCCCGTGTTCCCTGGGCGGGGCCAGCCCTGGATAAGAGGCAGGGGAACTGCAGGCTGCTCCCAGGCCAGGGTTTTGATCCCTGATTGATTCCCAGTATCAGCGCTGGTGAGTGAAATTGAAGCACATTTGAAGAGTTCAAAATCAGCCCCTCAGGCAAAAACAGTAATGCAGGAAACAGCGGCGGGGGTGTGGGGGTGGGGGGCGTCCTGCATGCCCACCAGCCCGGTGGCCCCTCAGCTTTGTTTTGGAGGCCTCAGGGTCTTGGGGCTCCATTCCCCTCAAGCCTCCCCTCCCAGGCCCTCCAAGCTGGAGATGAACTGCTCACGACAGAGGCAGCTCATTATTTTGCTGCAGTTGACTTGAAATCTGAAATCAGTCGGATATCAAATATGCAGGCCTCAGCTCGAGACTGGTTTTCAAAGGTGCAGTAACATTCAGAAATGACACTGCATTCCCTAATTACAAAATTCTGTCGTCGCCACTCAGACTAGGATGACTTGGCTTCAGGGTTTTCTCTTTCTCTCTTTCTTCCTTTTTTTTTAGGGTTTCACACACACAATGATTATTTTAAAATTGCTTTGGAAGAATATATTTCATCAGTGAGCTATGAGCATGCTTATTACCAAAGTTTGGAGGCAACTGGAGAGGAAAGATAAATTAGCCGACTCTGGAGGCCTCGGAAAACACGCCCTCACTGCTCCCCATGGCGGGCTTCTTACTGCAGCTAATAAAACCTTCCACTGTCAGCGCCCCCGGACTCTCCCGCCCACCTCACTTATGGGGTCAAGATCATGCCCTGTTTGGGGACTGGAAGGAGCCACCGGGAAACCCCTGCTCCACGTCAGCCAGGGGCAAGGATGGAGAAGAGGCAGTAAGTTAAGGGCCCCCCCAAAACCAGGGCCCCTCAGACCCCCAGGAGCCAGAAGAACTGCCGCTGCCATCCCGGAGCTCCTGGGCAGCCCAGGCTTTGTTGACTTGGGAACACGGATGCCTCTGTGGGCAGTGGGACAGTTGCCTGAGCTCCCAACATTTAGAAAGTGGTCCAGAGTGGATCGCTGACACGCCGTGGCACAGTGAATCTGCGGAACGTCGTGGTGAATGAGAGAAGCCAAACAAAGGACACAGGCGACATGATTCCACTGACATCATTGCTCTAGAACAGGCAAAACGCATCCCCAGGGATAGAAATCACAGCGGGGGTGCCTCTAGAGAGGAGGAGATTGACGGAAAAGTGGCATGAGGGGACTGTCTGGGTTGATGGAACCTTCTCCATCCTAACTGGGGCATTGTTATATGAATGTATAGATTTTCCCCAATTCACTGAACTGTATGCTTAAAAAGAGTATCTTGCGGTGACTTAATACTACTTGGACAATGTAGATAGAGGCTTACAGGCAGTTGTAACCCAGATGCCTGCTGGATATGCCACTCTTAGAAGGGCGTGGCTTCATGGGTTTACACTCTCTGTTAAGAAACAGAGTCACAGAGTCGATCCATTCCTGCTCAGACGTTGTTCAAGCCATGAGCCAAACATCCAAATACTGCCCTACTCTCGGGAGAAGCAGCCTTGCTTTCTGAGTAATATATTCATCCTGCAGCCCACACCATGCCTGTCTCGGCAAGGAAGTGGCTGGCAGGACTAGCACAAAGTCAGATGCTAGAGGACAGACGCTGATAACACGCGGGAGCCCCGGGGAGTTGGGGTGAAGGGTCACCTCCTTCGTATGAGATGATACTTCCCAAGGAACTTTTTCTTTCCTTTTCTTTTCTTCTCTTTTCTTTCTTTCTTTTTTTCTTTCTTTCTTTTTTTTTTTTTTTTTTTTTTTTTTTGGTAACAAAGACCTCTTTACACTGGTGAATTATAAATATGCAGAAAGGATGGTATGAGACCAGTCCGTGTTCTGAACTGAGGCCAGTTTAATTTCTTGGGCTCTAGTCACTGGTACTTTTCCTGCATTTTCAGCAGCACCTGAAATAGATTTCACTTCATATGAAATGCAAAACACTGCAGCGTAGAAAGCTCACCCTGGTCTGTGATCCAGGCAAGTGTTCTCAAGCCTGGTGTTCATTTTTTTTTCTCCCTTTCCTTCAAAATACTGCCTTGCTAAGCCCACAGATGTGGATCATAGGATAAGTAGATGTGTAATATATTACTCCAAATAGTCCATCAGGCATCTTCTCTTACAGGTCAGGAGGACTTGCAAATGGAGTCTCTAGGTCACCGCATTTCCATCCGAGAGAAATTCTCTCTCATAATTAAGATTATGTCAGCATTTCCATTACAGAACCTGGTGGTAAAATCCACTCTGAAGTGGAGCTTGGTTTTTAAAGCTCTTGGTCTTGGAGAAAACTCCCTCTCTCTGACGGTGGTCAGATAGCACTTTTCCCCCTTAGAAACTGGAGAAAGAAAAATGTACAGTAAGTCAGGAACAGTGGGGCTGACTGGCTGTTGGTCAAGGGGTTGGGTGAAGGAGGTCCCGCTAGGAGCGATGGTCATTGGGACGGTGGGATGTGCAGTGGGAGGAGTCTGAGTCCAAGCAAGTGCTCCCCAGAGCACTTGCAGCAGTGCCCTCTGCTGTCCCCCTCTATCAAAATCACCAGGGCAGTACCAGGTCTAAGTAAGTGCAGATCCTTGCCCTCCTATGCAGCCAACCTGCCCCACCCAGTCAGAATCTCCAGGCCGGGGCCTGGGAATCTGAGGAATCTGGCTCTTGTACCTAGGTACCCAGGTGATTCCTTTTCCAGGAAAGCTGACACCTACTAATCTAGGTTTTGCTATTTTGTTGCTGGTGACCTTGACGAAATAGCTTCACCTCATGGTGCCTTGTATCCTCATTTGTAAATAATGGTTAATATTTACCAAGGATTTAATATGTGGCAAGTGTTTTAAGAGTCCCATGACTGAGCTCCTCTAATTTTTACAGCAGCCCTACAAGGCTGGCACTATAACTAGGTCCATCTGACCACACAGGTGTGGGACATCGGCCCTGCCTCACTGCGGGGCGCCCACTCGGGGACCTTTTACTACGGCGGCAAAACCCAGGAATCTTGGAATCCAAGATGTGGGTTGGAGTCGTGGCTCTGCCATTTGCTGGGTGGCATTGGGAAGTGACTCCACCTGCGAGCTTCAGGTGTGTCATTTATCAAATGGAGGTGATTCTTCCTTGTAAGGAAGAATTAGGGTAGCACCTGTGGGCCCCAGGCTTCCCTGGAAGTGTCGGGACCACTGCGGGAGAAAGAAGGGAGGGGCATCTGCAGGGCCTTCTTTCGCCCTGCCCCTGTGGGGCACCTCTGCTGTTTCCTGAAGGAGGACGGAAAGGCCTCAGGGGCTGGGGTAGGGGCGGGAGCCACGTGCTGGAGACAGCGGCTGGAGACTGAAGCCCAGTGCCAGCACTTGCTGGCTGTCAGACTTTGTGCAATTAACTCAACCTCTCTCAGTCCCAGTCTCTGCATCTGTGACTCTTGGTGTACCCCACGGGTTGCTACACAGGTTTAAGAAAGAAGGGAGGCCGAATGGTGAATAAAAATGCCCAGGCCATACAGTTTTTAAAAAATCAGGTTGCTGGTTTATCATGAAAAGAAATTTTTTTTTGTCTGATTTGTGAATTTATGGATGTGAAAAGTCTTACAAAGGGACAGAGTCAAACTGTATTTTGGTATAATTTAATGAATAATCTTTGTTTCAAAGACTCACAGCAATTTGGAATTCTGCAAAAAAAAAAAATCTAAGCTGTTTGATCACTGTTGATAAGGACTCCTCTTCATTCTTTTTTCCTAATGTCAGTTGCAAGAGGACATTGGTGGAGACCATGACAAAAGCAGCCAGGAAATACAGAACCTTCTCTGTCCCTTATAACTATTTTGAACACGTCCATGGAAAATATTTTTACCTGTTGCCGCATTCCCCAATAAGGACACTCTTCCTCCCATGAAAACCTTTTTTTCCCCCCATTTTCAGTATTAATTCTCTCCATGATGCCCTTTTGTAGAAACCAAAGTGAGGATTTGCTTGATTATGAATAATGACACAGTACATGGTCCTGGACTAACACAGGGCACCAATTCAGGCCTGATGTTTCCCTATTATTTATTGTGCTATCAGTGCAGCTTCTCCATTGGATCCTGGTCTTAAATCAAAGATCCCACCACAGAACCTAATGTGAGAGAAAACCAGGTGCACCAGAAGCCTCCTTTATTTATCCTCCCTGGCTTGTCAAGCAGTCAGAAAATGGAGACTTGGCTTTAAATGGTGTGTGCTGAACAACTCTGTCTGGCTGCTAATGAAACTGTGATGTGGTGAAACACCAGCCTTTGTGATGCTACCCCAAGCAGATCTGTATTCTAGAGGAGTCAGGCCCAAACTCCTTTGTCTAATAAGACATTTAGCATTTAGAACATACAGCCAGAGCATTCTCAAGGCATTTAAAATTTCATTTCAGTCTTACGGGAAATGCCAAAGCGTCAAGGAATTAAGAGAGTTGTTTGAGCTTGGAGGTTGATTCCGTGGGTTCAAATCCAGGATGGATGCTGCTTGGAATACCTGGGTTTGGTTCAGGACAGTCTCCTGATGAGCTGCAGCTGGCTCAGGTGGGTGTTATTCAACACACATATCTACTGAGCGCGCTGGGCTACATTCTAGAGATGGATCCGGAGGTCAAAAACCCTTGGTTCCTGCCCTAAAGGACCTATACTCTCAAGAGAGATGGGCCAAAAAAAAAAAAAATGATGGCAGTATCTAGGTGAGGCTTCTGCAAGGTTCCCTGCGAGGGTGACTGGAAGGCTGGTTGGACTTTGGCTTTGGGGCGTCACCTGTGGAGGAGGGTTTCTGAACTTTCCCCTCTGACCTCTGCCTCCCAGAAAGCAGTGGTGACCCCAAGTATTCAGAAGGGTGATTTTCCCAGGTCCTCTTCATTCATCTCCTCAGGGTATTTAACTGAAGGGCAAGGAAAGGCACTTCAGTGAAAGAAAAGTGGTATCAGGTGAGATCTCAAGTGAAGTCTATGATATGAAGATGGATATGTCGCTTTGACCCTCCTGCTCCCCACCCCCAGGCAGGCAGCCTGGCCCAGTGGAGAACTCTCTACTCTCTCCTGGCAGCCACTTGCCAGGCCTGGAACCAGTGAGATGCTGGTAAACTGGCTCTTGAACTGGCTTGAAAAAATGTTTGAAAATTTCGTAGGCTCTGGTGAGCCACAGGGATACTGGCTTCAGTACGCTGCTGCACGAAACTCTGTTTAGTCTTCATTTCCCCAGAGGTGACACTTTCTGCCCTGGCATCTCTAGGGCTGTGGTGAATACGGGCGTGAGGTGGTCCATGCCATGGAATATCATGGCGCCTTGCTCACAGGAAGGTCTTAATAAATGTTGGTTCCCTTTACTCCTCTTTTGTCTGCCTTGAGAATTGCAAAGTGAGACACACATTGTCACATTCATTCATTTATTCAGCATTTGTTGAGCAGCTACTATGTGTCGGCTCCCTCTGTTTAAAATTAGACAAGAGCCTTGACTGAGTGCATTCTCCAGACCAGGCAGGAGACAAGAGTCATGGGTCAGAGTCACGGTCGGGAGTTCGGAGATAAGTGCTGTGAACCAGCTGTGTAGAGATGGGAAGGGGAGCAAAGAGGGGGCCAAAGAGGAATAGGGGATGGGGAGGGTTTCTCGAAGAGAGGATGTTTATTGTGTTCAGAAGCATGCGGCAGATGAGGAAGGGAGAAAGTCACTCCAAGCCAGTGAAGACAAGTTGCTTTTTTTTTTTAAATTTTTGCTCCTCTAGGGAGCCTTTTCAGACATGTTTATCCTGTTCATTCTGACATTCCTTCATGAAATTTAAAAACAGGCTGCATATCTGTTTATGATTATTTGCGCTTCATACATAAAAAGAGTAAGATTTTTTTCTGCTCCCCAGAACCAAAGGGGCGATGTTGCCCCTTGTTGAGACTCTTCTTGCTAACCATTGAGCATAATAAACTGTTAATCATTATTTTCAAAATGAACAAATACATAGATGTCACCACTAGTAGAAAGAACTACTGCAAGAAGTGGGGCAGAAAAATAGAATAGCGTAGGTGAACGAGGCAGTCGGGGGCTTTGTTCCCACTTACGAGTAAGGACACTGAGGCTCAGAGAGGAGTCAAAGATAGGGCTGGAGGGCAGGAAATTGGGTCCAGCTGTTAGTCCTCAAATGCCAGCCTGAGGTGTCCAATTCTAGGTGACCCACAAGTTTCTGAACTCCTCAGCTCACAGGAGGGGAGGTTACCTGTGGCTCTCAGGACTCCTCATTGCCTCCCCTTAGCAATGAGCCCAGAGGGGGTCTGTGGGTGCCAAGGCGGAGATGTGCAGCCACTGGCTAACTTACTACGCTCTAGAATTTCACTGAAAGAGCTACCTTGGCCTAATCCAGGGTCACAGATTTACCCTTATGTTTTCTTCTGAGAGTTTTATAGTTTCAACTCTTACATTTAGATCTTTGATTTGTTTTGAGTCAGTTTTTTATATGGTGGAAGGTAAGGTTCCAACTTCATTCTTTTGCATGTTGGCCCATCACCATTTGTTGAAAAGTCTATTCTTTTTCCCACTGAGTTATCTTGATGCCCTTGTCAAAAACTAGTTGCCCTTAAAAGTATGGATTTATTTCTGGATTCCTAATTCTGTTTCATTGATCTATGTGTCTGGCCTGAGGCCAGCACTTCATGCCACACTGTTTAGATTACTGTAGCTTTCTAGTAAGTTTTGAAGTTGTGAAGTGTCAGTCCTCCAGACTTTATTCTTTTTAAGAATTACTCTGGCTCTTCTGGGTCCCTTGAATTATTATATGAATTTTAGGATCAACTTGTTAATTTCACCAAACAGGCTTACTGGGATTTGATCAGGATTGTGTTGAATTTGTAGATCAGTTTTGGGGCTTTAATTTTAAAGATGAAAGTGATCTGAAAGTGAGGCCATATGGTGTAGAAGAAAGAATGGATGGGGGCTTCAAAGTCAGGTGGACATCCCTTCGTCACCCCCTTGCACTGATTTAGTCTGTGATCTTGGGCAATTAAGTATTCTTTAAGCCTCAGATTCCTCATTTGTAAAACATGCCTAAGGGACACTTTGAAGGTGTTTTAACGATTAAACAAGGACAGAGTCTGGCACATAACTGCAGTGTCCCATCGATTTCCTGGGGCTGTTGGAACTCACCCAACTAACAGGAGGGTAAGTATCAGATTATTAAAAAAAAAAAATAAAGACTGGAAAGGACTTCGGTGATTAATTTAATGCATATTGAAATATCATTGACTGTGACCTTAATCTTTCCTTTGCCCCTAGAATACTTTTCTCCCTATACCTTTGACGAAATTCTGGTCCACCCTGATGGCCTAGTTGGAAGTAATCTTCTCTTCTGAACGCACCCAGTATTTTCTCTTCTCTGACAGCATCTAATTCTGTTTGCCTATTTTCTACAGACTTGGGTATGAGACTTGACTCCACTTTTAAATTGTAAGCCTTTAAAGGCAGGATTTGGCTGTACCTTCTTTAACATAACAGTGTGACAGGGCTGGATAAAGTATGGCCCCATTCACGTTCAGACAGTGGATCTGTGTGTGTGTGTGTGGTCATTTCCCTGCACTGCTCTCTCTGCCCTCCCCAGGGGCACACATATCCCACATTGTGCTCAGCAAGGCTCTGCTAACAGTGAAATGTTTAAGGATACAGGGGAGTTGACTCTTGAAGACCATTGAAGGGCCACCCAGGTTTCTTCTGCCCTGAGGGTTGGGTGCTCCCTCCATCACGCACACCTAGCACAGCCAGGAGGCACCAGCATCTTCTCCAGCAGGGAGGAATTTTATCATTGCTTTTAATTTTGCCAATTTGATAGATGAAAAATAGTATCACGTCTTAATTTGTATTTCTTTCATTACCACTAAGGTTGAAGTTTTTTTTAATGTTTATTAGACATTCATTTTTCTTTTTTGATTACCTTTTCCACCTGAAGCTTTTTATCGTTCAGATTTGGACTGGTAAGGAATAGACTGGTGATCAGCAGGAGATGCAGTTCAACAACTTGTTGGAGGCCAGTCAAAAGTTTGGAGCTGGCTCATTGTGGGGTGTGTGTGGAGTTGTGTGTGAGGTGTGCGGGTTTTGTGTTTGCAGATGGGGACATGGCCTGAGAGAGCTGGAGACTCTCTGCTGATGTCATTCTGTGGCACTGTAAATCATGATAGCATGTTTCTGCCATGTGGTCCCTATTCAGTGCAGATTTTAGCATCATAGCCGTCTGTGTAGAGCTCCAGCTGAGATCTGTTTCTCTTAATTCTTTTATTTTAGCCTCCATGCTGAGTTCAGATGTTGGTGACTCTGTCAAAACGTCTCTTATGTGTGTATAGGCTTCTGATCACTTCCCTTAGAAAAATGGAATTAAACCTGACATGCCCCTGTTGGAGTGAGAAATTGCTTTTTTGTATCTGTTGCCAGTTGCTGGTTAATTCCCTGTTTGATGAAGGGTACAAGTGGGGTGGGCTGGAGACAGAAGAGGAGAGGGGAACCCATGTGCTCACTCACCACATGGAGAGTTCCTGATGCCCGCTGTGGGCTGTTGGGCCAGGATGGTCAGAAGAAAGTCCATCTAGGCCATGCTGGTGAGTCCAGAGTCCCAGGGGAGCTGAGGACAGAGATGTCAATGTCCTGTCCTTGCTCAGAAAGGCTTTGTGGATGGCGTCACAGAGTAGGGGGTCTTTGGACTGAAAGTTGGTGGACAAGGGATGATGGAGCTCTGGGTGGAGGGGACAGCAGAGCAAAGGCCTGGAGCCACAAAAGCCTGACATGTGGGAAGTGGCAGGTAATGGAGACGACTGGGGCTCCAGGACTCAGAGTGTCGATGCTGGAGGGAATGATGAGGATGAAAAAGTGGGCCCTGGGCACCTGCTGGAGGTTTGAGGCTGTCTTCTGTAGGCTGTGGGAAGGTAAGGTGGGATGGCCTCAGGGCACTCAGGACAGAGAATCTGTTGCCGCATCCACTGATGGGCTGAAGGTTAAATGATGTGGCCGTATAAGGCCAACTCTGGCTTCTGGTTTGGGAAGCTGGGTGGATGGTGTTGCCAGGAACTGAGGAAGGGGATGGAAGTAATGAGTTTAGAATTGAACACTCTGAAATGTTGAAATGGAAGAGTCTGTGTATAAGAAGGTGGGAGTTTGGGGAACTCCAGGGTTCATGGGCAGAACAAGTAGCAACTGTGAGAAAGATGGAGGTGAGAGGAAACTCTCTGGGTCAGTTTCCTGGAAGCCCATGAAGGAGGAGGTACTCCTTAGGAGGAAGGCACTGGCAATCGTGTCACATGCCACAGAGGGGTCCAGCAGGATCAATGCAAAGATGGATTGGGCTCTGAATCACTGGGCTGAGGGCATGGGCTTTGGATTGAGATGAACCTGGGTTCAAATTCTGGTTCTAGCACCTAGTATCTCTAGGATCACTTAATCTGAGCCTCAGCTTCTGCATCTATAAAATGGGAAGATGATAATAGTACCCATTTTATAGGGTTGTAGCAAGGATTAGGTAGATTATTGTAGGTGAGGTACTAGGCATGGAACATTGTGAGCAGACAGTGGATATTACTATTATAGTTACGATAGATAAAAATGGTAACAGTGTCTACTTACAAAACTGTGGTAAGAACTACATGACAGCAAGCTTGAAAGTCATGTCTCTTGTCCAGTCCCAGATAGGTGGGTGTGATATTGTGATTTATAATAAGAAATATGTATTTCAGCTTTGTTGACTTTCCTGGCACAGATCTCCCCAAAGTCTTGGAATTTCCTGTGACGAGACCCATAAAGGTGTCTTTTGTTATGTTAATGAGGTGACTTGGAAAGCGCCTAAGGATGGGAGCTGGTTGCCAGGGGAACCAACCTTGTGATGAGAGGGCTGGAACTTTCAGTCCCATCTCCCCAACCTCAGGGGAGGGAAGAGGGGCTGGAGATGGAGTTCAGTTGCCAAGGCCAGGGATTTAATCAATCATGCCTATGTTATGAAGCCTCCATAAAAACCCAAAACGGTGGTGCACCTGGAGAGGGCATGGAAGCTCTCTGACCCTTCCCGAAACCCTGCTCTAGACATCTCTTCCATGTAGTTGTTCCTGAGTTGTTTCCTTTTATAATAAATTGGTAATCTAGAAGGTAAAATATTTCTGTGTTCTGTGAGCTGCACTGATAAATTAATCAAATCTAAGGAGGGGGTCATTAGAACCCTTGACTAATCTGTCAGAAAGTTGCCCAGAAGCACAGGTGAGAACCTGGACTTGAGACTGGCATCTGAATTGGGAGCAGGAGCATTCTGGTGGGACTGAGCCCTTAACCTGTGAGATTTGATTGCATCTCCAGGAATAGTGTCAGAACTGAGTTGAATTGTGGGGCACCCAGGTGGTGTGGAGCATTGTTCAGATTGTAGGAACTCCCCCTCCACACACACACACACACACACACACACACACACACATACACATACACTGAAATTGGGAGCAAGAACCCTTAGTGGGGGTGAGAGCTGCCAGGGAGAAGGCGTCTGCTGGGACCAGGCCAGGAGGAGTGTCGTGTGGGCTGGAGAGAGGCCTGGGGTCTGAACCAAGTCTGGGAGTACTAGATTCAAGTTCAGTACCCTTGAGGTCTGAGCTGAGAGGTCTGAGAAATGATAATATTAGGTGGGAGTCTGGGTTTTTTTCAGCAAGAGTCTGACAAAATCCAGACAAGGCTGGTTTTGAGAGGGTGAGGAGAATGAGCCTTCTAGGCAGATGTGGGCAGTGTGGGCTCAAATAGTGGGTGCTTGCTTTGTGAGTGCAGCTTAGCTCCCTTGTGAGGTCTCAGGGGCTGGCCCCACGCTGAGATGCACAGGCAGGAGAGCTAGACTCTGAGTGTCTGGCTCCTGCTGGCCCAGGACCAAGGCCTGGAGAGCTGAGCCTGCAGGTGACAGGGTGCATTCTGAGCATCTGGAGATCATTGTTCATGGACTCACTGATGATGTGAGGATGTCTAGACTGGAAATGTTA
This sequence comes from Vicugna pacos, assembly GCF_048564905.1. Lineage (NCBI taxonomy): Eukaryota > Metazoa > Chordata > Mammalia > Artiodactyla > Camelidae > Vicugna > Vicugna pacos. The sequence goes on along the minus strand of NC_133021.1, from coordinate 19,103,877 downwards.
AGTCAAGATGGTGTTGGGAGTTCATACTTTAAAGTTCCTTGATTTCAAATACATTGCAATGCTAGATTAACTATTTCAAAAGAACTTAAACATAGCCACATTCAGCCAGATGAACACCTCTGTGGGCCAGAAACAATACAGGAGAGTTGTTGGGCTCTTGGGTTTGGGAATAAGCAGACAGGGCTTGAAATATGGCTGTCATGAGATGACAGGCACCAGGAGTTTTGGCCTCATGACTGGACCCTGAACGGCTTACTGCAAGCTCTTCAAAAGGACTAGAAGAAACTTTAATCACTGCTTGGAGATGCAGCATGTCGTAGAGCTGAATGCCTGGGTGGAGAGAAGGAGCAGAGGAAGCCATACCACCAGGACCTCAAGAGGCCACTGCTGCCTCAGTGACTTGACCTGTGACACCCCCAAGATCACTTTGGAATAGGAAGCCCGAGTCACCATGATCAGAGCTGATTCTGGGCTAGGAGTCCTAAGGGAGGGAAATGATCAACTCCCAGACAGGGAGGGATGAGAGGTGAGAGCAGGGCGATGAGAGGGAAATACTCCAAATGAACTTGCCAACAAAAGTTCCAAAGCACATGAAGAAAACGAATGCCAAGAAAGACAGCCAACAGGCTCAAAAATCAGTAGAATTCACTCCTGTTGAGAGGGAATAATAGAGCAATCTGAAAATTACTTTAAAATTAGTACATTTGAGATTCTTAAAGATATAAAGGAAGGAATAACACCTAAACAGAGCACGAAATCATGAAACAAAAACAGGCAGGTAGAAATCAAGAACAGGTGAATATGAAACTAACTGGACACTGGAAATGAAAAATCAAGTAATTGGAATAAACATATGCTTAGCAGACAAGGTCGACTTTGGACTGGATATGCTTAAGAGTTCATCAGTGATTTGAGAGATAGCAGCGGGGAGGTCACCAGAGCGCTGCCCAGAGAGAAAAGATGGAAATAGGAAAGAGAAGTTGAGAGACAAAGAGGACAGACAGAGTCTCCAACAGATGGGCTCCCCAAATAGGGAACTGAAGGAATTGGAGAAAAGCAGTTTTCAGGAAGATAACAGCTGAGAAGGTTCTGAAATGGAAAATAGACACGGGTCCTCGGATGAGAAGCACACATTAAATGCTGAATAAGTAAGCATCCACCTAGCGCAGGGCCTGGAGGACAAATCGTATCTGTGCAGCAGATAGCAGTTTCTTTTCCTTCCCTCCTTCCTTCCTCCTTCTTTCTAGAAACAATTACTGGACATCTGATATGAGCTTGACACTGAGCTGGGTGGTGACAAAGATAACTCTTAATACCTTCCCCCTGACAAGAGCTGAGCGTTTGGTAGGAAACACAGACAGGGAAATAAGTCTATGCAGTAGAGTTACATGGCCTGTGACAGATGTTGCCATAGAATCTGGAAAGTACGGAAAGGGAGGAAAGATGAGTGTGTGTGAGAGGCTTGATAAACTAGGTGGTGCTTCCATAGTGTCATGAACGGGGACAAGCAAAGGAGAGGGAACAGCATGGACGGAGGCCCAGAGGCCCATGCTTTTTCACTTGGGGAAATGGCAGGCAGCTTCCTGAGGCTGGAGTGTAGGGCTTGAGGGGCACGTGTATTCCTTCTCTTTATTTACTCCATGTGTTATGAGTGCCCCAAAGCAGGCTCTGTGGGGCCAGTGCTATCCCAGAGCGTACCCAGCAAGGTCCGTGGACAGCTGGCCTTTAAAAAGAGTCTTGCTGATTCACCTGCAGAGATGCAGAGCTATCTTGGTGGATGTATTTTATTGACTGATTTCTGGAGAAGAACGGTTCGATGCCTTCCACAGATGCTCTGTGTAGCTCACACTCAGGCACTCCTAAAACCTGAATCCCTTAGAGCAAGTGCTCAGGGAGGTGTTGATACATTGCAGGGAGGCTGACCTGCCCCTGCGGACCCCTGGCTGATTCACTGGGAGAGAGCTTCCTGGCTTCTCTGTTCTTCCGTCTGGCACTGAGGAATGACAGTGCCCGCCACTCTCGTGTTTCACAGACATGTTGTTATCAGGAACATTGGCGACACTCTTTGATACATGGAGGTGAAAAATACTGAATTAATTCAAAGCTTTATTTGTTGTTTTTCACTATTATTACTAGTTAAATTGCTGAGCGCACTTTTGACAGTCCTGTCAGAACCTCTCCCATATGTCCTCTCCCTGGAAGAGTAAACGTTGCCTTCAGAGGCATGACTAGTATTTTTTTTTTCTTACTTGGCTGTGAAAAATGACTTCAAATCCCAGTATTTAGGATGATGAAATTTTTGATGTGCTCTGTCCTCTTTCAAGCTTAAACTGTACTCTCCACTCCTGTTTGAAAATGAAAAATTAAAGGAAAACTCAGAAGTCAGCCTTGCCTTGGCCTCCAGAACCCCCAGGGGTCAGTGTGAGGAGACCATCATCTGCTGGACAATAGGGAGGGGTGGTCACTCAGAAACAGAGACTTCGTGGTTGTTTAGTTTCCTGGTGTGCGTGAGAAGGGCTGTGTGCGGTTCTGGGCTAAAGGGCTGGCTGTTCCTTTCTCCTGAGACACCCCTGAATACAGCTCTACCTTCTTTCCTAGACTACAGGCTCCTTAAGAGCCTTGATTTTGTGCAACCATCTCTGTGTTCTGGGTAGAAAAGAATTCTTTGAAGCTAACAATGTAAGCTTTTAAGGTCCTTCATCTTAGATCTCATCCAAGGCCCTAGAAGAAGCCCCAGCAACAGGTTCATGTGTTTTTGTAAAACTGGCAAAAGTAAGATATTTTAACAACAATCAGTTAAAAGCAGAGTCTCTTCCTGTCCAGCTTCTCCTCCATCCCACTTCCCGTTTGTATCCAGGTAGCGCGGGGTGACCATGAACACTTTGGGGATTGTGCTAATGGAAAGTTGTTTGTAAATCTGCCAATTTGACTGCAATTTGCAGAGATCATTTAGAACATATCAGAAGAACAAATAAGAATTTACAGATTCTTGGTCTGGACCGGTTAGACGAGTACCTTCTTTGCCTACATTTAGTAAAGAACTATGAGAAAATTCAGATGAAGACTAACAGACTGTGAAATGAAAGCAATAAAATACATGATTAAATCAACAAAATTCTTCACTTCCTGATGTGAGAAGTTTCAACAAAAAATTCAGATTCTATTAAAAGGAGGATGTCTATAAGAAAAAGGGAAAAAGAGATTTTTTAATTGAATGACACTTAAGGCCACACAGTTCTTACCTGTACTATCCTGGATGCTGTAGAATGTTTAGTGGCATCCTTGGCTTCTGCTCACTAGATACCAGTGTTACCGCCCTAGTTGTGATAACTGAAAATGTCTGCAGAGATTGCCACATGGTCCCTGAGCGAAAAATAGCTCCTTCTGAGAACCACTAAGATAAATGCACTTAAAGCAGAGGGTGGATAGAAAAGAAAGGAGCTAAAGGAGCTGACTTAAGTACTTTCGGAAATCTGTGTTTTGACTTGACACCATAAAACCAAAGACAGGAAATACTGCACATATGCTTTTCCTTTGGGGATAAGGGTTAGCAGTCCTGAAACTGCTTTCTGTGTGTGTATCCTAGGGTTGAACACAGAAATAAATGTATTGTAGATAGTGAGAGCCAGCTTTCTCACTGTAAGAGGAAGAAGTTACAAGTAAGGAAAGAGGGAAGTGTAGAATGAAAATTGTGTTGCTGGATTGGACTCAGAAAATTAGTAGGAACTCTCAGCATATATACAACATACACGTCCACATGTAAATATGCGAACACACAGGTAGATACAGCAATAAATACAGGGGTGCATGCATACAGGTGTTAATTCACATGCTCATACTTTATTCCTCTGTCCACTGGATGGGCCCAGAGGCAGTGACATTCCAGAAGCAGCGAGGAAACCTGGTGTGCACATTTTGGTTTCTAAATACTCTCCACGAAAGGGAACCAGAGTTCCTTGCGTAAGTGGCTGACTCCAGGGTAGGGATGGAGAAAAGACAAGATGAGCCTGGAGCCAAAATACAAAGTCCTAAAAACAAACAAAAACAAAAACAAAAACAAAAAGGGCCCCCCAAAGTGAGAGCATGTTGAAGGGTGCAGGAATCAATCTGAAAGAACTTCCAATGGTCTGAACTAGAAGAATTCTAGCAAAAAGTAAATTAGGAGAGTACTGGATTATAACCCAGAGAATAAAATAGTCATGAGTCCATACTCACATGAAAAGTAATTGATAAATAAATAAATGTGGGAGAAGGGACAATTCTTCCATAGTTGTAAATAAATAAAGATGGAATGAGAGAAACAGAAATCCACCATTAAAACTACAGTACTACAACAGTAATGATAGCTATAAGCAAGTTTCACCAAGGATAATAAAAATAGAAAATGAAAGTTTAAAGAGAATCAAGACTTTTGCATAGTCTCAAAGTATCTTCTGCCAAATATTTATTAAATACAAATGGAGAGATAGTAACTTCCCAGTGGAGAAATCTGGCATGTGGCACCCTAACCAAGGATCAAGATTAACACCACCTTGATAAGGCAAAGCAACATTGTGTCCCCCTGACGATGCACCCGGGACTGTCACCTCTGTGGAATTCTTTCCAGTAATTATATGCTTAATTTAATCATGAGAAAACCCCAGGAAATTCAAACTGAGGGAGCTTCTGCAAGGTGTCTGACCAGTACCCTTCACAAAGGTCAAGATCATGAAAGACAAAGGAAGGCAGAGGAACTGCCACCGATGGGAGGAGACCAGAGGAACAGCAACTGTGTGCAGTGTGGGTGGAATACCTGGGACAGAGAAAGGAGGGAAGTGGAAAAACCAGTGAAATCCAAATAAAGCTCAGAGCTTTATTCATAGTGTACCAGTGTTAACTTTTAAAGTTTGATGATTGTCTTAGAGCTACATAAAATGTTTACATTAGGGGAATCTGGGTGAACTCTCTGTGCTATTGTTGCCGCTCTTCTATAACTCTAAAATTATCTCAGAATAAAAATTTTTAAAAATTTCAGTTAACCACACCAGAGGAAAGATCAAATTACCTTTAAAACTTTTAGTTGGGAAATATTAAAAAATAATTATCACATAAAGTGGGAATGTCAAAGTATGCAGCCAAAATTGTAGGAAAGTCGATGTTACAAAGATGGGTAGAACAGTCAAGTAAGAAAAACATTTGTTATTTTTACGGATTTTGTGGTGCTTTGTATTTATCAGCTTCTTGTAATTTGTGGTGATTTCTCTTATCTTAAATAATATTCATTTTTGTACTTAAGTTTGTATTCTTGTAATCAGAGTAAGGCACAGAAGGCATGTGTGTTACCCATGTTGGTTTCTTGTCCTGTTGTTTCTATCGTCCTGGACTGGTGGCTGTGAAAGGGACTGTCTTCTCCATAGCTTCACCCCATTCTCTCTACATAATGGTGAGGTCAGCAGCCTCCCTGCTCCCTCAGTGACAACTTTAACACAGTCATGGAGTGTCTGCAAAAGAGACAGACCCAGTGGATAAATAAAGTTCTTGGAATCCTCCTAACTAGAATGCTTTGCTCCTAAATTTCCTGGATATCTCTCCAGTCATCCAAATTTACTCCTCTTTCTGTATTTCATCCTCTCCATCAGTTGAGCTTAATTATTGGGGATCTCCAGTGATGAGAAGAAAGACTTGCTTATTCTTTTATTTTTTAGATTATTATATTCTGTCCTAGAAAAATATTCTCTCTTTGAAATGGAAGAAAAAGAAAGAATTCTTTCCAAGACATTCTCAAGCCTAACCTAACCATTGTAAATATTTTGGTACATCTCCTTCTTGTCTTTTTCTTATGCATGAGCATGTAAATATGTATGTATATTTTGGAACATAATGGCGATAATGCTGTATGTACCATTTTGTTTCCTGCTAACAGCACACCGTGAGTATTTTCCCACAGTACTTTATGTAATCTTTATATACATCATATTAGTAACTTTGCACTCTTCTGTTGAATGAGTATCATAGTTTGCTTAACCATTTCTGGATCACTGGATGCAGCAATGGACTTTATTCATGGAGTTTGTGTGTGTGCCTGTGTGCTTGTGTATGTCTGTGTGTCTTATGTGTGACTTTTATGAGATGCACTAAGGAAGGACAACCAGAAACCGTCAGACAGGGGTAAACACTTTAAGCAAGGACAGAGTCTCTGCCAGGTCCCTGGAATCATCCCTTGGAGGCTGTGAGAGGCTGGGGACACACCAATAGAGAGACAAGTTTCGGCTCTAGGAAGGAAGCTTTCTGGTTGAAGTAGATGGTTTTCTACCTCCCCGATGAGTGCCTAAGAGAATGTTGATTAAGCACCAGGAGAAATGAAAATTAATGCAAATGTCTGTTAGCCACTAAAGCCCCAGGAAGGACAGGAATGAGACGTTGCAGCCGAGAGGAAATGCAGTCCATAATAATGGGGCAAACAGCATGTGGGGGACTTCCAATGAAGACAGAGACTAGCAGCGTAATTAAATCAAGTCCTAGGACAGCAGAGAAACAGGGCTGCTGATGTGCTGAAGCCCACTTTGCAGCAGAGGAGGCACATCTTGACACATTAGACATTAGAGCCTTGGCTTCTTGTGTCTGCAGTTGCCACACGGATCCTGTGGTCCAGTATCTCAAAGAGAATGATTGTGCTAATTAGTAATGTGAATGATACAGAGGGCCCTGAGTCTGCAGGCTTATCTAAGGTAATGGAATGCAGATGGTCATCTATGTATTTGGAAAAATAAACACTATTTTACCAAGAGAGGGGACTATTCAGTTAAGAGGCTTTTGTGGATCATTTGCCTCCTACACAGTCCACATACTTTGAAGAATACTGGTGACATTCAAAAGTCCAGCAATGCTTGGCATGGAAAGAAGAATGGGAACTTAAGACACATCAGCCCAGGAACTCTGTAAAAGCCAGCTCAGTGCTCTGAAGCAAGCTGGTGTTGGAGATAGTCACCAATGCACCAGGGGAGTCCCGAGGACCATGGGGGCTGCCACTCAGCCCAGAGAAAGGGCTTTGTATCAGAAGCCCCAGCTCCTGGCATATATGCCACATTGATGCCCCTGACTTCCCACAGATGCTTCTAAAGAAAGCAAGCGAGCTATTCTACACACGTCCACAGACCCTGCCAAGTCAAAAGAGTCGAGATTCTCCCAGGGGCTCAATGGAGAGGGAAGATGAAAGAAGGGAAACTGTTCTTCTGGTGCAGAATGGAGCAGGCTGCAGCGAGTCCCTGTGCCAGGCTGGCATTTGACAGCGAAGGAGTTCTTTCTGAGCCAAATATACAGGGGATGTCATTGCCCTTTTTAAAGTGACTATTTTTTTCTACCCAGTGGGGGCAAAATCATTATGTAGATTCGTTTCTAATAAGGCAATGGTTTTCAGAAGGGAAAGGTAATCAATTCTAGTGACAGAAATAAGTAAACAATTTTTGCATTCTGTTTCCTGCCCCTCCTAAGATGGTATCCCACATTTCAGCACTGATGCTCTTTGTGATCTATGTACTTTCCAGCTTTATCTTCCATCACAGTTCTACCAAGATCATGCCCCAGCTAACCTTGTGGATTCTAGAACATATTTGGCTTTCTGTTAGTCCTGTAGGTCCTGAGATGTTGACAAAATAGATGATTTTCTCTGTCATATGTGCTATTCTCTGGTGATCTCTTATGTGTCCTGAAAGATCCAACTTGACATTCACCTCCCCAGGGAATCTGTATATCAGACAAGACTCCAAAAGGAAACAGAGGATATACTCATGTTAGGGTAATTCCATGGGCATTTAATAACAATACCAGTAGAAAAAATAGAGGTGCTATTCAAAGAAGAATGGATGGTGTGTAGACCCATTGGCATCCCTAAGTTCAAAAGAATGAGAAAAAGGAGAAGTTACCAGAATTCAAACTCAGAGGCTTAAAGTTATGCATCAAAAGCCATCTGGAGAGAGGTCAGGCCTAGTTAATCAGACACATACTTTATATATATATATATTTTTTATTGAAGTATAGTCAGTTTAAAATGTTGTGTCAATTTCTGGGGCACAGCATAATGCTTCAGTCATACATGAAAATGCATGTATTTATTTTCATATTCTTTTTCACCATAAATTACTATAAGTTATTGAATAGTTCCCTGTGCTATACAGTATAAACTTCTTATTTATCTATTTTATATACATGTATTACTTAGCATCTGCAAATCTCGAGCTCCCAATTTATCCCTTCCCACCCTGTTCCCCACCTAGTAACCATAAGTTTGTTTTCTATGTCTGTGAGTCTGTTTCTGTTTTATAAATAACTTCATTTGTTTTTTTTTTTTTTTTTAGATTCCACATATAAGTGATACATGATATTTTTCTTTCTCTTTCTGGCTTACTTCACTTAGAATGACATTCTCCAGGTCCATCCATGTTGGATGGGGCATTATTTTATTCTTTTTATGGATAAGTAATATTCCATTGTATAAATATACCACAGCTTCTTTATCTAGTCATCTGTTGATGGACATTTGTGTTGTTTCCATGTCTTGGCTATTGTAAATAGTGCTGCTCTGAACAATGGGGTGCAGGTGTCTTTTTGAATTAAGTTTCCCTCTGGATATATGCCCTGGAGTGGGATTCCTGGATCATATGGTAAGTCCATTTTTTGTCTTTTGCGGAATCTCCATACTGTTTTCCACAGTGGCTGCACCAAACTGCATTCCCACCAATAGTGTAGGAGGGTTCCCTTTTCTCTACAGCCTCTCCAGCATTTGTCATTTGTGGACTTTTGAATGATGGCCATTCTGGCTGGTGTGAGGTGACACCTCACTGTAGTTTTGGTTTGCGTTTCTCTGATAGTTAGTGATACTGTGCATTTTTTCATGTGCCTATTGGCCATTCACGTGTCTTCACTGGAACATTGCTTGTCTAGGTCTTCTGCCTCTGGGTGCCCTCTCCTCCCTTCCTTTGACCTCCTGCTAGAGCTCCCCATTAGCCACCTCCAACCAGATGACAGAGGCCTTGTTGAGATCCACATGGATCAGCCTGGGGACAGATAGTAAGGCAGGTAGAGGAGGAAGGAGAGTGGGTCGGGAGGAGAATTGGAAACAATCCAGCACAGGCCACCCCTTTTGTCCTGCAGAATCCATTCTTGTTCTTTGTGTGTAAAGTTCATATTCTCCGAGCAACAAATGCAAAAATTCCATCAATTCAGTTTTACTCATATGAGAGTCCTAACCCACTAACCACCACTGATATTCTTTGTATAAGGTAGTTGCGGGTGGGATAGAAGCTAAATTTAAATAACCTAAAATGCAAATGTTCCAGTCCTTACTTCTGAGCTAGCCTTTAGACCCACACTGATAATCACAGCTATTTTCTCACCACAGTTCCATGTTCCCTTGACCCTTTTCCAGACCCATAGATTGGATGAGATTCTTTAACTTACTTTATTGCTAAGCATACTGAAGCCTTTATTCCTGTAAGATCAGAGGCCTTGGCAGTCTTGATTTTGTTGTGTTCCCTTGATCAAGGCCACTGGGCAAGGGAGTAGTAGAAGGCACTCCAGTGACGCTTCTGGATTTCTGGCCTAATCCATTTGTCTTTACTGTGTATCAGCAGTGCAGTTTCCACCCAGCAATTGGGATCATGTGTGTGCGTACCAGCCTTTCCTTTCTGTTCAATGGCATGAGAAGCCCAGAGTGGTCAGGGGAGTCTCAGCGTCCAGTTCATTGGAATCATAACTTCCAGATCCACTGAGCCCAAAACTATGGGAATGGGAAGCAAAAATTCTTCGAGTTGTTAGATGCAATTGTCGGGAGAACCACTCCCAACTCTGCTACTAGTTTCTTGAACCCAAACGTCCTGATTATAGGAAAGATGAACACATACAGAGGCTGCTGGTTCAAGGTATGCTTTGCATCCTGCAAGACAGTAGCCTAACCTCACAGGGTGTTTCTCCAGCTGGCACTTAACTAAACCATTAGGAAGCTATTTGGCTTCTATTGAACTAGCTGCATCTGACTATAAGCCCAATTAATTCCTCAGTGAGAGAACATGTCTGACCCTCTTTTGTTATATAGTGTGTCCAGTTGGAGGCAACATTGTATGGGCTACCACAGTCTTGGAAAAGATATTCTGTAAGTCCATCAATAGTGGCCTTAACAGAAGCAGTTTGGGTCAGAATGACAAATATATACCCAAAATGTGTGTCTAATCCTGTGGTTATGAATCATTGGTCACTCCATGGTCAGAAGGATCTGATGTAAAAAGCTTGCCACCTGGTAGCTGGCGAGTCCCCCGGAGATGGATGCCTCTCGGCATTGTTCTCTGGTGACGGCATGTTGGACACTCAGTATTGGAACAAGATCAGCCTTGATGAGGGTAAGACCATGATATTGAAAATACGCAGTTTTCGTCCTGCACATAAAGTCACTTTGTACATGAGCAGGTCTGTTCGGAAGGTTTCAGATGGCAGGGGAAGAGGACTGCCTGACATCCACAGGACTGGTCATCTTGTCTACTTTATTATTACGAGCTGCCTTCACTGTGGATGCCTCTGGTGGGCATTTAAATGGACACATATCTTTCTATTATTTACCCGTTCTGAGAGGTTTGTCCCTGTACTTCTCTTTCAAGCTCCTGTTCTCACTTTCCTAACTTGATTCTGACCAGCTGTCCTACCTACTTCCCCTGAGACAGAGGAAAACCTCTGTCGTTTCTCCTTCTACAGGTTGTGTAATCTTGGCAGGTGGATATATTTCAGGGAGCTCATGAGCTTGGTTGGGAAAAAAGTAAATCTCCATTTTCGCTAACATCTAAGTGAAATTTGGAATTTCTTTCAATTATTAATGTAGTTAATAACCCATGTTCATCTTAGTAGTACCTGTGATTTTGTAATGAATGAAAATCACACAGTACAGTTTGTGGAGCTTTTAAAATATCATCTGTGCATCACTGCTTTGAAAATATAGCAGTTCTTAGACTTGTTGCGGGAAGAAACATCATCTTAATCCTCCCATATACATATGCTCATGCGATGGTGCCGCTCAAGGTAGACTTGTTCTCATTTTGGTAATCCAGACACCTATGGTGCTTTTCAGGATTTCCTGCCTACAAGTGTTGGTTGATAAGTTTGTGAAAATAGTTCAGTAGTTTTGGGAGTTTGCTAAGGGCTTGAAAAACTGGATGGTTCAAATGAGAATTCTTGATTCTATATAGGCTATTTCCAAATTTGGATTTGCCAAATAAAGGAGCCCCATGTTGTTGGAGAGATGGTAGTAAAGCCATATAACACTAGGCAAAGATGGACTGGTTTGTGGACTGGAGCTGAAGAAAGAAGCTGATAGCAACACCCTTGTTTAATGGTGAGATCTGGTCTGGAAGAGCTGACTTGAAGATGACATTCTGAAGCCTGTCACTGAGAATTAGCAGCTTTGCCATTTGCCCTCAGTATTTGGCCGGATGCAAACAGACATGACGCACAGTAGCCAGCTCCTTGCATTTGCTCCTGTGTACATGCTGCTGCGTTGTAAGAACTCTTATTTTGTGAGTCCTTTTTGTAAACTACAGAGACCTTTAGTAATCTGGGAATGGTAGAAAGCGTCCCACCCCTAAAACAGAAATTTGCCTGGAAAGAAAATCTTCAGACAACACACAGATGTTGCTTCTGTAACACCTGATGATGCATCTGCTTTTGGTCTGCAGTGAAACTGGAAGCTTCTTGCAGTTGTGTCATTAACTCCTTTTCACACCGATGTGTTCACATCATGTCTAGATTCTTCCAGCAATGCTGAAAGAAGTTTGATAAATAACCATAAAGTTATCAAGTTTATCTGGAGCAGGTTTCAGAATGATGGATTTTTTTTGTTACATCTTCCAATAACCAGAGCTCTTTAAAATTTTTTAAATAATATTTTATTTACTTTTATTTTACAGCTGATTTACTATGTTATGTTATTTTCAGGTGTACAGCAAAGTGATTCAGATATATATATATATATTCCATTATAGGTTATTACTATGATCCCGGAACCTGTGAAATGAGTCCATAAATGCAGGTGAGACTCTACCCTGGGACCAGCAGGCTCCTGGCCCTTGGGTGACCAGAGGGGACAGCCTTGCTGGGACACATAGGACATCTTCTCCTACAGTGAATCATAGTACTTAAAAAAGATTTTGTCAAGAAATAGGAGCAGAATATGAGGAAATTTTCTCCTATACAGGGGTCCTCTGGCAAGAGAGCCTGCTAGCTACTGCTAGCAAACTAAAGACAGAATTTTACCTTTTCTCAGAGGAAAAAAAAAAAAACATTCTTGAGACTTTCTGAAAGGATTTTATCCATGGGTTGGCTTACCTTGCAAATGTTTTAACCACATAAATAAGATAACTCTTTGAATTCAGGGTCTTGAAGTTATCATTGTGGATGCTACTGAAAAATTTGAAAAAATTTTCCTTGCCTTAGCTACTGATAGAGAAGAAAAAAGTGAAGGCCACTGTCCTTACAAACTTTCAACTGCTGGAGGAGTTGCTTTTCCAAGGTGGAGCTGAGATAAAAAATTCTCTGTCAATTTCTTTGAAAAGATAAATCTGAAAACACCTGGAAACTCTTCAGAAGTTTTTCAAAATACATCTCTATCTGATGGCACTAAAGTTGAATTAGAGATTTACAGTCCTTCTTTTTCTGATATAAACTATATTGAAGATATAAGATATAGACTGAACCAAAGAGGAACATGATGATCATAGGACCGAAGACTCACTACAATGGAAATTTAAAATCGCCTTGACAAGTATTGGTGTTCCTTGGGAGAAGCTTGTCTTGGTCTTGTGAAGCGAGCTATGGAAATTTTAATTCTACTTGTAATATTGTATCTTTGTGAATAAGAATTTTTAACATTTGTAATCATTAAAACAAAAGTCAAAATTAATTGCACGTCCAAATTTACGTGCATGTTGCCAGCCAGTGATCACCCCAGAGCTGAGTGTTATTTTTCACGCCCGAGTCTGGACACTTAGATAAGGACTTGAGTTTAGGATGTCTGCTGTAAGTTCTCACTTGGCTTTTCCTCGGCACCTTTAAAAATAAGTAACCACTTAGAGTTAAGCCCACAAAAGTTAGTGACTTCCACCCCAATGACCTTGTAAGTAACAGGTGCTTGCGACCCTGCTCTCTGTCCCCTGCTCCCGCAGGACCTGGGGCAGAGGACTGCCCTTCCCCCCGTTCATGGTGTCTCCTCACTTCTGGGATCCAAAATAATCAATCTTGTGGCTCTACTTCCTTTGTGTGGATGTATTGACACTGTGCCTTCATTCAAAATGACCTGGTGGGTTTCACTTCCCTAAAGTGGCACTAGATGCTAAAAGAGCTGCCTGTCATCCCTCTGTGGCTGACTTGTGACCCTAGCTCAGCAGGTCACAATCTGCATATTCTGTTTTGAGAGAATATTTACAGTTTCCAGAGGGATTCCAGCTCTCACATCCATGCCTCTTGTCCTCCTTGGAGAATGAAGGCAGGAGCTCTCCAAGTTCTCAGTGAGAGTGAAGTGATGGCTATGGTGAAACGTTTAGGGTCCAATTTTACCTGACTCTGTTTTAAAAGGCCAGAGATTCTTGGGACCCATTTACAGATCCCTTCAATGTGAGGAATGCAGGCTCTGGTTGCTCAGGAGATTCAAGTGAGGGATTTAGAGTCTTGGATCCTTGGCCAAAAGACCTGTATGTCTTCCCACAAGAGATTCATCCCTGGAATTCTGTAGCCGTTCGTGTTCCCTGGTTTCCTCCAGATTCCTGTGTTACCTTCTAAGAAGCAGGGACTCCTCCCTGCTCATTCTGGGGCATTCCCAGAGTGGTTCTACCTTCAAGGGCCCTGAATCACCACCCAGGCTCTTGAGGGCTCCGGTGAATGATGGGCTCAGGTCAAGGGCAAGATTGAATCATAGGCCCCTGCTTTCACCCCCGGCTTCATCAGTAGAAGATCCAATGTGTAGAGCATCCAATCCATTAGGCATTTCATGCATTCATGTATTTTCCAACTCACTCCTCAAGCAGTATTTGTTGAGTGCTTCCCATGTGCCAGACCCAGTGCTAACGCCTAGAATAGAGTGGTAAACACAATGGTCTTTATGAACTAGTAGGGTTTGGAATGTACTACCAGACAGGGTCTTTTTTTTTATCTTGGAACCTCATGCCTTCAAATGTAGGCTGATCTTCAAGGGAGTTGAGTTCCCAGGCATAGGAAGGATGATGGTTGGGTGACGGGGATGATTGGGATGAGGGGTGGTGGCTCAGAGGCAGGATGGATGGCAGGAGCAATCCTTGGTCGTGACTGATAGCACTTCAGTTTGGGGAGTAAGCTGTAGCTCAGTGGTGGAGCACATGCCCAGCATGCATGAGGCCCAGGGTTTAATCCCCAGTACCTCCATCAAAAAAAAGAAGTAAGTCTAATTACTACCCTCCGAAAAAAACAAACCAAAAAAGTCAATTTAGGGGCAGCCATGGGGAAGAAGGAGGAAAGAAACTTCTGCTCAAGAAAGAGAAGGGGGCAGGTAGAGCTCAGTGGGAGAGTGCCTGCTTGGCATGCACAAGGTCCCTGGGTCCAATCCCAGTACCTCCATTAGAAAATAAAATAAATAAATAAACCTAATTGCCTCCCCCTCAAAGGTAAAATATTAATAAAATTTAAAATAAAAAAAAAAGAGGCCACCGAGAGTTCTGCGCCAGAGGTCAGCCCCCACCCCAAGCTGAGACTTGGCATTGCTGGCATGGATGGCCGAGCCAAGAAGTGCAAACACAATGGACTGGGGCTGCCATCAGTGAGGAAGCATCGTGCAATGCCAGCGCTTGATCTGGAAAGTATTCATGAGGCTTTCTTGGCTAGGATATTTAAGACAAAAATCAAAATATTGTCATCAATGGTTTATAAGATTGCTTTAGAGACATGGGGCAGAACCCAGTATAACAAAAAGCAGAAAAGCAGCCTCCTGAATTGTCACTGGGCTGGAGAACGTGAGCCAGGGCAGAGACAGGCATGAGCGGGTACTTCTCATTCCTATCATAGAACTTAGAGCCAGGAAAAGCTACCAATTCAGCCAGTCTGAACCTCAGAACTCAGCCACTTTTCAGACTCTTCCAACTGCAATTTTATTCTTCTCTGGCATAGAAGCCTCCAGATGTGATATCTCAAAGATGCATATTGTATTGTAGACACTAACAACAGTATACACAAATTAACAGCAGATCAGAGGGGAACATTGTTCCAAACAGAGAGCATCTCTTCTGGATTCCACCCTCGGAAGAGGAGGAGATGGAGACCAAGGAATGAAACAAGAACAGATTTAGAAAGAGCCAAAAAGGAGAGAAAGCTTTCCCACAATAAGGTGAGGTCACTTCACAGTTACGTGCTAAGCTTATTAATCAGCCCAGTTCTGGATTCTGTTCATTTTCAATTAGGCACAAATTGATTCCATCTCCTGGACTCTCCATTGGAAGCATATGGGATGGGAGAGAAAAATTCACTCACTTCAGACCAGCACTTCACGCCCATACTGTTGCCAGTCCCCAGTCCCTGATAACACCTGCCTCCACCCCTCCTGCCTGAAGCTCCCCAGCCAATCCTGCTGAAACTCAAAATCTCATCTAGTCACTGTTGCAGTTGGGACAACCTTCTGCACCCTGTGGCTCACTTACAGGATTAAGATCTTACTCAGACTCACATATTTGACTCTCTCCAGTCACCCAGTCAGGGTGGCAGCTCTGGGCTAGAGAACTGAACAAGAAAGCCACAGTCATGTCTTTAAGGAGATTGCAGTCTGTGGGCCTGGGGGTGGGGGTGGGGAAGAACCATCTAGTAATTAATGATGTCAATCATTCAGCTGGTTATAAAATGGAAAGTGAGGATAAGAATGGTACCAGCTGGAACTGAGGGACCCAGCACAGGGGGAGACGGCAGAAGACAGACCTAGAAGGGGAAGGAGAGGGGACGTGGTCAGTTATGAGGATCCTGGAATACCAAGCCAAGGAGATTGGGCTCTGTCCTGGAGGCAATGGGGAGCCATCGAAGGCTTTTGAGGAGGAAGTTGGCATGACCAGATCAAGGATTTAGAAAGCCCATTCTGTGTGCAGAATAAAGGGCATGTGGGCCAGAGAAGGTAAAGCCAATGGCAAAGAGACCAGTTGGGAGACTACAGCAAGAGTGTAAAGCAGAAAGGATGAAGGGCTGGCAGTGAGGAGGCAAAGATGTGGTAGAGTCAATAGGACCTGGCGGCCAAGGGCATCTGCAGGATGAGGGAGAGGATGCAGTCAGAAATGACTCACGTTCTGGCTTAGATGACTGGGTAGATGATGGAGCCACTAACAAAAACATGGGCTTCAAGTAGGGGAGATCTTTTTTCTCATGGGAAGAAAGAACCCCTGAGTCTGAGGGTCTTTTGATGGAAACAGCTAAAAGTTGTAAGAGGCTGAACATGTTCAGTTGGGACCTCCAGCCTATGACAGAAAATGACCATCCTGTGCCAGAATGGGGCACCCTAGGAGACCATGAAGCCTAAAAAAAAAGAAGAAAATTCAAGGATGGGACCAGGGTGACTCAGCACTTAAAGACAAGACAGAGAGAGGACCCAGTCAAGGGGACTAATGGGAAGGAGGAGGTGAACAAAGAGAGAACAATGTATTTCTTAAACAAGGAAGATGGTTCAAAGAAGTGATCGGCAACATTAACACAAAGACTAAAAAAGTAGCCACTGGATTTGGCCACTGATAACTGCAGTGAGAATACTTTTGATAAAGTGGGGGAGACAAAAGCCAGTCTAAGCAGATTACAGAACAAAAGGGAAGCAAAGAAGTAGAGAAAGCAAGGGTAGTCTTCTATTCCAAGACCTTTGGCACAGGGGAGGAAAGAGATGGGGACATGTTGAAAGAAATGAGTCATGGAAGGACTTTTGAAAGAAACTGGTCCATTGCTGGGGGTGGTTAGGCAGACTTGGGAGACTTCCGGGATGCTAGAGGATGGATTCCTCCGATGGATGTGGCAGTGAAAAGAATCATCTCTAAGCTCCATTCCTAATCTGAGAGTCAGTGCCTCTCTGGAAGATGAGCCACATCAAAGCAGTCATTTCCACAGAGTCTGTTGAGGACAGGGAGCCACACTTCAGCATTGGGATATCAAGGTTTGAAGGGAGCTCTCTCCTCTGCAACCCGGATATGAGGCAAGGAGCATATGCATCCTCCCTAAAAAGGTATCTGAACTGGAGGCCATTGGCTCAGGCTACAGAAAGGGACATGCAAACGGCCAATAGGCACATGAAAAAATGCTCAGTATTGCTAACTATCAAAGAAATGCGAACCAAAACTACAATGAGATATCACCTCACACCAGTCAGGAAAGCCATCATTCAAAAGTCCACAAACTATAAATGCTAGAGAGGGTGTGGAGAAAAGGGAACCCTCCTACACTGCTGGTGGGAATGCAGTTTGGTGCCACCACTGTGGAAAACAGTATGGAGATTCCTCTAAAAACTAAAAACAGTCTTACCATATGATCCAGCAATCCCACTCCTGGGCATAAAATCCAGAGGGAACCTTAATTCAAAAGATACGTGCACCCCAATGTTCATAGCAGCACTATTTACAATAGCCAAGACATGGAAACAACCTAAATGTCCATCGACAGATGACTGGTAAAGAAGATGTGGTATGTTTATACAATGGAATACTATTCAGCCATAAAAATGACAACATAACGCCATTTGCAGCAACATGGATGTTCCTGGAGAATGTCATTCTAAGTGAAGTAAGCCAGAAAGAAATAAAAATACCATATGAGATCGCTCATAGGTGGAACCTTAAAAAAAAAAAGAACATAAATACAAAACAGAAACAGACTCATAGACATAGAATACAAACTTGTGGTTGCCAAGGGTGCAGGGGGTGGGAATGGATACAGTGGGATTTCAGAATTTGTAGATACTGACAGGCATATGTAGAATAGATAAACAAGATTATACTGTATAACACAGGGAAATGTATACAAGATCTTGTGGTAGCTCACAGTGAAAAAAAATGTGACAATGAATATATGTATGTTCATGTATAACTGAAAAATTGTGCTCTACTTTGGAATTTGACACAACATTGTAAAATGACTATAACTCAATAAAAAAGTGTTAAAAAAAGAAGTTGTGGTGTATTTATGCAATGGAATACTACTCAGTCATAAAAATAACAATAATGCCATTTTCAGCAATATGAGTAGAACTAGAGATTGTCATTCTAAGTGAAGTAAGCCAGAAAGAGAAAGAAAAATACCACATGACATCACTCATATGTGGAATCTAAAAAAAAGAAAAATGAGGACGCTAATGAACTCATGTACAAAACAGAAGCAGACTCACAGACGTAGTAAACAATGTTATGGTTGCCGGGGGAAAGGAAGTGGGAAGGGATAAATTTGTGAGCTTGAGATTTGCAAATGTTAGCCACTGTATATAAAAATAGACTTAAAAAACAAATTTATTCTGTATAGCACAGGGAACTATATTCAATATCCTGTAATAGCTTTTAATGAAAATGAACATATACATGTATATGCATGACTGGGACATTGTGCTGGACACCAGAAATTGACACATTGTAACTGACTGTACTTCAACTAAAAAAAGAAAGAAAAGAAAGAAAGGGACTCGGGAGGGAACTCATTCCTTCCCCCTAAGAGAGCATCAGCGGCCGCACCTCCCAGCTCTGTGCCTCTCCCCGCTTCCACCTCCTGGGGAAAAGGCACCCCTCTCCCAGGTACCCTGCAAACAGGGGAGCAGAGAGCACGCTGTGCCTCCACCTCCCCCAGCACCCGTGGGCCCTGGGCTGAGCCTTCCAGGGAGACACGGGCTTCCCTCTCTGCTGCCAAGGTGACCTCAGCTCTGGGCCCAGAGACACAGAACAGGGAGGGAGGTGGAAAGACAGACAGACAGACAGACATGGTGAAAAGGAAACATAAAGGAGGGAGAAAAAGAAGCAAAGACACGCTAAACAACGAGGAAATAGCCATTTCCTCCTGTAAAATAAGTGTGTATGCAGGAGAGAAAAAGAGAATGAGAGAGAGCCCTGGGTTGTCTATCTGACCCTTGGACAAGTCACTTTCCCTCTTTGGGTGTTAATTGCCGGATGTGCAGAATGAGAAAAGTGGATTAGAAGATGCCTAAGGTTTCCTTTCAGGTGGAAAATCCTGTGTTTCTCAAATTCTGCATCTGTATATATATAGCACCCCCAGAGGCCAAAAGCATTAGCAGCACAAAGAAAATCTAATAAACCCAAGAAAGACGAGGCGCTCACACACGTGTGTGCGCCTGACATGTGAACACAGGTGCACGTGCACACACACGCTCACACACACACAGGAGGGCGGGCACTGTTCCAGAGGTTGCTTCTCAGTGAAGGACGCGTGGCTAGAGCACAGGAGGGCTTCCACGTCAAACTTGTCCAGTCAGTTTACAGTCACGCCTCTTCCACGTGTTAGGAAATGCTAAATCTCAGCTAACCTAAATATTTGACAAATGAATCAAGCTTTCTAAGAAGCTAAGGATTTACTCTTCAGATGCTCAAAACTAGTTTTAAAAGCCACCCCAGAGGGACATATTTGGGTTTTTTGGGGGGGGGGGTTGTGAATGGTAAGTGCTTTAAGCAGACTCAGCTGAACTGGGCTTTACCGTAGGTTCCTGATGGCCGTGGTTGTCCCACTGCCTTGAGGTGTGTGGGGCCGGGCTGCTGCCTCGGCTGCAGGAACATCTCCCAGGGTCCCCGGGCTTGGGGACAGGAGGGAACAGACCACAGAACCCTTCCTGATTTGGGGAGAAGAGCCGGGAGTGGAGACAAAAAAGGCAGGCGTTGTTGCTCATAGCACATCCCTCCCACCCCAGAGCTGGACCTTCAGCAGGGAAAGGGAATGGGGTGGAAAGCACATTTTCAAAGGCAGCTGAAAAGTGGACACTGGGCACCACCTCCTGTTTGGGCGGCTCTGGGCAACCCGGAGCCACCACCCAGGATGGGTAAAAGGAAAGCGGGTTTAGGCAGAAAGACGTGGTTAAACAGATTTCATCAATTCTTTCTGCCTGTGCATCCTACCTGCCTGAGGTGTGGGAGAATTCCAGGAGCTATTTGCTGTCTGGGGCGGGAAAGGCAGGAAGAGAACTAGAGGCCAGGGTCTGCCCTCTGCACCCCGGGTGAGGGTGAGAGGCTGTAGATGGGTGTCGGAGGTGCGGGGACTCTGAGGCTGCCTGTGGCCGTGATGTCCAGCTGGGGCTACATGGGCAGGGGAACTTAGCTCCCACTCTAGGGTCCCCAGGATGGAGATGCCCCAGGAGCCCAACGAGGCCCCAGACGACAGCTCAAGGACAACCCGAGGCCCCTTCCCAACCGAGGGTGTGTCAGCCTCCCCTACCTCAGATGCCGGCTTGGCTAGAGGGGAGGGCGGGAAAAAACCTCCAGAGACAGAGGATTCACCCACACAAGACTGATTACCCTGACAGAGGGTGAGTGAGCGCTAACTAACACGTCTGAAGTCGCCCTTTGCCCCCTGGCGTGGAGAGCTCGGGTCCTGGGCCAGGAGAGTAAAATGCAGTTAAAGAAAATAGAGGTCACTGAGTGTTGGCCCCTCTCAGTGTTAAGTCCCCAAATGCGGGTGCAGTGGGTAGCTGGCCTGGCTGGCTCCAGGCCTGTCCTCACCTGTGCTACCCCTGCCCTAGGGATCTTCCCAGCCCTTCCCAAGAGGTCTCACCCCAGGACTCCTGGCCAGGAACCCGAGGACAGGGGCACTTCAAGCCTGAGAGGCAGCGCTGGGAGAGGCCAGAGAGATGCACCGCCCGCTGCGGAGGTGGGGAGGGCGTCGGTGCCGCGGGGCGCTGGCTGGAGGCCTCTGCCCATCTCGGAATCTACGAGTTAGGATGGCACCGAGGAAGGGAGGATGGCTCCCTCCTGAGGCCCCTGACAACCTCAGGCCCACCTCAGACTTCGCTTGTAAGATCTGATGAGCCAGGGGAGGCTTCAGGCTACCCCCAAACTGTTTCCCAACAAAGTCCTCTTGCTGAGAATCTAGTTCCAAGGCAAAGGACTGAAGAATATAGGCACCTGTGAGAACAGTACAGGCAAAGGGTGAGCCTGGGAGAGGAAAGGGAGTATCCCCTGGGCGGGGCTGGGACCTGGACAGGTGGGTGGACCCAACAAAGACTGGGCCTTAGGACCCCCAACCCCACCTCCTCCGCGGACAGCCCAGAGCGCAGTGCGACTGCAGCCAGGGGACCAGTGGTCTTCAGACCTGGCCTCAGAGCCCAGGAGACCTCTGACTCTGCTCATCACAGGTCCTGACAGGCCTCTCAGCCCACTGTCACCATCGAGTTCTAGACCATGAGAACACAGACACGAACATGCTGATGGACGGATACTCAGACATCTGCCAAGACGACCAGCTCTCAGGATAAAGGTCCTCACTCAGAGTTGGGACTCCCTCTTGTGCCCCCAGATCATTTCATGATTAGACTCTGCGTGGGGTGAAAATCCCAACGCCTGCAGGCTGTGCCGTCTCCCAGCAGTGGCACGGGACCTGCCTGCTGTTCCATAGCCTAGAAATTGACTTTGTCATCACTATCACCACCATCAGAGCCAAGAGGGGTCAGAGAGATAGGTGGGCGAGGGCCCTCGTCAGGAGATGCAAGGATCAGGCTCTAGGAGAGCTGCTCAGGAGAATACAAGTCAGAGTTGGGAAGGGGAGATGTGACCAAGGACAAAAGCTCAGTATCCAGCCTGCACACAGAGCTGCTTTGTGAGTCAAAATGGTAGAGGACGGGTAAGCTGTGCCCACGTAAGACCAAGGGTACCTGGTTCCAGCTCAAAGGCTTTAAGTTCCAAGCAGCAGAGACCAGTGCTACTGCAGTGGTGGGGATGGCTTTCCAAAGGAGGTGGCGTTAAGCAGAGCCACCAAGACAGGGTACGACCAGTTATGATGAGAGCTGACAGCACAGCATAAGTTAAAGGAGGGAGCCATGGAATCAGTCAACCCCGTTTTGAATGTTCACTCTGTCACTTCTTGGCTGTGTGACCCTAGGAAAGATGCCTAACCTCTCTGATCTTTAGAAGCCTGTTACATAAATTGCCAGTGCCTCCCTTACAAGGAGGCAGAGAGGAGGAACTAAATCTGCAGTGAGCAGCAGTGAGCAGCTGGTAGAACCAGGTAAGGCTAAACAAAGGAACAGAGGCTTAAATAAATGTGGGGCCCAGAGGACAAGGATGGCTGGGGACAGCCCAGAGGGTCAGGCCCCAGAAATGTGGGGTACCCAGGCAGGATGAGGGTGTGGCTGGAGCAGGTACCTCTGAGGCCCCATCTCCAAAGAAGCTGCAGCCTCAGAGTTTGGCAGCCCTGCCGATCAAGCTGTCAGCCCAGCCCTTCAGGGCTTCCTTCCCATTGGTCCTGACTCTGACGGAAACCAGCGGGCCGGCGGTACGGGCCGGGCAGCGCAACAGACAAGGCCCTGGGGACAGCTTAAGTGGGCAATAATTGCAGGTTGTTATATACCGGGCTGCAGCGAAAAGCCAGGCAGCTGTTAAGTGTGATTGGGAGAAATAATCAGGAGAAGTAAGATGGATGTGAGAACTGAGCTGCTCTTTCTGTTCTCAGGGCTGCTCTGGGGCCAGGGCTGCGCAGAGGCAGGGACCGGGTGGGTGGGGACAAGAGCTGACTATTAGTACAAGCACCCTATACTCGGGAAGCAATTCCGTCGTTCCTTGCCTCTGATCCTCTCTGCTCCCCAAGACATATACAGAGCAAGGATTACTGTCCTCATCCCATAATTCAGAGAGCAAGGTCCAGAGAGGGGAAGCCAGTGACCCAGTCACACAGCAGGTCTTTCCTGAGAGTCCCATTAGAGCCTAGATGGAGCCTCTCTGTTATTTGATGGCCACAGAAGTGACCTCTGGCATGAGGTCCCATCAAGCCCCGGCTCTGCCCTCAGTCGGGTGGTCATGAGGCTGAGTAGGGACCATCTGAGAACTGGGACTGGGCACAGTTGTTAGGACCCAGTGGGGCACACTGCACCCAGTGTGGCTCTCAGTCAGGGCAAGAGCACGGAGCTGGGAAGAGCAGGAGGGGGAAAGTTTGTAACAGTACAATTGGTTATTTCAATATAGAGCTTTATTAATTCATTAGCTACTTCTCTGGGATAGAAGGAGAACTTATACCCATTTTATAGATGAACATGCAGAAACCAAAAGCATTTACGTAACTTGTCCCAGGTGGGGAAGTGATGCTGTCAATAGCAGGGCCGGTGTGACAATTGCTGGTCTGGGGGCTTGTACACCACACTCCAGAGCTGTCTACTGGGGAAGACGTTGGCAGAGGTGACCTTTCTCTGCCCTCTGCCACCAGACCAGGAGGACTTGGGATTTTAGCCCTGCTAGCCAGGGTTTCCCATTTTATCAGTCCGAGAGGTGGTTCTCTCTTTCTGGGCCAAGGATGACATGAGGTCACCCTTGTATGAGGTGTGGATCACACAGTCCCAACATCTCACCTCCCACGTCTCAGCTCCTCGAAGTCCATACTATTGGATACAAGAATTTGTGCTCCCTCATCCCTGGAGCACAAACACTGTGAGCATCTGCAAGGAGATTCCACAGACCAAACACTGCCTTTATTATTTCCTGGGGCAACTTTGACAGAGACAGCCCTATCCTGATGGAAACACCGAAGTGTGGCGGTGGGTGGGGACCAACCCCCAAGTCCTCCAAACACAGCATCTCAGCAGACATCCAGGAATGCCTGCACAAGGCTCAGGACCATCCTCAGATTCTGACAACCCGCCCCCCTCTCTCCGGGGATTGCCTTTCCCCTGCCAGGCCTTCCCTGCCCAGGTCTGGAACTGACCCTCCTTTGGGTCACATGAGAGCAGGAACCTGGCGCAGGGAGGAATCGATTACTTTGTGACACAGCGAGAAGGCACAGAGCCAGGGAGTGAGTCACAGAGCTTGCCCACCCTTTCCATGCCGGGAGGGGCGTCGGTCACGCAGGCCTGGGTGGGAGCCTCCCATGGGTCTGGACATGGAGGTGTGTGGATGCAGGCTCCCAGGCAGTGGGGGGTGCTAGGTGCGTGCTAGAGTGTGGGCCCTTCCGAAGACTGAATGAGATGGGCATCCCTGAGCCTCTGTGTCAGGGGAAACTCACGGGGCCCCTCCCTGATGTGGGCTCTGCTCCCGACAACCTGCCACAACAACCCTGCTCCCACCACCAGAGACTCAGACCACTCTCATCTCCCCAGCGCGCTGGGAGGACCACTGAGGAGAAACCCCAACTGTCCTCTTCCTTAGCAACTCTCCATGTCCTGTTACACAAAGTCTAAATGCTATTTTCTGCTACAGCTTATGCTGATCCCTGGAAAGGAGAGATTTCGTTTCCTTTTTAATGAATACACTCATAATAATCACAGCTGGCATGCCCTGGGCACCTCCTAGGTGGCAGACACTAAATATTTATTACTTCTTTTAGTGATTTATTACCTCTTTATGACAATCATATGCAGTGTTCTCATGCCCATGTTTCAGATGAGAAAACTGAGGCTGAGAATGTGACTTATATGGCTGATAAGCTAAAGATCTGTTTGGTTCCAAAGTTCAGACTCTTTCTATACTCAGTGCATGTACCTGTGCATGGATGTATCTATAGTAACTGAAATCTAAACTAAAATACATATTTTAAAGCAATAAATTCTCAGTTGTATGTGTAGACTGAATTTCTTTAAGTTTTACTCTGAGCAAAATTTATTTAATGGGTCTGTTCAGTAAGAGACCAGAATGTATATATACAGCTTTGCTTATACACTTTGGAAGACTTTAAACTTGTTCAAAGAAGGTTGCCATCTGGAAATTATTTGGTGGGAGGAGAATGGTTCTTGAAAACCGATGGCATCTTTAAATAGTTCTAGTGGCAGCAAACCTTCACCCTTTCAATGTAGAAATGACCTATGGAAAATGGGCCCCCAAAGTGCCCCTTCCCCTCAGCACGTGTGCGGGGCTGGGGAGGGGTGGTCTCTTCCGTCTCACCCACCCCTCATAAATACCAAGGCGCCTTCTTTGATCCCAGGGATCAACTTTTTCCTCCGTGTTAACAGGAGCAGCGGGTTAGCAGATGGTCAGTGAGTCCTTACCCTGAGTCTTTCCTATGGGCCCACCCTGCTGCAAATCCCCGTCCGTGGCCACCTGCCATCCCAGAACACAAGCCTACATCCTGCCACGGTCTTCACTGTCCGACGTTGACTGCCCGCGTGACCTCTCCATCCTCATCACCCACCCCTCCTTCTCCCTCCCCAGGCTGTGCTGCCTCAGCCTACTTGCGGAGCGCCTGTCAGCACCCAGCTGCTGGGTGAGGGGGCAGGAGGGGTCCACCCCGGAGGGTGAGTCTGAGGCCCGCAGATAACAACCCTTTGAAGATCCAGCCTGGTGTAAATGTCCTGCCATCTCACTTTCCTGAGCCCCTGTCCAGTTGGGGTCTCTCTGTCCCCTCCCAGCCACCTCACTCCATGTCACCAGCACAGCCACTGGACATTGAGTCTCTTAACCCCAGCACTATTTGAAGGATGATCTACCAGACTGGGAGCCTGGTGGCAGTGTGTGGAGAACGCAGATTAGAGAGCCCGGATAGAAGCTGTCCATCCAGCAACATTATCAGAGGAATCGTGTGGCCACAAGAAAGTGCCATTTACCCACAGCGTTGCGCGTGTGATAAATACAACTTACTGTTCCAGTTTCGAAGGGGAGCCCAGTGTCTGAAAACCTTAGGGCTCATGTACAATAAATTAACATAATTAAAACCTAATTAGTAAAACATCACAATCAAAAGGACTTGCCGCGGCAACACCTCTCAGGTAAGCAGGGGCCGCGGCGCGCCAGCAGCTGGCACCCAGGCCGGGCCCCGGGAAGAGGCGGCGACGAGCCCTTGCTCTCCCGGAAGGCTGCCCGCTCCCAGAAGCACCTTGAGAAGCACTCGCGCAGCAGGTGAGGGCGCCCACTGCGGGTCCAGCTCAGACCCCAGCTGGAGGGGGCCGCACCTCCTCCTGTGTAGGAAGTGGGAGGAGCCTGGGCCAGCCCCTCAGCTCCCCAGGGCCCATCAGTGGAGCTCTGACAACGCTGGCTGGCCAGACGCTGGTCTACCCACTTCACCCGCATCTACCCATTTAATCCTCACGACGACTCTGTGAGGTAGCCATTCCTCTTCCTAGTCTACAAACGAGAACCTGAGCCACAGAGAGATTAAAGAGCCTGTCCAAGGTTCCAGAGTTAGTAAGCGGGAGAGGCCAGCCGAGAAGCCAGCTTTGCCTAAGTGCAGCGGCAGGCGCCTGCTTCTGGTGGACTGAGCGCTGCCTGGCCCGGGCTGGCTCCTTTTTAAAAAATGTAAATTCTCTGTGAAAAATAAGGAGTAAATTCCTAAGCTTTCAGTTCAAATAAGTTAACTTTATTTACACCCTTTTGTAGCCCATTTTGACCCTCAGTCCCTACTCTCACCTTAGTAATTTTTACATGAGAACCATGAGTCAGCTTCTCAGCTACAGCACTGTCTCACCTTCTTGGATGTGATGTGAGGAAGGAAAGGAGGGGCAAGAAAGGACCAGTCTCCATTTTACAGAGGAGAAAGCTGAGACCCAGGAAAGCCATGATTCAGGTGCCTCCCCGTGAGTTCAAACTCACTGAGCCCCACACGCAGGATGAAGGATGCAGGACGCAGGATGCAGGACGCAGGATGCAGGATGCTTGGGCTGCCACTCCAGATCCCTTTATCCTGCCTTTCCATTTCCTGCCCACCTTCAGCAAAAGTGAGGCAAAGCCCAGGGTGGCATGACAGCCTGGAACAGGAGTCTAGAGGGCACACCCATGCTGACCCAAAGGCCCAGATGCTCCCCAGAGCGGTTCCCAGTGCTGCCCAGGGCCCAGGAGCTCCCTCCACAAGACCAAGGCCATGTGTCTCTCAGGCCCAGCCAGCCAAGAAACAGGCCCGGGGGCCCCTCCCTCACCAGCCCTGGCATTTGTCTGAGCCCCAGGAGGCAGCCCAGTCCCTTCTGAGGGCCCCTGGGTTTCTCAAAACACACAGCATCCTGCCCCTAAGGGCCTGCTCCCCCAGCCAGGCCTGCTGTGGGCTCTGGACAGCACAGGGGAGCCCTTGCACCGTGTGCTCTGGGTGGCAGGAGGCTGCTAATTAACTGAAAGAAGGCAAGCACTGTTTTTCTCTTCTTTCCCACCTCAATTATTTTTCCTTATATCACTAAACCTTCCCAAATTATTCAAGGACAGAGAAGCCCTGGGATTGTGGAGAAGAGGAGAAATAGACATCCGAGGCTGCCTTCAAAGCCTCCTCTTGCCCACCCTACCCACCTCCACCCAGGAGCCTCCTCCTCCTCACCATCACTGGAGAGCCCACTGCCTCCACCTCTCTCCTCTCTTCCCACGCCGCCCCACCCCTTCCTGCAGGGTCAGAGCAGAGCTCTCTCCACCAGATAGCCTCCCCTGGGTGCCGCTGCCCACATGAGCCACTTCTCTGGGGTCCCATGGCACAAATCTCCAGCAGCTTTCACTCTGCCCCTTGGTTGATCCGTGCCCTTGTGTGGTCACTCAGATCTCTGAGTCGCTCTCTGCCCAAACAACACACGAGCTCTCTACAGCAAGCGAGTCTCTCTCCCCCTCTCTCTCCCCCTCCCCTCCTCCAGCCTCCCCTCACTGCCCTCTGCAGGGCTGGGCAGAGCAGTCACTCCAGAAAGACTTTAATCGGAAGTCTGGTCTTTTGTAGGGGAGCCCCGCGCAGATCACAGCTATGTTTTTCAGCTTGTTCTCAACAAAACCTTGGAGAACCAGATGCTTCTTGCCTTCCTGGCCCTGAGGCCCAGCCATCACCCAGGTCTCTGGCCACCTACCCACTTCTGCATCCTGCCTTCAGCAGGGCTCCTGTCTCCTCAAAGCTGCTACCTCCATCACAGATCATCACACGTTGTCTGCTTTCTCGCAGGCGGATGTGGAACTCCTCAGCCCTGGAGGACATTTAACTGTCTGCTGCTGTTTGCTGCTCCCCTTTTCACTTGTGTGACTTTGGTCTCTCCAATGAGACAGCCGGGTTGTTCCCAGGCCTCTCCTTTCTCT
Source organism: Vicugna pacos (assembly GCF_048564905.1). Classification (NCBI taxonomy): domain Eukaryota; kingdom Metazoa; phylum Chordata; class Mammalia; order Artiodactyla; family Camelidae; genus Vicugna; species Vicugna pacos. The sequence continues at coordinate 19,075,738 of NC_133021.1, read as the reverse complement.
GCTGCTTCCAGTGGGAGACTGGAAGGGCTGGATCAATGCAAGAATGAGTGAGTGGTGGTACCTCTAAGCCAAGCTGCTGTGTGGGTTCTAAACTGCTTGTTCTCATCCTGGACTCTGAACTCCTTCTGGAGAGTCTGCCTGGGACCCTGCAACTCCCCATCCTTAGAGTCCATTTGAATGAATACAGCATGGACCCTCAAAGTCAGATTAGAAATTGGTGTCTAGAAACTCCATCCTGAGCATCTATTGTATGCCCACGCCTGTCAAGGGTGGCTGCAGAGAAGAGGGGCCAGGTTACTTAAGCCCCTGCCCTCCACCAGTTCACAGTCTAGACAGAGAGATTCACAGGCAGGAGAGGTCTGAGGGGATGGGGCCATGGCCAAGGCTGCGGGATGTGGTTCACTGGGTACCAGAGGGAAGGGAGTGATGGTGGCTCAGCCGGAGGGAAATGGAGCACAAAGAGGGCCTCCTCCCTCCTTGAGGAAGAGAGGAAAAGGGAAGGGAAGGGCAGGTAGCAACTGGAGAGGCTCGCACAACTACACCACCTGAGCCGAGATCCCACCACGTGGGGCTCCTTACACCCTTAAAGGTGAATCAGCAACAAATTGTAAACCCCAGATGCAGAGAGCAAATGAGAAGCCATTGTTCCCAGACCCCACGGCCACTGGCCAGCCTTCTCCCTCTTGGTGGATGGAATCATTGTGGCCATGAAGCGGCACTTTGGGAAAAAGTTTTAAATCTGTTTAAATGTCACAGTGAGTAATACTTTGCTCCCATCTTCCCCTAATTACATTTCTCTTTGATGATCTAAGGTTAAAAAATATTTAACTCGAGACTTTCTGGACTACGAAGGGCAAAGAGACCGAAGTGCCAACCTAACCATGCTCCTTACTATCTTCTCAGGGGTCCAGCGCCTCTTTGGCATTATGTTGAGACACCTGTCCATGTTATTCTTTTCCTAACACTCAACTGTGGCAGCGATGGGAGCCTCCGCGAGCCCGCACTGCGCCTTTAAGAGCGCATGCCTGGGCAGCAGCCGTTTCTGCCCCGCAAGCTGGGGGGAGGCGGGGTATTTCACCACACACCTACTGAGGTAAGAAAAGCGTTACTCCCGAAGGAGAGACAGCCCAGATCCAAAATAAGTCATCCTCAAGTCGGAGAGAGGGGACAGTGAGGAATCTCCCCAAAGGAAGTAGAACCTTGTCATAGCTGTGGGTCTATTCGTGGTGAGACACAGGGAGGGGACCCTGGTGCAGGGGGCCAAGGCACTGCCCTGGAGAGAGTTAGACCCATATCCTATGAAGGAGGTTTTGCAGGCATCTGAATTAACCAGATGCCTCCTTTCACTAACAACTCCACTCTCCCACTCATTCCTGCCCAGGACTGCCTTTATGTATGTACTGGCTATTATTATTAATAATATGAATACGGAAACATCTGGGAATAATTTACTTGGACCTTGTGGGGAGGGGCTGGGGTGGTGTCTGAAAGCAGTGGCTGGGGAACCTCAGCCCCCTCCCCTGTGCAGGTCCCTCCTTTGTCAGCACCACCCCTCAGCTTGCTTTCTTCATTTCCTCTTGTTCTCACATGGCTTGGGGGGGGGTAAGGGGCAGGGAGAAAAAGAGCCCTCAAGGAGGAATTACTCTCCTAAACTTTCCTGTTATGGCAGAAACTATATTCCTCTCCACTGTGAGATCCTGGGAGGTAAGTGTCAGTGCCCCAAGATGATGTTCGAGATGTTTCGAACAAAGTTATTGGCCTCTGCTGACATGTCCTGAGGGAAAGGGGAGGGGGAGGGTTCAGCCTGGTGAGTGTGAACTCATGCACACACACACACATACACTGGCAGAGTGTAGATACAAATGGGGTCTATGTACACATCCACACTGCATCCACATAAGCCCCCACCATCCTGACAAGACATTTGCACACACCTCCAAGCCATCAGCTCAAACCATCCATGTGCCTGCCTTCCAGGGACATGCCGCCTGATCACAGGTCTTCCCAGGCACACCAAGACCACAGCCACATGGCAGAGAGGCTCTCTGTGTGTGCGCATTTCTGTTCAATTCCCTAAACTTGGGTGTTTCTTACACCATCATATAACACTGGATAATGTAAGCCCTGGACCGAGTTATGAATCAACTATACTTATACACGATTCCATCAAAGGCAGGAGTGTCTTAAAATGAAAGGATGAAGTTCCACAGTTCTCAGAATTGTACTTGCTGTTTGATTTGGGCCCCGGATCCTTAGGAAGAGGTGTCCAGGGTGGGCTCAGGGCTGAAACTCAGGGCCTCCTCTGGCCTCCTCCTGGCGCTGGAGAGCTAGGCGTTGTGGTGGTAACAAACGGGCTTGGTCTCTGTTTTCAGGCAGCTGGGGTCTCATTTCTTTAAATAAAATTTTAAACATATCGTCTAGTAACTTCACGCAATCCCAGGGCAAGAAGAGAGAAACCCAGAACACCCAACAGGGGCCAGTAGTCACCCTGCCAGCGTCAGCCCAGCAGCTTTGCCCCGCATCATGCAAGGGAGCTGGAGCCTTATTTTAATTTGCCTGGCTTCTGAAGACGAGAAGAGGCTGCCCTGGAAAAGTAAACGTGGGAAAGGATGGGGTGCAGGTAAATATCACTAAAAGGAAAATTAGCTCTCCCAAGGCCAAGTTCACTACAGCATTCGCCCCCAGGGGCGGGGCTGCTTGAACCCGGCTCCCGCGCCAGCCACTCCCTCTCCCGCGCAGCAGACCTTCTGGCTCCCGGCGGGCCCGCCGGGGAATCTGGCGGAGTGCGGGACCGGGCGGCGGGACTCGGCTTTCGCCTGCAGACTCGACTCCTAGCCTCGCACTTTGGAGCGGGAGGTGCTGCAAACGAAGCCCGAGGGGACAGCGCACACAGCTGGAGTCTGGAGCCTGGGTCCGGCCAGAGCCCGGAGAGCAATTCGGAGGCTTTATTTCTTCGATGGTGGATTTAGAAAAAAAAATTTTTTTTTGTTTTTTTTCAGTTTGAACCAGTAAAGCAGACAAGGGCAAAATCAAGCCAGTCCTTTGCACTTAGTTCACCAGCCACCGCGCCCAGAACCTATCTCCGTCGCTGCAGGGCGAGCGGGCCGAGGAGCCCGGCTCCTACCTTCCTCCCGCCAGCCGCCTGCGGGTCCAGCCACCGCGCTTCGGGGCTGGGAGGCCGTCCGGGACGGAAACACCCGCCTCCAGCCTTCGCAGGCGGGCTGGGACGAGGGTCAGGCCTCGAATCTCTATGCCCGTCCCCTCAAAGCTGCCCAACTGCTCCGCAGACCCGTCCTCCCAGGTGGCTGGGGTGGCGGTAGATGCCGTGAGGGAGGCGAATATTTGGGGCTGCTCTGGCAGGTTGGGGATGCGAGGAGGGAAAAAGCAGAGAGAGACGGAGAGAGCGCGCGCGCGAGAGCTCTTGTCTATAGATTTATCCACACAATATATATTTATGCAGCTTTTTTTCTCTCGACGCTGATCAATGCGCACTCGGATCGCTGGGCGGACTTCCTCCAAGCCGGCTCGCTTTTTCTAGTCTAAATAAATAAATAAAGGGGACCAGACGGGAGAAAAAAGCGCCCATTCCACCTTCGCCGCCGCCCCGCCCGCCATCCCTGCCTTTGCTTCGCCCGCCTGGCGCCCTAATAGAGCGCGTATCGGTGGGTAACGTCCCCCTACATACCCACACGAAAATTAAAATCTATGTTTTTAAAATACAAAAAGTTGCACCTGCTGCTAATACAAAAAGAACTCCCAAAAGGCAAAGAGGAGGCCAGCAGCCCGGTTCCTAACAGGCATCCGCTCCCCGCGGCTGCCGGGCCCGGAATCTCAGCGCCTTGCCAAGAGCCATACGCCTGGCGCTGTTTATAGCCGGGGGCCGTGACTGACTGTACCACCGCCACTCGCCGCCCGCCGCCGCGCGGAGCACCCCCTTTCGAATCTCACCCTTTCCCAGCCCCGTGCCCCACTCCTCCGCGAGCGCACATTCGCAGGCCCCCACCCCTAGTCTGACTGCAAACTTGAGCCGGTCCAGCCTGTTTAAATGGAAAGGACAGGGATCCTGCCTGCTCAATGTAAAAAAGAGAGGAGGAGGGGGGAGGGGGAGGAGAAGGAGAGGGAAGATGAAGAAAAGAAAAAAGAAAAAAAAAAGAAAAAAAATCAGATCAGACCGAAAGAGAGAGAAGGGGGGGGGATTGTGGAGGAGAGAGGACGCGAGGAGACGACGTGTAGAGAAACTGAGGGGGAGAACCCGAGTGTGTGTATGCGTGTGCGTGTGTGAGCGCGAGCGAGCTTGTGAGGGAGAGGAGCGAGAGTGCGATTGAGAAAGAATAAAAGGAAAGAAGATTTTCTCTGTGTATATAAAGATGACCACGTTAGCAAACGGACAGGCTAACAAAGCGAGCCTCGGTACCAACGGGCTCAGCAGCAGCCCGGGCAGCTCCGGGCACATGAACGGATTAAGCCACAGCCCGGGGAACCCGTCGACCATTCCCATGAAGGACCATGATGCCATCAAGCTGTTCATTGGGCAGATCCCCCGCAACCTGGATGAGAAGGACCTCAAACCTCTCTTCCAGGAGTTCGGCACGATCTACGAGCTTACGGTTCTGAAGGACAGGTTCACAGGCATGCACAACTTTGCGGGGGAGAAGGAGCGGGCGACAGCGAACGAACGGGAGACGGCGCGACAGGGAGCCTTAGGCGGACGCCGAGGAGAAAGGCGCTCGGGCAGCGGAGACCAGGACTGGGGTGCGTGGGAGCTGCTCGCTGGGGCAAGGCTGGGTTTTGGGCAAGGAGCTAATAGACACGGTGCCGTGGGGAGAGCAGCGGGAGCAGCAGAAGAGAAAGAGATGATCGAGGGAAAACGGGGCTTGGATTTTTTGGTACAGCGACTAAGAGATTGGGATAGGGACGGCTGCACCGGCCGAGCCTGGGACGCCCAGCTGACTGGCGGGCTCTCCGCCCGCCTGGGACCTAGGTTGCTGTCCATCGCCGTGGTGCTGAAAACACTAAGCGGAGACGGTCTTCTCCTCCGCTCCGGGCCAGAGTAGCAGGAGCGCAGCCGTCTGAAAAGAAGGGAGGTGACAAATTCAAAGAGGTATTTTTATTTCGCTATTATTTAGCAGTAAACTCTCCCTGCCGAGCTGTGAGCCTCAGTAATCCGGTTGTGGTGTGTGTGCGGGGGGGGGGGGTGTCTGATATTTGAAGGAAGGAGGGACAAAACCTAAGGCAAGACTTAACAAGTAATCAGCCATCCCCTGGGTGGAGTGGGGAGGGTGGTCAGGGAAGCTTCAGTAATCCCCCTCTCAGGAAAGCAGGGCTTTGGGAAAAATCTGTGTATGAAAGGTATGCATTTTGAAGTGTGTATCTTAAATCACCCCAAACTCACCATGCAGAGAGGTTTATAGCACACTATTTCTTTTCCTTGAAGCAATCGTTGCTAGTGAGTGCTTGGAGGAGGGGGAAACAGAATGATCAAACAATTAAAACCCAGCAACTTTTTAGGAAAGTGGTCATGGGAATTGTCTGCAGCCTGCCTGTTTTCTCCTTGTTTTATTATCTTTAAGGCAGAGCCCCAAATGTGTTCAGTTGTAGAACGTGTGTGGGTGGCTGGTGGGTGACGAAATTAGCCCAGTACTTGCTACCTAAGTAATGTATAGGATGTGCAGCGGGGATTAACCGGGGCTGGAGCTGTGTGGGCAAGTTGAATGCTTTCTGAGAGAGATTGATTATCAGGCAGAGAAGGAGCACCGGGCTAAGGAAGTTGTAAGGGATGTGTATGTATGTTCCGTTTTTAATAAACAGTAGTGTGGAGAGCCGCTGAAGATGCTGTGTTAGAGCTGGTGGTTTAAAAGATGAAAACACTCACACGCACATGCACACCCACCCACACACAGAGAGCAGCCTCATCCTTGGCCACAAATGGGCTATGAACAGAGCTGATCCTCCGGCACATTAGGTGCAGAGCCCAGAGCTGTCTGGTTCTCTAAGCAGCAGTGGTTTTCACTATCACAGCCTTCCTCCTTCTCCAGCCCTCCCTTCATCCGAATACTAAGCAGAGCTCCAAATTCTCCATAGTTGGAGTCCCAGAGAGCAGTTTTTATTGGCTTTAGCATCTTCCAGCTTGCCTGCTGAGGAGTAAATCTTACAGTTAATGGCATGTTGAGTAGCACAAAAACACAGCAGAATGGAAATATACTGGGTTTGTTGGGGTGGGGTGAGGGTGGGGGCTGTAATGGAAAGAGAAACCAACCTTTATTCAATATGGAGAAAATGTCTGTCTTTTCAGAAGAGAAACTGGAAAGATGGAATGGGGAGGCACTCTCCGAAATAATGTTTCTTTTCCCTTTTTTTACCCTCCCTCTCAAGTCAACCATATCTTTGTAGTTTTTCCCTTTCCAATCAAGCTCCCAGGGAGTTAATCAAGGTTTTTATCAAACCTTCGTCATTCTGATGTGTCCCAGGTTTTAAAATAGCAACAATGAAAATAAAAAAGTATAGGTAGGGGAATCCTTTACACACCTTAATGATTGGTTCTTGTGGGGACTTGAGATTTTAAAGTTTAAAAAATTCAGAACCCACTAGAGGCAAAAAGACAGTTGTGAAGAGCTGAGCTTTCTACGAGATCTGGGTTGGAGTACTTTATTTGCTTTTTTTATTTCAAATGAAGATAATCTTAAACAATATTCATTGGTTTCTTCTCATGACCCCTTGCTGGTATCATCACTCAGTTTCTGATGTTTTTTGTGTCATACCAAGGAAGTAGCATTATCACCATTTGCATCAGGAAGGTAGAGGAGGTGATGATACAGTTGTTTTCAACCGGTGTCTCAGTGTGGTGCCCACTTTCCAGCCCAATGTCCTAGGTGGGAAGAGCCAGGAATCCGCATGGGAAGTGCGAACGGGAGGCTGTATCGAGAGGACACACATTCTAGGACGATCACCATTTGAGCCGTTTCCCCATGAGAGGGCAGGACCAGGTGAGGACAGACCCAGGTGAGGGCAGGTCCAGGAGATGGCAGGCCCAGAAGAGGGCAGACCCAGGTGAGGTTAGGACCAGGGGAGGGCAGGACCAACTGAGAGCAAGAACAGGAAATGGCAGGCTCAAGAGAGGGCAAGCCCAGTACAGGGCAGGACCAGGATAGGGAAGGAACATGAGAGGGCAGGACCAGGTGAGGGCAGGCCCAGGAGAGGGCAGGCCCAGGTAAGGGAAGGCTCAGGAGAGGGAAGGCCCAGGAGAGCCAGGCTCAGGAGTAGGCATGTCCAGGAGAGGACAGGCCTTGTGAGGATTGGCCCAGGTGAGGGCATGATCAGGAGAGGGCAGGACCAGGTGAGGGCAGGCCCAGGAGAGGGCAGGCCCAGGTAAGGGAAGGCCCAGGAGAGCCAGGCTCAGGAGTAGGCATGTCCAGGAGAGGACAGGCCTTGTGAGGATTGGCCCAGGTGAGGGCATGATCAGGAGAGGGCAGGTCCAGGAGAGGGCAGGCCCACGTGAGAGCAGCACCAGGTGAAGGCAGGCACAGGAGAAGGCAGTCCCTGTTAAGGACATGCCCAGGAGAGGGCCAGAACAGGTGGGGTAGGCCCCGGTGAGGGCAGGCCCAGGAGAGGGCAGACCCAGGTGTCTGCAGGCCCAGGATAGAGCAGACCTAGGAGAGGGCAGGCCCAGGTGAGGTCAGAAACAGGAGTGGGCAGGCCCAGGCGAGATCAGGCGCAGGTAATGGTAGGCCCAGCTGAGGGCAGGCCCAGGGCAGGTCAGGCACAGGGGAGGAAATGCCCAGGAGTGGGCTGGCCCTGGTGAGGACAGGACCATGTGAGGGGTGGCCCAAGACAGGGCTGGCCCAGGAGAACAAAGGCCCACATGCGGTCAGGTCCAGGTGAAGGCAGGCTCAGCAGAGGGTAGGACCAGTACAGGGCAGGATCTGAGAGGGCAGGCCCCATTGAGGGCAGGCCCAGGCGACTACAGGCCATGGAGAGGGCTGGACCTTGAGAGTGCAGGCCCAGGAGAGGGCTTGCCTTGGAGAGGACAGGACTAGGTTGGGGGAGGCCCAGGCCAGGGCTGGCCCAGTAGATGGTAGTCCCAGGAGAGTGCAGGCCCAGGTGATTGCAGGGCCAGGGTAGGAGTGGCCCAAGAGAGGGCATGCACACACGAGGTCATGACAAGGTGAAGGAAGGCTCAGGAGAGGGCAGTCCCAGATGAACGCAGGCCCAGGGGAGGTCAGGCACAGAGGAGGGAATGCCCAGGATAGGGCTGGCCCTGGAGAGGTCAGGACCAGGTGGCAGGAGGCCCAGGTGAGGTCAGGCACAGTTGAGGGCATGCCCAGGTGCGAGCAGGCCCAGTTGAGGACATGCTCAGGAGAGAGCAGGCCTAAGAGAGGGCAGGCCCAGGAGAGGGCAGTTCCAGGTGAGTTCAGGCACATGTGAGAAAAGACTCAGGTAAGGGCAGGCCCTGGTGAGGAAAGGGCCAAGTGAAGGCAGGACTGGGAGAGGACAGGCCCAGATGTCTGCAGGACCAGAATAAGGCAGACCCAGGAGACGGCAGGCCCAGAAGAAGGCAGGCCCAGTAGAGGGCAGGAACATGTGAGAGCAGGCCTATGAGAGGGCAGGCGCAGGAGAGTGCAGGCCCACATGAAGTCAGGACCAGGTGAAGGCAGGCTCAGGAGATGGTAGGACCAGGAGAGTGCAGGACCAAGAGAGGGCAGGTCCAGTTGAGGGCATGCCCAGGTGAGGAGAGGCCCAGGAGATGTCAGGCACAGGGAAGGGAATGCCCAGGAGAGGGCTAGCCCTGCAGAGGACAGGAGAGGTTAGGGGAGGCCCAGACAAGGCTGGCCCAGGAGATGATAGTCCCAGAAGAGTGCAGGCCCTGGTGAGTGCAGGTCCATGATAGGAATGGCCCAGATGAGCAAAGGCTCACATGAGTTCAGATCCAGGTGAAGCCAGGCTCAGGAGATGGCAGGCACATAAGAGGGCAGGCCCAGATGACTGCAGACCCAGGGGAGGTCAGGCACAGGGTGGGGAATGCCCAGGAGTGTGCTGGCCCTGGAGAGGACAGGACCAGGTGAGGGGAGGCCGAGGACCAGGGCTGGCCCAGGAGAGCAAAGACCCACATGCGGTCAGGTCCAGGTGAAAGCAGGCTCAGCACAGGGCAGGACCACGGGAGGGCAGGACCAAGAGAGGGCAGTTCCAGGGGAAGGCAGGACCAGGAAAGGGCAGGCCCAATAGAGGGCAGGCCCAGGTGAGCCATACCCAGGTGAGGGCAGGCCCAGGTGAGCGCATGTTAGGATTCTGCCCTCAGCTTGGCCTGCCCTCTTCTGGGTTTGCCCTCTCCGGTCCTGCCCTCACTTGGTCCTGCTGTCTCCTAGGCCTACCTTCTCCTGGTCCTGCCCTCTCATATTCCTGTCCTCACCAAGGCCTGCCCTCACCTCGGCGTGCTTTCTGCTGTGCTTGCCCTCTCTGGGCCTGCCGTCAACTGTGCCTGACCTCACCTGGTCCTGCCCTCTTCTGGGCCTGCCCTCACCTGGGCCTGCCCACGCCGGTTCTGCCCTCTCCTGGGCCTATTGTCTTGGGGGCCTGCCCTCTCCTGGGCCTGCCTGCTCGTGTGCCTGGCTTCTCCTGGGCCTTGCCTCACCTGAGCCTGCCCTCAACTGTGCTTAACCTCACCAGGGTACTGCCCTCTCCTGGGCCTGACGTCTCCTGGGTTTGCCCTATCCTGGGCCTGCAGACACGTGAACCTGCCCTCTCCTCCTCATGCCCTCACCTGGGCCTAACCCCACCACGGCGTGCCCTCACCTGGTCCTGCCCTCTCCTGGGCTTCCCCTCTCTTGAACCTACCCTCTCCTGTGAGTGCCCTCTCCTGGGCCTGCTGACTCCTTGGACTGCCCTCTCCTAGGCCTGCTCTCAATTGGGCATGTCCTCAACTCGTCCTCTCCTCACCTGGGCCTGCCCTCAACTGATCCTGCCCTCTCCTGGGCCTGACAGGAGAGAGCATGCACAGGTGAGAGCAGAAACAGCAGAAAGCAAGCCGAGGAGAGCGCAGGAAGAAGAGAGTGAAGGACCAGGAGAGCGCAAGCCCAGGAGAAGGCAGGACCATGTGAAGGCAGGCCCAGAAGTTGGCATGCCAGGAGAGGGCAGTCCTTGGAGTCAGCAAGGTGTGGTCCTTACATACCGCTCTGCTTATCCCTGCGCCTGAGCATCTGACCATGTTTATGGGCCATTTGTATTACCTTTCCTGTGAATTTCCTGCTGCTTCCTAGGACAGCCTCAGCTAATAGAGGTGCAAGAGCTTGGGGCTGTGTCCGGCACACGAAGGACCAGCTACACTATCAGCGTCCAGGGCAAAGTGAACATGTAGGGCCCCTTGTTAAAGCGTGATTAACAATTTCAAGAGGGCAACAGCAGAGTATTCAACCAGAACAGGTCCCTTGCCTGTGAAGCTGGCCCTGGGGACATGTGAGGTACTCAATTATGTGTTGTTTGCATGTGAATGCCGCCAAAGGGTTTGGTCCTAAATTTAAGAACATTCAAATATTTGGATCGCATGAGTAGCTCAGACTCTCAGAATCTGCCTTTAAAGAGGACAATGAAGAAGAGGCTTTGGAAGGCCCTCCCCTGCGTGTCCCAGCCTCCCTCACGCCTCCCTCTGGTTAGGGCTGGCCCCAGACACTCTAGTTTCCCCTAATGGCCCATTAAGGCCCCATAAGCCAAGACTTATCTAAGTCCTTTTGTGTGAATCCAGGAGAAAAGCTGCCCAGAAATCCTCTTACAGGGGTTAAATCTACAAGAATGTGGAGCCAGAGGAGACAATAACATGTGAGGGCAGGTCTTTCCTGGGTGAACAGAGAAGCAGGCTTGTGGCAGGCAGACAGCCTTGAAATGGGGTCTCCCAGCTGGGGTCATATTCGCAGGGTCACTGGTAACTAGATTTTTTTTTTTATCTTGGACAAACCCCTTACCCTCTCTGAGGTCTTCCCCTGGTTCTTTAAAATTAGATGAGGGCAACTGGACAAATATCCAAGGATATGCATCATGGCATTGTTTATATTCAAAGGAAAAAAAAAGAGAAGAAAAGGAAACATAAATGTCCTTCAACAGAGAATTTTAGAAAATTAAATATTGCTAATTGGCAGGGTAGAATTCTATGCAATGGTGATGCCACAGAAGATTTCTTTTTAAAGATGTCAAGTAAAGGCTTTTACGCTTTTTATTTCTCTTGAAATCCACTGACAATGTCAACAGAGAAAGACAAAGACATAGGGGAGTAAAAGCTGCATCTTTGGCCAGGGAATGGTCCCAAGCACGAGCCATTAAGCACATTGGACAAACTGCAGCATCTGGACCTAAATGAAGGGGAATGCTGACAGCATCCTCAGACCCTCAGCCAAATGCAGATTTCCCTAAAATGAAGTATCTCGAGGTCCCGAAAGGCTTCAGTAAACTTTGGATGAGACTGACAAGATCTCAGAATGTGGACCAGCCGGGGAGAACTGGGAGTGTCCAGCAGAGACCCCAACAGCCCTAGAGGCAGGAAGGGAGGTGAGGAAGCTGGGGAAGAGGACCTGCTGCCTCTCTTTCTAATGACCTACGGCCCCGCCTCTGTCCTGGGGAGGCTGCAGAATAAGGCAGCGAACGAGCGAGGTATCCATCCCCCAGATCACCACGGAGAACTTCTGGCACAGAGTCAATCAAAATACTGGATTTGTTGTGAGAATATCTGAGGCACAAAACCTTATCTGCAATGCAGAACTGATCAGTTCATAATCCTTCATTTTCCCAGGTCCCAGCATTCTGCATGGTATTTTTCAGCAAATATTTAGTCCTATTTAAAAAACAGAGCTAATTAGTAGGGAACCATCCAGAGAAGTAGAAGAAGAAATCACAAAATAAACAAAATAAGAAAGAAAGAAATTAATAAAGTGAACGGCTATGGAAAACCTATACCTCAGAAGGAATTAGCAAAAGAAACAATATGAGTTCAGAAAAACAGGGTTCTCTAGTCTCAAAGAATTACAGAGTTTTTTAGAAAAGAAACTCAAAAAAAGAGTTTCAAGGATCTAAAAAGGAAATTGTAAGATAGGCAAAAGACATGGAAGGTGAGTTTGTGGAGCAGGGTGGAAAAAAAAGAAAGATCGCAATGGAAGCAACTGAAGAAGGAAGGGGAGGGGGTGGGAAAAGAGGAGGGCGAGGAGGAGAAGGGGAGGGGGGAAGGGAAGGGAGAATGGGGGATGAATGAATCAACCACATTTGAAAACCCAAATCAGGAACTTGGCAGGCAAGTTTGGGAAACTTAATATAAATAAATGGAAACAATCAGATAAATAAACATGGTTACAGAGAAGATCACAGATATGGAATACTGATGAAAGACACCCAACATATCCATAGAGGAAAAGACCCAAAGACAAAAATCAATAAAAACATGAAGTAGAAAGAGCTGAATCTGAAGGTCAAAAGGGCACATGATGTATCCAAAACTTTTCTGTACAGTAATCACCGGGTGATGCTACTGAATTCCAAGGAAAAAGGATGAATCCGTGGGCCTTCAGGGAGAAAAACCAAGCTAAACAAGAGAGAAGTCAGTCTGGTTAGCCTTAGACCAATCCAGTTGAGCTTTGAGAATTATGACTTAAGAATGGTATACCCAGTGAAGTTATCACCTCAGTGTTTAGATAACAAGCAGACTTTCTTGAGCTTATAGGAATTTAGAGAATACAGTGCCCATGAGCCCTTCTTGTACAAGGTACTTGAAGGTGAACTTCAACAAACCAAGAGCCCAATCAAAATACAGAACTCTGGAATATAAAATAGGTGGTAAGAAGATGGGTGGGTGAGTGTTAAGTCCTTTTATAACTATGGAGTTTTTATAAAAATTTTGTGTAAAATTGCACAATTATGAAAGTGACTGTATAGGAGAAAATATAAATGTTACACACCTTGCCAGGTCAAATAATGTTTTAGAATATTTAACCAGGAGATTGAGAATATGAGAACAAGTATAAATGCCCTAACCTCCTCATCTTTCAAGGCAGGGGGTTGATAAATATTGTAAAATGAATAATAATAAAAATAATAGTAAAAAATAACAATAATAGTCATCGTGACTGCAGTTTCTCAATGTGTTCTTTAATCTTTGTTCTTCACTTTAGAGGTGTATTTAGAGGTGAAATTTAACAATTCCATCCATTTTTCTTTAATTTTTTCCATCTGTTGAATTCAAGTGAAATTTTCAAAAAGTAAAAATAAAATGGAGAACGTGCAGCAATTTCATTTTTTCTAGAATTCTTTCCAGCGATCTCAAGAGCTGGTTTTCTCCCGAGGTGGCTGGAAGTCCAGGATGACCCTCTCAAAATGTTAACAGTGTTTGACGTTCAGATTTTTGGAATTTTGTGCAATTCCAAGATGCACAACTGATACGTATTTATAACTTTACTGTATCTCTTTAATGTTCATAATAGGCATGACTCATTTAAAAAGAATAAAAATCCTGAGTTCTTTTCACATGCAAATGAAGTGCCCCCACCCCGGGCCTATCTTAGGGCAGTGGTGGGAACCAGCTTTAGACAGACTATCAGGTTCAACTTTCTGCCAGTCTATTAATTCCTTGGTGCCTCAGCTTCCTCACCTTTAAAATGGGGACAGTAATAGTCCCTAGCACCTGCCTCAGAGGATAATTTGGAGAAGTAAGTAACATAATGATCATAAAGTGCCAGGCAATGGAAGTGCTTAGTAAATGTTCTATTCAGAGTGGCCACAAAGTTTCAGTGATGCTAATAAGAAGTGATTTGTATGCTTCCTTCTATTCTCCACATAAATTTAAAATGTCCCCACGTTCTTTGAGGACCAGTGGCTGACGGCTGTCTTTAAGTCTTCAACTGTTGTTAGGCAGAGCTGTTATTCAACAAATAATTAGCAAAGGACCTAATTTCACACAGGGGGACTCTGTGGCCACTCTGAATTGTTCTATAGGTATTGCCACATAAATCTGTTCTCGCTAGCTCTGTTAACTGAATATATAAAATTTTCAAAAATTGTTTTTAAGTAGTTCTAAAACAGCCTATGTGGCTAGATGGCAATGGGTAACGGGCCATTTGTAAATAGGCCCTGAGTCAGCAGTGGGCAACGTGGGTCAGCTGAAGGCAGGTGTGGCTGGGAGGGGAGGGGGCAGGCTGGTTCTGCCTCCCCTAACCCAAAGAAACGATTCCAGTAAAGATCATCTCTGGGTCTCTGCCCTGAGCCTGTAAAGGTAAAAAAGTAGGAGCCAAGGTCTAAGTGACCTCCAAGGGGACACTTCTGCGACTTCATACCAACCCCCCTCCCTTCTCTGACCTCCCTTCTCTCCAACCCCCCACCTCCAGCTACCCCCCACCCCCAGAGCACGCGAGAGCACACACACGCGCACACACACACACACACCCTCTTCCCAGGTACTTAGGGGCTGGAGGAGAATTATCCTAAAAGCAGCGCTGAGATTTGTGGGAATTACATCTCCTCCTTCCGTTTGAGGCCTTAACAGAGGAATTGGATTTAATCTGTGAGAAAAAGTGCTCTTGTTTCCTGGTGGAAAAAACAGAAGCTTTTGATTTCCATGAGATAAGGTCCCTTTGTGGTAACACAGTTTTGTGCCTTTCTGTCATTGCTTTTTACAAGGAATAATCCTCATTACACAAACACAGCCTGCATCCATCACGCCCAGACTGCAGGTGCTGAGGGATGATCCCTAATGGGTTATAATAATAGCTACCATTTATTGATTGGGCACTGGGTACCAGGCACTGGGCTAAGCATCCCCATGCATTATCTTCACTGAAGATACGGTCTCTCCTCTGCCTCTTCCCTCCTGTCAGTGCACTTAGGCTGCACTGAGCCTCTCCAGCTATTTTGTTCCTTCTCTATAGAGACTCGTGTCCCCTTGGTGGGGACGTGCCCAGTGGCAGCCCCAACCTGGCAGGGCACTGAAGCAATGCCTCTCCCTCTCTATGTCCTCAATCACTCTGACGGGCTATTTCAGACTGGCCCTTCCTCGAACAGAAGTGCTAAGAGTCAAGTCTTAGATTAAATTTGGGTGGAAGAACTCTGGTTCTAGGCCCAAGAGTGGACAGCTACGGCTTTTATTTGTCCAGCATTTCTCTCTCCTCATTGAAGAACTGCCTTGATTCCAACCCAGGTGGCTCTGTGCGAACTGTCAATCCAATCGCAACATCCTGCCAGTCTTCTAACCACACAAATGGCTCACAAACATGGCATCTCACCCTCAACCCACTATGATTTCTCTTGGAGGTGGTACATAACCCAAGCATGGCCAACATCAGTTTTTCCGTATAGATTCTACATGGATGTAGCCTCTTACTCCACCATCATGTAGGCCCAAAGCACCCAGAAGCTGTCCTGTTGCCACATAAAAGACATAAGGCAGAGCTGAAAGAGGAAGACTGTCCCAGTAACACTGGATCCAGCTATTCCTGAAGCCGTACATTCTTTGGACTTCCTTGGAACCTAAGCTAATAGATTCCCTTTTGTGTTCAAGTTTCTTTGACTGGGCTTGCTATCATGAACCACCAAAAGAATCATGGAAGCATGAGCATGAAAGATAGTTTCACTGGAATCCAGCCAGCTTGTGAGAGCATTTGGAGCCACAGCATTATCTAGTAATCAAGGGTTCCTGTGCCAGCTTCATTCTCTGTATATATACCATACTTCCTTGATTTGAACATGCCATCAGTAATGACACCCGCTGTCAATTTAATTAGGGCTTTCCTCTTTTGGAAAAAGAAAACTACACCATGAACTGCATGTGTTGATTGTTTAAAGGTTTGTTTCGAGTTCAGAAGGGTTAAACTATTCAGTGGAGTGTAGACGGGCAGGGAGTCCATCTTAGAATCAAGGAGAGAGAGAGCTTCCCTAGAGGATTTTTCAGGAAGAGATCATCTAAGGTAGGTTCCAGGTAGTCCTGCAGCCTAGGCAAATACCATCTTAATTCCACTCAATTCTGTTATTTCCAACACTCTCCTACACCTGGGAGCATGGTGTGGTTCTGATGGAAGGTTCCCTCTATGGCTCTAGACTCACAATCCTCACTCTCCCTCCCTCTTGCACAGCACACACTTCTGCCTCTGTCCCTTCTAGGCAGGGCTGGGCAGCCCAGGTCCTGCTGCTACTGGTCATTCGCCAATTACCACTGCAGACAGTGCACATGGCGAGGCTGCCGCGGGAGCACAACCTCCCACCCCTTGCCATCCACGGCTCTTCCTACTGACATGGGCAAGCCATGAGCCGAGTCCCCATTTAGGGATAAACGATCTCTCCATAGGGAAGCTAATCAGATCTGAGATGGAGAAATCTTCCCAGAGAAATACAACTTGCCCAGACAGAAGCACTTTCAGCTACGGTGCCTTCTCTGCCTTGGCCGAGAGGCTGAGCGGGGAGGAGAGAGTTCCTTCCTGGACGTGATAGGTCACGTGCTCATTTCTGGCATGGGCATTTTATGGGACCCTCTGATGATGGAAATGCAGATGGTGCTTAGGATACAAGAGAGAATTTCATTGGGAAAGAAAGGGAGACTTTTAAGTGCTCCTCACTGACCAGGACTCCTCCTAATTCCCCTATATATGGCTGTTCCATGACACGTTTGTAATTAGATATGACCCATGCAGCCCCTGCAGGGGCAGAGAGGTCACTAGAAGGTAGAGTCCCAATTACAAATGTGGCCACAGGCTCAATGTCACAAGTCAAGGGGAGCCCACTGAGCTGGAGCAGCTTTGCCCTCGCCTGGGTGGCCTGGTGTACAACTGGGCTCCTGCCTCCATTTCCCTGACTGGTGCTTCAGCTCCCCTAAGACCGGAAACTTATTTAATCTGGTCACCAAGCCTGGGACCCTGATGCTCTGCTGAGCTCAGACAATCTTTCTTCCATGGATAGCCCCTGCTCCTCTGCCACCTTGGATTTATATTCCAGTGGGACCTAAGCAGCCCCCTTCCCAGGGACAAATGTAAATCATGACACTGTCCTCTCTGCCATCCAGATATGTCTTCTGTGATGCCTGAGATCAGGGATGACAAAAATAGCATATGTGCCACCATTCCTCCCATCCATGCCCATGCAGGCATCACTGACTGATCTCTGAACTCTTCTCAGTGAATCTAGATGACGCCTAAATACATAGTCCTTGGCAGCCACCACCAATTGACTGATACTGGCATTCAAGGTGAGAGCCATTTGCCCTTTTTGCTGGACCCTTCTATCCATCCACACGAGGCCCTCTGTCTTTTAGGCTTCAACTTATCTTGGTTCATCACTAAGCCCATCTTGATTCCCAGCCAAATCAGACACCTTTGGGGAAGTCCTCCCAGGCCACCTCACCCGATTCCCTCAGTCCCTAACTTGGAGGCTAATATCCTGCCTCCTAGGAGGGACACACTCCCCATTGCACCTGGAGAATTCTGTGGCAGCTCAATCCTACCCACACCTGCTCTGATTATTCTAGGAGCTTCGACCAAGGGCTGCCACCAAGCCAGCTGTTTATAACCCACCCATCCCATTCCAGTTCTGATTACCTGACTCCAGTTCCCCATCCCACCCTGGGGCCAGAGGAATTTTTTCTACAGTACAAATAACAGGTGAAGATGGGTGAGCAGCCCGCGCCTCCAGGGTCTCAGGACCAGAGGTTCTGGGCTCATCCCTCATGCCCACGTTTGTGATTGCTGGTTACGAGCCTGTCTGTCTTACTGGGTTGTGAGTTCCCGGAGGGGCCAAAGGACCTGATCCTGCTCATCTTCATTTTTCTCTTATTATCAGCAGAAGTCAGGGATGGAAAAAGGAAGGCACCTCAGTTCATTCTTGGCAACCGGCTCGGGAAGTTTCTGCTCTCGGTCTCAACTTTTCCCCGGGGACCTCTGGCCACATCCAGGGTGGGGACATGAGCATTCCCAGGTCGAGCAGGGCACAGCCCTGGCTGTGGGAGAGTGGAAACCCTCAAGGAATAACAAGAAAGCACTGAGGAGGAGGGTAAGCGTCCTCCAGAGAGCCAGCTGGCCAGACTATGTCCAGCATGGGCTCTGTGAACACTCTGCCAGCTCACTGCCTGCAGAAAGTCTGCTTCTTGTCTGGAGAGAGGCAGGCTCCATGAACAACAGAGCATCCTGGAATATAAGTGAAGCCCCAGAGCACCCCAGCATCTGCGCCTAGAAGTACATCCAAGAGGATACGCAGGGGACTGGCCGTCCCCAACCTGAAGTGCCGTCTCTTTCTCCTTCTCTCTCTGTGTCTCTCTCTCTACAGGACCCACACGCCCCTGAGCTTTGTCACCCCGTCAGGCCTGACTCAGCCTCCTGGGGGTGCACTTGCTCGGTCCTCAGTGAGTGAGTAGCAGGTCCAGAGCCCCAGACCGTGGCCGTGAAACAACAGTCTCCTGCAAAACAGGAGCTCTTCTACGATTCCTCCAGCTGCCGGGATGCGGGCAACCCCTCAGGACTGGCATCCTCTGACCCCTGTTGGTGAACCATCTTTTCCTTGTCAAGCTGGTGAACCACTGTTGAAACATGTTAATATTCAGTGTCGAGGAGGGTGTGAGGAAATGGGTATACGTTGCCGGCAAGAATATAAATCTTTCCGGAAAGCAATTTGAAACCGCCTACCAAAAGTCTTTGAAATAGCCGTGCCCTTATGGATTTATTCTAAGCAGACAATCGGCTGCACCCAATGATTTATGTATAAAAATTTTTCACTGCGGCTTTATCTATCACAGGAGAAAAGTGGAAACAATTTAAATTTTAAACACAGGGGATTGGTTAAGTGTATACCAATATAGATATATTATATATATTTAAAGTTCTAATTTTATGCTCACATATACACACAAATGCCTGAAAGGATAAATAGTGACATATTAATTGTGGTCCTATCTAGAGGGTCAGATCAGAGCTGATTGTAATTTTCTTTGTGCTTTTTGTGTGTTTCCCCATTTTGCCCCATGAACATGTAATACTTTCATAATCTGTAAAAGCAAGACGCGTGCTCTCGAAAAACACTGAGCATCTCCAAGTCTGGCTGTTAAGCCTCAGTTTGAGTATAAATCTTTTGACTCTTTGAAAAATCCTAAAGATCTCACTGAAACTAACAAATGATGATGCTTTATAAAGCACACAAAACACAATCAGGGCTCTGAAAGGTGCTGCCAGTTCTCTGCACTTATCAGTCAGCGGCTCCGACTCCAAGTGGGCACAGGTGAGAAACAAAACGCACAGCTGTGCCCGGCACGTGACGTTTTACCAGGCATCTTCCCACAGGTTCCTCATTTCACCTCCCCAAATATCGTGTGAAAAAGGCATGACAGGTATTAGCACTAACCCCATTTTTATAGAGGAGGAAATGCAGGTACTGAAAGGTTCAGTGTCTCACTCAAACTGGTCGCTCCGGTGAGGAGCCCAGCAGGGCGTAATCCCCGTGTCCTGACTCCCATGCCCTCAGCAGTGCTGTGCTGCCTCTTGTCATCTGGAGCACGGTGGGTGGGCAGAAGTTTCTGGGAACCAAGATGGCCAGGACTAGGCAATGACCTAGATGAAGTCAACTGACTTTCATCCAGCTGAAGGCAGTCTCTAGTGGTCTGCCACAGGGCTCTGTCATTGTCCTGGCCTGTTCAGTAGAATTAAGCAAAACAACAGGTTTAGGTACCAAAAACAGCTCTCTCAACTAACCACATAGGACATGGTCATCCATTTCTCTCCTTTCCAGCAAGCTCGTTCTCAGTTTTCAAACCCACCCTTGTCCCTCCTATAGGAAAAACAGACACAAACAAACCCAGGGACTTGACATCTCCCCTTATCATTCAAACATCTCTTTGACGCAATGGAGTAAGGGAGCCCTCCATGGCTAGCTAACTCCACTCACCCCCGAGCAGTGCCCAGGGAGCCAGGTCCAGCAGACACTGACATTCGGCTACAAAGACCACTGCAACTCCCCCTTCGCCTGGAGGCCCTGACCCCTTGGGACCCATGCACCTGACTCCCGGCTCCCCCAGGGCCTCCATGATGGTCCCTCAGTGTCAGCCTCTTCCTCTGCCTCCCTGGGTATCTCCCAGGGCTCCCAGCTCTGCCCCCTACTCTCCCCACTGAGAGCCTCTCCCTAGGGGACCTCATGCTCTTTCATGGTGCCGACTACCACCTCGTGATGGTTGATTTTATGTGTTGACTAGCCACGAGCTGTCCAGATTAAACAAGATTTCTAGGTGTGTCTGTGAAGGCATTTCTGGAGGGGATCAGCATTTGAACTAGTGGATCCAGTAAAGCAGACTGCCCTCTCTAGTGTGGTGAGGCCTCATCCAAATGGTAAGAGCCTGAATACATCAAAAAGGTGGAGGAAGGAGGAATGTGCCCCTTTGTTTCCTGCCCCGCCATTTGAGCTGGGACATTATACTCATCTTCCCCTCCTCTTGAACTGGGATTTACATCATAGGCTCCCCTGGTTCTCAGGCCTTCAGACTCAGACGAAATCACACCACTGTCTCTCCAGGGTCTCCAGCTTGCAGACGGCAGATTGTGGGACTTCTCACGTAACCATGAGAGTCAATTTCCTATAAGAAATGTACATCTATCTCCTCTTGGTTCTGTTTCTCTGGAAAACCCTGACTAATCCACACATAAAATCTCCTAACTCCTAAATCCACTTGGAGTGTCTTTCCTAAAACTGATTGACCTAGAATTTTCTGGATCTTCCTTTCCTTTCATTGCCTCCCGCCTCCCCTCACCAAATTTAATAAACATTAAGTCCTGCTGATTTCATTCCTCTGTGACTCAACCCTCGCCATTCCTCTCCATCTCCATCTGCATTACTGTTATTCCAGCTCAGGCCACATCATCTGACACCTGGACCAATGCATCATTTTCCTAGGAGAGCCCCCACTTCCCATTCTGAACCTTTACAAACCACCCAGTGATCTTTCAAAACATCTAATCATGCCACTTCCTCGCTTCTAAATGCTGTTCAATGGCTCTCTGTGGTCTGCAGGACAACATTCAGATCCTTATGCTCCAGACCCTGCCTCTTTTTAAGCACCATCTTGACTCCTTCCTTCCCTTCTAATTATTATTAATTCATTATTTACACTGAACCGCATAGAGTTTTTCACACTCACCATGCTGGCCTTTGCCGCTGAGTCTTGGCTCAGGCTGCCCCTTTTCACCTGGAATGCCTCCCTCTCTATGTCTTTCCCCCTCCCTCAGCTCACTGGCCCTGAGCCTCTTCCTTTAAGAGGCTGTTCTTCCTTAAGACTTTTCCTTAGACTTTTTTTTTAAGGGGACACCACCTCTAGGAAGCAGAGCCCAGATAGCGAGTTGCGTTCCACAGCACCCTACCATCCCGGACTGTAATACTGACACATACCATCTATGGAGCATTTATAACATAAGAGAAGCATTTTTCTGCATTCTCCTATTGCAAAATCCTCATAATAAGTCTGTAAAGTTCTATTGTTCTCTTTACTCTAAAGATGAGGAAAGTGAGGCTTAGAGAGATGCAATGACTTCCCCAAGGTCGCAAAGGTCATAACCAATGGAGCTGGATCTAAATCCAGGTTGATAACTGCCAGAGCCCATCACATGACTCTCATTGACTTGTTTACAAGCCTCCCTCTGCCTCTTAGAGGATCCTTCTCATCCCCTGGGCCTCTGCTTTCTCTCGGAGATCTTCTGTAACCGACCCACCTTAGGTCTGGCTCGACACCCATCCTCTGCACCCCAACAGCGCCCTGTCAGCCGCATCACAGCCCTGGTCCCTGTGCGTGACTCCTGGCCCAACCCCCAGCTGAGCCTGGAGCTCCATGAGGCTCGGGCAAAGGCTGCTTTTGATCACCAGTGAATCCCCACTGCCTTGCACTATGCCAGCAATTCCTGATCAAATTACTACACGCTTTGCTTCTTTTCCCACTGGAAGCTGAGCCCCAGTCTAATAACTCTGTCTAATAACTTCTAGATGTAAAGTTGGCTGGAAGTGAACAAATGTCAAAATTGTCCAAAGTCCAGAAGTCAGCCTGGTAAGCTGAGCATCAGAAGTCCCAATTTCCACCTGCTCTGGGGTGATTTTTTTTAAACATCTTTATTGTGGTATGATTCCCGTACAGTAAACTACACATGTTTCAAATGTACAATTTAATTAATTCTGATAGATGATACACCAATGAAACCACTACCACAATCAAAATAGCTAACATTGCCATCGCTCCCCAAGAGGTGCAATTTTCGAATTCACCTGCTCTGGGGTGATGTTTTTAAATGCTTTCATCAGATGGGGAATAAAAACAAAGACAGTCTATGAGCATCCTCTCGTGAGAGTCCATCCTTTCCTCACGCTAGTTCTCTGGGCCTCTCCACCAGTTTTGCTGTTCTTTTCCAATCGTGAATGCAATGTCTGTAAACATTTTCTGAATGATGAAATGAGTTGAATAAAAAAGAATAATCTGGGCGTCAAGGGACCTGAGTGTTAGAAACATGTCAGCTCCTCACAGCTAGACTAGGGACAAACCACTTGGCCTGGCTGAGGTCAGTTTCCTCATTCAAAAAATTGGGAACTTAGGTGGAATGGCTGAATGTTTTCTTCTAGTTGTAGAATATTCTATCAGGGCCTATGTCACCTGGCTGGTGGCCTCTCTGATTCTGCCTCCTATTCACCTTATGACCACTCATCCCCTCTAGCCACCCTTGACTCCTTACTGTTCCTTGTATGTGTCAGGCCCACCTCAGGGCCTTTGCACTTGCTATTCCTGCTGCTTGGGTCACTCTTTCCCCAGACATCCTCCTGGCTCACTTCTTCACCTCTTTCAAGTCTTTACACAATTAACACCTTCCTAAGGAGGATTCCTGGGTTACCC
The DNA here is from genome assembly GCF_048564905.1 of Vicugna pacos. Taxonomy (NCBI): domain Eukaryota; kingdom Metazoa; phylum Chordata; class Mammalia; order Artiodactyla; family Camelidae; genus Vicugna; species Vicugna pacos. The sequence continues at coordinate 19,052,889 of NC_133021.1, read as the reverse complement.
AATCTAAAATTGTAACCTCCACACCCTGAGCCCATCCTACCCCCTTTCTCTTTTCAGTTTGCTCTGCATTCATCAACATCTGTATCCTAAATATTTCACTCATTTAGTTTGTCCATTATCTGCTCCGTATTCTCGAATGTAATCTCCAAAAGGGCTCTTGTTTTGTTTACTGCTTTAAGCCCCAAATTTCAAATTGCATTTGGCACACAGTATGGGCTCAATAAATATGTGTTAAATGAGTACCTGATTCTCCATCAAAAATATACAGTCCCATAAATGAAACCAGTGAAGTAGCACCAAATCCCAAACAGTTCTTTCACTAATAGCTATCAGGGCTTGGGAACAGACGTGACCTGTGTGCCTCTCTCCGAGCTTCGGTGCATTTCACTGTGACCAGGACCGGCCATTGTTTTCCTGGGGCCCCCACCTGTGATGTGTCCCCAAAGCCTCCCTTTTATGAACCAATGCTTAGCCTTTAGCAAAAAAAGCCCAAGGCCAAGCCCAAGCCGCAGTCTCACTAACTGTCCTCCGTGAGCTCGCCTCGGCAAGCTGGCTGAGCATTCGGGGACATCTCCAAAGGCACAGCTACGGGAGCCGAGCTTAGATTGGCATTCCGGGGAACATGGCTTTGAAAGAAGACGTCGCGGGTTTCCTTTCAAGTATTATCACTCACCGTCATGCCCGTTATGGATTTTTCAATCCAAAGTTCCCCAGGCAGCAGGTGCCCACCAGGCAGAGATGAGCTTCTCTCCCCGTGCTGCGGGCGATCCTTTGTCTGCGCTGCCACCAGCATCCTGCACCCAGGCACGCACACCACCTGCCTTGCTGCTCAGAACACAGGCCTCCTCTTGTTTCTCTCTGGACCTCAGGGTAGAACCAGAGAGCTCTCCCGCTCTCCCGAGAGCCTGCATTCCTCTGCTCGGCCAACATTTCCCGAGCCCCTCCTGGGCACTGGGCACCTGCACCTGCTTCAGGAAGATATGAAGGGAGCCGGTAAGCCCCTCGGGGTGGGGACCAGCTATCCTTTGCCAAGTTCAATGCTGTCCCTGGTTCTCCGTGCTCTGCAGGCTGGCCTGCCCTCTCCCCTCGATCTCTGGAAGGAATTGAAGCTCCAGCTACTGCAAGAACTGGGGAACTGACATAACTGGTTCCCAGGGGCACACCCTGGAAAAGGGGTGACGGGCCTTCTCTGAATACCACAGGCAAATGCAGTTTGGGGGAGTAAAGAGGACCCCTCTATTTATCTCTACTCCCTCTCGGTCATCTCGTCTAACCCATGGCTTCAGACACTATCTACAGGCTGGGAGTCTCCAACTTATACCTGCAGACAGGCTCTCCATCCAACTGCCTACCCACCAGGTCCTCCTGATGCCTGGCAGGCACCTCCCACCTCACAGTCCCAACAGAGCTCCCCATCTCCGCACCCCTGAGCCTGGCCACCAGGGGCTTCCCCACCTCAGTCAAGAGCAGCTCCACGTTGCCAGCTACTCCAGCCAAAACTCCTGGAGGCACCTTGATTTCTCCCTAACACCCCACATCCCACCCGCCAACTGACTTTGTTGGCTCCACCTGCAAAATCTACCTGGAACTGGCCCACTTTTCACGCCCTCCACTGCTACTGCCCTTGTTGTGGGTCCCTTATCTATCTGTCACCTGCATCTCTGCAGCTGATGCCTGCCAGTCTCCCCGCCCTCACCCTTGCCCTCCTTTGTAGGTCGGATCAGGCCATCCTCTGCTCAGAACCCGCCGATGGGGCCCATTATGCTCAGAGTAAAAGCCAAGTCCTCCCCACAGTGCAGAGGCTGTGCCAGACCTGGCCCATTACTCTCTCTGACTTCATGAAATCCTACCTGCCTCACACCACTTGCTCTACTCCGGCCACACTGCCTCATCGCTGTTCTTCAAATGCACCAGGCAAACTCTTACCCTGAGGAGTTGAGGGGGCTGCTGACTCAGCCAGGAGATTCGCCAGCAGAGGGTGGTACGGGACCCACCAAACAAGTGTCCACCATGCCCCCAGCCCCCTCCCTCAGTGATGATCACACTGCAACACAGCTGTTTGATTTCTTATCTGTCTCCCCACCTAGATCATGACTGTGCAAGTCCAGGACCAGGTCTTGCCCATCTGTGTTTTCCCAGGCCCCATTCAGAGTAGATATTCAAGACGTATTTATGGGTGGATGGATGGATGGATGGATGGACCAAAAAGCTAGGTTTTCAATAACTTTTACACTGTTTGTGACATTTTCTCCTCTTTATGCTTGATTGGACAGTGAGGGACCAGGAAATATGCTCTGTGTCCCAAGAAGCCTCAGGCAGAAGCCAAGAAGTCCACGTGCTGCCTCAAAGCAGCATCTTTGCTGTTCTCCAAGACTGCTGAGTGCAGCACAGAAAAGTGGACACTCTCCCTGGCTCAGGAAAGGTGAAGCTGCTGAAACCACCGCCCCCTAGACATATTTCCCAAGGCAGGTGGGGAATCTTCCCATATCTCACCTTTCATTTTAGATGGACAGGGAGGCCTTAGAAGAGTTTCACATGGTCCCAGAGCAAGAAGGGAACCGGAGGAGGAAGTAAACTCTACCCCTTTGGGCTTGGCGATAGATGAGCACGGCAGTTATCTCTCTGTGCTCATATATTAAGTCTATTTTACAGATGAGGAAACTGAGGCTCTGAGCTATTATAAAACATTCCCCAAGTAACACACAGTGCATGACAGATGAACACAAGAACTATTTTGTTCCAAAACTACAAGCTCATTCTACTGTCCCGGCTGCTTCCTGTTTCCACCTGCCTCCAGAAAAGGGTGGGAGACTAGCTAGGTGAAAGGCAGGAGCAGGCACTGAGGACACTGGCTCTAGGCTTACCTGTGCCTGAGGAAGGCTGATGCCCCAGGTGAGGCTGCCCTGCCTTCTCAAGCCCTCTGCAGCTTCCTGGATCACGCAGGGCTGCAGCAGTTCCACCGGTGCTAGAATGCGGGTCAGGAGAGGGTTGTAGGATGGGGGGACTGGCCATGTGCCTGTATCACTGCAGTCTCAGTGTTAAAGGGACTTGATTGGCAGGGCCCAGGGCAATACTAGAGATTAGAAAATGCTTGGGAATCAAAGTCAATCGAATTAATGGATGGGGAGTTGTTGATTTAAAGTCTTGAGTTACAGGATCACAGAGCCATGAATTAGCAACTCTGAGATTTGTCGTGAATTTTCGAAGATGTCTAGGGAAACAGCCTATCCAGTTCAGCCAAGCTTCTTGCATCAAAGAAATCTCAGCAGGAAAATAACCTGGGTGCCTGTACCTGGGGTCCAGGAGTTCAATCTAGTGTGGCTGGCCACTAGCATAACCTGTTTCTGAAGTTTCCTGCTCTGTTGTTTTTTTTTTTTAACAAAAGTCCATTTGCATTTGACTCACCTCCCTCTCTCTTTCTCTCCATCTCTGTGTGTGTGTGCTTGCATGTGTCTTTTTCTTTCCCAGTGGTGCATAAAATAGGAGTGCATCATACCATTGATAGAATGTTAAACATACACTAGTTTGAGAGGTATGTTAACAGCATCTCTAGCAGATCTTGATAAATCAAACCCTTGCTTGATCACCTCTAGAGATAGAGAACTCACTACCTCACATGGCAGCCTACTCCAACTTATGACAATGAAGGCCATGGAAAATTTCTTCTTGATTCTTGGCTGAAATTCACTGCTCAGAGGGGCATCTTCTCAGGAACACAGGCCTCCTCTTGTTTTTCTCTGGACCTTGGGGTAGAACCCATGAACTCTCCCACTCTCCCAAGACCCTGCATTCTTCTGCTCAGCCAAGATTTCCTGAGTTCCTGCTGGGCACTGGGCACATCTATTCATTGGACATTGTTCTCTTTGGAGTAATCCAGAAAAAACATTTATTTGTCTTTTCCATGATAAATTATCAGGTCACTTCCAGGTCTTCCTTTTAATTGTTCTTTGTGGGATCATCACTACATCCCTCGTTTGTTTCTCCCAAACACCTGTTCTGTGCTGGGTCTTATGGGAGATACAGTCCATGACCCTTGGAAGCACCTTGTCCTGATCATTCCTTTATTATGTGAGGAGTCTATACATCTGTCCATCCAGCCATATGATAATCAGCTCACCTCATTCACAGCCAAATGAAATTTCTATGTAGTTTTCACAGACGCCAGGATTTCATTGCTGTTGATTTTGGTTTACTCTTTGATTCTGAATTTTCTATTTGCTCTTTATCACACAGTGAGCACTAGAGAACTCATAAAGTGGAACTTAAAATAAAAAAATCACCCACAGTCCCACTGCCCTCCCGTATCAATTATTTCCTTTTTTATTTCCATCCTGTCCCTGTCCATATAAGACCTAGTTTCCATGGTGGTAATAAATATGGGGAAATAATTCTGTATTCTGCTTTTTTCACTGAAAAAGGTCATAGACGTCTTTCTGTATCACTAAATAATGCTATTATAATTGTAATTAGCTGCATAAATCCATCAGGTAGATATACCATAATTTCCTAGCCAGTCCCCTATTATTGGACGTTTTTACAGTGTCCAATTTTTCATCATTATAAATAATGCTGAAATCAACACTTTCATGCATATAACTTTCTTCTTCTGTTGAATTATTTCTGTAGGATATAATCCCAGAAGGGGAATTACTGGGTCAAATGACATGAGTACTTTATGACTCTTGATACACGTTGTCAAATTGGATTCCCAAAGGACTAACTTCCATCACCACCAGCAATGTGTGAGCGTTCCCATTTCTCTGCAACGACCCAGCACTGAATCATGTCCTCACAAGGCTCTTCGAGCTAATTTACTAGGGATAAAGTGTTGTTTCATTGTTTTAATTGAAATTACTTTGATTACTAGCAAGACTGAATAGCTTTCCTGTGTGCTTACTTGCTGACTCTATTTCCTCTGGTGTGAACTCCAGATAGTTTTCTTACCACTTCGGGGCTGGTTACATAATATCGAGATTAACCCTTTCCGGCCATATTTGGCATAATATTATTCAACATCAGCTGTGTTTCTTTCCACTTTTAGATGGTTTCTATTTACATTTGAATACAGTCAGATTAGTGCATCATTTCCTGTTGTTAGATCTTTCAAAGTAAAAACCTTGGCATTATTGTCAATTGTAGTGGAATACTTTATTTTGACCCAATTGTCCCAGCTTTGTGAAACTATTTTATTCTTTTTTGCAGGCTGAAGTAAAAAATCCTGGGTTCAAACTCACATTCTACCTCTTAATGAGCTGTGTGACCTCAAACAAGTTACTTAACCTCTCTGTGCCTTATCAGCAAAATGGGGATAATAATAGTGCCTACCTCATAGGACTGTTGTGTAGATTAAATGTTAAAATGTAAGGCACTTATAAGAGTACCTGGCACCTGATAAGAGCTGAAGTGATGTTAGCTTTCATTGCCATCCTTACAATGATCGCTGTCCAGTGCATTTGCTCTTCCTCCCTGCTCTGAATCCTCTGCAAAATTTCCAAGTGTGCTCTCTACAGCTTCATCAACATTGTTTATAATTGGAGACCACAGTCCTTGAACATTCAACTATTCACTACGACTTTTTTTTTTTTTTTTGCTTGTTTGGTTTTTATGGAGGAGAGGGCGTGGTAATTAGGTTTATTTATTTATTTTTAATGGAGGTACTGGGGTTTGAACTCAGGACCTCATGCATGCTAGACATGCACTCTACCACTGAGCAATACCCTTCCCTGTCATTGGGAGTCCTAAGGTGAGCTTGTTCAGTGGGTTGCAGTTACATGATGAATGTCCGTAGACCAGACAAGAATATCATAAATAGTTTCACTTAAGCCATCAGGAGAGCCAAGCTGCTCCACATGTGGGACATTCCTTTTCTTCCAGCAGCTTAGGTCCTTATCCACAGGGAATGTGGGCAGGGTGGGATGAGCCCGAGGATAGCTCTCCCCTTGTCCTGGCACTCTCCCCGGTACTGATGAAGGTCTGGGCACATTCTGAGCTGGATAATGGTCCCCGCCTGTGACCGGCTCCTTTGCCGCTGGTCCCCCCTGCCCTCCTCACCATCTCTAAAGCAGAAATCTCACTGAGTCACCTCCCTGCCTCAGACCCTTTGGTAATGGGCTCCCTCTGTGAATAAAGCCCCAGGCTCCTTCCGGGGCCTCCCAGGCCCTGCACGAGCTGACCCCTGACCCCTGTCCAGCTCAGCTCCTGCCGCCCCCATTTCTCATGCTTTACACATGGTTCCCTACCTCAGGATTCCTTGCTTGTTTCAAATACAGACACTCTTTCTTTCTTCTGGCCTTTGGCTTCATTCATTCATTCCTTCATTCATTCACCAACTATTTCTTAAGCACCTAACATAGGTCATAACCTGTTAAGAAGCTAAGGATTCAGCAGAGAACAATAACAATGCAAAAGAGACAAAAAGACCCCGACTCCAGAAAACTCACCTTTGGTAGGGGAAACAGGCAAGTAAACAAATAATTGTACCATACCTCAGGGGGTGACGGGAAGTGATGGGTTGGGGTGGCTGTGTTAACTCCTGTGGTCAGGAAGGCCTCTTTGACAAGGGCAGTTTCAGCAGACACCTGAACAGGAAGAGGTCCCCAGGAAGAGGGCCATGGGGCCGCCAGGGCCCAGAAGTACAGGCAAAGGGAACAGAATGTGCGGAGGCCCCGAGGCTGCAACGTGCTTGGCTTGCCTGTTCCCCGGCCCCCCTCCACTTCACAAGACTAACTCCTGTAATTTAATGCACTATCAAGTCCAATCGGCGTGACTCCTAAAATGTGCTGGATAAAGGTCTTAATGGAGGGCTGGACGTGAAGAGCTGGAAGGAAGGTTGAAAAGCAGGGAAGGAAAGCCGTTGTCCGCAAGACAGGGTCTCAGGCAGCATCAATGGCCTCAGCAAGACTAGGCTGGGGCGGGTAGGTCCTGGGAGGCGCTCCAGCATCACGTCCTGCGCCCCCTGCCTCTCCAGGGCCCCACCTTTCTGTGGGGTCGGAAGATGTGGAACTTGGGAAACTGTATGGAACTCATCTGGGGAGGCAGCACCGAGTGGCAAGAGGTGGGCTTTGGAACCAAACCAGTTTTCAAACTGCTCATAACCCTCAGGTGCTGTATAACCTCAGGCAAGGTAACTAACCTCTCTGGGCCTCGACTTCCTTCTCTGTACAATGGGGATTCCTGAGGCCTCGCTCGCCAGCTGGTGATGTGTCAATGCCCTACAGAGCTCCCACTGCATTGCTGAACATGTCACGTCGAGGCCGCTCGACAAGACCTGGGCCCCCTATTTTCTTCATCTCAGAGGCCCTGGGTTCAGGGATCCAGGGCGTGTATGCGGATACAGAACTGGCAAACAACGCCTGTCATTCAGCGTGGTGTAACCTGCCCATCACCAGGTCTCCAAATCAGAATCTCCTACCAATGCCCTGAGTGCTTTCCTCTCCTGCTGTTCAAATGGAATGCAAGGGGTTCAACCCTCAATTATCCACACTAATGAAGGGAAGAGCTGGAAAGAATACTCCAAAACAGTGACTAATCATCCCCCACCCCAAGTCATCAATTAATAGGAAGAGGTGGATGGGAACATCCCATCTGATACCAACAACCTGGACGCGTTCTCTTCCCACTGCTGCTCAGCTCCTGGGATGGGAGGTAAGTGCCCCCATGGAAGAGGCAGCAGAAAGGCACGTATCCCCTGACCCTCCAGGGCGAAGGTCAGTTGAGGAAGCTCTGATGAGATCACCTGACCCAGGTCCCCAGGAAGGAGACAGATGTGTGTGTCCAGCTATAGTCAGGTCAGGGCAGTGGCTGAAGGCTGACCCTCCCACCTCCTACTCAAATGGGAGAATTACATCCAGGTCCCCACCCAGTGATGTTCTTAGTGCCTTGGGGTCATTGGAGGAGGGGCCGGCAGTGGTCCTGAGGGAACCATGTTTAGATGCTATGGGGTCCCCTGACTTGGGCACAGATACAGGAGGCAGGATCAAGATCAGGGCATCCCGCTGCCTCCCGCTGCCTCCCGCGAGAAGATCATTTATCAGCTGAAGACCTGTGCTAATAGGTGTTCAATAGAGTTCAATGCAGAAAATTGAGAAGTAATGAGACTTGGGGCCCAGAGGTGATCGCATGTCCAGCGAGAGCCACTGCCTGAATGCTGAAAAGGAGAAGCCCTGACTGTCAGAGAGTCCTGGGTCAGAGAAGAGGTCAGAGCGAAGAGCCCCCAGAGCAAGGCTGGGGGTGATCACAAGCAATTAAGCAGTTACCATGTTTCACAGTTCTAGGGAAGACATTTCTCTACACTTTCATATGTTTGAAACTGGGGCGTCTTAAAATCGATGGCACGTCATACTTTAATTGGCAGCACGTTTATCTTTCTTAATGGTACATCCAACAAAGCTGCATCTTATAACTGAGGGCATCTTGGATGCAATGGAATATAGTCCCAGGTACCTTGAGTAAATCTCTTTTCTTGTCTGGATCTTTTACCTTGGGTGAAATATCCTATTCACTTATTTAATCATTATTTATTGAGCATCTACCAAGCGTCAGACCCCGGGCTAGGCACAGCTGTGAACATGGGTCATAACAGCCCGCACGTCTGCTTTCTGAGAGTCTATTCCACACCAGGACCGTTAGGAACCCTTGACACGTGTTGTCTCATTTGTTTCCAGCGATAATCCATGGAGTAGGGATTATTATTATTACTATTGTCCCTGTGACAGCGGAAGTCACAGGTGGTCAAGTGACCTGCTCAAAGTCCTACACTGGCTGCCAAGTGGCTGAGCCAGGAGTCGATTCTTCCCCCAGCTCAGTCTTGGTTCTCCCCTGTGTGTCCTGGCTATCTGGGAGCACACACTGGAGGGGAGAAGGCAATACACAAGGGACCCGTGTGATGGAAGGAGACACAGAGGGAGCTAAGAAGGGTAACAGGGGTGTTGGGCAACCCCCAGATTTGGTTTAAGCAGAGACTGGAAGGAGACAAAGAGGCAGCAAAGAGTGGCCATGTAGGGGAGGGAAGGTTCAGGAGAAGGGACCCAGCATGTCTGAGGGATGAGTGGCAAGACAGAGTCCGGTGCATCTGAAGACCAGGCCAATGTGGCTGAAGGAGGAAAGGGGCGGAGGTGGGGTGGATGCCCAGGGCTTTCATGGCCAGGTAAGGAGTTTGTGTTCCATTCAGGAAGTAATTAGATGGTTTTAAGTAAAAGCTCTCCAAGATCCTTGCACTCAGCCTCTAATGATTCTTTGTATCATGGGTGACTGTGGACTCCTAGGAGGAAGGCCCTGTAGCAAGACTGCCATGGGCAGCTATTCAGGCTGAGTGCTGCAAAAGGGTGCCCAGGCAATGGGGTGATGAGAACTAAAACCAAGCCTGCACTCCATCCACTAAGCTGCACACTCACAGGGCTGTGTCCCCTCAGGGTGGCCACTTGTGCTAATTTACACAAAAGCCCTCTGTGGGCTGGCAGAGATCCAGGTTAGGAGAGGCAAGCACTGGTTAGTACTGCAGTGTCCCTACTGTGTGCCAAGCCCTGATGACACAAAAGAAGAAACAAAAAATAGGTGACACTCCTCACTCTTGGAGACCCACAACGCTTGACAAAGGTTTTGTCACAGGAAAGAATTTTTCTTTTCATTCCTCCAAAATACACCAGCCCCTATTCTAAGAGTTTCCTTTACTGAGTGCCTACTATGTGCCCAAAGTGGTGCCAGGTGCTTTCTGTGCCTTACCTCTAATGCTCACACCCCCCTCGAAAGGCAGAGGTTACCCCATGTCCCTTGGGAGGCAGCTGAGCAGCTCTGTGCCTTGCCCAAGGTCACACGGTGGGGACGTGGCACTTGATCTCCAGACACCGAACCAGGCATGAGAGCAACTTTCTCCACGTGGCCGAGGACTTGGTGTTTCATGAATAGAGACTCTGGGCCAGGCAATTTCCGGGCATTCAGTCTTTGAGTCCTCATTACAAGCCACTGGGGTGGGCCTTACAGTTTTTTCTTTTGCAAAAAATCAGCTCAAGGAGGTTGGGAGAGGCCCAAGGTGTCATGGCTAGTCAGGGTTTAAGCCTACCTCTTCCTGAGCCCTGTTCCTCTGCTCTTACTCACTCCTCTCCAACAATTTTAGGTCTCAGAGCTTCTCAAAGGTGATTCATTCATATTCCTCAAAGTCTACCTTGGGACCTGGCACAGAGCAGGTGTGCAGTACACATTCGTCAAATGAATGAACAAACAGGGACGGAGAAGTAAAGTGGATGCACACCTCACCTGCAGGTAATCCAGGCACCTGTGGATGCTCTATTCCCCTCATCACTGTATCTTCTGACCCCCTGACCTGAGGAAGGTCAGTGCACTGGAATCTGACATGATATATCATCTTCAAGCTATGTAAATACTCTTCCTCAAAGGGGTAAATATCACTACATATGATGAACTGTTTGTGGGATTACTGAGGACATGAAATGAAATTCATCCTGATTCCCCACTTACTGAGAGGCGCTGCTCAATTTGTCTCAAATGTCACATCTGTGTGTCTTCATTTGCTCCGACACTTTACTGATTAAAAGGCATGCTCTCCCACTCCCAAGGCAGAGCCCCCAGCAATGGAGCAGGTTCGCTCAGGAAGGAGGCACGCACGGTGCCCTCCTGGGCGGAGGGAATGGCCGTTCATCGCCTCCCCCCCCAGAGGGGGCCCCCTGCCAGACGCGCTGTTCTGGCCCGGGTGGGCTGGGTGGTGAAAACTGCATATCCAGTGTCTATGTGTATACGGTCAAAGAGTGTCCATTAGCCCAATTTTGAGCTGTCTGTGGAATGCCCCAGAATGGGGGAGCTCTTTCAGAACGAGGAAATCGTCTGAGAGGCCAGGACAGGGGAATCAGCAGGTCTAATTACAGGAGGGAATGAAACCAGGAAGGGTCCATTTCTGGACCTCAATTTCCCTGTGTGCAAAGTGACATGATCACCTCAGCCCCGCTCCCTGCTCCAAAAGCCAGGAAAGCACACTCTGTCCCGGACCCGCCTCTGTCTCCTGGCAGAACGACACACGGAGCTCCGTCTCCATCTGCCGGTCCCTCCAAGACGCGTGTGTCTGACCCCGTTTTACTAGGCTGTGGTCTTTAGAAAGAAATGATATTACTGACCTTGCAACTGGGAGCAAAAGCTCACCAAGACGTGACCCTAAATCGAGCTCTTCCTCTTCCTCCCCCCTGTTCTGTTCCCTTTGGGAGTGTGGATGGATAGGGGTAGAGGGGGCAAATTGTGACTGTGAAGATGAGGCTTGGCTGAAACATCAAGGACTGCACACAGTAGGCTCTCAAGACGTATTAGCTCAGTAAATGAAAGAACTTCTACCATTAACTTTAAGTGTGATGTCAGCCTCGCTGGGCTCAGTTGCTCAGGTGGACCAATGGTTCATGGGTAGACTTCAGGACATCTGAATTATATTTTAAAAAATACAGAAAAGTATTCTGTTTGTGTGAGTGTGTGTGTGTGTGTGCGTGCACGTATGTGTGTGTCTGGAGACAGTCACAGCTTTCAAGTCCATGACCCCAAAGTCTAGGGTCTGCTGAATGTGTCACTGGTGCCATTAGCTCTAAAGCCACCATCTCTGATACAAAGAAAAGAGACCATGAAAAGACTAAGTTCCTGGGATTGGCCTCATAAGCTCCAATCCACCAGGTGACAGGGCCAGCAACCCCAACGGGCAGTGCTGGGGCTCATGGATACGGAGACTCCTCTGCAACTCCCTCACAGAAGTCACGGTCTGTTTATAAGCCCAGACACACCATGAACAACTGGGTTGAGGACTTTATGCAAACTCAGGAGCCGAGGGGCTGGGGTAGGGCTGGGATTCTGACCTATGGAATTGACATCTCTTTTCTTCCATCTCCAGAAATAATCCCAGGCCAGGGAGGTCAGGATGAAGGTGACTTCATTAATTCGCTGACATTTATGGAGCACAGACAACTCGCCAGTCCCTGTGCTGAGTACATCATGTGACTTGTGTGTTCTCTTCCTTAGTCCTCACAAGTCTGTGAAGTATTATTCTTACCCTGATCTTACAGATGCTCAGAGAAATGAAGCAACTTGCCCAAGGTCACACAGTAAATGAGTGGCAGAGATGATATTTGATTCCAGATATGCTGCAACCCAGAACCTGAGGTCTTAATCATTGTACTATGCTGCCCCTCCCCTTATGGCTGCCAGGGAGTCTGCAAAAATACGTGTTCCTCATCCTTCTAGAATCTATGTGGAGATAATAAGTGAAATAGAACAGGTCTGATTTTTAAGGAATGCTCTTATGTATTTGAAAATGAGAACCCAAGATGGCACTTAGATTTAGCTAAACAAAAATACCTGTTTTTATTTTATTTTTAAATTAAAAAAAATTTACTTAGTTAGTTATTTGGGGGGGTATTTAGGTTTACTTCTTCTAATGGAGGCACTGGGGATTGAACCCAGGACCTCATGCATGCTAAGTGTGCACTCTACCGCTGAGCTACACCCTCACCACTAAGTACTTGTTTTTAGATCTAGCTGATTATATAGCTCTAATTGACCGAGACCCAGCCCTCAGACATGGAATCTCCTTCACAAAATCAAGTGTCAGAGTGGCTGCTCAAGATTAATGCTGTTAAAATGCAAAAGGTGCAACCAGGGTTAGGCATTAAAGCCTGCAGAGACTGCCGTCTAACTGACATTTCTGATCTGCTTATGACTCTTGTCTACCTGCTGATCAGCCTGGAAGAGGCAGAAACCATCCCATACGATCTCTGAGAGCTGTGCGTGGAGAAGGTGTGAAGCCTCGATGCTGGAGGTGGGAGAAACGACATCTAAATGGCAGCAAGACTAGAAACATCGGGGAGAGACAGGTTGTGGGGGAGAGGGGTGGAAATCGGGCAAGTCAGAGGCTTCCACACACTGGAAGACAGACACACAAGGACACACAGCGAGCACTGGAGAGTCTGAGACAGAAAGAGAGTCACTGAAGCCAAGACTGACACAGCTGAATTCTAGAAGGATTTAAAAGTGAAATGTAAAAATAAAAAGCTAAAAGACTAAGATGAACATCTAAATGAGTATTTAGCTGGTCTTGGCATGGAAAAGGTCTTTCTAATTATAATACCAACAGTTTATTATAAAAGAAAAATTAAAAATTTAAAAGGTAGTGACATAAAAATGAAAACTGCTGCACATCAAAAGGAAACTCAATGTATTAGTATCCTTGATATGCAAAACCACTCGCAAAAAAGATAGGGAAAAGTACTAACACCCCAAAATAAAAGTAGGCAGAGACAGGGACAGGCAATTTACAAAATGATCTACAAAAGGCCAGACAGTGATGACAGGTGCTCAACCTTCCCTATCATCAGAGAGATGCAAATTATAACCACAAATGAGATTTCGTTGCACCCATTTTAATCAATGAATCTGACTTGAAATGCACGACGTAGGTAAAGAGAGGGGATGGGCCCGCTCCAGCCTGGTGGGTGGAGGTGTGCCTCAGCAGAATCTTTCTAAGGACACCATGGAATTATGTATTAAAATGTAAAACTGACCCATACTTTGACCCAGCAATTGCACTTTCAAGAATTCACTCTAAGATAATTAGATGAGGGTTTAAGTTGTATGTATAAGAATGTTCTTAACACACTTAAGTGTCCACAGAAGATGACTGGTTAAATAATTGTGGTACAGGCAAACCACAATGGCTTCCTCTCTGATATTCATTAGGAAGAACAAAGCAGGCCTGCTTTTATTAACACAGAAAAATGTCAGCCTTGTTAACCAGACTACGGAACTACACAGATAGCATAACCCCAAGTGCACACGGATCTGCATCTCGGTGCACGGGTTGCAGGGTGCAGAGAGTTGTCAAATGGACACTCCCTGGAATAGCAGAGGCGAGGCTAGGACCCCCTGGAGTGGGTGGGCAGTCCAAGCCAGGCAGAGCAGGACAGGGGCGAATCTGTGTGTCAGGAGGAGGTAAGTGGGGCCAGGGTTCCTGGGGAATCAGCACCAGAAATGGGGATGCAAGGAAAAATACAGGATACTCCATTCAGTTTGAATTTCAGATGAATAGTGGATAACTTTTTAGTATAAGTCTATCCCGTGAAATATTTGGGATAGACTTATACTAACTTTTCTTCTGAAATTTTACAAACTTGAACAATTAAAATTCAAATTAACTGGGCATCCTTTATTTTTTCTGGCAACCTTAGCTGAGATGTTCTGGACACATCTCTTGTTGCCTCCCTGGATGACCCACACCAGCCTGGAGGGGCAGTGACGCCAAGGCAGGCTTCATGAGGGTCCTCCCTACCACTGACTTAGCTCCAGTTCACCTGCCCATGAGTCACCCATCTCTGCTTTACTCCAGGAATCTGGTAGGGAGTGCATGCAGGAGAACAGTATAGTCTTTCGAAACAGAAAAGCCAAGTGAAAATTCCTGGCCATTAAGCTGAGCACAAAATCCCTGAGTCACAGCTTGAGCACCTGTCAGGTGGAGATAGCAGCATCTGTCCACAGGGCTGCTGTGGGGATTAAATGAGATGATGTATGTAAAGTGGCTGGCATACAGTCAGCACTTAATACAAGCTGATCCCCTTCCCTCCTGTCCTCAGCAGCAGCCCACACTCTTGCCCAGGGGGATTACACACCTAATATCTCCTGTCATCTTGGGCTTTGACAGTTGGCCTTTTTTGATCTTTTCCTTGAAGCAGCAGCAGCAATGCGCTGACACTCGTCACCTGACTTCACCTTGCTCCCAAATCCCCAACAGCAGTTCAGCTCCTTATCTGCACTTCTCACTCTCCCTAGGAGGGCAGAGGAGGATCACACTGGCTTTGATAGCTGCCTTGTAGGGACATCAGCCAAGGGGAGCTACCAAGAGCAGGGCCTCGATGCCATCTGGAAATGGGTCCGGTGACATCCAGAGTCGTGATGGTGAGGAGGCCACCCTGACTTGGGGCAGCCCAGGCTAATGGGGCTGGGGGCCCTCTTGGAGCCTGTCTGTCCATCTGTTGGCTGTCCAGCGAGAGTGACTCAGGTGGGCTCTATCTACAGTGGAGGGAGTGGCTGACTTATTTCCCTGAGAGCCAAATCTTCACCAGTTTTTGACTACTGGATCTCCCCTGTCCCCAGTGAGACCCAGAGAGTTTAAAAGATCTGCCCATGTTTACCCAGTTAGTCAGTTACAGGCCCAAGAAATGAGTATTTATCAGGAAATCCCTAAATATGGGATTATCCTGTACCTTAAGTCCAGTGATAGAGAGGGCCCAGGCCCCCACTGTGGCCACAATATTTCACGGGGTTAATTCCAGCAGAGGCTGCCCCTACTGGTCCCTCCCACCTTCCCTCTTGGCCTCCCCACTCTGATATCCCAGAAGTCGGTGCAACGCACTCTTTTCTGGATGCACAAACTGCCCCATGGTCCAGTTCAGAGCCGGATCAGTGGGCTTTGGTCACAGCCTCAGCCTCAGCTTCTCCACACCTGACTCCCTTGTTAGCCTCTGCTAACATCTGTGGGCCCCTCTGCCAGGCCACAGGAAGCCAGCAGCCGCCCAGACTGCAGAGCTGGCAGCAGCCCTGCCCAGGTGGCCACGTGGAGGCGCGCTCAGCTACAGCAGCCTGCTTGCACCTGTCCAGGACTTGCCTGGGCCTTGCCTGGAGCCTTTGTCTTCCCAGGGCCAATGATTTGGAGACTTGCCACCATCATGTGGCTGAGGGAGGGCAGGTCCTTCCTTCTGCCCTGTTGGTCCTGCGCCAGGATACCAAGCATCGTCACTGCGGGGCTGCCTCCGCTGGGCCAAGCAGCTGAGAAGAGGAACCCACCGGGCTCCACTTTGTCCTAGCATTCCATAACCTTTGAATCCAGGACCCTTCATGGATCTGATGGAAGCCCTAGCCCAACCCTGTCTAGGAGGATTTTCTGAAATGATAAAAATGTTCTCTGTGCTGCCCCATATGGTAGCCACAGGCCACACATGGAGGCTGGTGCAACTGAGAAACTGAATTCTAAATGGCGTGAAATTTTTATTAATTTTAATATAAATAGAGGAGTGTGGTTAAAGGCTACTGTATTGGGTAGCACAGCTCTAGACCAGGAATCAACCCCCTTTTTTGGTAAAAGGCCAGGTAATAAATATTTTCAGTTTTGCAGGCCATGTGGTCCCCGTGGCAATAACTTAGCTGAAGCTGCAGTGCGTACAGTTATAGGCAGTGTTGGCAAATGGGCTTGGCTGTGTTCTGATAAACTTTATTTATAAAAACAAGCCAGGAGCTGGATTTAGCCAAGGGGACTATAGTTTTTGATCCTGTTCTAGACCCTTCCAAGAGAAAAATACACATATCCTTATACACTGTGGATTCTGCATCTAATTTCAAGGGGTTTGAAGACATTTGACATTCTACTGTAGACCTCTCCATGAATTCCAGGCTAAAGCCTCTGATTTTAAAAGGCTCTGTGAATGTACCTTCCGCTCTGCTCTGCGTGGTGCAGAAACACTTGGCATCGTTTCTCAGAGAGGGCAGTGTGGTCAGGGATCAATAGAACACTTTTCTCCTAAAGCCTCATGAAAGTTCTGGCCTCAGACAAATATCCACAAGGATTACTAAATGAGGATGCCACAACTCCCAGCCGGGTCCCCCTGGGTGTCAGCCCCTCCCAGGATCTCTGCAGCTGCCAGCTCTAGCGTCAATGACTCATTATCCGCACCACCCCCAAACACAGCCAGCCTCCCCAAGGCCAAGAGACTGTGGGAGGAGCTCATGGCCAGAGAGACAAGAAGCTTCCAAAGAGGACTCCCTTAGTCAGGAGGTTGTAGCTCAGGCTCGGAGAAAACTAGTCTGCGTTCTGGGCCAAAGGTTCAGGGTGAAGACATAACCTGGATGACCAAGATCACACGCCTGATTTGGGGAGGAGATTATTATTTTGCCAAAATAAGCTGGGCTCTGTCAGGAGACTTCACTTTTAAAGACAGGCAGGTCTTTTCAGGAGTCCTCAGTTAAAGCAATCCGGAGTTGAGCCAGAAGCCCTCAGTTAAAGGCATGTGAAGCTTTCTCTGGAGCCTTCTCAGTATCTTCAGTTAAAACTAACTGAGACCTCCTCGGGAGCCCTCAGTTAAAGGCATGTGAAGCTTTCTCTGGAGCCTTCTCAGTATCTTCAGTTAAAACTAACTGAGACCTTCTCGGGAGCCCTCAAATACTCAGGTTAAAGCACCAAACTGTGTTCCCCACACCCCCACCAACAGAAGGTAGACTCTGCCCTCTTTGCGTGGTGTATTCCTAGCCAAGACAGAAGTGGTATCTATTTCTGTATTGCTATAGCTTCATTCAAGAAAGCGTCTTATTCTTTCAGTTCTTAGAGGCAAGAGGAAGAAAGCTTTCGAATAACTGGCATGCTTTACCAGGGTGTTATGTCATTACTGTTATTAATTATCATTAATAGTCTTAAAATATGCCTATTAATGATCTCAACACAAAACAGCAGTATGAATCTTAGCCAAGAGCAGCACAATTACCTATTAATGAGATGTACATTTCCCAGGGAAACGACAGAGATCTAGAAGCACCACCTTCTGAACTAACATAATAAAGTTAATAATAATAATAGTGTATAATCTGAAGATATTAGTGTTAATTTGAATGCTAACACCATATTTAAACAGGCTGAGAGAAGTGGAAATTATTTGCATAACTCAAACCAAGAAACCCTCATCTATGCTATTAAGGAAAAATGGATTGTTCTTCTCTGAATGATCTAAAACTGACTCTTTGCAGTCACTATATGGAGCAAAAAAAATTTTTGCCAGCTACTTATTTCATTTCTTTTACTTAGGGTTTATATCTCTCTTATTTCCCGAAACCAAGCTGAGGTACCTGATAATACAATTAAGCCCGACAGGAAACAGAATTAAAGAAATAAAAACACAGCAATACCAGTTAAGAGGAAAGATAGAGATGTTACCAGGCCCCCGGGATAAAGGACCGCAGCTCAGCTCCAATTCCAACTCTGTTTCCTGGAAACGCGGCGAGGGCAATTTAAGTAACTGAGCTACTGGTTAGTAACCAGCTTTGCGGGGACAGGTACAAGCTGAATCTGAAGATGCCCTTCCCTGCAGCCGAGAACAGCGCAGCCCGGCCTGCAGCTACTATGACATCACACATCAGGCTCCCGAGCGAGGCCGAGACACTGACCTTTGTAGCTGGCGTGAAAGCCCTGGGCACTGACCGCGTAGTCACTGATGAGGCGCAGAGAGAGGGTGGTGGCTGCGCTGACGATGGTGGCTGGCAGCTGAAAACCTGTGAGCCTGAAAGACAAGGAGGTGAGATTGAGGAAGGTGTTATTTTTTACCAAAAATAGGGCGAAAAAATTCTAAAACTTATACAGTATCTCAAAGGACCCCAAATAGCCAGAAAAATAAAATATTGAGAGATAAGAATAAAACTGGAAGTCTCATATTTCCTGATTTCAAAACATGTTTCAAAGCTACAGTAATCAAAACAGTATGGTACTGGCATAAAAGCATACATATAGACCAATAGAACAGAATAGGGAGCCCAAAAATAAACCCTCACATATGCAGTCAAGTGATTTTCAACAGGGGTGCTAGAGCTACACAATGGGGAAAAGACAGTCTCTTCAACAAATGGTGCTGTGAAAACTGGATATCCTCATGTAAAAGATGATCTTGAATCCTTACCTCACACCACATTCAAAAATTATCTCAATATGAACTGAAAATCTAAATATAAGGCATGAAACTATAAAACTCCAAGAAGTTAACAGGGAAGGCTTTATGACACTGGATTTGGCAGTGATTTATTGGACACAACACGGGCAACAAAAGCAAAAATAGACAAATGGGACTATGACAAATGATAAAACTTCTGCACAACAAAGGAACTAATTGATAAAGTGAAATGGTAACCTACAGAATAGCAGAAAATACCTGCAAACCATATATCTGATACAGGATGAATATCCACAATATATAAAGAACTCCTACAACTCAAAGACAAAAACCTAAATAATCTCATTTAAAAATGAGCAAAAGACAGGAAAAGCCATTTCTCCAAAGAAGATAAACAAATTACCAATAAATACGTGAAAAGATGCTTAACATTACTTATCATAAGGGAAATACAAATAAAAACCACAGTGAGATAGCACTTCACATCCATCAGCATGGCCACTAGGGGAAAAAAAAGATAGTGTTGGTGATGATATGGAGCAATTATAAATCTTGTGCAGTGTTGATGAGAACACAAAGTGGTGCAGCTACTATGGAAAACGGTATGGAAGCTCCTCAAATAACTAAAAATGGAATCACCATATGATCTAGCAATCCTACTTTTGGTTATAAACCCAAAAGAATTGAAATCAAGATCTCAAAAAGATATTTGCACACCTATGTTCACTGGAGCATTATTCGCAACAGCCAAGGAGTGTAATCAATCTAGCTGTCCATCAACAGATGAACTGATAAATAAAATGTGGTATATACATACAACGAAATATTATTCAGCCTTTAAAAGGAAGGAATTCCTGACATGCGCTACAACATGAATGAACCTTGAGGACATTATGCTAAGTAAAATAAGCCAGTCACAAAAAAGACAAATACTGCATAATTTCTCTTATAAGGGGTATCTAAAGTAGTCAAACTCTTAGGAACAGAAAGTAGAATGGTGGTTGCCAGGGTCTGGGGGAAGGGGATAAAGGGGGTTGCAGGCCAATGGGTAGAGCTTCAGCTTTGCAAGATGGAAAAGATCCACTGCATAACAAGGTACATATGGTTAGCCCTACTGTGAACACTTTCAAAATGGTTAAGATGGTAAATTTTAGGCTATATGTTTTTTACCATAATACAGAAAGGGGAGGAGGTGCTTGGGAGTTGGGGTAAGATTTACACAGATAGCAATGTGAGGAGTGTGGGACAACCATCAACTGGAGACTTTAATTTCACCCCTTCCAATTAGAAGGAAAAAAAGCATGTCTGATTCCTCCCATATGTTCAGAGAGGCCTTTCCAATTTCCCTTTCTCTGCTTTATTTTTCTTCAGAGTGACTATCTCCATCCAACATAATGTTATATATTTACTTATCTGTTCATTGTCTGCAAATAACCAGACAAGCAAGCTCCCTGAGGGCAGGGATTCTTTTTTTCTTTCTTGTTTATGACTGAATCCTCATTGTCTAGAAGAGTGTGTGCCGCATAATTGAGGCACAATGGATAGTTGAGGAATGAATGAATGATTGTGGGGGTGGGGAGCGCCAAGGTGGGGCATCTGAAGCCTGAGGCTTCTGTCCTGCAACAGTCATTCTTCTTGGTAAACAGAGAAAAGGAGAAGGAGGAAAACAAAACAGACTAGGATGAGCAGATGTCTTTTAGTTGGGCCTGTGGGTGCAGCCAGACCAGCTTCCAGTGTATGAGGGATGGGGAAGGCCCATCCAGTTGAGGGTCTCTGCCTCGGTCCCTTCTGGGTCAGCAAAAAAACATAAGAGACTATGCCCACTAGCTCTTGCCAGTTGGATGTAGCTATCTTTCCTTAAGGGTGCAGAATCAATAGACTCCACCTGCTGCACTGAAAGGTCCTCAGCTCTCCCACTTTTTATACGCCAGGTCAGTGCTTCTCAAACTTTCATGAGTGTAAAAACCATCTGGGCACTCACTAGATTGGGTGGGGCCTGAGAATCTGCATTTCTAACAAGCTTCCAGGTGACGCTGATGCAAAACCTAGCTTACGATGGCTGGTTCTCAACCTCGTGGCACTTGAGAAGTTTGTAGACTCCCAATGCCCAGGCCCCCGACCTGGACCATGTATATTAGAATGTCTGGGAGTGGGACCCCAGCAATGGTGCAGCCAAGGCTGAGAACCAGCACTCCAAGGGCTTTCCAAGGGCACTACCTCCCATGGAAGCAGGGCCACTGCTCTGGACCCTGCTGTCCTCACCCAGCCATTGTGCCCTCTTCAACAGCCTCAGGGCTACTGAAACTTCACTCCTGCTTCCTAGGGTCTGCTGAGAGCCACGTGTTGACACTGCCCTACCTTGATCTGGGACATGTGAGAGCATTAACATTCTTGGGCATCTGGAAGGAACTTTCCTGTTAGTTCCCACCTCCTGACTTCTACTTCTCACTTCTCTTTCCAGCTGGGAGGGAGCTGTCATCCCCCTCCAGTCTAGTAGAACAATGGTTCTCAACTGCAGGTGATATTACCCGCTAGGGGACATTCAGCAATGTCTGGAGACGAATCTGATTGTCCTTGATCGAGAGCCACTGTCTTCTCTTGACCTTCAAGCTTTGGGGCCCTGTCTGGCCCCTTACTCATTCACGGTGAATTTTCTCTCTGGTGCCACTTTATTTCACCCAGCACTTTAATATTCATGGAGCTTCCCCCACCCAGTGGACTGGGTCTACATGTCTCCAAACCCCATGTGTGCTCAGGATTCAAGTTCTTCCTCATGAAACTCCTAAACCCCATGCAAACCAGGGTTGTGGACAATCACTCATGACTGTTCCATGAGATATAAGAATACATCTGACCAGGGGACAGAGAGCCCCACTAGAAAGGGTATGGCCTGATTCCTAAATGCTTTAATACCTGAATCTCAGCTGTGACTCAGCAAAGATGCTCTGTCACACATGTCCTGGGCTCTTGCTATATGCCCGGCCCTGCTTTAAGTGCTTTGCCTCCCAACAACCCTCAGAAGTAGGTACCATTGTTACCCAACATACAGATGAGCAGACTGAGGCACAGGGACTAAGTTGCCTGAGGTCACACAGCTAGGAAGTAGCTGAGTGAGGATGTGAACCCAGGCAGTCTGGGTCCAGAACCCATGGGTTTAACCACTACACACTAGATGGTCCCTCAAGCATTTCACCTCAACAACCACACAGGCAGCTTGGATTCTGTTCTTGATATTATAGATGGAAACCAGATTCTCAAAGGCAAAGGACCTTTCAAAATCACTCAGCTAGTGAGCAAGGAACCTAGGATTCAAATCTAAGACAGACTCAACACTCGTCTAAGACAAGCTCGGGTCAAGCAAGGAAACAACAGACTATATAAGACGGAACCATTCATTGATTCATTCATTCACCCGTCCATCCATTCATCAGGCCCTCAGCACACATACGCTGATGTTTCTTGAGGCCACACGTTGCATGTTAAGGATCCAGAGAGAAATCAGCAAGACCTTTCTGTTCAAAAGCTCACGTCAAGTTTGGGACACATGCTGCAGACTAGGGGGTGAACTGGGGAAGAAGGGGAGGGCACAGGAGGGCAGGGTAGTCCTCTAGAGACTAGGCAGCTGTGGGGAGGAGGTCTGGGGAAGCCCAGGTGGGCACTGCTCGTGAACCGCAGTGCCACCTGGGTCAGCACACAGTCACCCACACATATTCCCATGGCCTTGTGTCCTCCCCCTCCGTCCTCCCCTGGCTTACTCAGAACTCCAAACGCACAAGCACAGCATAGGGAGAAGCCAAAAGGGGCTCCGTGCCCCGCCGATGGGTCAAGGCAGGCTTGGCGTCCCAACTTAGCATCCTGAGGCCCCGGAGAGAAACCCAGTTGTAACTGTCAGGAACACGACAGAACTGTCAAAAGCAGACAAAATCAGCCACGTCAATTGTGAAACTGAAGTCACAGTTCTGTTTGTTCTGCCAGAGTGAGCACCTCACTTTTTTTTTTTTGTCAAGACGGAAAATAAAATCAAAGACTAGGAGCCTTGCAAGTGCTTCATCTTTGAGAAGAAACCCACCAGCACCGCCTCTCAGTTTCTAGCAGTCCCAGCCTCCCAAAACCCATATCCACTTTCATTCAGGAGACACTCAGGGAGTCTTGCTACAGGAGTGTGTGGGTGCATCATCAGACATGGTTATGACCCGGTCCCTGCCTTTAAATAAATTATGGTCTTTTGCTCTAAATACAATCCTATATCCAGCTAACAAAATGAGGATATATCGCGACCAGATAGAATAAAGCAGGACAACCCAGGGGGTGACTAATCCCTCTATGGTGGAATCAGAGATGGCTTCTCAGAAGAGGAAACACAGGGACCAGGCCTTAAGGGATGAATACAATTTCACCTGGAGGAAGAGGGAAAGAAGGAGACTCTAGAGACAGGGAAAAGCCAATATGAACGCACAGGGGCTAGAGGGGCTGGAGCAGGCTAGAGAAAGGGACACGCGCAGAGTCAGGAGATCCTTTGGAAGTCGAATCTCCACTCTGTGACAACCAGGCTAGGAAGAGTCCTCCCCTCCAGGGATGCAGGGCCATCAGGCATCCAGGACTCCCTGGTTTGGAGAGTGGGTGCAGCCCCCCGGGTGCTCCCAGGCACAAACATGCAGGCTGTGCACAGGCGGTGCACGCACACTTCCCATCAGCCCCGGTCACGCATGTACATGTGCGTGTGCGTGTGTGTGTGAGCTGGTGGCGATCCGGCAGGCCATTCTGCAGAAGCCCTGCAGCACTGTCGCTGCTCACCAAAATAGCATCGAGCAATTTAGGTCAGGAAGGCCTCTGCTATTATTACTAGTTACTGGTGAAAGTTATTTAATAAGAATGTCACATCCAATTGAGACCGTGGTGGGAAGTGTCAGCAGGAAGAATGTAATTACACTAACTGGAGGCACTCCAGGCCCCCGCTGCGTGCACACCTCCACAGATCCACAGAGCTGGACTCGCTCCCAGCCCCGCGGCTGCCTGGAGGGCGTTGCCTCCGAGGGGGCCTCTGTGCCAGGACCCTGAACAACCAGACCTACGCTGTCCTGTCCAGCCCCCAGGAGAGGCTCCTGAGGGGGTATCTCAGGACCCACTGGGACCCCCTTAATCACATCGTCTATGGCTCAACACCCCAGTGAAAGGTAGAAAGATAGAAAGACAATGGCTGAGAAAACCAGGAACTCAAAGGGAAAATGAGCAGAAGAGAGATGGGCAGATAGAAAAAGAGACACAAAGGCAGACCCGGTGAGAGAGCGCAAGAAAGAGGGACACAGAAGAAGAGAGAAAAAGACAAAAAAGGATGGAAGTGACAGAGACAGACCCTGCACAGCAAGACCAAATCAGGGCAGAAAAGGCAACAGTAAACAGAGATGGAGACAGACGGAGAGCCGAGACGAGGGAGCCACAGGTCCCCGGCCTCGTGACAAAGGCTGTCAGTGTCTCTGAACACACAGACCCCATGCATGTTAATTGGGAAGAAACGGGGACTGAGTGTAGGCACTGGGAGCAGTCTGGCTTTACCTGGAAGGAGAGAGCAGTAGCCACAGCAAGTCAGGGCCCAACGAGAGCACCCCTTTTATTTTGAACATATTTCAAAGAGTACAGTCGGAAGAGAAGAAAAATAAAATGGGAGCAGTGGACGGGGAGAGAAGAGCTAAATCCCAGAGGTGGGAGAGAGAAGCGGGGATCAGAGGTGTGGGGACGGGGCACTGCAGGAGTGACCCCATCTTCCCCGGGGAGTCGGGGGAGGGGAGGAGAGGCCACAGGTGCTGGAACAGGCTGGAAGGGCGGCAGGACTTGGGAGAAGCCCATTCCTGATGGTCTGCATGTTCTCTGCAGGTGCTGGCCAGGTTGTCTTGGGCTAGACCCAAAAATTGGTGTCTTGGAATGGCCACTCTCAGGACTAAGGTGGGAAGCTGGCTGGGCAGCCGACAGAAGGCAGATTCAGCTGGGCCGAGCTCAGAACGCAGTGCGGCAGCATTTACAGCCGGCGAACTGATGTGTGCAACTCACCCTGGGCCGGATGTTCGCGGCAGGGGCAGCAGAGGACTAAAGGTTGAGGGTCCCAGGGGGACAGTGGGGACCAGCCTTGATACCAAAGGAAAGGGACTGTCGCAGGGTCAGAGGCCTCCAGCTCCTAAAGAGGCCTCGCACGGCTGGCGGGGTGTTGCCATCATCCCACCCACCGCGTGTGCCTTCTGGTTCCTGGGCTCCCCTCTGCCCAGCCCCGGCCGGCCACGACCTCAGTTTGCCCTCGGCTGTGGTTCCTGGTTCGGCCCCTGGGGAGGTGGCATGTCCCTCTGCCTTCTCAGTAGCCAGCCTCAGGGCTCCCTGGCCCCACTCTGCTCCATTCCAGGGCACAGACATCCTTTCTCCCACGTCCTCTTTGGACTCTAGGCTCAATCTGGACGGGTTCAAGGGCTTCTTTGCTAGAGACTCAGCACTCATTGCTCAGAGGCGTAAATAAAGCCGAGGCAGCACCCCCCAGCCCGGCCCACCCACCCCACCTCTGGGAGGTTCTGAGGCTCCTCCTCAGAGCACTCAAAGGGCTGAGTGTGAGGGGACTGAGGCGGAAAACTCATAAGGCTTGTGGAAACTGAGGAATCACATCTCCTCGGAAGCCTGCACCCGCAGGAAGAGCTGCTTCTCTGGGGTCTCAGGTCATATCCCCTCACCTCCTCCTCCGCCCAGAAAGCATCAACTGGGCTGGCTCTAAGCCAGCAGGTTCTCAAAGAGGCAAAGTCCCAGGTCCTCAAAGAGGCCTGAAGTCCAGACAGGCGCAGACCCCATCCTGCTGATCTGGGAGCTCCAGGCCCACGCCCTCCTCAAGGACCCACACGGCCTGGCGGGCTCCAGGCAGCTGCTGGCCTGGCTGGGCCCTGCCTGTTGCCAGGCCTGGTTGCCATGCACAGACTCCCATCCTGGGTCATCAGAAAACTCCCTGGAGATGGGGGAAAAAACCCTGCTTGTGATCTAAGAGGGTCCTGGCCCGAGAACTCTCCAGCACAGAAAGATGGTGACCAGGGGAGGGAACTTCAAGATCAAGGCCTGATCCATCCTTGAAACTGGGAGCTGGGAATGTGGACCCAGGCTATGCAAGGTGTTCAGGACACCCAGCTTCTGGCATCTGCAGACCCAAACATCCACATCCACTACATACACACCACACACACATACACACACACACACACACACACACACCCCTTGCTAACACAGCTCTTCAATCCACGGCTGCACACCCCGTCCTCCCAGGCTATTGCCCCACCATCCCAGATGGAGGGCTCATAGGCCCTCCTGCTGCTCCTCTCTCTCCACCAAGACCCCCATGGCCTTCTGGAAGAGTCAGTTCAAAGCTCTGAGTGTCTTTTCCCGCTGGTGCTGTTTGTGAGCGGCAGAGGGATGTATGTGTCTGGGGAAATGGTGCTTACACACAAAGCTAGCATACACAGGAGGATGCATCTGAGTATGGAAGAATATAAAACAGCCCGTAAAGCTACAATTTAATCTGCACCGCTCCCACCACCGCAGACACGCACACTGTCCAGCACCACTCGGTCCCAGGCCCTGCTCCTGGCACACGCCCACCAAGCATCCCGCAGCACGGCAGTGGGGAGCAAGCTCAGCCTATGGAGTCAGACAGACCTGAATCCACAGCCCCACTCTGCAGCTTGTTGGCTGTGTGACCTTAGTCACCCTGCTTGCCCTCTCTGAGCCTCAGCTCCCTCCTCTGTAAGGGAAGGATAATGATAGCTCCCTCATAGGCCTGCTGGGAAGATTAAATGAGATTATGGATGTGAAACGCCAGGCACAGGGAACTCAATAAACATTAATTACCACTCACTCTTTCCCTTCCACCCACCCTTGTGCCTTTCATGCATGCAATTGGTAAGTATTTATTGAGTGCTAACTGTATGTCAAGGCTGCTGTAGGCACTGGTGGTGCAAATCCCCTATGCACATCCTCACACAGCTTGTTTTCTAGTCAGGAGACAGCTGGAAGCAAGTAAACAATAAGCAAAGAACAGAGCGAGCGTGATCAGAGCTATGAAGGTGACGTAGTAGAGTTTCACCTGCAGTGGTCCACCTCTGAGAGTGGTACTCTGGAGCAGAGACCCGAAGGGAGGGTAAGAGGGAGCCACGGTAGATCTGGGGGGGAGAGCATTCCAGGCGGAGAGAATAGACAGAAATGCCCAGAGACAGGAACAAGCCTGTTGTTTTCAAGGTAACAGCAAGAAGGCCAACACTCCTGGGGGTTAGAGAATGCCGCGGAGGGCGGTGGAAGAAGAGATGGGGTGGATCAAGGCCAGATCAGATCAAATAGGGATGGTTTTAACTGTGTGTGCATGAGGGGAGGGGTGGTCTAGTCCGATTCTGCACATTTTGGGATCTCTCTCTGGCTGCTGCATGAAGAATGAACACAGGTGAGCAAAAGGGGAAAGCAGGCAGAGCCACCAGGGAGCTACTGTCTCCAGGGAGAGACAAAGAGGGTTTTAAGGACTTACCCTGCCCCACCTCTAACCCCGAAGCCCTCCCCACCTCCCCACCATCTCCTACCCTCCTACCCATCCTCTGGCTCCTCTCTCAAGATGTCTTCTCTGATGACTCCTGACTACAGAGGCCACTTTGCAACTCTTTGTGAGCCAGGTTTCCAAAGGCCACCTCTCCAGGAGACCCTCCCTGGGCCACACCTCTGAGCACCCACAGGACTTGGCTCCTTCCTGGCTTAAAGGATAAACCAATGCCATCCTACCTAGGACTCAAGAACAGCTATGGTGTGATTCTCCTTTGTGTACCTCCCACTACATACAGCACACGGTAGGTGCTCAGGGAACGTACACTTGCAATGTGGCACCTGTCCTTCTCTGCCCAGAGTTTTGCATCCCTCCCACAGTGTCCCCCTGCCTCTGACCTCGCCACTGGATGCTTTGTTTTTGTTAGCAAATATTATTAAGCGCTTGCATGTGCTGAATCTTTCCAATTGCACGTTCATCTTCCCAACTATCCTAGAGACACGGGCTGTTAGAGCCCTACCTTACAGTTGAGGAAACTGAGGTGCAGGGAGAGTAAATAGCTTGCCCCAGGTGGCACAGCCAGCTAGTAGCGGCGGTATCAAATGACAGGCAAGTTGTACTTGAGCCAGAGTTAAAGTTCTGCCTGCTCCACCGGGGTGGTGGGGGAGAGAGAGGCAGAGGTCATGTCTTATTTTTAAAAAAATAAACAAATGGGTGAGTATATCTTGCAAGTTATTTGCACAGGCTGGCCTGGTCTAGGGATTTCTCCATCCTGCCCTCTCCAGGACTGAGCAGAGACTAGACTTGGTCTCAGCATCCTGCACCTTCTTGCTCAACTCCACCCCCAGCACCCAGCTTGAGAGGGGCTTGCCCACCCTCAAGAACTGCAGAAAGTGGAGAGCAGGTTAAAATCCCCTGACCCCCACCCATAGCTGCCGGGCCCAGGCCCTCTGTGAGCCAGCGCAGAGCGGGAAGAGGTGGGCCCAGGGAGCCCACCATCACCAAGCTGCTCCTTCTCTTCCAGGCCTAAAATATCCTTCTGCTTTTCAAATGGGGCAGGGCTTATCTCTCGGTCTTTGTACAGGCTCATCTGTCAGCCCAGAATACCCTTTCCCATGGTGACGCAATGTCACGACTTTTTGAAAATATCTCTGTGTGTTTACTGAGGGTCCCCTGAACCATGAGCTAGCTGAGACCAGAAGCACCCAAGCTCAGCTTCCCAAGGGACAAGGAGGAGGCCAACTTCCCATAGGTTGCAAGTTCCCCAGGTACAGGACAGCAGACCATCCTAGACAAATCTTATAAACAGCGCACTCCCAGGCAGCATGTGCCTTCATGGATAAAGTGGTTCAAGTGCTTAACTTGGAAGGAGGAAGAGCAACAGACAGGAAGGGCCCTCCTCTGGAACACGAGCCATGTCAGGCAGAGCACAGTGGCCCCATCTTGCAGACCCTGACTTAGTCAACATTCCCTTTCCCCTGCCACATGACATTGTAGAATTCATCCTGAGCCCTGCTGAGCAATGAATGGCACCCACAGAGACCCACCTCACTTCTCTCTGTTACATTTTGTCCTGTTAAGACTCAAATATCTCCTCCTGTGTTACCTCCCCAAGCAGAGTTACCTGCCCCCTCCTCTCTGTCCCTTAAACTCATTCATTCAATCATCAAACGTTGGCGGAGCCCCTAGGCATCAGGTTTTGTGCTAGGTCCTAGGACAGAATGATAGATAAGACATGCCCTGCCCTCATACAATCTAGCACCTTCTATGAGCACCTCTCTCCCTTTTTACAAATATCACTTATGACCATATCTAGCTGTCCACTGGGCTGTCAGTTCCTCCGAGGCCGGTACTACAGCAGCTGGTTAAGGATGTTGTCCCAGCACCTAGGACCTTGTTCCAAAACCCAGTGCATGAAGTTATCTGAATAATGGAAAAGGCAAGCCTTTCAAAATCGTGAGGGTTCCATTAATTCAGTTGGCCCCTTTTTATTGATGCATACTTTATTACGGATTGTGCAATAGGCCACATTTCACAATTCCTCATTCCTGGTCCTCCTTTCCAATGGGAAGCCTTGCAGCTCAGTGGA
The DNA here is from genome assembly GCF_048564905.1 of Vicugna pacos. Taxonomy (NCBI): domain Eukaryota; kingdom Metazoa; phylum Chordata; class Mammalia; order Artiodactyla; family Camelidae; genus Vicugna; species Vicugna pacos. The sequence goes on along the minus strand of NC_133021.1, from coordinate 19,023,581 downwards.
GGAAGGTGTGCCCGAGGACAGGGGTGTGCACAGGAAAGCCTGGGGAGATCCAACAGCCAGTCTGTCGGGAGGGGAGGGAACTTTGTTTGCTATGCTCCCTCATGCTCGTGGCCTCCACAGTTCTCTCTGTGCCTCTTTAGAAACATCTGTTTGTCTGAAAACAGCCTACACACTTTGCCCTCAAACTTCAAACTTTTTTTTTTTAATCTCAGTGCATCACAGCAATAGCCTGAAGAGGAGAGAATCATCAAATGGGGGTTTCTTTTCTCTCTTACAGGCCCAAGGGATGAAGAGACTGAAAAGATCCCTTCAGGTTAATTCAGAAATATGAAGACTTCACATTTTCATTTTCAATTAAGTAATTACTGTAGTAATTACTACACTGCCATAGTAATACTTGCTGCCCTCTAGATTAGAAATTTTAAAAAAAGCATTAATACACATTCATTGCTAACTTTTATATAATCTTAGAGAGAGAAAGACCTTTCTCTAAGTATAACACAAAACTGGAAAAGTAAAACATAGACAAATTTGATTACACAAAAATGTGGAACCTCTATAGGTAGAAAAAAAGAGAGAGAGAAAGAAAGAAAGAGAAAGAAAGAATCACAGAATCTAAAGACAAACTCCAGACTGGGAAGAAAGATTTGCCACACTGCTACAGATAGAGAGCCAATGTCCTTCCTATGCAAAAAGTTCTTACAAATTAATAAGAAAAAATATGAACAATGCCATAGAACACAAGAATGAGCAATGTCCATGAATGACAATTTGCACAAAAAGAGATAAAGATAACTAAGAAACATGAAGAGATGATCAATTTCATTTATAATTAAAGAAAATGCGATAATAAGATACGTGATATATTATCAGAATGGCAAGTTTTTAAAAGCTGCTAGAAAGGTATTCAGTGGTTCCTGAACCAGCACATCAGCATCACCTGGAAACTTGTTAGCAAATGCAAATTCTCAATCCTGTACCAGACCTATTCCACCTGAAATTTACTGGATCAGAAATTCTCAGACCTAGAAATCTGTACTGTAACAAGCCCCCTAGGTGATTCTGATGCACGCTAAGATGTAGAGAAGCCAAAAAACTCTCAAATACTATTGATAATATTTAACTGAATATCATTTGGCACTTTTATCAACATAAATTCACATACCTGTTGAGGCACAAAATCCATTCTATAGACTAGACCATTCATGTTAAATTCATACACACACACAATTATTTTATTTAGCTATTTGGGATCACCAAAAACTAGAAGAAGACTAAACAATAAAGGACAGATTGAGTCATTGATGGTAACTTGTGGAATACTATGCAATCATCAGTAAAAATGAGATGAATCACTGTACACCTACCCAGAAAGATGCATAAGAGATATTGCCAAGAGAAAGAAGCATGTTACAGAAGTGTATTTGATATACCTGGAATAATCCCATTTGTGTGAGATAAAAAGAATTTGTGTCATATTTCTACATATGTGTTTTGAAAATCTCTGGAGTAATTCGGAAGAATCTATTAACAAGTGGGACTTGTTAACAAGTGGGACTTGCAGTGGGGAGAGGAGATTTTTCACCATATGCCTTTCTATGCTGTCTGTATTTTTGCCCTGAGGACATACTACTTTTATAGTAATTGAAAAGTAGTTATAACTAATTCACTTAAAACAAAGAGAAAGAGTGAGTAAGAGAAAGAAGCATGGGTGGGAGGTAGACCATTTGGGTAACTGTACCCTGGACTATTCAGATCCCCACCCAGAACCTCAGAGACCTCCATGTGCCTTATCTTCAGCCACCCAGGTTGCTTTGATCAAGAACCACTAAAAACTCTGTTTTACAGAACTGGCAGCCTTCAAAATAAATTACTCATTTAACAAAGAATAAAACCCCACATTGATTAAACAAGGCAAGGGCCTCTGAGATACCTGATTTTCCTTCCTGTCGGCCCATCCCACCCAACTGTGTGTGCTGTGGAATGTTAGCCATTGCATCTCATTTGGTTTCCAGCAGAGCATGACCAGGTTATTTCCATTACAAATTACATGTGAGTGTAAACGCCGGTGTGGACATATCTTGTATTTGCATGTCAGAGTCAATAAAGACGATATTTGTGCATTAGAAGAGACACAGAGGGATGTGAACAGTCTGTGTTGGTGTTCCAGGCCTGATACACTAAGAGTTTTAACTAAGGACATCTCAGGAATTGATAAGAGAATGATGCAGAGGAGTTCAGTTTCCTACCCCTAGGCAGTCCCCCTTAGGAGCCAATGTATTTTATTCTCCCATTCAGCCTTTATCTCCACTTTTGACCAGACAGCCCCCAAATGGGTTCGTTTGAATAACAAATTACGAAAACCCTGATCCATCCATTATCCAATCCTTCCATCCATACATCCTTGGATCTTTTCTTCTATCCATTCATCTATCCAAACACTCTTAAATGTACCCAGCCCATGAATCTACTCATCATCCATTCCCTCAGTCTTTTCATTCAACCACCACATTTCACCTGTATAATCTATCAAGTCAGTCCTTCCATTTATTTATTCATCTTTCCATTTGTTCATCCAATCCATTCACCCATCCTGTCTACCACAGCTACCCTTCCATTTTATCAGCTTGTCAATCAACACCCTTCTTTTCATCCTAGCCATCTACACATTCATCCACCACCTCCATAGAATAGCCCATCCAAATATTCATCCATCCCACATGCCCATCAGTACCATCTCACAATCCATCCCGTCCACCCATCCATCCTACTATCACCTACCATCCTATTCATCCATCCATTCATTCATCCACTCATCCATTCATCAATTGCATCTCTTCATTCCACTCCATAATCTGGACCTGGTTATACTTCTGGAACTGAAGAGACTGGGGAAACCATGGTCAAATGACTTTACAAGGAAAAAAAGGTGATTGAAATCCTGCTACTTTCCTTAAGGCCTACCAAGCTCCATTCACCCAGGACATACTTGAGCAAAATCAATAGCAAGTCTTCATCCAAACCTCACATCCCTCCTCTTTCTTTCATGCCCAGACTCCCCTACTGGTTTTTTTATCAGCTGTGACTTCTAGGTAACAACATGAGCAAAAACGTCCGGCCTGCAACCTCTAGTGCCCATCCTGGGCCCAGGTAACCACGTGCTCCTTTCCCACCTACCCCACCCACACTTTGAACCCTAGCCTAGGGTAAAGCCCCAGCCATGATATTTGTGCTCCTGGCCCAGTTTACTTCTTGGTCTGGCCTAAAACTACTCACAATCCAGTGCCACTCAGCAAGCTTTCAACTGAAGAATGTGTCTTCCAATTGGGAAGACAACACCCTAACATTTAATCAACGCCTTCTACAAGGCAGGAGCTATGTTTAGGCACTTGCTATTTGACATCTAATTTCACCTTAACTGCAATTATTTAAATCAGACAGTCTCAGAGGAGAAACTGAGGCTCAGAGAAATTAAGTAATTTGTCTGAAATCCCACAGCTGCTGAGAGGCAATATCAGAGTTCAAACCCAAGATCTAACTCCAAAGCTTTGACACCTTCTACTCCCATCAGCTGCCACTAAGAGGACAATGTCCAAAGTAACTCAGAGAGAAGAAACTAGAATGACAAGGAAGAAAAAGACTTAATTTCCTAACTGCTTCTCTAACCAAGAAAAGACGATCACGTGAATTACAAGTCATCGTTCATCATGAGTGCTAACTCCGTGTCAGGGGCTGGCCAAAAGCTTTCAGTGGATTATTTCATTAAAAAGAAAGTGAAGTCACTTTCATGATCCTTCTGAGGGTCCCTCCACACACTATGGTTGAACACGCCCCAGATCAAGGTGTCAAGGGTCAGGACAAGGACGTGAGCAGATGTGCACCCTGCTAGCAGACTTATCCACGAGGCAAGCATTCTTATGTTTTTGTAAATGCATCAAGTCCTGCTGTACCACTTACTTCCCAGGTGACTGTAGCCAACTTGCTTCACCTCCCTGAGTCTCAGTTTCCTCCATGGGTAAAATGGAGATAATAAAATTACTCCCGTCTACAGGACTGTCATGAGAGGGCAATTTAGTTTTCAACGTCACATTCTGTTTCACCTTTCTCTTGTTGTTGGCTACTTAGTTTATTCCCATTTTTCCCTGTGTTATAAAAAATGCTATGGGTCTTACACAGAAATGGTTGACTGCAACTCTTGTTATTTCTTCAGGGTAAATTCTTTGAAGTGAAATACTGAGTGCAAACATACGAATATTTTTAAGGCTGTTGATAATGTATTGCTGAGTCGCTTTCCAGAAAGTTTGCAACAATTTACACTCCCACCAGCAGTTTATAAAAGTGCCCATCACATCCTTGCCAGCATTTAGTACTTTTTTCTGGAACAAGTTTTCTATTTCTTTTTACATACACGTTTATATATAATCTTGCATGAATACATTAAGTATCATCGGATTATGCATATTGAGTTTGTAGTGCAATTTTACTTTCCCTTTCTTCACTTGGCTTTTTCTCCCTCACTCCTCCACCTCACCTACCCAAACTACCCACTAGCCAACACACACCCCTAGGTAACCCATATTAACAATTTAGTCTGCATCTTTCCATATTTTTATTCTGGCTCATAAAACCATATACAGACAAAAACTTACTCCCAAATACACATTTACATATATAGTGGAGGTTTGACACTGTGTATCTTTTTAAAACTGGATCATATTATACACACTTCTCGGCATCTTGCTTTTCTCACTCAGTAATAATGACGTTTCAGTTAAATGAAGTAACGTCTACAGCGTACTTAGCACTGCAACTAGAGCACTGAGGATGTATTATTTATTATCGTGGTTGTTGTTTTAAGTTTAAAAAGAACTGGCATCCCTTCTACTGCCATTAGGTTCACGGGTGAGGCGTCTTCCCAGTCTTGTCTGGGCAGGAACAGGATAAGAATAAGACCAGATCACTGCAGTTACATGTGTCCCTTCCACCTTCCCTCAGTCACTCTTCACATTAATTGAGAACCTACTATTCACCAGGGACTGTCCGATGTCTAGAGATAAGCCAGACACAGTTCCTACCCTCCTGAAGCCTACAGTCTATGAGGAAAGTGATAACAATAAGTTAATGTCTCTGATTGATGTACAATCATCACTGAGATAAGCTACCCGAGGGCAAGGAATACAACTCGATTCAAATGATCTAGAGGGAGGGTCCAGGAGGCGGAAGTGAACCTTCAGCTGAGAAGAGCCTCAGTTAATGAGGAGCAAGGGGGCAGGGACAGTCCAGACAGAGGAATCAGTATGTGCAAAGGCCCAGAGGCAGAAGGGAGCATGACTCTCTAAGGACCTGAAGGAAAGAGCAGGCTGGAGGGCAGGGTCTCTGAGCAAAGGCATTGACCCTCATAGGTGAGTAAATGTCTGGAGAACCCCTGCGGCCCACCCAGAGCTTCAAGAGCAAGTTGTCTCCCAATGCTTCCTGTTCCCACTCGATTCAGCAGACTCGTTGCCTTGGCAACCGGGACCTAGCACCAGGCCAGGCCTAGGTGAGTGCTTCATGTACATCATCTCACTGCATCCCTACAAAGATTTTGTGAATTAGGGCTTATTGTTCTCATTTTAGAGATGGGAACTGAGGCCGAAAGAGATGATTCAGTCTCTCATGCAGGCTAGTACCCAGCAAGGCCAGGATTTAAGCCGAGGTCTCTCTGAAGCTCCAACCTGCACTTCTAAGAACACCTCATCGCTGTTCTCCAAGGTCCTGAGTGATGACTTAATAGCACCTCAAATGCTGACCTATGAGATTTCCCTGCAGGGCTGGAATGTGAACTCAGCCAGGCTGGCTTTAGGGTCCAGGCTCATAATCACTTCCCAAGAAGCGGCCCCACCGCCCCCCTCCTCTGACACCTGCCCCTCTCGAGGCTCAATGTGCAGCCCCAGCCACAGCACAAGACACACTCCCTCCACACGGGAGTTCTCCTCTGCTCCTGTCAAGAGCCAGCCCCTTCAGGTCCGGGGGCTCTTCCTGGGATCATGTCCCCTCTTCCTCCCCTGAAAATTGCCTGCTCCTCCTATATGTCCCACCTCCCACGTCACCCACCCACACATAGAGTTGTTTGCTCCACCTTCTGGGCTTCTGTAAGCCTTGGTTCTCTCTATATATTTTCACTCATTCAACAACCAATAAGTAGTCACTGAGCCTCCACTATTCTAGCCTCCACTATTCTAGAGTTGTGCATACCACAGGGGGCAAACGGACAAGCTCTCTGAACTTACTTGAGGAGACAGACAGTAAATGGGGGGAAATGCACGTATAACATATCAGGCAGTTAAAAGGATTATGAGGAGACCCAATGCAGAGTAAGAAAAGGAGGGCATAGCTGTGGATCAGGGAGTCGAGAGGCCTCCCCAAGGAGGCGACCTCTGAGCTGGAGCCCCTGAACCTGTCTATCTGGGGACACAGAGCCCAAGACAAATGACCCACCATCAGTTTGTCTCACAAACAGCAGGGGAGCCACTGCCGGAGCAGAGTAAGCTGGACGAGTCTCAGGGGAGATGAGATCAGGCAGGAAGCCACGGGCAAGGAAGGGGAAAGTACCTTGACTCATTCCTGAATGTGATGGGAGCCACCGGAGGGTTCTGAGCGGGGAGGGGGGGCGGGATGAATGATCTGACAACACTGTTCAAAGCTCTCTGCTACTGGGTTGGCAAGAGGCAAGAGTGGAAGAAGGGAAACTGCAGAGGGGCATCTGCAGAGCTTCAGGCAGAGGAGATGCTGGCTCGGACTCCGGGCGTGATGGAGGTGGCGGGAGGGGGTGGATCTTGGCTGTATTTTGAAGGTGGAGCCAACAGGGTTGGCCGGTGGCTTGACAGTGAGGTGAAGAAAGGAAAAAGGGAAGCTTCAGGGATGACTGCCGGGTTCCTGGGTGTCACACTGGTGCTCCATGTGTGCCTCCCCACGGCAACGTGAGCTCCTCAAGGTGGGAACAGCATCCGTCCACCTCGGCAGCACTGCACAGAGCTAGGCCCATCAACGTGAGCTCTAAAGTGTCCCCGAGCAGATACTCTGCACCCTTCTCTTGCTGTGTGGCCTTCGGGGAAGAGACAGGGGTCATCCTGTCCCAGTCACCCCGTCTGCCTCCAAAGACAGTGGTAAACTTCCACATCTGTGCACATCCAAGAAGTGATGGATTTGAATGATCAGATCAGACAACTCGTTCCTGGAGCCAAGGTCCACAAATGGCTCCTTTCTGACCTCTCAGTCTCTTCTCAGACACCCAGCCCTCTGGAGACAAGAGCCCTGAATTTCAGCTACAAGCACCTTATGGGCTCAATGAAATCTGGCCTTCACAAGGCCCTGGTAAATCTGCTACCATCTTTGTTCAAGGCAGGCAGGGATGACTGTCCCCTTTATACAGATGAGGAAACTGAGGCTTGGAAAATGTGCAGGAGGCGATACAAGATTAGAATGGCCCCTTCCTTCCATTCTTGTGTGAAATGGTACAAAAGGAAGTTAATAATGTGCTGCTCGGCACCATGAGCTTTGGGGTCATCAGTCCTAGGGTTTAATTTAGCTCCAACATTTACCAACCATGTGTGACCTTGAGCCATTAGTAACATCACCAAGCCTCGGTTTGCCCATCTGCAAAATGGGGGAAATAATGCCGTCTATCTTACAAGCCTGTGGTTAGACTTAAATTAGATGGTGCATATAAAATGCTTGGCACCGTGGCTCACAGTAGGAACTGCAGACATGAAGACAATGTTATCACCATTATTATTTAAAAAAAACAGTTTGTGATGAGTGTCAGTGCTGAACCCTCTCCAGAGGTACCAGGTTGTGTGCTGTGGTGGAAATAGCTGGAGAAACACTCAAGAGACCCCACATGGGTGGTGATGTGTGGTAGCAGCAGTCCCAGCTCCATCCTCTACTATATGACTTTTGGGCAAGTCATTTCATTCCTCCAAACCTCAGTTTCTGGTTCTATAAAATGGGAATAACTACACAACCTATCTCAGTGGGGGTTTGTGGCCCAGTGACTGGGTACAGAGATGTGCCCAACACAGAATCAGAATCTCGCAGGCACTCTACTCAGGAAACACATGTTCACCCGAGAGGCAGCCTCAGCCCTTTACCAACACAGCCACCAGGTAAAGAAGCCACCGATTCCTCTTTTCTGTCTCCCTCAGACTGACTCCCACTGGACCCTGCTGGCTCTACCTTCAAAGTACACCCAGGAAGTCATCCCTGGTGGCCCCTGGTTGGATTTCTGTCCTTCCTCTGTGCTCTCCTAATCCCCATCCCAGTCCCGTGCTAAACTCTACTGTGACACACATTACACTGCATTTAAATTACATTTGGTTATTCTGCCCACCCCAGTGGTGATACATTAGAAAGAATGAAAGCTGAGGGGGTGGGGATGGGGGTACAGACACCAGACACCATATATGTCATCACCTCTAGATCCCAGAACCCCACACAGAATCTGGCACAAAGTGGGAGCTCAACATGAAATTGAATGGATGCATGGATGGCTGGATGAATGGAAGGAAGGGAAAAAGCAGGAAGGAAGGAAGGAGAGGGGAGGAAAGAAGGAAGAAGTCTTGGCATTGCTACTGTTATGCTAGTAACTTTCCTCGTCACCCCCCACCTGCTTCTCTTGCTTTGGACCTATTATTCCACTCAAGTTTGGTCCTTCATCTGCAAAGCAAATGTATGGTGCCCGGCCCTAATCGGACATCAGTTTCTATCAAGGAGTTAACCAAGGAGAATCAGGTCTGACTCCATAGCAGATGCATTTTAAACAGCAATCCTATTTCCTAACAATTCATTTGGATGAAGCACATTCTCTGTCTACTCTTCCAGGGGACAATGAAGGGAAAAGAAAAATGAACAATTTATTTTCTTATTTAACTATGTCACAGAGATAAGCAGGCCAGACGATCAATGTCTCAGTCAACATCTCGTCTCAGTCTGGTTAAGGGCTTGGAGAAATCTCCAAGGATGGCTAGCATCTATGGCTGCACCCTAGGTAGGCGGGCTCTGACCACCCCTCCCGGGTGGGACAAGTCACACCTGCCCCAGCTCCCCTCAGCTGCAGGGGATGCTGCCTTGCTCTGGCCCAGATCCACCACGACCAGGTAGGAGAGCACATGCTCGCCCCCACCACCCCCGTCTCCATAGACGGGAGAGAGTTCCCACTCTATGCCCCAAGGGACAAAGTACCGTAGCACACGTATTTCTCCACGCTGGAGGGGAGCGACCTGTCTAACTAGTGAGTTTGCGGGGAGAACCTGGCAAACTCAGCTGAGCCCCACCCACCTTGCACCTCCCTAAACTTAGTTCAACAGGCCTGGCCCCTGTCAGGGAGGCCCCAGGTTGTCTCCTTGTCCCCTTGAATGGGTGGGTAAATTTCTCCTATTCAAGAGTGATGTATTAACAAGCCAATATCCAAAGCCACATTCTCTAATCAGCTCTACCGGTAATGAGCTGACATCTTGATCTCTCCATTTGACTCCTCTTGTGTTCTTCACTCATTTGGTTCCAAACTTGAGAAGGAAAGAAAGGTGTGGCGGGGAGGGGACTGAGGGGGAATCGGACAAGATCAGCGTGCCCTGCCAGAGGTTCCCAGACCCCTAGGGGTCTTCAAAGGCAGTAATGAGAGTTTGTGAGCTATTTTCAATACTTCAAAGAGCCTAACAGAAACTGCATTTACCCACGATCAAAATGCACAGGCAAATAAATGCCAAGTGTCTGTTTTGGGCTGGATCTCATCCCAAGCAGCTGAGGTCACACTGCCGTTCGTCCATTCTGATTGGTGGGATGGAGTGAAGGGCCTCTGGGGGCCCCACAGGCTTGACAATTAAGGGACATTAGCTTCCCCAGCCCTTCTGCTTACTGCAAGAGAAACTTAGCCCCTAGGCAGGGAAGGGGAAGTGCAATGAGGTGGGTTTGGCAGAGTGGATGGGTGTGGTCTCAACCTTAGATAAAGGGAATTCAAGCGAATTCCCAAGAAGATGCTTTTTCCCAGGGCTGAAGATCAGAATCACCCAAGTTAGGAGAGTGAACATTTCACGACCTCAACTCAGACAACAGGTGGGAAATAAAGGCAGGCCGAGGCCGCAAGAAGGTGGGAAGGGGGCTAGGGTGCTGAAACAGAGAGCTGAGAGGCAGAAGGGAGGGGCTTGGCTTTCCATGGGCTGGATGTGGCTTCTACCTCCTTACTCTAGGGGCAGATCTGAAGGAGGCCCGGCTCTGCAGTGAACCTGTTCTGGCCCATCGACACAGTCTCCCGTATCTGTTTCCGGGTGGGTGGGAAGTAGGGGACGAGGGCGGATCAGGGCCAACAGACTGAAACAACTGGCAGTTATGGAGGTCTTTTAGGAATGAAAATGGGGAAAAGAATCCACACCCCTTCTGATAAACAGAGTCTGGTGGAAACGGTGCCTTGAAATACATGTTTCTCGGGAGGAACTCAGAAAATGGGAGAGCATCCCCAGTCGTGACACAGTTGGGCCCCTTCCTCCCACCTCGGCGGTCTCAGCACACAGAGGAGGGGGCGTCTCCCTTCCCCTCTGCTAAGGAGGGCTCGGAAGGCAGTTTTGCCCCTTGCCCTGTCCTTCCTCACCCCCGGTCAGGCCCTGTTTTACCAGCAGGCGGGGGCACTGAACTGAAAGTCAAAGAGTGCCCACCAGATGCCCCCGGTCCTACCTAAAACCAGCAGGTGGATCGGGCCCGTCATTCTCATGCTGAGAGCTGGCCGGGAGGGGGACACCAAGTGTACTCTGCAGACCCTGTCCCAATCCTAATTCTGCAGATGATCCTGCATGCTCAGTTGCCAAGATTTACCCTCACAATGGAAAGCGGAAAGCACCTCGGGGCTCAGACTTGAGCCACGCTCTCCAGCATGGTGGATCAAAGGCTTGTGCTTTGAGGGGTATCAGACACATGCCCGGCTATTAATAAATGAATCAGGACTTTCTCTTCCTCTCAACTAGCACTCCCTGTCCTTATATCCCATCAATCAGAACCCCAGAAGGGAGGGAGTGCTAGGGGCAGGTGTCCTTGGCATATCAGCTTAAACTCCTTCCAAGGCTCCCTCATCCCAAAAGCCTGAGTCTTTGCTGCTTCTTCAAGGGCTGCCAGCTTCTCACCAGTCTCTGTCCTGCCCCGTCCATCCAGAGAGTAAAGCCACTCTCTTTACCTCTCTGACCCAACTATGTGCCACCAACTAGGGGAAGACAAGAATGGATGTGGCAGACCATGCCGTTGCCACTGCTGTTGCCAGAATGCTGGGTCCCACGTGTCCAGGAGCAAAGGGTGGGGCCCGAGCCCCGGCAGCACCAGTGAGGATGAAGGAAGGCTGGGGGGCTATTTGGGAGGTGGAATCCACAAGATTTGATGAGTGAAAGGGAGTGGGTAGGGCTGGAACTCAAGGATGATTCCCAGATTTCTGGCTTAGGAAGATGCATGGAGATGGGTCACAAAAGAATATGAGATGGTCAGATTGCTGGGGTCAAGGGATGTGATAGAGGTGACAACAGAAAGGAAGAATTCAGTATACGGCCTGCTGAGTGTGGGGCCATGGACCACCTGGGTGGTGTGTGGATCCGGAGTTCAGAGGTAAAGTCTTCACCTAAATGCAGGATGTGTGGATTCTTCAGCATTTCAATAGCAGGATAAAGTCACAGGGAGAAATGAATGTAGAATAAAAAGAGAAGTCAGCTAAAGCCGAAGACCGGAAACACCAATAGGACAGCCAGTTTTAAATGGAAGGGAGTGAGGTCAGTGTCAGATGCTGAAGAGGCAACAGGACAGACAGAAGGGCAACAGACAGGCTGCGGCCAGACTGAGAAAGGTGTAGAAGCCAAGAGAGAGGCTTGGATTTGGGAAACAGGAAGTTGCATGGCGCCCTGGGCTGGAGCACTTCCCCCAGAGTGGGGAGTGTGGAAGCCAGATGACATAACGGGAGCTGAGAAATGCACTGGCGGACATTCTCTCAGGAAGCAGGACCGGGAAAGAAGGAGAGAAACGGGGTGACAGCCAAAAGCAGGTGCAGAGCCAAGGAAGGGGTGTTGTTTAGTGTGTTTTTAAGTTGAAAACAAAGTGTGTTTCTGGGCTAATAGAAAGGAAACAGAGGGAGGGGTTAGAGAAATGAGGAGCCAGGATGCAATTACGGCCACAGAGTTCCTGGGTAGCGCAGGGCATGGCACCCTAGAGCTTTCCTACTCAAAGTCAGCAGCAGGGTTCATACAGTCTTAATGTCAATTTTCCTGGGATGTAGGAAACAAGGTTGTTTGGGAGAATAAGTGAGTGAGGCTGCCCCAGAGATGAGAACAGTCCCAAGATGGAGCCTGTGGTTCAGAGTGGCCCAGAGGCAGGGGCAGGATGGATACATCAGGGACTGAGTTGAGGGGGAGAGGCCAGCAAGAGCTGAATCAAAGGAAAAAGAGGAGCAAGGTTGAGTCAGATTAACTTCTGGGTTCAAGATCTGAGGCCTGGGGACATGGGGTAGGTCCAGATATACCCAATCTACCATTCACCACCCTATCTGACCCTAATGTCTCCAGACTAACCAGCTCATTTTTTTAAACTAAGGTGTTAATGGCTAACACTTCTCAAAATATTGAATTTAAACAATGGCTTCCAACTCAAAGATTTCAGCAACATCAGGATCTTCCTGAAACACAGGTTGAGCCAGAGCAGCTATCCCATTGCTCTCCATCAAAAATGTCCACCGCCCCCTTGCCCCCACCTCTCGGCAATCCTTCACCCTGGGAAATCTACCGTCATCTGGCTCAGCAACAGAAAACAGGAAGGAAATCTGCACTGTGTCTCTGCTGCTCAGAAAGTGGCTTCCAGGGAGTTGAACTGGTCCTGATGACCACCTGATGAGCATTCGTTTACTCACTAAATATTGACTGAGCATTGCCACACTCCAGGTACTGTCCTAGGGGCTGAGGACAGGGAGATGCCTTAAAGAACCCAAACTCTTGTCGGTGGGACACGGATTTATGTGGACAAAGGGGCAGGAGAGCTGTGCGCTCAGAGCCAGGCAAACATTGACCTTTATGGACAGAACTGCAAAGCTGCATTTCTAAGAAGCTTCCTGGCAAGACCTTGGAACACACACTGGAAACCATGGGCCTAGTGTTTCCCAAATTCATCTGATCATGAAATCTTTTTCTCCCAGGGCACTTATTTAATAGTCCTTACCTCACTTTCTGAAACCCAAGAAACACTTGGCCAAATGAACGAATGCATGCATGACCCCCTCACCCTGGACTCCCAGGGTCTCGTACTTCCTGTCTGAGCATCCCTATTTGCATAACCGGCCCTTGGCCTCTGTTGCCTGTGGAGTCCCTGGCTCCGCACAGAGACCACAGACTCCCTAAGTGTCCCTCCACTGGGCTAGGGTGCCTCCCCTGGCGGCTGGGTCCTGCTTCAGCCAGGACCAAACTTGGAGTCCTCGGCCCCACCCTTGGGGGCTTCCTCCCCAGTCTCTCCTGACCCTGCCGGGCAGACATGCCTCAGCCTGCCACCCCACCTCCGTCCCAAGATGCCAGCTGCCTCCTACGACAGGTCCCGGAAAAACAGCATTTCAGTGCTTTGTGTCTGCTCTTTGAGTATTAAATCTGGAATAATAGGAGTTAGGACACAAGGGAGTGGAGGATAAGACTCCCCTGAGTGCCTTGCTTTCTGACCTATCAAATCAGAGGTTGGTGGAAGGACGCAGTGAATCAGGAGCTCCAAGCTGTCAGGCCCACCCTGACCCACGGGCCTTCTGTTAAGTGTGCTGAGCAGTTTAGGGATGTGAATGTGGGCTCGTGGGGCTAGTACGTTTCCCCAGTCTCCTCTGGGGGCTGCCTAATCTCAACAGCACTAATCTGGTCACCTCTGGGGTCCCAGCTCCATCAGGGCAAGGCTGAGAGGAAAGGAGCAGGGAAGGGGAGCAGGGAGCCCTTCATCTGTTGATTCTTGGGCAAGGTCAAGACCAGGGTCATCACAAGGTGAGCAGAGGAGTGGATGGTTGAAGGTCCATCTCAGACCTGGGTGCCTAAGAGGTTCGTGGACAGACCTACTGTGAATTATAATAATAACAGGAACTTGTTAGAGATGCAGCCTCCATACCCTGCTCCTTGACACTCAGATCCAGAAGACCAGGGGAGGACCCAGGAATCTATATTTATAACCGAGAAACCTGGGTACAGAGCAGGTTAAGGCTGTGGGCTCTGGAATCAGGCTAGGTTTAAATCCAGACTCTCTCCCTCCCTGGCTATATGGTCTTGAGTGAGTAACTTAATCTCCTTAAATCTCAGTTTTCTCAACCGCAAAACGATCACCTTCTTAGGAGTGTCACAGGTTTAGGGAGGGGAATGTGCAGCTCTCAGCATGAGGTCTGAGTGTTCCCTAAATTTAGGATAACCTCCAGCTTCCAAGATGATGATTCAGATGCAGGGAGATGCAAACTTGACATCCCCCAAACACAGCTCTCTGCCTTAAGCCTTGGCCCAGGCCACTCCCTCTGCGTGGGACCTCCTACCCACATGTTACCTGCCTCCAAAGGATGCCTACTCACTCTTGGAGTGAAGCCTGTCCTGCCACCCCTCCCCCTCTTCTATTCCCTTCGAGTTCCCATATAACTGTCCTTGGGGAGGCACTTGGTTTTACATGGTATTTGTATCCCTGACCCTCAGGCCAGGGCCACTGCGCTAGGTGTTCAGTGAATGTTGCAATGACCCAGCCCTCTGGCCCTAAGATGGGAGTAGCTGAATGCCTTGAACATTCTCCCGATTCACAGAGCTGCTGGGCTGAAGCCTGGTTAATGGAAAGGCATGGAGAGGGTAGGTCCTAGGTGAGGAAGGGGTGGAGGCAACAGGGTCAAAGCTCAGGAAAAGGCTCAAACTGATGGTGAGGCTGGGGGTGGGGAGTGAAGAGTCCTGGTACCGGGGAAGTAACAGCACAAGCAGGGAGCAGAAGATGACAGGGATGGGAGATAGATGGAGAGGCTGGGAAAGGAAAAGAGAGTGAAACAGAGGAGGTAGAATGACCAAAACGTTGAGGGGCACCTGGACCAGGCAGAATACAGCAGGTCTCCCCACCAGAAGATATGTTGGAATGGCTTGTGGAGTCATCTCCAAGCAGGTAGATTAACAATTTTTATTTCCTTCCTTGAAGAAAGCTGTGGGATGTTCTCACTGAGGCAGGATTAACAGAAGTGTGACTTACAATCCCGATGTGTGGCGGGGGTTTCAGGGATCTTTGACAGTTCTATCAGATGTTTCACCCTCTCCGGGAAGGCAGGCGACTGGGTAGGAAAAACGAGGAAGGAAGAGGATGCCTTCATCTCCTTCTGGCTGACCTCTCCCCATGGGCTCCAAGCACCCACACCCAGATCTGCCTTCCCCAGCAGGGCCCTCACACACACCCTACCCTCAGTGTCACCTTGTTCCTTCAGAGACCTGCACCCACCAACCCAGCTGATCAGGTCACACTCCTGCTCCAAACCCTCCAGACTCCTCATTGTCTTTATTCAGATAGCAGACCTTCATCACACTGAACTTCTCCCAGACCTTGAACATGACTTGCTTCCACTCAACCAAGAGCCTGTGTAGATACGTTTCCATTGTAGGAATACCTCCCCTGCTACCTCTCTCCATCTGCTCTCTGCTGTCTACCCCACAAGTCTCAACCTAAACATCACTTGCTCTAGGAGCCCTCCCTGACCCCTTGAGGCTGGATAGTTACCCCTCTTTCTTTCTAATCATGGCAAAGTATAAATAACATAACAGTTACTATTTTTAAGTGTACAGTTCATTGGCATTAAGATCATTCACGTTGTGCAACCATCACCACCATCCATCTCCAGAACTCTTTTCATCTTGCACAACTGAAACTCTATTCATTAAACAAAAACTCCCCATTCCCCTCAACACCCCCAGCCCCAGAAACCAGCGTTCTTCTTTCTGACTCTATGGATTTGACTACTCTATGTACTTCCTATAAGTGGAATCATACAATATTTATCCTTTTATGACTGGCTTATTTCACTTACAACACCTTCAAGGTTCATCCATGTTGTAGAATGTAGGATCTCCTTCCTTTTTAAGGTTGAATAATATTCTACTGTATATAGATGCCACATTTTGTTTATCCTCTTATCCGTCAATAGACGTTTGGATATTTCCACCTTTTGGATATCGTGAATAATACTGCTATGAACATGCGGGCAGTTGCCTCTCTTACACACCCTTATCTCTGAAGCTTGTCTATGGTCCCCAGTGCATCTGGGAGCTCAGACCCAGCACAGACCCTCCATAGGTGCCTGCAAAAGGACTGAGTAATCCCTCACAGTCTCCAAATGTGGCGCCCATCAAGTAATCAATTTGTACTTTAACTGGTACCTTCTGAAAACACAGGGCCTTGAGCCAGAAGAAAGACATCCTATAGGATTTGGGAGCCCATATGGACAGGAAGACTCTGGGACTCCTCAAAGTCCTCCATACGGAGAGCCAGTCCTGTAGGAGGGAGAACCCTGGTGGGCCTGGGGACCCACCCTCCTCCTTAGCTCATCAGTACTCCCATATGTCCTGATTTCTGCCTTCCACAGAACGTTGATGGATCTGACAACATCAAAATGAAGCATTTCTGTCCAAAGAAAGACATCATAAACAAAACAGATGACAGATTGGGAGACATTCTTTGTAACCTCTAAAATTGACAGAGGGCAATATCTGGAATATAAGAGGAACTTCTGCGAATCGACCTCAAATTTTTGTAAATTAGAGAGGAAGTCCAATTTTAAAATAGGCAAAGAAGAGGGACGGGTATAGCTCAGTGGCAGAGCACATGCGTAGCATGCATGAGGTCCTGAGTTCAATCCCCAGTACCTCCATTAAATAAACAAACAAACAAACCTAATTACCTACCCCTCCAAAAAGAGCAAAGAATATGAATAGGCAATTCGCAAAATGAGAAGCTCAAACAGCTAACAAGAATACAAGAGATATTCAAACTTATTAGTAATCAGAGAAACACAAAATAAAACAAAACAATGAGATGGCACCTTAAACTTATCAGAATGGCAAAATTAGAAAGGTGGACAATATAAGATACTGGTGATGAATGACATGGGGAGACAGAAACTCTCGTGCACTCTTAGTGGAAATGAGCCCTAGCTCAACCTTTCTGGAAAACATTATGGTAGAACTGGAAAATCAGCATTAACCCAGGGATCCCAATCCTCCACTTGTATAGCCCAGTTATTCTCACACAGGGTCCCAAGACAGCACGAACAAGGATGTTCTTCAGAACATCATGCGTAGCTGGGAGGAGCTCCAGACAAGCCAGGGGTCTATTCCCAGGGGAGGGGATACACAGAATGTGATGGATGCACAACTCAATGCAATGCAGGACTAGACACCGACAAGGAGCAGGGCTAGATCTCTTAAACCATAGTGCTAAATAAATAAAGCAAGAAATTAGATGAAATTTATAGTTTACTATCCTTTATGTAAATTCACATAGGCACACAAAACAACCCTACATATTTCATAAAGATCCATGCATATTTCAAGATACATATAATATTAGAGTGGCTACCGATGGGGAAGGCAATCACAATCTTGGGGTTGGGGATAAAGGGAAGAAAAGTTTTCAAATAAAATAAAGAGAGGAGCCTTTTGTAGACAGATGATCATAAAGTGTCATGCTCAAAAAAAAAAAAAAAAAGCAGAAAACGAAAAACACCCAACAGTGTCTTCTACATGAAGGGGAAAACTATCCTTGTAATATTTTCCTCTCTCCATGTTGCCTGGAACAAAACGACACAAGAGATGTGAGTCCCAGTGGTCCTCGAACACAAGGAGTTTTCATCTTACTAGAGTTCAAAGGCCTCAGGGCAAATCTTGTCCCCTGGATGGATGTGTTAGTGAAAGTGAAGTCCCAGCAGTCAGCTCCCAGAGACTGGACTCAGTGATGCTGCCCCGGGTGGCTGGGCGGGGAGAGGGGAGGCTGCAGTAGACGTCTGATGGGTGGTAAATGGGAATTGTTTGTATTCTTTCTTTCAAGTTCTCAGGATCAGCCACTTGGAGGGTAAGAATGGACCAGGGCCAGGAAGCTCAGCCAGTCCATCCTCCCTCACCCACTACCCCTATGCCCTGAAGCCTAGCCAGGCAGGCTGTCTACAGAAGTGGGGAGATTTGCATCCCTGGAATGTCAAGCCAGCCTGGCCACTGGGCAGGATCTCCCATTGGATGGATCTTAGACTAGTGACCTATCCTAAAATCTCTGGATCCTTTTTGTCTTGTTGATTAAAGAGCCTCTAAGTCCAGCATTACACAGACAAGGTGGGTATTATTATCCCCATTTTACAGGGAAAGAAATGCAGGCCCAGGAAGATGAAATGAGATGAAGAGGCATGGCCAAGGCTGGAGGACTAGTTTCCCGACTCTCAGGTCAAATTTCAAGACATATATCAAAACATATCAGAACATTTTCCTTCCAGCCATGGATCTGCTGTGGGTCAGCCCTTCTAGGACTGCACCAATGACAAGGGCCAGGGAAAGAGGGCTACACAGGTCCCTGGGAGGAGGGATGCCAGCCTGGAGGTGGCAGTTTTCAAGCTAGGAACATTTTACCATGGATTGAAAATGAATCATTAAACTTTCACCTCATTCTTATTGCCAAGTAACGTGCCAGACGCCCACATATCATCACTGAGCCTCACCCAATCTCTCAGCCTTTCTCCATGCTTGACTCCTACCCCTGACATGACGATGGAGGGAGCAGTGAGGGTCAGTAGGTGCTAAGTAAGATTCAGGCTGGGGTGGGGAGTCAGGCAGCAACCCACAGACGAACCTCCAGGGGCCTGAGTCAACCCTACCACACTTGCTCATCTCTGGAAGGACCATTAATCATCCTGCAGAAAATGTCTGCGCAGTCTCTGATAATACACTTGTACCTCAAATGGTCTCAATTCCAAAGTCTCTGCTTTCTCCCTTTTAACTCACAACTGTCACACTTGCTTACTTTCAATCAATAAATAGATGGAGCTCCTTAATAATGGACCTTATTCTATTTTCCATTTGAAAACCAAGAAGATGGACACACAATTTTTTGAGGTTTCTGGATGATAACTGCACTTAATTGAGTATAAATGGGACATGGGCAGGGAGGAAGGAGGGCTATTTGTGCCTCAATATGAGCTCTTTTTTCTGCTCCAGACCACACGGGAGATTCTCAAATCAATTTTAAGAGTTATCCTGTTATTCTCAGTAGTTTTAACTATACATACATTATTTTTAGCATCATGAGAGTTGCTCATAACGATGATTTTCAAGGGTAGGACTGACATCTCCTTAGAGATCAATTCAGTTTAAAACTTTCCCACAATACAGAACCAAACAGGTAGAAAGGGAAAGGCAGTTTCCAGTGGGAAGACTCCTCCAAAGAGGGGGCCACGGAGGTGAATCCCTCCACCACCCAGAGCTTTGCTTTCTGTGGGCACAGGCATCCCACCAGCTCTAGGCTGGGCACAGTGCCCTTCTCTGATGCTGGGCTTGTCACGAGATGCACTGGGGCTCCTGGCATGTGCCTGGCATACTTCTCTGATAGGGTTCATGGTGGTGGCTACACAGGACTTCTAATTTCTCCCTGAAGAATGACCCTCAACAGCAGGAGAGTGGAGTTGCCAGTATTTTAGGATCTACACTGGAGCAGGGACCAAGGGCTACCCATCTGCAGGAAATTTCACAGTTCAGGCAAATAAGGAACTGGGGGATTCTGGGAAGGAAGATGCAGACATTACAATAATGTAAAGCAGGTTAACTTATTTCTGGTGCCCTTTTTCATTTCCCATCTCCTCATGGAGCCCACTCAACTGGCTATATCATCCCACCATATCTCCCAGTACCCCATCCCAATTCACCCACCCAACCCAAGCCACCCCCATACATCTTGACTTACCCCCATCTCACCCCATCCCACCACAACACATTCACCTCCACTCCACCATATCCCAATTGCCATTCCACCCCAACCCAACTCCCCCATCCCATCCCATCCCAGTCCATTCTGACTCATTCCTACCCGACTCCAGTCCGTCCTATCGTAGTCAGTCCCCTGAATACTCTAGATCTCACCTTCTCAATCCCACCTCCAGGCATATTTTACTCAGTCCTATTCCATTTCATTCCTCTACCCACCTTAGTCCATCCCAATTCATTCTATCTATCCCATCCCAATACATCCCAATCCACTTTTGGTCTCACCCCAACTCACTCCTTCCTACTTGATCTCAGTCCACCTCGTATTACCCTATTTCTCCAATCCCACCCCATCATCTTCCATTTCATTCCCTCCTCTCCAATCCCCTGCTTGGCCAAAGTTCTCATTTGTGATTGTATATAGGGCATCACCACTCTTCGTGTCATGTGAAACTACACAAGAAAGCCAAAGGGCCCCAAAGATCTAAGAGCTAAGTGTGTATTTGGGTGGGACAGGAGAAAAAAAAAAAAACATAGTCTCATCTTTAAAGGTAGGGTATGAAAAGGTAGGCAAGGGGGTTGAGCTCCCAAGAATCCAGAAAGAAAACAAATATGAGTTTCACGCTTCTCTTAATATACAAGAGCCAGGAAAGAGCTCCAAGAACCACGCCATCATTCTCAAGTTGAGAAACGCCCACACTGCAGAGCCTACTGTGGGTCCAAGGGAAAGCCAAGTTCTATTCAAAGCCAGTGAATCCTGAGACAGTGTCTCTGTGAGGTGGAAAACTCTGAAACAATTCTCCATTTGCAGGTTTCACCCAGATGTTCCCCGGCTGTCGTGAAAAATCTCTGCGGCAGGCAGAGAGGAGGGCTTGGAGGCCGTAGCTCACTCAGAGGGAAACCCAAGACAGGCAGTGTCAGTGACATACTCCCACCTCTAGGGGGAGCTAGAGGGCACTCCCTGTTTACCCCTCTAGGAAGAGGAGCACAGGCAGTGGGTGAGTTGGCCAGGTTCTAAGGGATCGTGTTTTCAGTGGGAGGAGCAAAGAGGAAAGACTCCTGCTGATGCATATGGTGGCATCTTAGAGTGACATAGAATTAGAGCTTTTCCTCTTATAATTATAAGAGGCTGCTGCAGAAAGCAAGTGGGCAGTAGGAGTAGCCGCAGTAGTAGAGGCAGCATCTAACACACCCTGAATGCAACGTTTTTCATGAATTAAAAGGATGGACCCTAGAATCAGGTAGCCCTGAGATTCAATCCCGCCTTCTCTCCTAGCTTCGCTATAACCTTGGCCAAAGGCTTAATTTCTGAGCCTCAGTCTCTTCAAATATGACATCATAGTGCTTGCATTGTTGTGAGAACTGAATGGTCATGTCTATAAAGCACTCAGCCAGCACTCAGTAAAGGAGAGCCATTGTTAGTCATATGCAGAAGGACCTAGTCATGTGCCTCCCACCTGGGAGATGCATGCCCCTTCACCACTGCCCTCTCCTCCGAGCCCCTTGCCTTGGGAATGCCCAAGAGGGCAGTCAGAAGGGAAGGGAGCCTGGGGCTCCAAGAACCTGCCTGATTCTTTCAACAGGTGTTTATTGAGTGTCTGCTATGTGCTGTGCTCCGGGCCACCCTGCTCGCCGGAGTTCATAGAGTCTCAGGGAATAAAGGTGGGCATTGTCTCATTCAGCTTTCCCATACATCCTGATGAGTTTTACAACACGAGGAGTTTGCCACCCTGGGGAGTTGTGAGAGCCCACAGCAGAGTTCGGCTGAGATGCGTGTTTAGGACTTGAAGCAAATCAAGGATGATTTTGCAGTCACCCCACAAGAGCTGTGGGGGAGATGGATGGGCCACGGCTGCTTGAAGAGGTAGAGGTTTGGGATCCAGGCCTCAAGGGCACAAAAGCAGCACAGCAGAAGTGATGGGGGCAGTCCAACGAGAAAAGCGGGACCGAGACAGGCAGCCTGGGGGCAAATAAAGAGTCCAGGACTGTAGCACCAGCTGGATCTCCTTAGAAATCAGATAACAATGTGATTACCAGTAGAGGATTCAGGATCAGGCAGACCTGGCTTCAGTCCCTGGCATGGCCACTGAATGGTTGTGTCACTAAGTTATATGTTCTCTCTGAACCTATTTCTCCGTGTATAAAATGGGGACAATAATATTGCTAGCATCACCGGGTTGCTGTGAGGACTGAGTTAATACATGCAAGTGCTTGGGACGGTGTCAGCACACGGTGAGAACTCAGCGCACATCAGCTATTAGTGTTACTCCCCTGGGAACCCGGACAGCTTTCTGAGCAGGGAGAGTGGAGAGGAATGTTGTGAGGGCACACAGACCTCCTGGCCTCAGTCCTTTGTCCTCAGTGTTCCTGATCCAGCCCCATCTTCCACTTAATGGGCACATTCAATAGGCATGTTCTGGGCGTGTTGCACTTCTGATTTCTAATCCTTTCCAAAATGCAGGGATGACTAGTCCCTTTTGTGGGTGGGCAACCTGAGCTTTGGAGAGGTCTGAAGATCAGCTACTTTTCCAACAAGGAACATCTGACTCTGCTGAGTCATCAGATTCCCTTAATCCTGATGATGTGACAATGGTGTGTGAAACAGAAGCAGGTGAGACTCGTAAGGCAAGGTGGTGTCGCTGAAGCCACCTGCTGGACTCTCCTGCACACACCCAAACCTTGTAGTGGCCGAGCCCCAGCCATCTGGTTCTCCAGGGCCCTTACACATCATGTTAGCCTCACCTTCAACAAAGCCACACAGTCACCCCAGATATGGTCAACACTCTGCTGTAGTCAGCTTATTTTTTAAAAAAAAAAACCATAAGCCCACAGCTCAACTGCAGATGAAAAATGGAAATTCAAGTCCATACACTGGTGTTTTTCCTTGGTGGAGGCAGGTGTATACCCAGGGCTTGTTGCTGCACTGGTTCTAGAACCTAAGATGCTATCTTACCAGTCTGTGGCATTTGGTCCTGGGGCAGGGGTGGAGGAAACAACTGGGGATCAGGTGCCTTTGTCATCTCATTACTTCGGCAAGTCATCTGGCTTCCTTGATCCCCAAAACTCTTGATTTACATTTATCAGTCCCTAGAAAACTGTCCAAGAAAAAATATATTTTATAAATCATCTGCTGATTTAACCACCATCTATCAGGCACCAGTTCTATGCCAGGTCCTGAGCTGGGTGCTGGAGATACCAAAAGAAATAGAGCACTGTCCTTGCCTTCAGGAAGCTCACGGTTCAATCTGCGAGGCAAATAAATAACTACTTTGAATACAATTCAACCAGTACTGTCATCAGACACTGGGGATGGTCAGTGCTCTTGTTTGTAAGAGACCTCCAGAAACAAGCAAAGCAGGGAGGGTTTTTTTGCTGTTTTTTTTTTTTTTTAAGAATTTGGTATTTGACTTTTTTTGAAAGCAATGAAGTGGTTAGCATGGGAAAAATCAGAACTTTGTCGGAATTCCTTATACTTACAGTTTAATATTGCCTTTGTTTTAAATGACTTATTAAGGAAACGGGGAGCATAACAACCTTCTCAACGCTCAGAGCTTCTCAATCCAGAGAAAAGTAGCGAGGCTTAAAAACAAGTAAGAGAATGAAACTGACAAAACTTGACGGCCACTTGATAAGAAAGGAGTTGAGGACAACCCTAAGGTTCCTGGCTGGGTAACTGGGCGGCTCCAGGTACCACCAGCCTACGTGGGGGATCCTGGAGGTTTAGGTGAGGAGCTAATGAGTTTGCTTTGGAAGGGAAGCATCTAGGTGAAGATATCCAAGAGTCAGCCGGATATATGGGCTGTTTAGATCCAGAGCTTCCGTGGGCTGGGAAGCCAACAGACATATATCAGGAGAAGCATCTTGGCAGGAGAGATCTGTCTGGAAGCTTCAGAGTGTGGAAGTGGAAGAAATGGACCTGGATGAGCTCACCCAGAGAGTGGTGAAAGGAAATAAGGAAAAGCATAAGGAACGGAAAGGTGCAGGAAACCACACTTTCAGGAGGGAGTAAGTGCTACTATTAGAAACTGGGAAGGAACAGCCAAGAGGCAGGAGAACAATCAGCCAAGCACGGTGTCCCAGAAGCCCAAAGAAGAGAAATTTGGAAAGAAGTAATCCAAATTGTTCACGGTCACAGATAAAGGAAGAAAAAGAAAGAAAAAGTAGGTGGCTTTGGCAATTAGGATGGTCACCCATGATCTTTCCTGGAGAGTTCCAGTTCTGGGGACAGAAGCCAGAAGGCAGGGAGTGAATAGTTGCAGATAAAGCAAGTTGAAGACCGCTTTGAAGGGAGTTGACTTGTAAAAGAGAAAGAAAGATGGGATGATAGCCAAAAAGGTCAATAGGGCCAAGCAGTCTGGTTGGCCTGTTTTCTATTAAAGATTAAGTTGTTTATAAGCCAAGGGGAAACAAAAGAAGGGAGAGCAGGTCTCTCTCGGGAGGCTGGGGGTGGGACACAGATGAAAAGGGTAAGGAGGCTCCCCCTTTCATATCCTATATTCATTTTATCCAGTCTTCACTGGCCAAGGAAGGGAGATGGCTCAGTCCTGAGTGTCTCTTAAAGTCAACAGTGTGGAGAGAACACAAAATAAATGTACTTCCCCCTCTAATGTGCCAAATCTTGCTGTCATCTGTCACCAAGTCCGTTTCCAAATCTCTGCTGCTTGCAAGGCCAAACAGCACATCTATATGCAGGAAGGGTTTAAAAAGAAATGCACTGCAAGCATGGGAAGCCAGAGCAGGGAAGCCAGAGCAGGCCCACCAGAGAGCAAGGACTCTCTCCCCCAAGGCACTCTGCATCCCCAACCCCAAGTTCTCTGCTGACCAAAGAGCTGCAAGCCCTTGGACCTCTACAAGGCAGGATTCCAGCACAGCCCAGCAGTGTGCAAGCTCTGGAGAGTCGGCCCTTTACTTTCCCTGAGGGCATGACATACCCAGGGGGCAGGGACAAATCTAGCCAGAAAACCAGTTGGATGGTATTAGGGGCAATCTCAGGTCTGCTAAGCCAGAGCAGGGTCCACACCTGGACAAACGTCTAAGAGGCCTCACAGCCGGTAGCAGCGGTACCCCCATCGCCCATGTGACAAGTCTGGGTGACCAGCGGCGTCGTTAAGAGTGCAGCCACCCAGTGGGTGTGGGTGTGCGCGAGGCCTGAGCTCCGAGGCACGCGCACCGCGGGCGCCCCTCTCTGGGTATCGGCGGCTATGACTCTTAGCAGAACCTGAGAAAGTCCGGTCAAGCAAGGATGGGAGAGCTAGGGCTGGCTCAGGGCGCCCTTTCTGACCAAAAACCTTAACATCTCCGGCCAAGTTGCTGGCGACACGGTTTGCGGGGACGGGTTCACAAGATCCTGGAGCCCGGAGCAGACCGAAGAGCTCGCCAAGGAAGGGTCGCACTTTCCAAAAAGGGAGCCCTGGGAGGCCCAGGTGGCTGAGGCGCTGAGGCCAAGCCTTCAAACGTTCAGTCAGTGATTTTAAAAAACTAAATAAATAAGTAAGTAAATTTTAAAAACCAACACGACTCCAGGCCAGAGGCGCCCTAAGTCCAAGATTGGGCAGCAGGTGTTACGGGTTTTCTCTCCTAGTGGGTGTCAGCCTCCGTGCTAAATGAAAATGCGGCCCCAGGCATCGCCCGTTGGACCCGTCCCCACCCGGAAACACGGAACTTTCTAGGCTGTGGCTAAGAGCCGAGTCTCAGAGGCGTGCTGGGGATAAAGTAGGAGGGCACCAGACAAGGCCAGTGGTCCCCAGTGGGGACTGGGTTCTCTCGAAGGTCCGCGTGCCTTCGCAGTCCGCAAGCTGCAGCCAGACATCGGCGAAGTTCCGGGACTCCCCGCACCCGCCGGGCCTGCCCCCCTCCCTGACCCGGTCGCCGGGAGCAAGTCCCACCGTCCGCGCCGCCGCTGCAGCAGCCCAGGCGCTCGGCTGCAGCAGGGCGCGGGAAAGGGCACTTTGGCGCGGAGTGAGAACCGAGGGGAATGTGGCGGCGCGGGGCCTGGCGGCGACACTCCCTCCTCCGCCCCCGGGCACTACCCCCGCCCCTGCCTGCCGGTCGCTCCGCACCCTCCAGCCCCCACCTGAGTCCTCTGGCACAGCATGCTCGGGACCCCTACCCACCTTACCCCCTCCTAGCCCAGAGCGCCGAGGGAGGGGGACACTTGGGGAGAGGGGTGGCGGCCGCAGTCTCCGGGCGGCTCTGACGGGGGCGCGGGGCTTCAGTCCGGAGAAAATGGGCGGGGGCAGGGAAGGGCAGACTCTGCAGACGCGGAAATGGGGAGGGGGAGCGCCATTCCTCTCCAGCACCCAGGACGTGCCAACCAGGATTGGGAGGCGGGGAGGGCTCCAGGAAAGTTTATCGGGGAAAAGCCTAGCGCCTTGGGGGCTGGGAGGCTGAAGAAACTGAAGCCACGGTCCCAGTGCCCCGCAACCCCGGGCGGGGATGTCTCTCTCCCAGGCCCCCACACCGGCCGGAACCCGCCAAGTTGCGGCCGGGGTTGTGGGTAGCAGTGAGAGTGAGGGTGGCGGTGAGGACAGTTGAGGGTGAGGGGAGAATGGGGAGCGACAGAGGCGAGGATGAACAGGAGGGTGGGCGTTTGGGAGGGCGGGAGGTTAAGGGGGAGGGCGGAGGAAGGGACAGGGACGGGGTCGGAGATGAGTGGGCTTGGGTGGGACCCGCGGTGGCCGCCGGCTCTCCGGCGCAGCCGGACTTACCCGCGGCGGCTGAGGCGCTGAGCAGCCCCCAGCCCAGCAGCAGCGGCGGCGGCGGCGGCGGCGAGCGGCCCCAGGGGCTCCCTGCGCCCGGCACGAGCGCCGAAATCCCGGCTTTGCCGCGAGCCCTCCCCGCGGGGCAGCCGCAGCGCCCCGGCTCCCGTCCCCGCGAGCGCGGCATGGCGCGGCCGGCAGCGCCGAGGGAGAGGCTCAGTTCGCCGCTGGGGAGAAAGGAGGTCAGGAGAGCTCTGGAGCTTTTTTCTGCTCGGAAAAAATCCCGGTACTCGGGAGCCCTGAGCTTCTGCGGCTGGAATGAACCAAGTGTCCGCCCGGCCGGGGAGAGGCGCGCTGCGCTCTCGGAAATGACTCGCTCCAATCCCGCTTCGCGGGGTTCGCGCCGAGGGGCGGGGCGGGGGTTGAATTATCCCCGGATTAATCACTCCGGAGCCGCTTCTCCGCCGCTCCAAATGCTGCGGGTGGAGGCGCAGGAAAGGAAAAAAATATTGGGGGAGGGTGTTCCTCTTCAGAGCCACCTCCACCTCCAGACAAACCACAAATTACATCTAAAGGGTTCTTTATTCCTGTTTGTTTTACAATTGACCAGTTTCTTTTAAGTTCAGTCCTCTCGTTTCCATTTATAAGATCACCCATTAATACACCCCCCCGTACACACACACGCGCGCACACACAGTGATACTGACACACAGGCACTCACACACACACATACACACACGCCTCTTCCACGTTTGGAAATTTAAATACTGTCTCGGGAAAGGTAACCAAAGAAGGAGGCGGTTCCCCAAGTCACGGTTCTTACAAGCTGATCTTGGGTGGTGGCTTTGAACTTGCAATCTGGGCCGGGGGGCGATGCTTACCAGCCCCTGTTGGCAGTAGCCTCCTACCCCATTCGAAGAGTAGGATCTGTGTGCTTAGAGTAAGGATTAAGAACGGGAGGGTGGGGTGGGGGTGGAGGTGGGGGTTCTCATTGGTTCGGCTCTGTAAGCTTCTTGCCCTACCCTAAGGCAAAACCTCGGGATGGAGAGAGGAGAGCGTGTGTGCGCTTGGGTAGGGGGTGGGGATGGGGGTGGTAGATGAGGTTGGTGGAAGGACGGTGGAAGGACGGTACAAGAGTAACTTGTACAATTTATCCTCAAAATTAAATAACTGGGCCCTGCTTCTTCTGTCTTACCCTCCCCCTCCCAGCCATGGCCCCAAAGCAGACGAGTTTTGTTCCAATGGCGTGAGCCCCTCCCCACCTCTTTCTAGTCGCCGCTGCCGCCAGGCCCCAAGGACTCAGAGTCGGTCCCCACCCCATCCCCCACCCCAACTCGGTCGCCGTCTCCGTCTGGTCTCTCCTAGGCTCCTCTGTCAGTCACGATGGCTCCTTCACTGTCTACGCTAAACTCTCGGCGGAAGAGAACAGACGCTGCTGGGTGGGGGAGGAGGGGTATCGCGGGGTCGGGGGTTGGGGGGACGCCGAGGGGCAGGGCCTTGGGAGGAGGTCTCCGCCTGCGCGTCCCGCGGCGGAAAGGCGCTAGCGGGTGAGCACCCACCCATTTGCCCGAGGCACCGGGAGAGGCTGCGCTAGGGGCTTAGCGGCGTTGGTAAGCCGGAGCTCTGGTGTCCTCGAGCCCAGGGGGCAATGGTCTGTGGTCGGTGGGGCCTGGGAATTTCCGGGAAAGAGCACAGAAAGGGCTCTGGGTTTGTCGACCCCGAGTGGGGAAGGCGGTGGACAGGGCCGGAGGGGTAGACGCTTGTCCTTTCTCCCCAAGAAGAACTTGCCCCCTGGAGCCACGATCTTCCAGCTTCCATGATGCCCGTCTCCTTCCTCCACCCCAAGTTGTTCAGGCTTCCCTGTATGAGCTCATCCCGCAGCTGGGGAGCCAGCCCGGTGGCCCCGGGCCGGTGAGCTTCCTCAGAACCGTCCGGCCCCCTCCCCACCCCCTACACGGGGGCTTTCTCGCCCCTCCTGACACCGCTTCCCTGGGTGCCAAGGACCGACCAGAGTGGCCAGAACTCCACAGTGAAAGGCCTGCTTTATGTCTCCCGAGCAGCGAGGAGGGGGGCTCCTTGCTTCTCATTGTCCAGGCCCAGCCCCCAAAAGAAAGGGCTCAGCCAGCCAAGTCTTGGCCTTCCCGGTGCTGGAGAAGAGGGAGGGACTGGCTGGGCCATCAGTGGGTGGCAGCCTTGAGGGGTGGGGGCTGTTGGCGGGCCTTCTCTGGGGGAAAGCCCAGGCTCCTAAGCTTGGGCATTTCCCCTCTCCTCCAGAGAAAGGAGCTGGCAGAGCCCCAGCCCTCCCCTGCAGCCCACAGCTGAGCAGAGGAGACTCTGGGCTCCTCCATAATTCTGGGGCTCCAGGCCAATGGACTCCCCCCCTTCTCAGCCACAGAACTTTGCTCTGTGGCTGCAACCCACAGCCGATGTTTACCCCGGAACCCTCCCTGGCAATGCGACATTTGTCATCCTTCTCCCTGGGGGCTGTAGAGGGCACGGACACCCTTTTTATCCCTGTCACCAGCCCAGCCACTCACTTCCTCCACCATTCCTCCCTTTCTCTGATCATTTTGGGTCCACATGCATTTACTGAGGCCTCCAGAGCTCTGGGCCCTGTGCCAGCCTGTGCTGTGGGCAATGCAGAGATGCACAGTGTGTGGTCCAGCGTGGGAGGATGTGGGGCAGAGATGGAAACCCTCACACAACACATAAAGTCAGGTGGTGCTAATCACCACGACAGAAAAGGCATGTTACAGAGACGTATCAAGATAATAAGTTTTTCTTGGATGTAGGGGATCATAAGGCTATTTTAAGAAGGGAAGTAGGATTGGGGCTGGACCCTGAGGCCTAGAAAGAGACTTTGACAAGGTGAAGATTGATTTCCTCAACAAATATTAGTTGAGCATCATTACATGCCAGACACTGAGCCAGGTATACACCCGAGTGAACTGTCCCTGACTTGATGAAGGTGATAAATAAAAAATTATATACAGAGTTACTAATTAAAGGTGCTATGGTGAAAAAGTTCATGGCGCTTTAAGAAGGAATATATGTGGCATGTTTTAAATAGGTGGTCTAGGAAGGCCTCTCTGAAGTGGTGACCCTGAAGGTGGGATTGAACATTAAACAAAATAGCCATGCAAAGTGTTGGGAAAAGGAAGGGCAAGGCCTGGAAAAGAGAGGGGGACTGAGGAAGGAGGCTGGGTCTGGGTCAAGGGGAATAAGAGGAGACACCTAAGAGACGAGAGAGGGGATAGAGCCAGAGCCATATGGTGCAGGGTCTCCCAGGGGATGGTGAGGAGTTTGGACTTCATCTTAAGTGGGGAGAAATACGAGGTGTATCCACTTGCTAGGGCTGCCCCTGTCACAAAGTACCACACACTGTGTGGCAGAAACAACAGAAATTTATTATCTCACAGCTCTGGAGGCTAGAAGTCTCCAGATCAAGGTGTTGACAAGATTGGCTCC
Source organism: Vicugna pacos (assembly GCF_048564905.1). NCBI lineage: Eukaryota > Metazoa > Chordata > Mammalia > Artiodactyla > Camelidae > Vicugna > Vicugna pacos. The sequence continues at coordinate 18,993,436 of NC_133021.1, read as the reverse complement.
TTCTGAGTCGCCTCTCCTTGACTTGTAGATGGCTGTCTTTTCCTTACATCTTCACACGGTCTTCCCTCTGTCCACGTCTGTGTCCAAACTTCCTCTTCCGGTAAGGACACCAGTCATACTGGATGAGGCCCCACCTTACAGGTTGAATTTTAAGTGAATTACTTCTTTAAAACCCTGTCTCCAAATATACTCATATTCTGAGGTCCCAGAGGCTAGGACTTCAACATAGGGATTTTGGAGGGACACAGTTCAGCCCATAATAGGAGGGAGGACATTGCAGGTGAAGGGTGAAGAGAGGAGCGAGGAGAAATGCATGACAATCAGAAAATACATTTAAAGAGATGTCTTTAAAGAGGCTGTGTAGAGCGTGACTACTTTATCAGGAGGTACTTTGAAAAGGTGGATGGCTCTGAAGACCAGAGAGGTGAATTTTCATTTCTAGGAAATAGAAGCCACATGGCCCGGCCTGTCATGTACTCTGACTTCTCTGAAGGGAAGAGATGGCAAAGGAAGGGGCAAGGTAAAAGGAGATCACTTGGGAGTTGATTGCAATAGCCCAAGCAGGAAGTGATGTGGGCAAAGCAGAGATGGGGGCCCTGGGAACATTTGCAGGGCAAGCTAGAGGCAGGAGTCCAAGAAGCGATAACAGCCCTTCCCCTCTAGCCTAGGAGAGTGTGGCTCTGGGCCAAGCCCCCAGGGCTGGCTCCCTGCCTACCCCTTCTGGTTTCCCCAGGAGAAATCGGCAGCCATGAATCAAGGTCTCTCCGTAATATCACATTGCAAAAAAGCCCAATGAAGCGTGGTGACTCGCTAAGGTAAGTCCAATATCCAGATAAGATCAGAGTTTGTTTCAGAAAGAAAACAAGGCCTGATGCTCTGGAGAACTTGGCCTGATTCAAGTAGGGGCTGTCGACTTGATGCCCTGAAATTTTCATTTTGACCCAAGAAGAAAATAAAAGAACCTTCTGAAACCCAAAGACAGAGAGCAAATGAGTATGCAAATGGGATGCTCAAGTAATGAGGGCAGGAAGGGAGACTGAAGGATGAGCAGGACTGCAGAGAAGTGCTGCGGAGCAAAGGCAAGGGCTCAAAGGAAAAGCCTGGGAGTCTAAGTGGAGGGTGGGTATTTTAAAATGATGAGCACGATTAGACAGAAGCTAGTATTTCCCAAGAGCGTGGCTATCACTTTAGTGATGACAGTGATCTGCTTCCCAAGGAAAGGTGACAGAAGGGGTTCAGGAAGAAAGAACCCAGAACAAACTTGAGTGAGGCGCCCCACAACCAGGAGAGAGTCGTGAGAAGGACCCATCATCTGGACCATTCCGCCAGCGCTACCAAAGGCTGGGGCCACCGAATTCTGACATTTCTTGCAGAAAATTCTGTTCGTGAAACAAAGAGACAGAGCTCGCTTCAGTGGCAAAAGAGGACAAACGTTTTCTCTGCTTGTCAGAGGTCATAATGCACAGGGGAGGGGCTATTCTTGGCTATCATCTCTTCTTGAAGTTTCTCCAATCAGCTAGGCAACCATGCCCCCACACCTTCACTGCTCCCTCCGACTGCAACACCATTCCTCTCTCACTGTGTAGATGACTCCTAATCCCTCAGCTCAAGTGTAACAACCCCGTGCCCCCATATACTCCCTCTGCTGGGTTAGTGCCCCTTGCAACTTGGACAGCTAGCTGGACACCAATCACCAGGGGTGATTTGGCCCCTAGGGTACATTTGACAATGTCCTCAGATATTTTGGTTGTCACCACTGGAGTGTGCTGCTGGCACCTAGTGGGTAGAGACCAGGGATGGTGCTAAACATCCTACAATGCCCCAAGGAAGCTTCCCTCCACCCAAAGAATTATTTAGCCAAAAATGTCTTAATAGTGCTGAATTATCACTGAGAAGTTGTTGTCCAGCCAGGACTACATTTTCCAGTCCCCTTTGCAGCTAGGTGCAGTCATAAGGTACTAGCTAAAGGAATGTAAGATGTTGTGTGTGTGTGTGTCACTTCAAGGCTTATCCCACCCACCCTTTTTCCTCCATGTGCTGACTGGATACAGAGCATTTAGGATCCTTAGGGGATGGCAAAGCCTTAAGATCGAAGAAGCCTGGATGCCAAATCACTTCATGGAGGGAAACCATCCACCAATTAGGGACACCTGAATTGGATTTTTAGATGAGAAATGACCTTTAACAAACGGCATTAAGCCACTGGCATATTGAGGTGTGTTACAGCAGCTAGCAATATCCTCATACACCCTCCATGTTTTTTTCTGCAGTATCCTGTCATTTGCTTACGCTTCACTCTTCCTTCATTTGTGCAGGTCACAAACATTAATCTGCATGTCAGTCTTTGTGTTAGATGCTGAGAAAATAAATATGAAGAAGAATAAGACATGACAAATGGTCTCCACCCTCAGGAGGTTGGTAGTTTATTGAGGACAGAGTTACACAGCAAAGCATAATTAATTACCTTGGGAGAGATACAGGCTGCTGTGGAAATGAGAAGGGGTTCTGGGGAGAAGGGCTGGTGAGAAGTGGCACCTTCCAAGAAGAATGCAGTGCGGGCAAATGTGGGGAGGTAGACACAGCGCGGGGAATCTGCAGTGCTGAAGGGTCCTGAAGGGTGGGCAGGAGGGGCACGGCAGCTCTCCAGTCTCTGTAATTGATGGTTTTCTCATGTGCCCCTCCCCCCCCCACAGTGGACGGGGAGTTCCCTATGGCAGAGACCGTCTCCTGAAGATCTCCTGGGTCCCTAGTGCTTATGTGCTGTCTGGCATTCTTGGCTCTTGGAAGTCACACAGGATTCTCTGCCCCAGTCTGCTTACAACTGAACTCACCTACTTCTGACCCCTCCCCACAACCTGCCTGTCTGCCCAGTTCCCCACATCAGGAACTGATTTCCACGTCCACCTGGTTCCCGAGCCAAAAACCAGGGGGGACATCCTGGACTTCCCTCTTACTCAGTCCCCACATCCAGGCAGTTCCCAAGTCCTCTAAATTCTGCTTTCTTAACAGCTCCCAGGTCCTAGCCAGGGTCCCCACATACTTCTTCCGGGTTTCTTATAACAGCTACGTAACAGGTGTCCCCAACTCGGCTTTATCCCATCCGAAGTGTCTTCGTCTTTGCCACCAGTTATCTTTGAAAACACTTACCTGATTTCACAGCTCTCCTGCCTTCCCTGGATGTTTCCCCAGATGTTGGTGAAATCTAAGCCCTCTGCTAGACTCTCCCAGCCTGCCCCTCTGTCCTCTCTCTCATGACTCTTGTGTTTCCAGTTTCTACCCACCATGCTCCAGCCATTTGGAGGCCCCAGCACTCCTGAAATGAGCCTTGCTTTCTCTCTCCCTACCCTCTGGGCCTCTGTGCACACTGCTCCCTCTGCGTGGAATGCTCCCCTCTCCTTCCGTGTGTGGCATTCTCCTATTTGTTCCCCAAAACTCAGTCCAGGCATCAGCTCTTACACGAAATCTTCACCAGTGCCATTCAGATTACCTGGTACATGGCTGGTATTCAGTAAGTCTTTGCTGGGTGGATGGATGGATGGATGTGTGCTTGAGCAAGTGCTCAGTAATATTTGTGGAATGGACCCAAAGGGGTCTCTCCTAGACTCCATTATCTGAGTTCCTTAAAGAAATGCCTTCTGAGTTATGATTTAATATTATGCTCTCTGTCTTCAAAGAACCCTGATGTGAGAAACTGACCAACTTAATGGCATTTCTGTCTTTATGAAAATAGAATTGAATATATTGCCCACTATGTCACTCAGTGTCCTTTATACAAGGACTCATGATAAATTCATGCTTGGGGTTATTTCCAGGAAACATTTTGTCTCTGTGGATGAATATGTGTATTTTCTGCTGTCAGAAAATAAAAACTCTGCCTTCCGACGTGTTTCCACTTTTACTTTAGCTGACAAATAGGCATACCCAGTTTTATTACCTGATTATTGCCACGCGTTTTGACCAATTCAGGTACCTGAAAGTAGCAACTCTTTTCTGCTTTTTTTAGATGGAATCAGTTCCTGCTTTATTCTTCAATGCTGTGTTTTTTAATCTGAAAGCTACCTCAAATCATCTCAGCAGTAACCTAGTATAAATCATAAACGAATTCATACTGGTGGCCAATGTCCAAGCATGGATGCTGTGGAGGAAGGGCAGAGCACCAGACTTCGACGTGAGAGGGACAGAGCCTCTCCAGAAATTCTTCGGGGCACCTATCATGACAGGGATCTGGCAGGAAGGCCAAAGCAGGAAGCGGGAGACCAATTGCATTGACTCTGTTGCCACCTTCCTGGGCCACCGCTGCCAGGTCATATTCTCTTCCTCCACCAAATATGGTCTTCCTTTTCCCTAACTTTAAATGGAGAGCTCATCGACTGCCATGTTTGCATTAATAGCTAATAATAACAATAACCAGTATGTTTTATTGAGCTCCCACCGTGAGCCGAGGACTGTGCTGCAAACTCTAATGGATGTCCCTCTTTGAACCTCTCCCGATCCAGACCTGTCGATTGTTTCCATCACTTTGCAGATGATGGAATGCTAGAGGCGTTTGGCATGTGCAAAGCTGCCCTTCAGTAAGTAGCAGTGCAGGAATTCAAATTCCAATGTGTCCCCTGCCACGGCCTAAGCTCTTAACAGTATCCTTACATGTGAGCAAGGACTGGAGGCAACAAGAAGGGATGGAGTCCCCCGGGAAATGGTGGGGATTGCCAGGAGAGAGAAGACCCAGAGTCACAGCTTTGCTTCTGGAACACTCTGGCGTCCTTTTCAAAGTCCCAAAAAGGGTTGGCTGCTCTGAGGCCAGGTTCAGTTGCTGGGACAATAACCAGGGGAGACCTAGTCCCATGACAAATGGCTGCACTCTCCTCTTCCTCCAGTTCCGATGGCTTTTCCCACAAGCCTGCAGTCTCCTGATCCACAGGGCTCCCTCTAGGCACTGTGACCCTTTAGGCATCGTCAGCATAGTAACGAGTGTGTCTGTGGTTTTCAGGGGTCTAAAAACGTTCGAGGCCTGCAAGTATTATTATTAGATCTGCAATACAAAGAAGATAACCACAACACTGAAATCAGTAAGCGTTTAATTAAATGCAAAATGTACCATTCTGTCAACTTCATTAACTGTGGAATTTAGTAGTCATAAAAATTTCGTTGCATTTGATAACAAGTTGTAGGTTGGAGTTTTCTCACCGTGCAAGAGTTCCCGGGTACGCCCCAAGATTGGTGACCATAAACTCAGTAAATTACTCATGGCCAAAAATTTGCAAAAGCAAAATGGCAAAAATCCTTTCAATTTTTCTTTTACAGCCAAAAAGTTATATTTATGGTGAGAGGTGGGTGTGTTTAAAATACACTAGAGGTGAGATAGAGCCTACGAAAGTAAGCTGGCATAGCACCTAGGAAGATCTTGAAAGAGGGTAGGCTGTGCCCACCTTTCTGAGTTCTCCATCCTGGCCGTGTTTGTGTCTGCAATGGAAGCCAGGTGAGTAGAGGCTTTGGCTGGGGAGTAGGTAGAGACAGTTGACTCCTCCTAAGGCTTTCCTGGTTTCAAAGAGAAAAGCAAGAATCCCAGACACCTACATAACGATGGCTAACATTCACTAGATACGTAGCACATGCCAGACTCACTATTCTAAGTACAGCTTGTGTATTATCTCAATTGTCCCAAAACTCTATAAGGTCAGTATCTTATGATCCCTGTTTCAAGATGAGCAAACTGAGGCATAAAGAGGTGCAACAACCCACTCAGGGTAGCAGAGGTACTCTTGGGTAATTTAAGAATGTGTTCAGACAGATTGCACCCACTCTCGAAGATGCTGAAGACAGAATAGTGAAGCCTGGTACCTGTCTTTTTTAGAGCTTGAAGTGAAGCAGTCAATGGTCATGAAGACCATTACCCGTGCTGGGCACGTGGATATTTATGTGCTGGAGGATTGTAGCTGTATGCTGAATAGAAAGTGAAGTAAGCTCAGTACCAGGCATTTACGAACTGCTTTGCTCCTTTCACTAGCCTGTGACAACGTGTAGGCTAGAGGTCTTATTCATCTCCCCGCTCTGTCTTTTGAACAATCTTGGCCATGGTTGGTGCTAAAAAACCGACAAAGCCTAGAAAGGCTTAGTTGAAGGTTGGAGTCCTCCATCACAAAGCAATTTCCCCAGGACAGCAAAAGTTCTCCCTCCCTACGCGTAGCAGAGAAACTGTAACTGAGAAACTCCAGTGGCACACATTTCAATGTAATCAACAAGGAAACTAATAGACAGCATTTTTATGTATCTCTTATGTGCCAGGTGTTGTTTTAGGGACTTTCCGTGTGTTAAGTAATTACTTAGTCACAGAACATCTATAACAATTCCACAAAACAAGTGCCCTTTTGTTATCACCCCATTTTACAGATGAGGAGATCAAGTGCTATAAGCTGCATGGTGTCCCTCCAAATTCAGATGGTGAAGTCTTAACTCTTAGCACCTCAGACTGTGATTCTATTTGGACATAGGACCTTTAAAGAGCAGTTAAGTTACAATCGGCTCTTTAGGGTGGTCCTAACCCAATATGACTGGTGTTCTTATAAGAGGAGGAGGTTAAGACATAGACACATAGAGGTAAAACCGCATGAAGACATAGGAAGAAGCTAGTCAGAATATATAAGCAGCCAGAGAGTTTCAGAAGGAACCAACCCTACTGACACCTTGATCTTAGACTTCTAGCTTCCAAACTGTTAAGGAATAAATTCCTTAAGTCACCTTGATCTGCAGTCCTTTGTTACTGCAGCCCTAGCAAACTAATATACCAAGGTCCAGAGTAACCTGCCTAAGGGGTAACCTTGCCAGGAAGCAGGAACTCAGAATTTGAACCGAGGTAGTCTGGTCCTAGAGTCTATCTGTCTTTCAGTAGTGGTAGTGTTCTCTGTGCTACCCAAAATGGTAGCCACAAGCCACATGTGGTACTTGAAATGTGGCTAATATAAGGAACGGAAATTTTAATTCGATTTACATTAAAATTAAAATAGCCATGTGTGACTAGTGGCCACCAACTTGGACATAGCTTTATACTGGTTCTAAATACTCCACTTCAGTTGTTTGCAGATTCTTCTAGCAACCTCAGCTATGTGTTCCAAGAAACATGCCCCTATCTTTGTTCCCTATGCTTGCTGTATTTCTTTCTTTCTTCCTTTCTTCCTTCCTTCCTACCTTCCTTCCTTTCTTTCTTTTTTTCTCTTCCTTCCTTCCTCTCTCTTTCTCTTCCTTCCTTCCTTCTTTCTTTCCTTCTTTCTTTCTTTCTTTCTTTCTTTCTTTCTTTCTTTCTTTCTTTTTCTTTCTTCCTTTCTCTTTCTTTCTTTCTTCCTTCCTTCCTTTCTTTCTTTCTTCCTTCCTTCCTTCCTTTCTTTCTTTCTTTCCTTCTTTTCTTTCTTTCTTTTCTTTCTTTCTTTCTTTCTTTCTTTCTTCTTTTCTTTCTTTCTTTCTTTCCTTCTTTTCTTTCTTTCTTTCCTTCTTTTCTTTCTTTCTTTCTTTCCTTCTTTTCTTTCTTTCTTTCTTTCTTTCTTTCTTTCTTTCTTCCTTCCTTCCTTCCTTCCTTCCTTCCTTTCTTTCTTTCTTTCTTTCCTTCCTTTCTTTCTTCCTTTCTCTCTCTCTTTCTTTCTTTCTTTCTTTCTCTCTCTTTCTTTCTTTCTCTTTCTTTCTTTCTCTTTCTTTCTTTCTTTCTTTCTCTCTCTCTCTTTCTTTCTTTCCTTTCTTTCTTTCTTTCTTTCTTTCTTTCTTTCTTTCTTTCTTTCTTTCTTTCTCTCTTTCTCTCTTTCTCTCTTTCTCTCTTTCTCTCTTTCTCTCTTTCTCTCTTTCTCTCTTTCCAGTCTTCTGCCCCTGTTGCCAGGTCTTCTATTGAAGGAGAGAAAGAACGGGAGAAGGAATGAGTGAGCTGGCTAACTTTCCAGAATCCTGTAGCCTGGGCAGTGCAGGGTCATTGGCGTTCTGCTCTAAGCACAGGTGTTAGCCAACCAAACGCCAAGCAGCATAAACACAGAGTGACATTTTCAGAATTATTAATATTTCATCAGAAATGATCACTTTTCCTTTAAATACACTATCTTAAAAGGTTTTCTACATTCTTCACTATAATTTTATTCAGTCTAGGTCCTTGGAATTTTCCCCAAAGGAACACATCTTTAATTTTCATATGAAAATCAAAGGGGAATCAAGCTCAGTTTTCCAGATTTAAGAGTCAACATTTCCAGGAACCCAGACCCTCTATAAGGAGGGCAAGGTTGTGCATTGAGCACCTGCTGCATACCAGGTACTCTATACAGTAAGTAGCCCATAAATTCATCAAACACATATTTATTAGGTGCCTACCGTGTGCTGCAAATGTGATCTTTGAAGTAATTTATTAACACCTTTTGATAGAAAAGGACTCTCATCCTTCTGTTTCATCTCCAATGTTACATTCCCTCCTCAAAGAGGCCTGCCTGGATGGGCATCGGAGGCAGCCACCCCTCCTCTGCCCATTCCCTCACTTTATTGATTAGTTTCCATCAGAGCCCTTATTTCATCGGTAATTACTGCTTATTTATTCGCTCTGCTAGTTGTCGATCCATCTCCCTCCACTAGAAGATAGACTCCAGGAGAGCAGGGACCATGGCACTTCTGCTCACTTTCAGGTTTCCTAGGTGCGCGGCACTCAGCGGCACAGAGGAGGGCTTGGTCAGTATCTGGGGAATGAACGAAGGGTGGGAGAAGTGCAAAAAGCCCTTAGAGTCACACTGCTAGGAAGGAAGGGGTGGTGTAGGGATTCAGTTCTCCCTGTATATAGGCTGCCATCTAGTCTATTCGAGTCCACGCTTCTTTCTTCCTTCCCGTCATCTTGCTCCTCCTTTCCTGGGGAAACACTGAAGGAACAACCATTGACTCCTGGGGCCAGAGAGCCCCGGGCACGTGGAGGTGCCTTATCAGTTCCCAGTTTAAGGAAGCCCCTCCAGCGAGGGGAGGAGCCCACGAGCAGCAAACAGGGAGCTTAGCCATTCCCCCTGCACCTGTGCCCAGACCTGGACCGCTGAGAACCCGTAGCTGGAGGAATCGGTTTATCTCAGTAGCTGAGAGCATGGGGTCAGGCCTGGGGTCCCTGGGTTTGAGCCCCAGCCCCTCGCTTCCTAGTGGGCCTTGGACACACCCCTTTACAACTTTGAGACTCGGTTTCCTCAAATGTAGCACGATAATACATAATGATACTGAGTTCATGAGCTTGTTCTGATTGACTAGCACACAGAAAGTCCGGCGCTTTGCAGATGGTAAGCGCCGGAGAAAACGGCAGTTAGCGGGTGAAAGCAGCGATCCCGGGCCTGGGTCAGGCAGGCGCCCGGGTGAGTGCGGAGGAGCGGCGTGGCGAGGCCGGGGCGCGGCGCGCTCGACTTCTAACGGGGAAAGCGCTCTGGGGGCCTCCGGGGCCCCGCCCCCACCCCACCGGAGGGCCGGGGGCGCCCCGCGCACCGAGCCGTTGTGTTTGAAACCCACCGAGGGATTCCAGCGCAGGACGGGAAGGGTGTGGGAGCCACAGGCAGGCAAGACAGCGCCCTTTTAAGGCGTTGGGACCCTCCCGGGGTCGACCCCGCAGCCCGGCTGCCCTGGCAGGTGTCTGCTGAGGGAGCTCAGCACTCAGGAGTGTTCCCGCCAGGAGTAGGGGTGGTGAAGCAGCCAGAAGAGGGGGGCCGGAAGGGGCAGTGGGGAGAGCAAGGCGGGGCTGAGCCAGGCGGGGGCCGCAGGCCCTCGGCGGGAGCGGGATCTCTGGGAAGACCCGGGAGAACCCGACGGGGGGCCCCCAGCCCCACGGTGCCTAGCACAGTGCCAGGCCCTCAACTGGTCCTCCGTGAGGCTTAGCGAGCGACGATGGGCTGAGCCCCAGGCCCCGCAAGGTGTCAGGGGTGTTTCGCAACGGGGGAGAGCCAGGGACTGTGGGGAGAGCCAGCCCTCCCACTCCAGCTGTTCCCAGATGTCATTCTGCCCACCCAGGCCCCTGGTTCCTGAGCTCCAGGGGATTCCAAGGTTACTAAGCTACTGGTTTTTGTTGACTTGTAAATATTTTCTTCTAAGGGAGAAGGGGAGAGGGGCCAAAGTCAGGAAAGAGCAAATAAAAGCAAGTCAAAATAAATTTCCCCTCCCCAAAAGAAAGTTGTCCTCCATCCATCCCTCATCCACAAATCGAAGGCCTCTGAACATAGTCACTTTGCTAGACCAACAGCCAGACAGGACTGACCTGCTCTGCTCCATCCTCACCTCCCTTTCTGGTGAATGAGGAGTGGTGGTGGATGGTCCCCCTGTCTCCGTGCCCTGGGTGGACAAACGGCCTTCCGGAAAGAGAGGAAGAGGATGGCCAGTGGAAATGGGCTGGCTTCATCCTCGGCCCTGGTGGCCAAGCGCCCCTCCGCCCTGGGCCCATTCCCCAGATACATCTGGATCCACCAGGACACACCCCGAGACAGCCTAGACAAGGCTTGCCATGAAATCTGGAAGAGAGTTCAGGGCCTGCCTGAGGCCTTGCAGCCCAGAACCTCAAAGGAGCAGCTCTCTGCCCCCATGGCAGGGACTCCAAGAGACAAGAGGCTCAGCTTCCAAGAAGAGTGAGTGTCCCCCTGCATGGCTGGCACCAAGGGAGGAGGGAAGAGGGAGGAGATGAGGTCTGACCTTGTCGGGAAATGTTCTGTTAGTCTGGCTAAACCCTAAATGCTATATACTTTTGCTCCATTCACCGTGGTTCTTTGTCCAACCTTTATTAGAGCATTGATTGGGGCCCTGAAGGGACCTGGGTGAGACGCCAGACCAGGGCTGTATTTCTGCTGTCTCTGTACCAACCCACTAAGGGGACATTTCTCATCTAAAGGCATAGGCAACCCAGATCTGAGGACCTTAAAAAACCACCCTAACCAGGGCTGAGGGTTCAATGTCCATGGCTATCCCCAGAGGCACTAGAAGCTGGAAGATCCTTCTCCCCTCCTGCCCCCAGAGGCTAGGCATTGGCACAGATGAGTCTGGTGGTTTTAAACCACATCTGGAATTCCCTAATACAGGGAGCAGCTGTCCCATTCAGCCTCCACAGAAACTGCTGCAGGAGCGCACATCAAAATATTTTCTGGGAAGGCATTGACATATTCAGAGGACATAATAGAAAATTAAAGTGCGGGAAGATGGCTGTAAATAGCTTATTTCCTGGATGGGAAATCCTGTGTCTGGGAAACACAGAGCTAAATGTTTCTCCACCAGGGCAAAGTTGGGCAGATATTGTTGGGGATGGATATTAGAAAGGAGAGAAGGGAACAGAGAAGAAGGGACCTCGTTAGGAAAAGCAAGTACGTCTTCAGAGTTATTAATGCCACCAGTGAGCACTTGTTCACTGCTTTGCATCTTCAAAGTGGGCTGCAAACATTAATTAATCCTCCCAGAGTCCCTGTGAGGCAGGTATTAGTGTCCCCATTTTACAGATGGATTAAGTGTTAATGATTAGGTGCTAATTAAAGATTAAGTGATAATTAAGTGTTGCCTGTTCCAACATAGGTTCCAGCTCAGCTCAAAGATGCTCTGGAGTCGGGGGACCTCATTCAGGCAATTATCAGCTGTGTCTGGTTTCAGGGATTTCTAGGCAAGAGCTAGGAAGGCAAAGTATAACTGCTCCCTAGTTCTGCACTCCTACTGTCCCTTTTTGTGCTTACTGGAAGGCACTTTGGCTCTCATTACCTCCCCTGCCCCCTGCTCAGCAGGACATGGCTGGGATGAGAATGGCCTGTCTACAGCCAAAGCCCTGCTGTCCGGCCCTCTGGTGGCGCTGAGCCCCTCCACCCCACCCACTGCCATCTGCTCTGGGACAGGGCCTTGGCAGAGGGCCCATGGGGCTGTGCTCAGCTCTCAATGGCCAAAGAGCTGATTGTCCACTTTGTGGACTAAGGGTCAGTGGCCATTTCCAGCAGATGGCACCCTCTCTGCCAGGTTACACTGCGTTAATGGAGACAGACTCCACTTCCAGTCTGCACTTGGCCGAAAAGTGACCTGGCACACCTTTGGCCTGCCGCTTGACTCCGCTTGGCCTTGATTTTCTCATCTGCAAATGGAGGATGATATGCCCTGCCTGATCCACCTCAGCATTGATAATGAGGATCAAATGTGATGGGAGAGAGGAAACAGGAAACCGGAAGCTGCACTATACAAACGAGGCTGTCCCTGAAAGGAATTGCCAAGGTTCAGGGATTTGGTTGTTGTTTGTGTTGCCTTCAGGCTGGGGTCTTCACACGATGCTCATAGACCCGAGGGTGCTTCAGGGGGCCCCCCTGGAGTTGAGTGGCCTGATTCCTGGGCCCCAAGCCCCACTTTAACCAGAGCCGTTCAGCTTTTCGTAAGTTTTACTTACTGAAGTTCTGAATGAAGGCTGCATTTGACCAAAGGTACTGCTACTGAGAAAAGGGCTAGGAAACCATTGCCACAGATGAGTGAATGATATTATCGTGCGGATATCAACCAAGCAGAACACAATGCGCTGTTCCTGAAATAAAGGCAGCTGCAATGGTGGAGTCAGATAACTCTGGTTTCCGATTGCATTTCAGCCCAGTGCCAGCTGCGGGACTTGTTTAATTTATGTGAGCTGCAGTCTCCTCATCTGCCAAATGGAGATGATTACTGTGCATTTCATCAGGTTGTTGGGATGATTAAATGGGATACTTAAACATTACCAGTAATAACTAGGATTTGTAAAAATTCCTTGTCATAATGATAGTGATGATTTCTTTAAGCCCTACAATTATTACATGAAGTGGGTGCTATTTTAAACTCCCCCTCTTTTTACTTTTTGTTGTGCAAATGTTCAGACGCATAAAATGGAGTGGTATAATGAATGTCTATCAATCAGCCTCGTTGATTATCAACTTTGTGCCATTCTTGTTTCAATTCTCCCTTCCCCCTATTTTAAAATCAAATCCTTTTTACAGGTAAGGTAACAGGTTTGGAGGGGTTAACTTCTCTGCCTGAGGTCCTACAGTTAGGAAGTGGTGGAGTTTCAGAAAACAAACTCCGGACCATGTGTGATAGTGCTGGCTATCTTCCCCTAGGAATTGAGGCATTTTTTGGAGAGTCGTAATATTTGTCAATCTCATGTTCCAAGTAACCACATATAGATAACAGATTTGAAAACCAGGGAGCTGTCCAGTGTAGCTGTGGGATGGCTTAAAGGCCCACAAAATAGCCTCTCAGCTAATCTTTCCACTGTTTAATTTGTAGACCCAGTGTCGGTGAGGTTTGCTGCTGTAGGGGCAGCTAGACAAATAAGTTCTAGAACACTTGTTAGCCAGAATTTTAAAAAATTTGTCCCTATTTATCATAGAAATCCAGACATCTCAAGTTTAAAAGGGATCTTGGAGGCCATCTGCTGCTGCTTGAATGCCTTCCTCAACATCCTTACCAAGTGGTTCTCCACTTGTACACTTTCTTAGATGGGGAACTCACCACTTCCTAAGGTAGTTCCTTCCCCTGCTATGAACCCAGACTATCAAAAAAATTTTTCTTCCTGTGCTGAAATCTGTCTTTATCAAAGTAATACCCATTGATCTGGATTCTGCCCTTAGAGCTCCAAATTAAATCTATCCCTCCTTCCTCTCAGTAGCCTTTTAGATATTAAAAGATGGCAACAGTATTCATCCTAGGACCTCTTGTTCTACAGGCTGAGTACCTCTGGTTTTCTGAATTTCCTGCCCATGTTGCTGGTCCCTGGGGCAGTGCAGCAACGAGAACCAAGTACAGTAATCCAGGGATGATCGAATCCAAGCAGACTGGATCCTCTCCATCTATGTGCTGTATTCCTGTTAATGACATATAAGAATAAACCAAATAATTTCAGACAGCAATGGGTGCTCTGGTGGAAGTAAAACCAACTAAAATAGTAGGGGCATTTCCTTTAGAGGGGGTGGGCAGGGAAGGACTCTCTGAGGAGAGGTGGTCATCTGATACCGAGAAAGAGCCAGGCAGGTGAAGATCTGAGGAAGGAGGACCAGGCAGAAGGTGAGCAACTTCAGAGACTCAGAGATGGGAGTGGGCTGGAGAGAGACAGCATGGCTGGAGTGTAGTGAGTGATGGCACAAGGTGATATAGAGGTAGGCAGGCAAGATCTCAGAAGACCTGGAGGATCCCTATAGGGAACACGTTATGGGACACCTTTGAAGGTTTTTAGGAAGGTGTTGTAACACGATCACATTCGCTGGTGTATTAGATGACTGCTGTGTGGAGACGGTTTGTTAGGTATGTGAAAGAGTAAGTTGGGAGAACTCTGGGAAGAAGCTACAATAGTCCAGGTGATCACGACAGTGATGGTGGCTGGACCAAAGTGATTGCAGTGAAAGTGGAAAAAATGGGGGGGTTCGGTGTGCATTTGGGGAGGAACCAACAGAGCCCACTGATGGCTGGGGACGCACAAACAGATATCAAGGCTGAGTTGAGGTTTTCAGCCTGGGTACTGGTTAGATGGTGGTACACTTACTGAGGCAGGGAAGAAACGGAGAGAAATGGGCTATGGGGGAGCATCTGTAGTTCTGCCTAGTGTCAACTCCAGAACCTTGCTCAGTTATCTTTTAATTAGCCTCAAATTTGGGCTCAGAGAATTGTGGAAAGCCACTTACTGACTTATATTCTAGGACTATATATTCCTTCAATCCCCCTGTTGCTAAAGCTTCACAGCCCCAGAGTGGGGTTTGGGATTTGCTGACTGACTGTGAAACGGCATTTGTTCGTTCTTTCATTTATGGATTCATTCAACAAACACTCACAGTTGGCTTCTGGGTGCCAGACCCGGTGCTAGGTCCAGGAATACAAAGACATGTAGGACAGAAGCCCATCTCTCTGAGAGCTACCAGTCTAGTGGGGGGGGGGGACGCAGATCCATGTGACAGCAGAGACGTTCAACAAATATTTATTGTGCGCCTACTGCATGCCTGACAAAATGGGAAAACCACACTGGTGAAAAAGATGGGGTTAGTCTCTGAACTTCTATATGGACCTTCAGTGTCTTGCGAATGGCGGATCACAACACATGACAACCGTTCTGATGAAGGACCAGTACGCTGGGAGCACACTCTGGGGACGCATGACCCAGGCTTGGGGCTCAGGGAAGGCTTCCTGGAGGAGGCTAGGGGAGGTGAGCTGGAAGGTGATTCCGTGCCAGTCCCAAGTAGGAAGATAAGTCTACAGAAAGAAAGGAAATCCATTTAAGCATTTAAAAAAAGGAAATGATTTCCTGATTGGCAGCCTTCTGGGATATCTGTTGCAAGAAGGATGAGGGCTGATTTGCTCTTGCTCTAGTGAATCTCCATCCACTGTTTGCATCCATCCGCCAGTCCTCGAGGCCAACGGAGTAGCTGGAACTTGGAACCCAAGGAGCTGCCTTGTTTGAACTGCTTTCCCAACAAACCAACCCTTTGTTGCTATTGTTATTTAAACCGTAAGAGAGCCACCTTTCCGCTCTCATCCATCCCCATGGGCTACATGCCACCCCCAGGGAACTTCCCATCATTCCCTGCACCTACAGGACTCTTCCTAGAGTTTCTCTTCTCAGGACCTAGCTCAGGAAAAAATTGAATGAGTCATCCTAGTTACCTGGAAAAGTTGCTTGGAATATATCTCCACTTTTATTTGTTATTATTGTTATTTTTTTTAAAAGCTTGAAGCCTGGTGAGAGGATTGATGAGGACAAGGCTCACACTTGGAAACTCAGACTGATGCCCTGGGGCAGAAACCAGCTCTGGAGGCCTGTGAAGTCCCATGCTAGCATTTTCTCCTCTTTGAGGGGTCAAACCCCTCTTTGAGAATCTGACGGAAGCTGCCATACACCCTTCTGCCTGAAACACATCCTTATATCCCTTGATGTTTTTGAATGCTAGAGACCCCTTGGACCCCAGGTTGGAATCCTTCTCCCCCAGCCACTCAACTGTCTCCCTCCCTCAAGCCTCCCGGGGCTGAATCTCAGCCATTGCTATGACCCCACTCACACTGACATCAGTACATCCCCCATCCTGGTTGTCCCATGAATTCGTGCACAAATGGTGCTGCAGATCCAGGTTCGAGGCCCTGGACCCTCCCTCCTCCAATCTCCTTACACATCCTGTCGGTCGCCTTCATGGTGGGTTTTGACTCCTTGCCTCCCTGCTGGCCTCTCTCCTGCCATTTTTGGAACATCTCATCTTACTGTATCTGGTTCCTTGTCCTCCTGGATGTCCTTGGCCAGCTTCACCTTCCTGAAGCACGTCAGCAGCACTTCTCAGGCATCTCCCATGACTCATTCATTGTCTTCTGGGCTACTTGACCTGGTTGTCAAGAGTCTGTGCTGGCCCTGCCTACATCTCTAGATGCACATCTTGCTGCTCTCATCCAGACTCTCTATAAACCAATATGAGCCATCAGAGGTGCACCTTGCCTTTGCTCAGATTATTTTGCTACCAGGAGTACCTTTCTTCTATATCTCTGTATTGAACTCTCACTCTTATTCATCCTCAGAGACCCAGAACTGGGGGGAGGGTATAGCTCAGGGGCAGAGTGCATGCTTAGCATGCACGAAGTCATGGTTTTGGTCCTCAGTACCTATGTTAAATAAATTAATAATAATAATAATAATAATCAACTTAATTACCCTCCCCAAACCCCAAATTAAAAAAAAAAAAGACCTAGAATTAGTGCGTCATCTTCTGAATTTTTTACCACTCACTCCGTTCAACATTTTTTCTTTCCTCCCTCTCCCCTATTCCTCTTTTTAATTTAAATGAATGATTATATTCCCTCTCTTTCCTGAGATTTAAAGGTGGCTCACCTTTAAACAGATGGATCAGAATCCCAGCACACTTTATAACTGCAACCAACTTTCTCAAACATTCTGTGCCCTATTTTCCTAGTCTGAAAAATGCAAAAAGTCACAGTGACCACCCTAAAGGGTTATTGTGGAGGTTAGTGAAGGAATGCAGGCCAAGTTCACACAGCACCTGGCAGAAAATAAGGACTCCAAATTCATCATCTTCTTCACCACCATATTATCATTACTTTCAAGGATAAAATGACAAGGGTTAAGTGATCAGGAATGGTATGGGGAGAGGAGGCTTAGGTACCAGCAAACCTAGGCTAAAGGAATGTACTCAGTTGAGGCCAGCAGGTTGCTTTGAGATTCTTGGCAGCTGGGACAAAAAAGTGGGAACATAGGTCATATCATCTAACAAGGCAAAGCAGGAGAGATCATTGGGAAAGACAAACACCGCCTTAGCTCTGAGGACCGCATGGTAGGGGTCTTTATAGGAGGGTAATGGAATGAAAGAGTCAGTTTAGAACTAGCTCTTGTGTTGACCGTTGGCCAGAGGGAAGGACACAGAGTCCCATTCGGATGTGTCAGAGCAGCCCTGGCATGGGGTTTCTGATGAGGTGGTCATCTGGCACTTACTGTACACTGCCCGAGGCAGCAGTCCCTCATCCCCACTTGACCACGGCTCCTTAAGGGCAAGGACTGTGTCTTACTCATCTTTGTCTCCCCAGTGCCCAGCCGAGTTCCTGGCACTCGGTGGCAATGAAGTGTGTATGAATGAATGAGTAAATGATGGATGAACCATAAAAATGCCACTGCAAGGAGAGTAAGGCCCAGAGGTGGCCAGGAGCCAAGCAAGAGGTCACAATCATCAGAAGAAGACTGAGTGACGTAGGGACAGGATATCAGGAAGCCAAGACATTGGCAGAGTATTTTTCCTCCTCCTGCCTTCAGTTGCAGGAAGGGAATTAACATTTTCTTGAGCACCTGATATATGCCAGGCTATATGAATTTCAATTTTCTGTTTATCTTATTGTCTTAGCAACCCTTCCCAGTTAATGGTCAATATTATTCCCATTTTACAGATGAGGGAGTTGAGGCTCCGAGAAGTTAGGCAACTTGCCCAGAGTCATCCAGCTCGGAGAGGGCAGAACAGGGATAGGAACCTCGTGGGGCTTCAAGGCCAGAGCTCTTTCTGGACACCAAGAGCCCTTCAGAATAGCCCTTCCATGTCTGCTTAGCACTGGGAGCCATTAGCAGTAGAGGGAAGATGAATTGTGATTAACGTCCCAAGTCCTGTGTTCCCCTTTTTAATTTAATTTTATAGTTTCGGGAGCTGTGTCGCAGATTGTGGGAGCCCGCAGAGATGGGCCACCAGTGGTTTGGTTTAATCCCCTTTTTAATATCTTTGTTGCAACGTTCTTTCCAATTCAACTCCCAAGTCACATTAAAAAAATACCTCTTCCTTAGGGTAAGCCTCCTCTTACTAAACAGATTCAAATGAAAAGTTTTAAAGATAATTTGAACAGTAAGAAATCACTCTGCAGCTCCAAGCGGAAGCTCCTTTATTGCTGTGTTTATTCCCCAGTATTTCCTGTCTCATTCCCCAGCTCACTGAATCCTTCATCCCCCAACCCTTCCAGTCCGAGGCCCAACCCCTGCTGCCTCCGGCCTTCTCCCTTCTTTCCCCTCCAGGGGGCTGGGGAGTCCAGCAGGGTCAGGGTGGGGGGGTTCTCACTTCCACCTGCCAATCTGCCTTCTAAGACTGTCCCATCAGTCCTGAGGGGCGATCAGGGAGAGCTGGAAAAGTGTCCAGAGGGAAGTTCCCACCTGGATGTGTGTCTCCAAGTGCATCATTTGCATCACAACTGTGGCCAGAGGTGGGGGTTGAGGGTTAGAGGGTGGAGGAGGGATCCTTGCTCAGAATGCAGATACCTGGGCCCCTTTCTGGACCAACTGAACTGCCCTTTCCCCAAGAGTGCCCAGGAATCTACATTTGAAACAAGCACCACAGGTGACTTGTGTGTGTACTTGTAGAAAGTTCTCTTGGGGGTCAAACATGATGGACCCTCAGGCTTAAAAGGGATACAGCTTAGAAAGAGGCGTTGCAAAGAAAAGCGTGAAGAAAGGAGACTGACACTTATTGAGCTCCAAATGGATGGCAGGGGTGTTGTGAAGAATGGGCCATACTCTGTGTGAAGGCCTTTGATAAGGAGTGAGACCAGCAGGAAGTCTAGGTCTGGCACTGGGGCAGCTGAGCGACTTCCCGGTGTTGCCTCCCTTAACCCCGGGTGGTGTCACCATCCCCACAGCGCAGAGGCTGATACCTGGGTTTCAGCGACTTCCTGACCGTCCAACCCCAGCTGGCCAGCACTGGGCTGTGGAGGGTCAGCGGGCTCCACGCCTGCAGCCGGCTCACCTCTCGGCACCGCTCTTCTCTCTCGGTCTGTTGGTCGGAGCCGCTAACATTTGCATAGTGCTGGTTAGTTTACCGAGCGCTTTCACATTCATCACCGCACTTAATCCTCACGTGGCCTGGAGAGTGGAGGAGGGGCGAGCCGGAGTCAGTTTTCTGAAGGCCCTCTGCCCACCCTGCCCCCGACCTGAGAGGCTCTGCAGACAGAGCCCAGTGGGTTTCCGGGTACCTCTGGGATGCCCAGGCCATAGGATGGCAACTGAACCTGCAGCTTCTCCCAGCTGCTCCCTTCACTCCCAAACTGAAAAAAGTTGGCCCAGGCCCCTCGGGTTGTGAGAGAGACGGACCCCACCCTCCTTCCCCCTTCCCTTTCTTCTTGCTGGTTTTCTGCAAGGCTGTGGTGGCCTGTGCCTGTGTGTGCTGGTTTACATGGTGTATGCGCAAGGTGATGGGGTGTGTGTGCAGGGATGTGTGTGCTTGTGTGTGTGTGTGTGTGCACGGCTGTGTGCATGTACATGACTGCTGTGTACATGCACATAGGTTGGTGTGTGTGTGCATGGTGTGGGGTGTGTATGGGGAGAGGGACTCAGTGCAATTCAGTGAATCCCAGATCTGGAGAAGAGGAGAGATGTAGCTTTGGCAGAGGTGGCTGTGTCCCTTCCCTCCACATCAGGCAGGGACCACCCTGGGGAATAGAAGATGGGTCCCTGTTCCCCACACAGACAGGAAGACCCAGAAATCTCCACCAGCCTTGGTCAAGTGAGGGTGAGGGCCTACTGGGGGTGGTGCCAGGCCAAACGCCAGAGTCCCTGTCTCCATGATGGAGGCCACTCCTTGTCTGGGGCCCTTTGGTGCCTCCCCACCCCCACGTCTTGCACGGGCTCCTGCAAGTCCCTGAGTGGGACACCAACCTGCCCACCGAGTTCTGCTTCTGCTGCCTTGTCCTCCTGGTCCCTGGCTGGCTCTCTGGCCTCTGCACCTTCTGTAGCTGAGACTCAAGAGAAGGGAAGTGAATTGCAGAAGGTCACCCCATCAGAAACGACAGAGCTGGGGTTTGAATGCAGCTCTTCCTACGGCAGAAGCCCCACTCTTTCTCCCACTTTGCTCTTTTGGAGGTGCAGGGTAGTGGCTAAGAGGAGGCTTGGAACACGTGGACTTGGGATCCAGTCCTGCACCAACACCTACTCTCTTGGGTAAACTTGAATTCATCTTTCAAACTTCCTGAGCCTCCTTTTCCTCTCCCTAAACTCGGAAAGAAGATGCTACCCATTTCTTATGGTTGTTGTGGGGACCAGGGTCAAATATACCTGGTACCCAGTAGACACAGCACAGATCCTGGCTCAGGCCTCAGACCCCTCCTCTCACTCCTTAGAACTGGAGAAAGCCTTCTCACCCACGGAAACCAGAGCCCGACACGTGGCTGCTGAAATTTCTCCAGTGGTTTCCCTGTGCCGTTAGAGTAAAATCTTTTAGCATCACTCCAAGGCCTGGCAGGTTCTGATTCCCACCTTTATCCCTGACCTCACTTCCTGTGAGCCCCTCCACCCGGCCCATTAATGTGCCCCGCGCACTGGAGCATCACTCCCATCTTTCCCACCTTGTTGATATTTGCACTTGCTGTTCCCTGTGTCTGGAAAGCTCTTCCTTGTATTCTTTCCCTGGTTAAATGCTCATCATCCTTTAGGCGTCAGCTTGAATGCCCAAAGAGGCACTTCTTGCCCTCCTGACTTAAGTACTGTCCCCCAGTGGACTCACACACAGCATTTCACTCTTGGTTTTCAGAGCAGTGTAGCTTAGTGGTTAAGAAGTGGCATCTGAACAGGGTTGCCTCAGTTCACCCACTTTGTCCCTTCTTTATTCTGTGACCTTGGGAAAACTTGCTAACTTCTCTGCCCCTTAGCTTCTTCATTTTAAAAACTGGGATAATTGTATCTCTCTGTGTCAGTTAGCATTTGATATACAATCATCCCTTGGTATTCACAGGGGATAAGTTCCGGAACGCCCACAGTTACCAAAATCTGCGGATGCTCCAGTCCCTTATATAAAACGGCCTAGTATTTGCATATAACCTCCACACACCCTCCTGTGTACTTTAAATCATCTCCTGATTACTTAGAATACCTAGTACCATGTACCTGCTATGTAAACAATTGTAAAATACACTGTAAATGCTATGTAAATAGTTGCCAGTGTGCAGCAAATTCAAGTTTTGTTTTTTGGAAGTTTCTGGAATTTTTTTCCTGATATTTTTAATCCACAGTTGGTTGAATCCACAGATGCGGAACCCATAACTGTGAAGGGTCAGCTGTGTTAGAGGCGCGGCTGTGCTGGGTTTGGCAGGAAGTGGCTCAGGCTCACCCGCACATCTACAGTCAGTTGGGTCTGGCTGACTGTCAGCTGAGGACCCAGGGGTTTTCCTCCACGGGCTGTGCCATCCTCCAGCAGGCTCTTCTGGGCTCGTTCATGTGGAGGTTGCTGAGTCCCAAGAGAAAGGAGCTCAAGCCCTTAACACCCAAGCCCTTTCCAAGTCTCTGCTTATTACTGAATCAAGATGGGTGGGAACGACCAGAGGGTCATAATGATCATCAGTCTTCACATCACCCTGTTGGGGCTGTTGTGGGGATTAAAATGGGAGTTTTGCTTGAAAGTGTTTAGTGCAGTGCCTGGCTGGTTAGTCAATTCTCCATAAACACTCATCCTTCTGATTCTGTGAACTAGAATTTGAGGCACAGACATGTTAGGCAGCTTGCTTAAGATCTGGCCTCCCTTAAGCGGTGGGGATTTGAATCCAGTTTCTGCCTCCTCCCAGGGACTGAGCTCTTAGCCACTCGGCTCTGCTGCTCCATCCACGTAGATGTGTAGAGAAGTCCATCTCACCTGCAGCCACGAGGCCAGTCTCCGGGTGGAGTGGAACCCTTCCCCGGCTTCCCTCTTCAATCAGCCGTGTTGCCTGGGCACCAGGCCTGGGTACCATGTTTGTCGTTGATCTGAAATGCCATAGTGGGAAGAAAATATTTGTTTTGGTGTTCTCTTCCAGCACTAACAATTTCCCGCTTGCATTTTTCTGTTGTTTGGCTCCGATGAATAGCAGTTTTCATCTTTGCTCTGTGTTACCATGTACACAGAGCTGCTGTTGGGAGCTAACAGCATGTTTGCTTAGTCATTATTCTGGGAAGGGGTGCCAGCCAGTCAATCGCCTTCATTTTTATACGACTCTGTACGCTGCAAATGCAGAAATGATGCACTCCACCCACGTACAGAGTCACCATCAGACACCTACCGTTCTGGAGGTGGGCACAACGGAGGTGGTGGTGATAGCTGGAGCCATGGCACTGATTCTGACTGTCTTCCTTTGTCAATGCCCGGAGCTGGGTTAATCTCCCCAAATGATTCCCTGTGAGAGAGTCTGTGGCAGATTTTATGGTTTTTACCAACTCAAAGAAGAAAGCAAATAGCACGGGACAGGTGCCAGAATCGAAAAAACTTCTTAGGAAGAGAGGAGAAAAGATGGATTCCGGGAAATGCAGGTGGGGCAGGCTTGCTGTTGAACCCAGCGAAGTTACGGGGAGGGTAGAAAATCTTTTTGTGAGTCCCAAGGTGGTCGCTGAGAGCTATGTGGGGTCTGCCGTGGGGCTGCCTTACAGGGGTTGGGAGTTCTTAGAATCAGGCCAAGCAGCTGGTCAGTATCATCCGGTCAGTTCACAGGGATGCCAGGCCCCAGGTGGGGCATGAAATGAGAGGCCAGAAAATGGAATCAAAACCATTTTGGTTGGCGGTTGTAACCATTGAAGGAATTGGGCCATCTTTGGCAACACAGCACTTGATTTCCAGAGTTCCAAGAGATGGACAAGGGTGAAGACAAGCTCGTGAGCCACTCCATTCATTTATTCGATAAATACTTACCGAGCTGGCATTGTGTGCCCAGCGCTGCTCAAGGTCCTGAGGCCTCTTTGGTGAACAAGACACAGTCTCAACCCTCAGGGGGGATATATTGTTGTAGGGAGTAAAGGCGTAAAAATACTATATGATGGTGATAAATATTAGGAAGAAAGTAAACAGATTGATGGAGCTGAGAGTGATGGAGTAAGAGCCAGTCAAGGGATGAGCTAGCATCCACAGGAGGTGCAAAGGTCCTGGGGTTGGAATGAACTTGACATGTCAAAGAATAGTTATAAGACCAGAGTGGCTGGAATAAGAGGAGTCAGAGAAAGAGGGAGAGATGGGGCCACTTTGTGTGGCACCCTGAGGATCAGAAAGGAGTTTGAATTTTTATCCTATGTGTAGTGAGATTCCACATAAGGGTTTAAGTAGGTGGATGATTTGATCTAAGTTCTGAGAATGTCCTAGCTCTGTGAGCATACAGTTTTCTAAAACAACAACAAACAAAACAGCAAATAAATCATGTTTTCTTGGAGGGTGGAGAGGGCAGATAGGAGAGACCCTTGCTCAGGGACTTGTAGCTGTGTGCTGAATCTTGATGGCAGCGAGGTATTTAATAAAGGCTGTCTTGGAGAAGTGGAGAGAGGATGATAGTGACTGAATTGATTTATTCCCCCAAAGTGTTGACCCAGGATTACTGTCAGACTCGGGGGAGGGTTTCTAGCAAGGTCCCTAAGGCTCAGCCCTGGACTCTCCCCTTCAACATTTCTATCTGTAAACTGGCGGGAGACTCCGAAGACTTGCCCATCAGACAGGCAGGTGACACAGAGCTGTCAGGGACAGCTAATGCCATGGACGACAGGCTCAGGACTCATGGTGATGGTCCTCCACAGGCAGGAGTGATGGGATGAGCCTGGCAACATCCCTCGTTGCATTCAGATTGGGGAACAAAGCCCAGCCATGGAGCAGGGCACCAGCCCTGGAATGGAAGCCGGGTGGGGTGGGAGGGGGTAGTGCCGTCAGCCAGACCCAGCAGCGCCCCTACACCAGCCTCTTCACTTTCTCAGTGACAAGGTGACAAAGTCCTTTGCCTCTTTCAGGTTCATGTTTCCCATCTGTAAAGTGAGGAGGATACTGTCCATTGCCCAGGGGTGTGGAGAGGATTAAAGGCACACATACAAGTGAGGCCAGCCTCTCTCTGGCCTGTAGTGGATTCATGGCAGATGGAAAGGGAATAGGAGTCTGTAGAGGCTGTCCCGGGGAGAGCTGGGTGCTCGGGGCCAGCCTTTCAGGGGCACACGAAGGACCCACAGCCAGATTGGCACTGCCTTTTCTGGGAATGCCAGCTTCCTAAGAGGCCCGTTGACCCTTGTAATGTGTCCAGAGGAGAATGACCAGGGAATACGAGCAGGGATTTGCACGCAGCCTCTGCGGAATCCTCTCCGCCAGCCTGGCTCCTGGGTTGGGGAGGGGTAGGAGTGTCCTCTCAGTGCGGAGAAGGGACCACCCGTGGGGTGGTTTTTGGTACAGGGACCTCAGGACCTGTGGGTCTTTTAGAAGCTGCTTTGATTTCCCCTTGGAACCAGTACTTTAAAGCAGTCAGTGGTGAGACTTCTGGGTATACATCTATTGTAGAACATTTTTATTTTAGGGGAAAAAAAAAGAAACCAAACACAGACAAAAACAGAGCAAATACTAGATCACGAACCCAAGTACCCCTCGCCCAGCCTTAATGATGACCGACATAAGGCCAATTTGTTTTGTCCCCTCATCCCTCCCCCCCTTGCTGGACTAAGTTTAAAGCCAATCCCAGACACGACGTTATCTGTAAATACTTTAGCATGTATCTCCAAGAGATAAGGACTCCTTTTGTTGTTGTTTAAGTGGAACCACAATACCATTATCCCAATTTTTAAAAGGTAACATAATTGTGGTCTTTCTAATTCAGAAAATCTATTGGTATATGGCTTGCTTTGCAAGTTTTTTGGGTGGGATGGGTGCGGGAAGAAGCAAAAACCTGTTCTTCAAATGCCAGGTTTCTGTGACTCGGGTCTCCCCTGTTCCCTTTGAGGAACGATGAAGAGGAAGATGGGGATCTACAACTCGGGGCTGTGGATTGGCAGCCTCTTTCTTCCAAGTGTTCCCAGGGACCCGGCAGTGAGAGTGGGGTCAATTTGTGGACCAAGTCTAGACATGGGAAGGAGGAAAGGATGGGAATAGGAGGGAGGGCAGGGAAGAGTGAGAGAGCAGAGTGGTGGCCTTGGCCTGCTGGCCTCCAGGAGCTTCCAGGGCCCGCCCACTCCAGCTGCCACTCACAGCTGCCGTGTGCCCAGTGCTTCCTGTGTGCGCATCGGTGCTGAGCCCACACGTGGGTTACCACCCAGGGGGTGGGTGCATTTAGTGCACCGCCCGTGTCACAGGTGTCACGCCCCGTCACACGGGATCCCTGGGGTTGCAGGACCTGACATGACAGAAGCAGTGGAGCTGGATAGTGATCTCAGTCCATTTGGCTGGAGGCTACTTTTCCTGTCGCCACTCTCTGCCTCCAGACCTGATGAGGCTACCTGTGGGGCTGGTGTTCAGGAGGTGTGCTGCCTCACTTGTTAGAATAGCAACAAGCTCCCAAGTTTTTAACTCTTCCCTGTGCTCCCCAAGTGCCCTGGCCACCCAGCACCTTTTCCAGGACCCCCTTGGTTGTCATTAGGACCCAGTAACTAAGGGGTTAGTGCCAAGCACAGTAGGAAGCCTCTGGGACTACAACCTGCTCCCATTCTGATTGGTTGTCAAATACTGTTCCCTGGTTCTATGTGTGGTGACTGAGTCATCGTGTGCCTGCGCTGCACGTGTGAGTATATGCCTGTGTGTGTGCGCGTGTGCTCATACAGAGCATTAGCAGGAAGGTGCACCCCTGCTGGGAACATTCAGTAGTCATTTCAGGTCTCACTGCACCCGCAGAATGGGTTGTCAGAGGAGGAATGTGCTCTCAGTCTCCCCAAACTCCACTCATGGGGCGCTTTAGTTTTTCCCTTGCTTCTTTTTCACCATTTTCACCACCTTCTCCTAGGGGTAGAGTGCCGAGCAGTTTCCAGAATGCTCTGTGTAGGCCACCTCATCCATCTTACACTGGATGGGGAGCCCACTCAGCAGGGACAGCAGATAGCTCTAAGCTGAGTGGCCATGGTCCTCCTGGAGTGCCAGGGTGCTGGTGGGGCAGGCTGGGCCACAAGCCAGGCCAGCAGGATTGCCACCCTATCCCACATTGGAGAGAGCCAGCACTCAGCAGCCTAGAGTCCATCGGACCATCAGGCCCCATCAGGCTGATGCCAGCCAGCAAGGGTCCAGCTGGAGGCCCCAGGGCTGAGGTGCAGGTGGAGGCCAGTGTTCAGATGCAGGGAGATGCTTGTGAACTGGTACAGGGATCAAGCAATTGCTGGTGCTCCCAGGAGGTGGGGCCTGGTCTGGAGACCGTGATCTATCTGGTCAGAGGGCCAAGCCAGCCAAGGTGAATGTGGGTATCCACAGAGCCACTGCGCAGAATTCAAGATCCAGGGGCCCTGCCAAGCTGGCAGACATGTAGACATACTAGCTGACACTTGTATTACCGTTATTCTGTGCCATACGTGGTCTGAAGCGTCTCTGCGATATCCCTGTTAGCCAGGAGACAGTGGTGACAAGATGCTGAGCAATGTGTCCAGGGTCACATAGCTGGGAAGTGACAGAGCCGGGGTGTGAGCTCGCGCTGTTTGCCCCGCAGCCCCTGCTCTCACCCTGCCACCCTGCAGTGCGTCTGGGGGCTCCAGGACTCAGCCCCAGCCCTCCGGACACCACGCTCAGAGCTGTTGGCTCAGTCTTGACCGCTTAGCTGCTAGTTTTTACTGCTTCAAGTCCTGGGCACGGCTGAACGGGGAGAGATGGGCTGAAATCCAGGCTCGGCTGTCTCAGCATTTAGTACCGGGAGGGGACTCAGGTGTCCCGAATCCCAGAGCCTCACTTGCGGTACTGTGCCCACAGGTGTGATGTGGGAACTCGTGGAGGCCACTCTGGTCCGTTTTCTCTCTTAAGAGGCAATAGGTTTCTCACGCCTGGAAACGACCTCTCCCCCCTCCTCCCCCTGGGGCCTGCACCCCGCAGCAGAGCCACCCTCCGAGAGCTGGCACTGCAGCCATCCATTTTTTGACTTGTTTGCAGGGCTCTGGAGCTCACCAGCAGCAAAGATGAGATCTCCTTGTTGGTGGAGCAGGAGTTCTTGAGCCTCACCAAAGAGCACCTCATCCTGGGCACAGAGGGCTCAGAGGACCTAGAGGCACTTGGCAGCTCTCCCGAGGGGCCCAGACTGCCGGCTCCCCGCCTTCTCATGCCGTCGCTGATGGCAGGCAGCAGTGAGCGCTCAGGAGCCTCCGTGATGGCCAGCGACAAGCTTCTGGAACCGAAGGTGGCTGTGTCCGTTATTGGCAGCCGGCAGGACTGTGACTCTGCCATGCCTAAGGTCACGAGCATCCTGCCGGCTGCCAAGGTCAAGAGTGCCAAGGGGGCAGAGGACAGGGGCCGCAGCCTGGGGGCCTCCAACATGGAGATCGGCCAGCTCCTGTCCCAGTTCCCACTGAAGTCCACCGAAATGCCCAAGGTCCCCAACGAGATGGTGTTGGAGGAGACCAGGGTCATCAAGGACTTCCTGCAGAACAGCATGTTTAGTGGCCCCGGACCCAAGGAGCCCGGGGGGCTGGGCCCGTTCCTGCTGCTGCCTCCCCCGCCTCCTCCCACGCCTCTCGCCAAACTCGACAAGCTCCTAGAACTCCCTGCTCCGAAGAAGCAGCTCCCAGTGTTTGCCAAGATCTGCTCCAAGCCCGAGGCTGACCCTGCCGTGGAGGAGCATCGCCTGATGGGTGAGCGGGGCTGGGAGCGGGGCTAGGGAGTGGGCCTGCAGGAAGAGAAACTTACTGGAAAGTGGGTTGGGCTGCATCCAGCACATGCGCAGAAGAGAATGAGGTGGCCTTGCTGGTGAGCGCGGTCCCCAGGCGCAGGCTGTTTTCAGCCCCATAGGCCTCCTCTGCTGGATGCCCGTGTCCAGGGCACAGGTCGCATAGGCAGATACGATGCTAGCCCTGAATCCAGTGTTCTTTGGAAAGAGGGGTAGGCACCTTTGGTAACTGAACACAGTATTTGAATCCACTGGCACCCAGAGTACATTGAAGGAAGCATTTGCCCCACTGAGTCCAGGGGGACACTGCAACGTGGGGACTTTAAACTGGACAGGAGAGAAATTTGACTGGCTTCTGATGGCGGTACCTGTTCTGGCCACGAGGCCTGGTCCCCTCTCTCTGGGGCCGGCAGTGAATGTGTACCTTTTCCAAGTGTAGTTGAGACTGTTGACCCTGGGATTTGTTCCCAGGGATTCCAGGGTTTTGGAAGTGCTTTCCCACCCCTGTGTTGAGGAGTCCACATCCTCCCCGGGGAATCCAGCCACCTTCCAAGCTTCCCCCACCCAACTCCCAGGATTCTGCATCTTGTGCCTGTTCTGATCCAGCTACTGGGAATGGTTCTGAGAAGGCAGACTGATGGCAGTGGCATTTGGCTGCCGACAGCAGTCACTTGGAGGAGCCCAAAAGAAAAACTCCCCCCAGGCTGTGAGCATGGACGGGTAACCGAGAGACACCTGTGTTGGGAGAGTCCAAACCCATCTTCCTAAGAAATAGGAGCGTGCTCACCTAGAGAACGTTCAGTGCCCTGAGCCTTGTAGGAAAGCCAAGGCCCCCGAGCTGTGGACAGAAAGCTGGACTCTGGGTCTCAGGCTGGCCTCCAGGAAACCGAGGACCCTGAGGATGCTGGGCTGTATGTGTGAGAGGGTTGAGCCCCATCTGGGGGAAGGGACGTCCCTCCCACCTCCTCCTCCAGGAGGAGTCTCTGTGTCGGATGGGGCTGCTGGGTTGGAGGCAGTCCTGTCCCACTCACCCTGCCACCATTTCTGTCTGTCTGTCTGTATGAAGAAGTGTGCGGGCAAAGGTGTGCCAAGGGGAGCTTTGCGGGGGTTTGTGTGTTTGTTAGAGAACACGTAGTGTGAGTATGTCCGAGTGTGACCACGGGTATGTGTTTGTGTGTGTCGTTCTGCGGGTGGAATTGTGTGTGAGTGAGCCAAAGGGATGACAGGCGGGGGGGTTATGTGTGTGCGTGGTGTGTGTGTGTACACAGACGTCGGAAGAGTGAGCGGCAAGCATGTTTCAGGTGACTGGAGGGGCGTGTGTGTGTGTGACTGCAGGTGTGTGGGCCTCTGGGGAGATGGCCATTATTAGTGGGTACTGTCATTTCAGCACAGTGGCCGGGGGCTACTCTCGGCACCAGAGGAACTCTTAGAAGAGACTCCAGGGACATGTTTTGCAAAAAATGTTATTTTCTCCTAAATTGGCTCAGACTATAGCAGCTCTTTTCTTTGCTGGGATGGCACTCGAGGGCTGGCCCAGTCCTGCGTTCTCAGCCCCAAGGCCACTGGGCTAGTGGGGCCAAGAGCTGGTGGGATCAGATCCACTTCCGACAGGGAACACTGGGCACAGGTCCTTTGATGCAGCCACTATCAGAATGATCCGAGGGGCCACTTGTGTGTCCAGTGCCGTTTTCCAGCCAAGCTCCATGGAGATCAGGATCTCCAGGCTGGGGAAGGCAAGAAGATGCTGGGAGAGCAAGGCCCTCTTCCCTGCTTCCACCAAGCAAAGCCTGAAAAAATTTATATGTGTATACATATTATATACTTGGATTTATATGTATTACATATAAATGCATATATATAGTTCCCCTACTCCATACTCACTTTTGTCAGAAGAAAGAATTCTATTGCTCAGAAGGAAATAGGGGTGAGAACCCCTACTGTGGAGGGTCCCATGATGATCCAGACAGTGTCCTCACACTGGGGGGACACCAGGTTGATGTGGAGAGAGACCTGAGCAAGGTGCCAACCACATCCAGTGATACTCTGTGTCTCTCTGAAGCCTCTGTGCCTTTGCCCAGTCACCCAGAGCCCTGGTGTAAGGCCTTGCTGAAGGCCCGCTTCCTGCTGGAAGCCCTCTGACCCTCTCAGACAGGAGCTGTCTCAGCCACCCTTTTCTCCTGCTATGTTCCTCTGTCACCTCCTTGTCCCCATCTACCTTGTCCCGGAGCTATTTCTGGGTCTGTCTGTCTCTCCCTCCTTGTTGTGAGCTCCTGCAGGGCCAAGTCTGGCTCTGACTCATCGCAGTGTCCCCAGGACTCAGGTCAGGGCCTGGCACTGACGAGTGTGCTGAGCATCAAAGCAGGGGTAGAATCCATGACGAGGGAGCAGACTGCAGCTCAGACTGTGTGTTCTTTAGCAACGTGTGTCCCCCCACTAAACCAGGTGCTCCCCAAAGGCTAGAGCTGTGTCCAAGTCAGCTTTGTACCTCGAACCTTGGTACGCCAACCTGTGGAGGGTTGGAAGGAAGGAAGGGAGGAAAAAAAAGAGGGAGGGAGGGAGGGAAGAAGAAAGGTAGGAGGAAAGGAAAGGAGGGAAGGGGTAAGTCGGGGAAGGGATGGTGGAAGGAAGAAAAGAAAGAAGGGAAGACAAGAAAAGAAAGGTAACTGGAAGGAAAGATGAATGGGTGGATGGAAGGAAGGAAGGTAAAAATAGATGTATAGATGGATGTATAAGTGCATGAGAGAGGAAGACCAGAATGGGCCTTGGTCATGAAGGCTACAGGGATTGGACTTGGATTGAACTTGGCTGGGAGGGAGACCCCAGAGTGATCTGAGCCTCAGGTGTGCTGTGGAGGGTCCATCCCTTTGTCCAAAAGAAGGTGCTCCCCACACCCAGCACTTGCCCCTCCCGAGTCACTGACTCAGTTTCCCTCGCGCTGTAGAATGGAACCCTGGCACCAAGGAGCTGACCAAGGCTCGGCAGAGCCTCTTGCTTAGTCATTGGACCCAGAGCCAGAAGGACCCCTTTGGTGAGGAGGGTTGCAGCGACCCCATGGGCTCCATGTCCGTGGCCCCGCCGACCAAGAAGCCCGCATGGCCGGCCGAGAAGAACCTGCTGTATGAGTTCCTTGGGGCCACCAAGAACCCGAGTGGGCAGCTGAGGCTTTGCACCAAAGTGGAGGTGGACGGGCTGGAGCTGAAACGTAAGCTGACCCTGCCCAGGGAGTCTGAAGGGATTTCACAAACTGTCATAGGTCCGGGCCCAGCTCTGCCATCAGATGGCTGTCTCACCAATGGGCAAGTCACTGCCTTTCCCTGGGTGTCAGGTTTTAAACCCGTAAAATGGGGGATGTGACTTTCTTCCTATGTCCTCTGCAGGGAATATAATTGCTAGAGAAACGCAGCTGACTCTCAGGGGTCATGTGAGCATCATTGGTGGTCAGTTTGAACATTTTATCCCCTCAAGTTGCCCAAGCCAAAGAAAAATCCATGCTTTAATATTATTTCTACATTGAGATTATTCACATCCTTGCTTTCTCTGCCTTGCACTCCTACAACTGTTTCAATCAAAACCCTTTTCCTCCCAAAAATAAGGGGAAACTGACACCCCATCTCTGACTCTATAAGCCCACAGGGCGTATTGTAGAAGGAGAGAATCCAGGTTTCATAACCTGAAACAACTCAACCAAATCTTACTCATTCAGACTAATTTTGGGCCCTACCATACTGAATTCTAATTATATAATATTTTAAACTATAAATGATTCCAACATAGATGTAACAGCCTGCGCAAGGTCCTCCTCACTGTTGCAGGTACACGCCTTCAGGGGCTGCTTTGATAATTTGGTAAGAATGGCTTCCATGGCATCGCAGTTGTTGGTATCAAACTGGATTCTCCTAAAGCGCTTGAAAGAATGTGGTTTTGTACGTAGTGCTGTATTCTCGAGCTGAACTGCCTCCTTACTAGTGAGTGATGGAAAGTGACCTTCTATGCCGACTGTGCTGGGATTTTCACCCCTTCCGAATCGGCGAGATGTGAACTAAAGATATGGTCCTAGAGTTG
Source organism: Vicugna pacos (assembly GCF_048564905.1). NCBI lineage: Eukaryota > Metazoa > Chordata > Mammalia > Artiodactyla > Camelidae > Vicugna > Vicugna pacos. Next base: position 18,961,375 of record NC_133021.1, on the reverse strand, counting down.
GAAATTCACCTGAAATTTGAAGACCCCTCTGGGAGCTTAAAAGACTTGACTTCTGAGAACGTTAACCCCAGAGGCAGTCATGGTGCTGAGGGCATCCTGGTCTCTCCCTCCTTCAATCATGGAAACACTCTACCTCTCCTGTGACTTACAGTTAACCCGCCAGCGACGGGAGCCGACAAGAACAACCTCAAGTACACAGGGAACGTGTTCACCCCACGCTTTGCCACCGCCTTGACCTCAGCCACCCTGAACCAGCCGCTCTGGCTCAACCTGAACTACCCACCTCCGCCCGTGTTCACAAATCCCGCCACCTTCCCACAGTATCAGGTGAGTGAGTGTGTCCGGGGCCAGGCTCACCCATGGCCATCCACGGAGGGGCAGTGGCTTCCAGGGAGCCTAATTCACAAAGAGCCTTCGGACGCGTTAGTTCATTTCTTCACTGTGGCCACATCAGACCAAATACTTGGTACACACACATGCAAACACACATGCATGTGTGCGTTTATTTCTCATTTTCCTTTGTCTGAATTCTGGTTCACTCTGTGCTGTGTCTTCCAGAGCTGCTTGGCTAGTTTGGGCCTGTGAAATACTTGGGCTCCCAGGAGAGGATGATGACATACAGTCCTTGTTTCCCCCCACCTCCTGTGACTTCCTTTACAGTCAGATGACATGTGTCCTGGATTACTTGGGACAGTCCCAATTGAGGTCTTTTGTCCCAGCATAATTCTTAATTGCACCTGCTTTCACTCTCAAGTGTCCTGCTGTGGATGACAAATTATGTGGCCACTTCATTTAAATGACAACCCAACCGTCTCAGTGTCTCCCAGCTAAAGTGGCTCAGAGCACTTTCTCGGTCCTGGGACTCAGAGGGAACTCAGGGCCAGACAATAAGGAATGGGTGAAACCCTTGGATTTTTACTCACAGAAATTATTTATGCAGGGAAAATGTAGTTTCTTTAGTTGGCCTATTTAATTTAATCTCCCTGAAGAGTTGCCACCCACTGGGTAGAAAGAAGGAAAAATCAAATAAATGTCCACTCTGGTTTAAACAGTAGTCCAAACCAAGAGCTTAAAGTAGTCCTTTTAGGTAGTGCTCAGTTCCTCCAGGAAAGGTGCTCAGTGTCAAAGATTTCCCAGTCTTCTGTCCCCTCCCTGGCTCCTTTCCAGTATGGTGTGCCAGTGTATGGGGTGGGGACCAGGTGTTTGGGAACCTGCTGCCCCAGCCTTGCTTGGCAAAGCCTGGAGAGGGCAAAGAGAGAAGGAAATCCCCAGGAAATCATCTCATCCTGTCTCTGTGCCCCTTCCCCTGTCCTTTGGGCCCCTGTGTCATTTCCTCCTTTACAACAGAGCAGCGAGTCTCAGGGAGTGGACGTCCCACGCAGAAGGTAGATCTACTCCACGTAAAGCCTCTCTGTGCTGGTACACCCGGCTTAGCCCCTGAATCTTAAATGGGGACTAAAGTAAAGGAGTTTCGCACAGTCTCTCTTTTTCTCTCCAAAGTTTTGTTTCCAAGCTTTTTTTTCCGGTTTGCTCAAGAGAGCCCAAGTGCCCACCCCATCCTCTCGAGGTGAGCGGTTGTAACGAAGTGCGGCACCCGGGAAAATGAAAGTGCACCCGTCCCGTGTCTACGATTTGTTGTCCTTGCACAGGTCTGGAGAGAAATGCCCTGTTCACGTACCCGTGGGCCCACCGTCCCCTTCACTGATGTTCCTCCACCCTTGCATTTGTGTGTTTGCTCACTCACACTCATCATTCATCCACCCGCTCGTGGATGGACTCCTCTTTGTATTTGTTCTTTTCATTCATTGAAGTAGTGAAAAACCCTTCCTTCACATTGACCATAGGCCAAGCATCAACTCGGTCAGGGGATTCCGAGGTGACTAAGAAGCTCGGAGTCGAGTACAAGTCAGGAACAAATCAAAGGCCAGCACTGTGTGCACCCCCACCTCTGAGAGAGAAACGATTTGCACAATTTTATTTAGTGGAAACCCGTGCACTCTCAGGGCTCACCATGTAAAGCTAATGCAGTGATGCATTTTATGAAGAGAGGGTGGTGTCTCACTGCCATGTTAACTTCTACTCTCTTGACTTTTGGAGCGGGTGAGATACGGACACAGTTTTCAAGCTTGAAGGTCCTTTGTCTTCAGAGATGCTGGTGTTGGCATCACAGGGCTGACCCCGAGGTTCCTGGGCCCCTGGGTCCTATACAGCAGTTTAGACACTGAATGGGCCCAGCTGAAGTCCACTGCACGTGCCGACCCTCGCGGGTGGGAACGGGGGTCGGTGTAGTTTACATTCTCCAGCCCCTTGTGATCGCACATCACCACCCAGCTTCAGGACGGCTGGTCCAGTGGCCTGATATAATAAAAAGAAGGCAGGTTTTGGAATCGTCAGGCTGGGGTTTAAGGAAATTCTGCTGCTTCCAAATTGTGTGGCCTTGGGCAAGTTAGCCAAATGCTCTGAGCCCAGGTTTCCTCACCTGTGAAATGGCCTAATAATTACAGCAGCGGCAGCAGCAAATGCTTGAGTCAGCTGTAAGGTTAATTGAATCCATGGATGAGAAAGGGCTTTGAAAAATCCAAAGTGTGATACAGATGTTGGTTTGTATTATTATTCAGCCCCAATCTTCCTAGGAAGCAGGGTCAGGGAGCTCTGCAGACCTTGAGAAGACAGAGAGGAGAAATGGGGAACAGTCTATCCTGGTCTCCTTCTCTGCTTGGCGTTAGGAATAAAGATGAGGTCCCAAATCCAATGTACTCAGAGCTCCGCTGTGGAGGGTCGCAGAGCCCTGGAGGACTAAGTCCCCAGCACCAAGGGGCTCCAGAGGCTCCAGGCTGCTCAGCATAAATGACTTCGGCTCCCAGTGAAGGAAGGAGCACACAGGGGGAGAGGCCTTGGCCTCAAGCAAAGAGGAGTGAATGTTTGTTCATCCTTGCTCATGATTTTACAGAGTTGCAGTTTGAACAACTAGAAATACCTTCCAAGTCGTGCAGTGTCGCTCACACTGATGACTCCTGAAAATCCGCCCAGGACAGAGCGGGTCGTAGATCCTGGGCGTGGGGAGGATGATGGCCTGGGGAGCTGGCTGTGGACAGCGGAGTGGGGAGGGAGTGAAACTGAGGAGGGACACTGAGAACCTGGCCTTGGAGCTGAGGGCTGGAAACAGGCAGGACGGCCCCATCTGGCTGACTCCTCTGTCCTGGTTCAGGTCACGGTTGGGGTCACAGAGCCCAGACTGTGGTCGTGGTGAGTGGGGCTGCCCTGGGCTGCAGGACTTGAAGGAAAGGGGGCAGGTGCACTGGTTTCAGGTGAAGGGGTTGGTGGGAGTCGGGGAGGCCCAGCCATGGTCAAGTGTCAGGTACACGGGAGCAGAGAGCAAGGAGGCTCTGAGAGGATGTGCGCTCTTGGAGACCTGGAAAATGGGCACCAGGAGACCTGGGGGACTTCCCAGGCCCCTGCAGCAGGGATGCAAAGCCTTTTATGAGGAGCCTTTGGACTCTGAAGAAGTAGTCAAGGGCACAGTGTCAGCCATCAACACTTTGACAACTGGCACAAGCTGAGCCCAGAATGGAGGCAGCATCTTGGGGTGCAGAATCTTCTGCAAAAACATATGGTCTGAGGGATGCTTTGGGTTCTGAATTGTATCTTAGGGGTAACTAACTGGATTGGCAGGTAGAGGTAGTCTGGAACTGGAGGGGTCATGGGCTGACCCCACCCACAGGAGCAGTTCTGCTGTGCGTGTGCACGTGTGTGCGTGAGCGTACACATGGACATGTAAGGCCACGTGGGACAGAGTTGTGTGGTTTCTACTTCCCATTGGGCTGAGCTGCCAGGCAGCCTCTTCAAGTGGAGGGTGTGGGGTTGGGGGAGCAGTGAGAGATGGTAAAAATACCTAACTTGCAGAATCCTTATTATGTGCTGTGCACTGTTCTAAGCGCTTTGGGTGAATGAACTCATTTATCTTCACATCAGTCCTCCTCGTCAGGTACAGACACGGGTGTACATGTGGGCACATAGACGCACAGCAGCAGAGACCCAAACGCATATGCCCGGGCTCACAGTTGCACATTTGTGCACAGAAACCCACAGCTCCAGACACAAATGCAAGCACACGTGCAGATCTGCTGAAATAAACATGGAGGCAAGCTAGCGCACACATGTACACAGATGCACACTGGCACCTCATGTCTTAGGGCAGGGATGGGGTTTGGGGAAAGGCACATGGAAAAAGGTAAAGATAGCAACAAAGATAACTTGACTACTGTCACAGGCTTTACACGCTGAACACACATCATTTTACAGACAAGAGAAAAGACACTCAGAGAGGCTAAGTGATTTGCCCAAGATCACACAGCCACTAAGGGGGCAGATCTGGGATTCAAGAGGCAGGCAGGTTCCTGAAGCTCTTATCTTAAATATTCACTGCAAAGGCTGTGAATCCTGCTCACCACGGGCTTCCTGTGTGGTCTGAGTTGTGCTGGCTCGACCTGATTCCAGCTGGACTAGGCAACTAGAGGGTCTAGCCAGCAGTGTGGTGGGATGGGCTCAGCTGTCTGGAGATCCTGGCAAGTGAGCTGGAAGCTGAGCTGAGTGGCTGCTGCTCTCTGGCTGGGAGCCCGTTGCCCCGCGGCGCTGAGCCTCCCCCTTCTCTCCCCAGGGCCTGCACCCGCAGCGGGCAGCCCGGATGCCTTATCAGCAGACCCTGCACCCCCAGCTGGGGGGTTACTCCCGACAGGTGAGTACGTGACTTCTTCACCTCTGAACCAGCTCCACGAAGGTCTGCAGGTTACAAGGACATCTGTTCCCTCGCCTTTGTCCAGCTGGTCACCCCCCATAATTGCTGGCCCACCCTTGACCCCAGAGCACAGACACAAACACCAACATGTGTGTGGAAACAAACCAGTGTCCTCAGGTGACAATAACAGCTGGCCCTTATAGAGCTCCTGCTGTGTGCGAGGCCCTTCTCTAAGGGCCTTACCTGCGTTAATTTAATCTTCAGAACCACCCTATGGGGTAGATTAGAGGTGAGGAAACCGAGACACAGAGAGATTAAATAATTTGTCCAAGGTTATCAAGTTAACACATGTTAGCTTTTGCTGTGGCAACAAACAGCCTCAATATCTTCAAGATTTTCAGCAATAAAGTATTTAATTTTCACCCACAGTTGACAGGTGGGCTGAGCTGGGCTGGGACTGGGCTCAAGCCTGTTCCACGCATCCTCGTTTCGGGCTCGTGCTGCAGATACAGTAGTTCTTGCTGTGCTGGGTGGCTGGAGTGCCGGAGGGCCAGGCAGAAACACTTCTGGGAGGCCCGGCTTAGACCCTGAATGTAGCGACAGGTGCCCACCTTCCACCAGCCAAAGCAAATCACGTGGCCTTGCCCAGCATTGGTGAGGCTGGGGAGTCATCCCTTCCAAGCCAGTTTGTCAGTTAAGACACGAGACACCTAATTCAATTTAAATTTCAGATAAACAGTGAATAAAATTTTAGTAGAGCTATGTCCAGAATACAGCATGGATCATACTTACTTGAAACAAAATTTTGCTGTTTATCTGAAATTCAGCTTTAATTGGGTGTTATATTTTGGTTTGCTAAATCTGTCCCCTCCCCTATGCCCCTGGGTAAGTCATTGATCAATATCTGCTTGACAGTGACACAAAAGCAGAACTGGGATTTGACCTTGGGCAGCCTGGCTTCAGGGTCCATGTCCCCCCCGTAACTCTGGTTTACTGCCTTTTGTGTACAGATGCACAAAAATATAGTATCAAAGTAAAGCAGCAGAGACAAAAATACTAATACACACTCAGACACAAATAAAGATACAATTACATGCATGTGGCTCAGCTGCATGTGCACACAAAACACAGGACAGCAGGTCCTGGGACAGTGACACCCTGGGGCAGGGATGGAGGTGTGAGGGAAGGAGCTGAGAACTGGCCGCATTCTCGGTCTGGCCGTGCACCCTCACATACAAACCCCACACTCACACCCACAGACTCCTCGGCCTCTCCTCTCTCCCTGGGGAGCCCTACCCTTTCTCTGCAAACCACACCTCTGACCCGACGGATGTTAGAATGTTCCAGTGGGTAGAGAGGAGCCCACAGGTATAGGTTACTTTATTATGTGGGCTAGTCCTGCTCTTTCAGCAGGAGGAGCTTTGCATCCTGAGATGAAGTAAATGTGAGGCAGGCTCACAGAATCTCAGCACGTCCCCTCTGCCCCGTGAACAGTGATTCCGTCCACATAGTTTCAAAGTGGATGCTTTTAGACAAAGTTATGTATGTGCATGTATTTGAAAAAGTAATACAAAAACATGGTCCAAAATTTTCAGAATCTTAGAGGCAATCGCTGTTCCTGGTATCTTAGGTACCCTTGCTATTTATACCTATTGATACAAGCATTTTTACACAAATGTGGTATTCTGGGCACGCTGCTCTATCATTGCTTCTGCGAGCAGAGTGTCTTTTGGAGATGATTCCAGAGCCCTGTGCACAGCTCTGTTTTATGGGTTTTATCAGTGACATATGGTTTAGGGTACATTTTTGAGTAAAGCTTATATAAGCTCTGGAACCTGCATCTTCTCTTTCATGTCAGTTTCCTCGCAGGTCCAGGCCCCCCTCCCCCAACCGTGAAAACCAGGCACATTTTCTGCCACGCTGACCCGCGGGTGTCTGTCCTGGGAGATGCCTTCCTGGGTTCTCTCTGTGAGCTCTGGACGCTTTCTGACCTTTAGCTCATCCTCTTGGGGTTTCGATGCCCGTGTCCAGCATCAGCAAGTCCTACATGTCCACTAAGGGAAAGATGGGGAAGGCAGGAGGGAGGGGCTCAGGCTTTCAGGAGGAACAAGCATAGAGGTACGGGTCAGAGCCACGGGCTCTGGGCTCACCCCACTGGGATTCTGACAAAACGCAGACACTTGAAACACTAAGCAAGTTGCTTAATTTCTCTGAACCTCAGTTTCCTCATCTCTAAAATGGCCCTACTTCCCAAGGCTGTTTGGAGTTTAATTGAGAGAATCCAGAGGAAGGGTCTGGAGTACCCCAAGCACTTAATAACTGCTAGCCTTGTCATCTTTTTAAATTATATAAGGATGTGCAGGATGAGAGAGGGCTGTCAGCACCCTGAACCCCTGAGCAGCGTGGACCTCAGACTCTTACTGTTAAAATGGAAATCTAGAACTTTCCCCAGTTTTGACCAAAACACACAGGAGGTTGGATGTCAGCTCCACACAAGACATTCAGAGCTGTCAGTGGTAGAATCCAGTGCTCATGATGTAATGAGCTCCCCATCATTTTACGTATTCAAACAGACACTTAGTAGTTTCTTCTTTCCTCGCTGCCCCCTCCTCTTCCTTTCCTGCACTCATTCATTTAACACATGTTTATTGAGCAGCTACCGTGTGACAGGCATTGTCTTAGGGCTAAGGATAAGTCAGTAAATAAGACAGATGGGGTCCCTGCCTTGCCAGAGGCAAGATAGTGGAAGCCCTGCTTCTCAGTGGGGGTCTGATCCAGGAAGTCTCAGAAACCCAGTGAGCTCCTGTTTTCTCTAGGGTTTGAGCTGAATGCCGTTGCCTCTTGTCCACTTACACTGTCCAGCACTGTAACCACCAGCCACGTAGCTATTTAAATTTAAATCAATTAAAATTCAGTAAAATTTAAAATTCAATCACACTAGCCCCATTTCAAGGGCTCAATCAGCACACCTGTGTCTGATGGCTACCATATTGCACCATGCAGATGCAGATTTCCATCATCCATCACCAGAGTTTCCACAGGACAGGGCTGTCTTGGACTTGGAGTCTGATGATATCCTGAGCTAGAAGCCAGGGATGTATAAATCTCAACAGCCTTTACTGAGATAGTAAAAGACTTAAAAATGAACAGGTGGTTATTGACCAAGGGGAAGGTAGGGGAAAGGGAATGGACATGATGGAAGTCATATTCATTGGCTGTTTATTATATGCCAGTCTCTCTACATATGTCAGCCGTCTCAACCCCCAAACAATGGAGATAGTGTTTGCCATTTTATGGATAAGGAAACTGAGGCTCAGTTAAATGAAATAACTTGCCAGTCTCGCATACAAGAGCTGGGTCCTATGCTTTTTCCAGCTCAACACGTCGCCTTCTATGCACCTCATAGCAACTGAGGGGCACAGGGGCTGAGGGGTGGGGCTAGGGTTAGAGTTAGGGCTGGGGAACTGTGACGTTTGGGAGCAGTGGGCATTGCTGGACCAAGCCCCTCTCCTCTCTGCCCTGCAGGTGACACCATTCAGTCCACAGCAGATGGGACAGCAGGTTTTCCGCTCTTCCTACACGCCCCTGCTGGGCTACGTCCCCTTCGTCCAGCCCAACTATTCGTACTCTCAGAGGACGCCGCAAAAGCTGTCCGGCAATCCCCGAGACCCTTCCCCCATGGCAGGAGATGGGCCGCAGTGCCTCTTCCCCCAGGCGTTCGGGTGAGTGTTCAGCCCACACTGGAAGTCCAGTTTGTCTCCAGGAAGCCTCCAAACAGGGGAGGTGGGTGCTTGGGGCCCCCCCGGGTGCTTTCTTGGTACGTATGTCCCATGGCTGTGGGAAGGGGAGACCTTATGCCTGGGTCCAGAGACTGGGTCCTGGATTCCCAAATCTGATGTGAGGTGAACCTGATCTGAATCTGGTGGGGCCCTTTTGGAGGCCCATTTTGGGGCTGTGGGTGCTAGAGTCTGGTGCAGAAACACAGCTGTGTGGTCAGGAATAGATGGGGACACCACCCACAGCAGGTGGCAGGTCGTGGAGCATGGCGAATATGCCCTTACCCACTTGCTTGGTTCACAGCCAGACATGGCCAGGTAATCCTCTTACACCTCTCTCCCCTGTTTACCGCATCCTGAGCGCCTTGCCAGGCTCCTCTCTCGAACATCCCAAGGACTCCGTGACCGGTGCTGCCGAAGGGCCCCCCGTTGCTTATCAGACTGCTCACACTTTCCACCCAAAGTACCCCAAACAGCAGAGGAGGGGGGCTGAGCAGCAAACAGCCAACACAAACTCAACATTTTGGCTGGAAATTGCACACAAACTTTACGTGCTAGTCAGTAAGAAATGTCTGTTTGTTGTTTTACTGTAACAATGCACGGTGGCTCATTCCCACCCAACATCTCTTCACTATTGATGCTCTGAGATGCAGGCAGTGCCCTGTCATTCCTGAGAATCCGAGTGCCTGGGGCACACCCCGGGGCATGTGTGCCCTGTTTGAGAACCTCCATTTATAGGATAAGGACCAAATTCCCCAACTGGACATCGATTTCCTTCCTCCCCATCACTGCCCCTCACCGTAGTGTCTGCAGGTGCCCCGGACTCTTACGCCTTCAATCAGTGTTTCCCCGAATGTCTTGTTAAAGGGGATAAATGCTAGAAAGAGGTTTCTACAGTCAGATCTGTTTGGGAAAAGAAAGGTGGAAACAGAGATACACAGATTTCTTAACTGCTGGAATTCACAGATTATTTAATTTCCTAGGGTGCCTGGAGAACACTTAAGAAGGTGATTGATAGTATCATTTGAACATAAAACCCATGACCCCTTGTTTCTTTTTTTCTCCTTTTTCTTTTCCTCCCTCCCTCCTTCCCTCCCTCCCTTCCTCCCTCCCTCCCAATCCTTTCTCTCCTTCCCTTTTCTTGTAGAGCACATCATGGTGTGTTTCACCAACACACTGTTGAAAGCTCTGTCTCAATTCACATAGTTACGATGAATTTAGCCTGTAGGGGACCATCGATGAATAGGATGTGTTTCCCCCTTCCGAGGCTGAGAGCGGATGAGCAGGGGGAGCAGTGATGTCAGTGCCCTGACAAAGTGAAGGCCATCGATGTGGCCTAAGCACAGAGGAGGGATCCCTGCTGGGTGAACAGTGAGGGCTGCAGGAAGGGGAGGAACCTGGTTGAAGTACTAGATTTATCCCTGAAAAAGGTGGAAAATAGGAAAAGGAAGATTAAGCTTAGATGATTAAAGGTTGTGACTGGTGGACCTGGGGATCCAGTGCAGATCTGTGAACGTCAGACTGAACTGATGGGATGGAGGGGAGACTATACGCAGGAGAGGGTGGAGTCTGGAGGTGACTGTAGAGTCTGTAAGAGTGGTTCTCACCTCCCTGGAGGCAACTGCACAGGGAAGGCAGCCTACCTGCAGGCTGGCAAGCTCCCTGCTTCCATGCTGTGGCTCCAGGCTTAAGGTAAGAGAGACTGTCTGCAGAAGCCAGAGCTGGCTGCACTTGAAAGGGAGCGTGGTCCCAAGGTCTCATCGGTCAGCGGTTGAGCCGCACTGATTGGGAGCAGTGAGAGCGGAGGGTTGAGACCTGGCCTCTGGCTGTCTTCAGAGGGGCAGGGAGGGGAAACGGAGCGAGCAGGAGACTGAGGAAGAAGCAGCTTTAGAAGTGGGAGAGGGCCTGGGGACACTGAGGGCAAAGGAGGCGAGTGATGGGGAGGAGTAGCGATCAGCAGAGGGGAATGGTGGCCTGAGAGTCTTGGGAAGACCAGGAAAGTGAGGCCGGAAGAGTGAGGCAAGGGATGGAGGCCCGTGCCCCCAAAGGGGTGATTGTTCACACAGAGTAATTTGTTGAACCTCTTCCATGTGCCTGGCACTACTCTGGTTACTGGAGTGAACAGGACCAAGTGCTTCCCTCTGTCCTGCCAGGAGGAGAAACAGACAATGTGGAAATCAGCAAGCATCATACATGTCAGGTGCGGGGGAGGAGGGCTGGAGAGGATGACGGGATGTCTCTTGAGCCAAGATCTGGATGAAGTGTGAGGATGAATCATTCATAAATATGGATGACTCTGGGCAGAAAGAAGCGAAATGCAGTGTCCCCAGGATAGGAGATGTATCTGGGGCCCAAGGAGTGGGGGAGAGAGAGTGGGCAGAACCAAAGCTGGAGAGGTGGCAGGGCCAGACTAGGCAGAGCCTGGTAGGTGTGGAAGGAAGAGCTGGGAGAAGCCATCGATGCTCCGAGGTTCTCTGCGTAAGGAAGGTGACTCGACCAACGTACGAAGAGTGGACTATGAAGTAAGAGCTGGTGGAGGGGACCAGAGGAGGAGCCTTTATAGCTATCCAAGCAGGAGGTGCTGGTGGCGTAGACAGGGACAGTGACCATGGTGGGGAGACAAGAGAAAAGAGCTGGAGTGTTTATTTTCTTGCTAGAATTGACAGGACTTGATGATGGCTGGATGTAGAATGAGGAAAAGAGAGGAGTCAAGCATGACTCTTAGGTTTTTGACCGGTGTCCGGACAAGCTACCTAGGTCCAGATGACGAGAGCAAAGATCTGCTGATCAGGAGTTTGGTTTTGGATATGGAAAGTCTGAGATGCCTGTTAGACACATGAGTGGAGCTGTTGATAGGCAGGTGGATATATGGGTCTGGGGCTCGGGGGAGAGTTCGGGGCTGGTAATATAAGTTTAGGAATCATTAGCATATAGATACTATTTAAAGGCATGGGATGGGACGAGATCGCCCAGGGAGTAGATGTACCCAGAGAAGAGGAGAGGCCCAAGGACTGAGCCCTGGGCTCCAACACGTAGAGAGGCTGGGGAGATGCGGAGGAACCAGCAAAAGGTCTAAGAGGTGGGAGAGAAAATAGGAGGCTGAGAATAACCATGAGAATAACACCTGGGCGCTGTAGGATGGAGCGTGGGGACGCTGAGCACAGTGGTGGTGCTGGGGGCTACCGTCGTGCTGAAGAGGCTGCCCTGGACAGGGAGGGAGGCGCAGAAGAGAACCAAGAGACTAAACCATACGAAGTGGGAGAGGAAGGAGCAGGTCGCCTCCGTGTTCTCAGGGAGGAAGGACGGGAGGCCTCCCTGCCCTCTTCATACATCCATCGGGGTAAGATAACTGTACAACTTATCTTCCAAACAATAACCAGTTTGAGAGTTAAAAAAGAACATAAATAATAATCACACTGAAAATACCAGTGTAGAAACTGTCCCAGGCCAACTAGGACAGTTCACTATGCTCAAGAGGCAGTTCAAGCTCCTCCTCCTCCTCCTCCTCCTCCAGGAAGTATTCCTTGATAGCTATAGTCCACATGGATTGCCCAGCTCCCTGACCCTCTGGTGTATGCCCTGTCCAGATCATGCCCTTGGCAACTGATCTGACAAGATGTTCTAAGCTGTAGGGCTCAGATGTGTGGGGTGTGGCAATCTGATAGGAGGTATGTCATGAGTAATTTGTTCCCAGTAATTATTAAATAGTTAAGAATGTGTTATGGCCTTTATTTTATAAATCAGAGTGGAATTCAGAGTATACTTATAATAACATCACTTTCAATCATTTCTTTTCTAGTATGATTTTTGAAAAAGGGCGGAAGAGGTGGGGTTACCACTGGCATTAACTGCTTATCTGGTTGCTACCTTTTGTCAGGTCCTGGGCTGGGTGCTGGGTGTAAAATGGTGAACAGACCAAAAACTGCCCCTGCTCTCATGGAATTTCTTTTAGTGAGGAGGGAATCAAACAACCACAAGCCTCGCTTGTCCACGGCCGCTCACAGTGACCAGCAGATCCCGATCCCAGCTGAGGCATTAGAAATTAATGCGATGGTTTGTTCCCATTGCTTCTACCTTGCCCCTTCCCTCCTCCTTTTTGTTTCATCAATTCACTGGAGGGCGCCGCGAACGTGAGCATCTTCTGTAATATGCATCTGCCCAGCAGAAAAGTGGCTGAGAATCCCTGGATTAGACTAAATCTAGCCGTTGGCTCTGCCGCAATTTGTATGGAGCTCCGTTCCATTCATTCAAAGTATTCTAGCAGATGGGGAAAGAGATTGCAGTAGGATACCGGAAGTGTGAGTAAATGATTCCATCTGGAGAGGTCAGGGAAGGCTTCACAGAGATGACTTCTAAACTCTTGTTTGAAGTATGAATAGCAGTGTGCTGGGGAGAAAAAGCGGCAGTGTGTGTACTTCTGCTCTTGGAGGGTGAGGCTCAAATCTTCTTGCCTCTTCCTCCCCCAAGGGTCTAGCAAAGTCCCATGCACCCAGCGATGCCTCAGTGCTCGCTTCTCAGCCAGCCTGGTGTGGAACTGGAGAGCCTGACTTAGCTTGGTGCTGAGAAGGGGAGAAAGAGCCCTAGGACCGTGCGGGACCTCACACTGGGACGTGGCCCTGAGTTCTCCAATGCTGTACAATTTTCTGAGGGACCCACAGGGTCCTCTAAGGCCAGTAGAGTGGCTGTAGGTCCACAGGTTAGGTGCTCAGATCTGGAGAGGCTCCCTCGTCTGTGGTCCTGGAGAGAGTATAAACCTGGGAGAAATGGTCCCTACAGGCCACCATCCTGACCTAACTAAGTGGCAGAAGCTCTTTGTTGTCCTCCGGTTGTTATCATTTTAATATTTTTTTTTGTTATTGCTAAAACTTTCAACTTCCAAGACTGTCCTGATCTTCCCCACCTCTGACAGCCACAAGATTAATATTTTCCTTTTCCTAATATCTCGGTTGACAACAGGAATTTCATCATGACGTGCATTTCTTTCTCCTCCAGGTTCGGCTCGACGTCTGGTGGGCCCCTGATGAACAGCCCCTATTTTTCCTCCAGTGGGAATGGCATAAATTTTTAGATCTCCGTCTCATCCCCCTCCTCCTGCCTTAGCCCCGGGATCGGGACGAAGGGCCCTCTGGGATTCCGGGTTCTGCAACAGCTAGGTGTGAAGTTTGGAAAACCAAGGTTCCGACCAGGTCGCAGTCAGAAAACAGCAAGACCAGATGCATCTCTTGACCAACACTCACACACACAGCCTCCCTTGCCACACGCGGCACAGACCACACACACACACACACACCCCTCATGTTCATACTCACTTGCTCAACCACATATGCATCTGTATTTAGCTAACATGAGTGATTTTTGTTTTTGTTGTTGTTGGTAAAATAGAAATAAGACACTTAATTTTAGAAAGTTTGTATCTTATGATAAAAGTATGAGCTGCTTGAAGTGGAGCGTGCCTATTTATTTTCTGTGATGTTCTGCGTAATCTTCCCTGCTTCTTTTCCCCACGAGACTCAGCGTTTACCGGGGACCTAAAGAGAGACCACAGGCTGCCATCCTCCAAGTGATACTCTCTAAATAATGGACCCCAAAGATCATAAACTTGAGGGCTTATCTCTCCCCTTCTGTGATCCACTCACTTCTCAACAGCCCAGTTTATGCAACTCAGGAATGGATGTAAAAGAGATGCAACCTCCTCTGCCCTATCCAGGTGGTAGTTTTACAGACAAAGTCTCTCTTGAGCAGAAGATGGGAAAATGTGCCTGCAAATCAATTCCAAATATAATTCTAGATGTGACAGACTATTTTTAGTGACTGTACCTCAGTGCCCAAGCTAGAGGTCAACCACAAAACCACCCCTAATGGTCCTGTCCCTGGACCATTCTCAATCAGCTTTTATCAGTGACTTGAATAAGGACATTGAGAGCATCTTGATCATATTTATGGAGGGCACAAATCTGAGACGAGAAGATGGCCTGAGTCAGTGATACACATATCCTTTAACGCTCCCATTCTACACAGGCATCATTAAGCAGCTATTCTGAGTCTGGACAAAGCCACAGAATCATTCTTCCTATGGTGGTCCACGCAGCCAACATGATCAGGGATGGTCTATGAAATGAAACTCAAGTGCAATCCTTTGGCAAACCCTAACATGATGAAAATAAACAGAAAGTTAATGTAATGACCTCCTCTTGGGTCTAAAAATGAACCATGCACTTACAGGTGGACCAACTTTGTCAGTTCTAAGTTGCTCTATTGCCACCCCTGCACCTGAAAGCTCTGTATCACCCTGGCCGAGGCCAGTGAGAGCCAGGGCTGGGGAACATTAGGAGCCCAATCCTGACTGCGATGAGAGGCTAGGGGTCTGGAAGTCACCAGTGTCTCACGATGGGCTTAAGTCCAGTGCCCACGAGAGCTTTTCCTTTGCCTTCGCAGTGTGACATGATTGGCCTCACTGGCTTTTCTTCCTAGATCCCTGGAAACCAGTTTCTCTCCCAAGTCCTCTTAGGACTTGTGCCTTCTCCCCTTCTCCATGGTCTAAGTCTGAAATTCCCCCTGAGTCCTTCAGCCCCTTTCCACAAAGCTGACCCTGCTTCTATCTAGCACATCGTGTACTTGTTGACACCCTTGGTTAACAGTCTAGACTCTCCACTGATTGGGAGACATCGGTTAGTTAGAAGTTTTCACAAATTCAAGAGCCCTTTTGTTCCCTGAAGGGCTTCCTCCTCTTATTCCTGTAGGCACTAACCGAGGCTGGGCCATAGTTTACCACCCTCTCCTGATCTCAGCATGCTTTCAGGCAGGAGAGACTAAGAGACAGAGCGTGGATTTGTCCTTGGCCAGACGTGGGTTCTTAGCCACTTTCCAACTCTGATATTGGGCAAAGAATTTATCCTCTCTGAACCTCAGTTCTACTAATGATAATGTTAACGGCTGTGAGGATTAAAACATAATTAGTCTCAATATCGGTTTAATGTCTACTTAATGTACCCTTGTGGTTTTAAGATGGCAGAGTAAAGATATTTCTGTCCCTCTTCTCTTGAAATTTACCACCAAGTAAGAAGGAGAATAAGAACGTCCATGCAGACTTCGTTCTCAGTGAAACCAGGAGAAGCCAGCAATTGCATCTGCCATAGACAAGAGCAGAAGTGGGGTGGAGGACGGTACATGCCTTAGCAGAAGAGGGGACGATCACACCGAAATGCCTGCCAAAGTGCTTACCAGTCAGCAAGAAGCAAACCACTTTCCCCGCAGAGCCTGTAGGTCTCAGGACGTGACGGGTGCTGGACACTATGGATGATGGGGCCGAAGAGAGATGAGAGCAAGGAGCTGACATAAGAGGTGACTTCTATCCTGGCCCCACAAAGCCAGGAGCCACAGACAGTTCTATTGGAGATAGGAGGTACTTTCTCTGAAGAAACTTACGGATCATTCTTAAGGATTGTGGAGATGAGGGTGCAGGTGGAAAATGGGCGTTAAGTGAAATACGCATACACACCCAATGCCAGCAGCTTGACTTTACCCAAGAGGCAGGAGTTTGGAGAACTACCCCAGAGGCACTTGGCGGTACCAATGAAAATGACCCTATGCTCATGCCCTTTCACAAAGAGCTTCCAATCAACTTTTAAGGACTTAACGTTTAATAGGAACGGACAAACTCCAACAAGAAAGACATAGATCAAAATAAAGGTAAAAAGGAACCAAAAAGAGAAGGGGAGTGTAATATTCTCAGGGAGGTGAGAAAAGACAGTAAATTTTAAAAATAAGACAATATGCTATATGATTATTTTTTAAAATCAGAACAAGAAAGTGCTTTTGAAATTGAAACAGTGATAGCTGATTTAATTTTTTCAGTGGAAGGGGCTGGAAACTAACATCAAAGAGATCTTATGAAAAGGAGAATCTTTATTTTATTTTATTTCATTTTATTTTATTTTTTGAGAATTTTTTAAAAACACAGGGATGGATTATAGGAGATAAAAGATTTTTTAAAAATGAGATCAGTCCAGGAGACCAATATCTGGCTAATGGGAGTTCTAAGCAGAACAGTGAAAACAGAAGGAAAGGAAGTATCAAAAGAAAAACATAAGAAAATTTCCCAGATTGACTAGTCCAGACCAGTGCTCAGCAGAATGAATGAAAAAGAGCTACATCACGGCACATCACTGTGAAATTTCAGCATATCAGGGACAAGGGCAAGATTCCAAGATTTTCAGAAAATCTTGTTCACACACAAATGTTCAGGAACCAGAAAGGCATCAGATTTCTCTACAGTACCATTGGAACCTAGAAGATCCTTGGATAAAGTTGTCACTGCTTCGAGTGCAAATGATTTTTAACTTGAAACTCTAAACCTAAACTCTATCTGTGAATGTAGAATGAAGATGTTTTCAGATATGCAGAGTTTCAAAAGATTTGCCTCCTTGTACCTTTGTCAGGATGCTGAGGAAGGATGCACCCCATGAAGACAGGTGGGTAGACCAAGACAGAAGACATGCAAGAGAGGAAACATGTATTCTCAGTGGGAGGGAGGCTGAGCACCTGATGAAAAAGGAAGATCTTAGCTCAGGAACCATAAAGCAGAGCCTAGAAAGTCACCACCACCAATTCAGATTAGGGTGAGAACCTGGAGACCTTAGATGTTGTGTGTTGGCAGGAGGGACTGGGCGGGGCTTCAGAAAAAGAAAATGACAGTTTATTCCAACAGAATTGACTGTGTGAAAAGTTGTATTAAGAGTTCTTTTACAGAGGTTGGTGGGGGTGGGAAGATTCAGCTCTAAATTCAAATAAAAAATGAAACAACTGTTATTAATTCAGCAGTGAACAGTATTTATGTGCTTATAATAATAAAAGGCCCAAATACGGATTTAACCAAAATTTGTGTAATTAGTATTGTGCAAGGATGGAGGTGAAGAGAGGGGTGTGAAAAGAGCTAAAATCCTTTTTATCATAATAGGAACTCTGTAGGTAACATCTAAAATGGATGATTCGAGAAATTGTGGAGTTCCTATAATGGTCTACAAATGTGGAGGTAAATCCCAGAATAAAGAGTCAAGAGGGTTGACAGAGTTGCCTGTGAGAAGAAGGATGGGTTTGTGAGGGATGGTGGCCTGGGGCTCGCTGTCTTCTTTGTGAATCTTTTAGTTCTTAATGGCTTTTAAAACATGTGTATGTATCACTTTAATAAAGAATAAGCATTCATTTAGAAAAAGAGAAAGTGCATGCAGAACACCATCTAGCGTGGTGCCTGGCACATGGTGGGAGTCCGAAATGCTTGTTGAATTGTATTGAGCCACATTCTGACCCAGTTAGAGCCCACTGCCCAAGCCCTCATTCCAGGATGTCTGAGAATCTGATTCTCAGAAGACTCTATGAATTTTTTCCCTAAGAAATTCTTTGAGGGGAATCTTAAGGGAGGGCTAGAGCCAATGCCCTGAGTTTTTCCAACACATCACACTCCTTGACTCTGCTCACGTCTCAGAGAATTTCAAAAACACTTTGGGGAGTAATGGGAACTGGGACCCTAAGGACTGGGATCCTGAAGTCTAGGAGGGGATTGAAAATCCCGATCTCTTCTCTGTGCTCCTTCCAAAACTCTTCTCCTCCATTCAGCACACGTTCATCGGAACTTTTTCTTAGGGATACAGCAATGGGCAAGACAGACACAGTGCCTGCCCCCATGCACCCTAAGCATTAAATCACAGTGACTATGAAAGGCGATGAGTTTATCACAGGGCTATATGAGAGCACACAGCAGGACTCCCGTCGCAGTTCAGAGCATCAGATAAGTGACGTCTGCTCTTTTTAACATTCTTGGGCTCTGCAGCTAATTCTCATCTGATATGTTTTCAAGTCACACCACCCCCTCCCCGCTGGTCTCATTCCTCAGAACATATTTTATTTGCAGATCTTGAAACTAATGATAGTCTATGTGTGGTTTAAGCAACAAAATTGAAGAGTAGCAAAATTGTGGGTTCCAGAAATACTTAATAAAATAAAAACAGCTACAAATCACTGAGCACTTACGATGGAACAGACACAGTGCTATCTATGTCACCTTTATTATCTAATGTAACATTCTTAATAACTCTGTGAGATATAGGTAGGTAGGTAGGTAGGTAGGTAGGTAGGTAGATAGATAGATAGATAGATAGATAGATAGATAGATAGATGGCATGTGCAGAAGCCAAGGTTCAGAGTGATTAAGTATCTCATTAAGGTCATGTGGTAAGTGATTCAAAATCGATATTCTTATCCCCTTTTCCTGCCACTTCCCTGTTTGTAGTAACACAGCCCAAAGTGAGTGAACTTTGTTGGAACACATATCCTATGGTTAATGACTATTAAGTTTTCAGGCGACTAAGACCTCTAAGTCATTTTCCAGTATGAAGCCACTGTGGGAGAAGAAGAAATGGGTTGCAGGGGGTGAGGACAAGGGGGAAGCAGCCTTCTGGAAAGGGGTGGGGGTCATCTGGAGCAACTCCTTCCGGACTTCAACTCCTCCTCCAAGGCTGCCTCCTTCAGGGGGGCATCTTCAGTTCTGTGTTATCCATTCCTCATTATGACAGGAATTTCCAGCTGGCATCAAATATTACATTTCCCCCTTCCCTTTTGTAATAGAACTCACTTTTCAGATTGGCACAGACCACCTAGAATATGTAACGTGGTTCTGGCCAAATGGGATGTAGGTAGAAGTGTTACGTGTGATTTTTGGAGATCGAAGCTACATTATGAAGTTGGCAGAGCAACAGTGGAGAAGGAACTGAGCTTCTGATGGTTGTGGTGGCACTGGGCAGGCCCTGCAGTGCCTGTCCCTGGACTTTGTTGACGTGAGAAGAAAGTGAACATCTTTGAAAAGCCACTGCTATTTTGGGTTTCTTTCACACATAACCAACCTAATCCTATTAGACATGCTCACAGGGTGAGATGGTAGCCCCCTACGTCATGCTCAGAGGGCAAGATGCTTCAGAATGGAACCTAACTGGTTGGCACCTTGACCTTGGACTTTCCCTGACCCCAGAACTATGAGAAATACATTTCTATTGTTTAAGCCAGCCAGTTTATGGCACTTTGTTATGGCAGCCCCAGTAGACTAAAACACTCCTCAATGACTTTGACATGGAAGCTTTTCAAAGTTGCTCAAATGCTCTGAAGTTGTCAAATATGGAAGTGACCACCTCAAGAGTTATCTTCTAAGGCTCACTTCAACCAGCTCCCCAGCACCCCAAGTCTTAGAGAAGCGTGTGTGGGTCCTCTTGGAGATTAAGCTTCCTTGGACAAGGCATTTTTTGCATGACGTTTCTCCAAATCTTCATTCCCCAGAAATTACCTGTTGTCCTTCAGGAATCACGCCCAGGAAGCGGGGAAGGGGGTGTTGGTTGGGGGAATGATCAGAAACTATTAATCAACAGCTAAGTTGTCTTCTTTCTGCATCATAAAGTCTCAAGGCTTGGCTTCAGCAGTTTATTAAATTACCAGAATGCCAAGAAAAATAGCTTTAATAACACATTTCTGCCTATCTGTTATTTTTTTATAACCCAGAGTGGAGAATTAAAAGGCACCCTACCGTTTAAAATAGCATTTTTAAAATTAAAATGAACATGTTACAGGGATCTCTTTTATTTTTATTTTTTTACCTCAAGAAATAAGCCATTGATTCAGGATGTGATGACTCTAAGCCTAAATTTTATAGCTAAATCTTTGTTTGGTGTAAAGGAAGGAGAAGTGGTTTTCGTCAAGAGGTTTAAAAGTATATTAATTCGAACAGGTTGGACGGGCAGGTCACTTTGTCCTCACATGTGGTTTGGTGTTACAAACACTAGTTTCAAGAATCATGATGTTAAAGAAGCGGAGATGAAAATGCCTTCTAAAGAACCAGCTGGCTACCCAGATGGGGCCTCATGGGGGGCAGAGCTATGCTGAAGTAGCCACAGATCAGACTCTGCTTCTGAGCTTTGCAAATTCAAGAACATTACCAGGGTCCTAAGATCTGACCAAATTCAGGGGTTGATGTATAAACCCAGCTACAATTTATTTCTAATGAGGGACCTCAGCAATTTTTGAAAGTCATCTGCTGAGCTCCAAATATGAGACAGACACCATGCTATGAAGCATAGATAAAATGGTAAACTAACCATGTTTCCTGCCCATAAAGAGCTCACAGTGTGAGTGACAGTGATGGTGGAAGATGTAGACAAATATAACACAAAATATTTTTGTAATAGTAGAACATAGCTGTGGAGATACAGAGGATTGAAATTTTAGTTTCCTATTGCTGTGTAATGAATTGCCAGAAACATAGTGGCTTAAAATCACATTTATTATCTCACAGTTTCCGGGGGTCAGGAGCCTGGGCGTGGCTTAGCTGAGCCTTTTGCTTCAGGGTCTCTTACAGGTTGCAATCTCAGTGTCCTTCAGGGCTGAAATAATATCAGAAGGCTCAAGTGGGGCAGATCCACTCCCGATGTGAGTACTCATGTGTTTGTTGGCAAGATTCAATGCCTTGCAGGGGCCTCCCTTGAGCAACTCACAAAGACAGGAAGCAAGCAAGAAGGCAAGAAAACGTGCCAGCAAGTGTGCACTAGCAAGATGGAAGTCACAGTCTTCTCTTAATGAACCTAATCATGGAAGTGGCATTCCATCACTTTTGCCATGTTTTGTTCATTAGAAGTGAGTTACAAGGCGCAGCCCACACTCAAGAGGAGGGGAGCACACAGAGACTAGGGGCCTTCCCGGAGCAATGAAGCCAATCGAGCAGAGTAGTTAGTAGCAGTTCTAGAATCATCTGGCCAGAATCCAAAGCCTATAGTCTTTTCCTAAATCTCTTCTCTAAAATAGATGGGTTTTATTTAACACATATTTGTTGAATTACCTGCCATGTGCCAAGGACTGTTGAAAGCCATGAGGATCAGCTGTGAAACAAAGCAGAGTCCCTGCTCTCACGAGGTTGCAGCCTCGTGAAGGAAGAGATGAGCCTTACCACTCTTATCAGTGGCATTTGAGTGGAGACCAGAAAGAAGTGAGGGAGCAGGATGCAGAGACCTGGAGAAGAGAGCGTTCCAGGCAAAGGGAACTATAAAGGCAAAGAAGAATAACAGTGCTTACTTCAGATGGTTGTTGCCAAAGTTAAACAAGAAACACGCTATAACCAGTGGTGATAAGGGGCCATGCAGGAAAGTAAGACAGAGGAAGGGATGAGGATCTGGGGAGTGAGGTATCCCTATTCTCTTGTCTTTTCTTTTGCTAAGTTTGATTTTCCAATAATTTCAAGTATACAGAAAAGTTGCAAGAATAGTACAAAGAGCTCCAGTATGTTCACTCAGGTCCCCTAACTATTAACATTTCACCATTTTATTTTATTATTATTTACTTTATTTTATTATTTTATTTGTATCTGACAATAAGATATGAAACCCTTTTACCCCCCAAAACTTCTAAGTATATTTTCTAAAAGCAAGCCACTTTCTTTACCCAGCCACAAGACAATGATCAAAATCAGGAAATTAATTTAGTACTATCATCTATTCTGCAAACCGTATTAAATTTTAAACAGTTGTACCAATAATGTATGTATTTGGAAAAAAAAAGTCTCCTTTTTCTGGTCCAAGCTTTAATCTAGGATCATGTGTTCCATTTCCTTGTTGTGTTTCTTTAATCTCCTATAATCAGGGTAGTTGCTCAGCTTTTTCTTTGTCTTGACATGTTTGAAGAGTCCAGGTTAGTGACCCCTCAATTTGAGCCTACCTGTTAAGACAGGAAAACCACAGAGGTAATGTGCCCGTCTCACTGCATTATATTAGGAAGCACACGCGATAGCTTTATCCCATTACTGGTGATGTTAATTCTGATCATTTAGTTAAAGAGTTGTTTGCCAGCTTTCTCCGTCTTTAAGGCACTAATTTTTACTGTATAGTTAATAAGTATTTTGTGGGGAGATACTTTGAGCCAATATAACCATCTCATTCTTCATCAAAATTTTACTCACTAATTTTAGCTTTGCTGATGATTGTTGCCTGAATCAATTACCAATATGATGGCTGCCAAATGGTGGTTTTTCTAATTCCATCATGCTTTCTGCATTTATTGGTTGGTACTCTACCGTACCAATTATTTTTAAGTAGGGTCATCAGGGAAGGCTTCTCTGAGAAGGTGACGTTTGGAGTGAAGGAATAAACATGGAGATTATCTGGAAGAGTGTTAGGCTGCAGGAACTCTAAGTGCAAAAAATAAAAATAATAAGTACTTCATATGGCTCCTGTGAAAAGTAAATACAAACATATATGCAAAGGGTGGTACACACCTTTTAGAAATAATTCAACCCAAGAAACTACTATTGTTATTAAATAGTGACATCCAAGCTAAGAGAGCTAAAAGGTAAGAAGGCTGGGGTAGTGAAGGTGAAGGGGAGCTGGGGAGAGTCGGAGGAGTCTGACTGTGGTGGGCAGAGTTCTAAGATGATCTCCACGGAGCCTCACCCTTGTAGAATCCCCTCTAGCTTGAGGTGGGAGGAACCTGTGATTTGATGGGATAGTCTCTCATACTTAGGTTATATGGCATGGTCGACTGAGAAAGAGAGATTACCTTCAGACAGCCTGCTTACCCTCATCGTAGGAGCCCTTAAAAGGGACCAGGCTCTTCCTGGAGAAGGAAATCAAAGAGAGATCTGAAGCACAAGAGGGGTTTAATGTGTGAGAAGTTCTCTATCGCTTGCTTTAAAAATGGGGTTGCCCAGGTGACAAGGACAGGAGAGTGGCTTCTGGGAGCTGAGCGTGACACCCCTGGGTGCATCTCCAAGAAGGAACTGAGCTCTGCTAACCACCTGAATGGGCTTGGAAGAGGACTCCTGAGCTCCCAGTGAGAACACAGCCAGCTAACACCTGGATTTCAGACTCATGAGAATCTGAGCAGAGAACCCAGGTATCACGTGCCTGGACTTCTGACCTATGGAAATTGAGAGTTGATAAATGAATGTTGTCTTAAGTTGCTTTGTTTCTAGTAATTTGTGATGCATCAGTAAAAAACTAACACACCCAAGGAACAAGGTTAAGAAATATCTCGAAGAGAAAGAGGGCGTGAGTACACTGGGGGAGTGAAATAGCTCAGCACAGCTGAAAAGCCGTGGTGGATAAAGGGATGGTGATGTAGAGGTAGGTGT
The DNA here is from genome assembly GCF_048564905.1 of Vicugna pacos. Taxonomy (NCBI): domain Eukaryota; kingdom Metazoa; phylum Chordata; class Mammalia; order Artiodactyla; family Camelidae; genus Vicugna; species Vicugna pacos. The sequence goes on along the minus strand of NC_133021.1, from coordinate 18,937,710 downwards.
GTTCAAGTTGCCAAGGTGTTCACACCACTCCAGTTCAATGTTTACTGAGGACCTTGGTGCTGGAGGTAACAGCCCATTTTGCTCCCTAGGAGCTCACAGTCTGGTGGAGGCATCAACTCAGTGGATCGTTAGAGGTATGACGACTGACGGCTCCCTGAGAGCAGCCTCTTGGTTTGTTCACTTACGTAACTCAGTGCCTGGAACATGGCCTTGCACAAGGCAGGTGACAACAGCTATTTGTTGACTTGAATGGAATTGAAGTGATATTTCATCTCAGCCGATGATTTTCAACCAGGGGCAATTTTCCCCACCCACCCCCCAGGGCCAATGTCTGCAGATGTTTTTGGTGGCCACAGCTGGAGACGTGCTACTGGCATCTAGTGGGTAGAGGTCAGGGATGCTGCTAAACACCCTGCAATGCACAGGACAGCCCCCCGCTCCACCCCCCACCCCACTACACAACTAGGAATTGTCTGGTCCCAAACAGTGCCAAAGCCGAGAAACCGTGGTCTAGACAGTGGTGAGATCTGATGAAACCTTTGCTCTTCCCAGCAGGAAACAGTTCCCTAAGGCTTGTTACGCCATCTCAGTGTGTCCTCTCCCTTGGGCAGGATTCGATAAACAATGACATTCCCCTTTGCTGGATCCTCTCAGGGTTTTGTGAAGTTCAGCTTCCTGCCACTGGCATTTCTTATAATACTATCAATGTCATTGATTTGAACCCAATGACCTCTTAGGCTCAGTGCTTGGTTTGGGTGGTACCAAGTGGTGTGCTGGTCAGTTTTAACAACCAACTCTCAAAAAGATACACACATACTGTACATATGTACATACATTTGTTAAAATTCTATCAATATAAAGGATGTGTTTCACACACTTTGCAAATAATTTCATATACAACACTATTTATCACAAGTTCCATATAGCTAATTGATTCTCATAGAATGCTTTCATGGGTTTTTGCTGAACACGTGTATCACAGGCAACCCAAGGAAGCACTGGTGAGTGGGTGTAGTTCTGACACGAATGGTGGCTGATATATATATTTTTTTTACATTAACAAGTAAGATGAAAGTGAAACGACAGAGGCATGCCGGAACTCCATTCGTGCGTCAGTGATGTGAGCGACTGCTTTGCTGAACCAGATAATCGTTTTCAAATATTAGAAGAATATTTCCTCAATTATTGTGCCATTCACAATGCAATGTTTGCAGACAGGACAGGCTTTTAAGTTTCATCTGCATTATTAGCATTTTCTTCATCACTTCCTTAAGTCTATACAATCAACAGAACATCAAATCGTGTCCCGATTTGTAGCATTTTCTGATTTCCATGGTATAAATACTCCTTGGCTGATGTCCAGCCACCAACGTGATGTCACTGAACAGTGAACAGGGAAGACAAAGCAGTCGTTCACCTCTATGTAGTATTTCCACCATACAGATGTAATTGAAATAAGTAACTTCAAGAGCATAGATAGCGGTAAAATGCAAAATAATCTGGGAAGTATGGGTTCTGAGTATTTGTTATCCTTGTTTTTAATAAGATGTATTTTAATGGTAGGCTTAGAGAATTTAATTTTTAACAACTGTGCTTCATAACTGGCTCGCAAAACTCCAGAAAATGTAACAATCGACTTTTGAAAGCTGGTATGAGCTGCATCCAGCAGACCTCTAGTTCACCTAGTTACAACCTGGTGCTGATAGCCAAACTTACCGTCTAGTTGACACTTTAAACGAGACGCCCTCATGAAGAGGTATCTTACGTCTGAGCTCTGGGGACCGTACGCTGATAATATACACACAGCGTGAATGTCGTAAGCACGCAGGAGACCCTCCGGCCTGCATTCCACGTCTGCTGGCCCTGGTGGCCTCGGTGTAATGGGAAGAAGACACCTGACTTTCAAAACCTGGCGGAGGCTGCTGACGTTCCTTACCTTGCTCCCTGTGGGTGCCCTTCCAGGCAGCAGTAGTGGTGAGCAGGACAGGAGAGGAAAGGTGGCTTCACAAACCCTTAATGTATTTTTAAAAAATTTTTTAATTGAAATGTAGTTTATTTGCAATGTTAGTTTCAGGTGTACAGCAAAATGATGCGCATATATATATATATATTTTCAGATTCTTGTCCATTATAGGTTATAATAAGAAATTGAATATAGTTTCCTGTGCTAAACAGTAGAGGTCCTCGTTGTTTGTCTATTTTAAATATAGTAATGTGTGTCTGTTAATCCCCAGCTCCTAATTTATCCCTCCCCCATTCTTTCCCCTTTGGGAACCATAGACAAATCCTTAATTTATTAACATTGGCTACCAAATGCTTGCAGGAGAAACATGCAAGAAAGTAACCTGTTCAAGACGATCTCAAGCACACAGGCTCAGTATACTGTTTTATTAATCAGCCCTCAGTGTCATCCCCATGTGAAGCCACGTGTCAGCCTCTCCCCAAACCCCTCCTATGTCCACCCAATTCCTCTCCATGGTGGAGCTACTGTGGCTTCTTGTACCAGCCCCATTTGTACGTGGATTTCCATTTCTGGTGTAATTAGCAGAGGAGCAGGGCAAGTGGAGTGGTGGCCACCTCACTGAGCCTTTGCGAGGTCCTCTTTTCTATTTATCTGGAATCCAGCTATATCTGTAGCTCACCTCACTCCTATCCAGCTCTGTCTGTAGTTCACTCAGAGGTGAACAAAGCATTCTCTAATTATTCTGCCCGTTTTGTCCAATGCCTTAGTAAATGCTTCATGTTTTCTTGAATTCTCCATCTTGACAGATTAAAAAAAAATTTACCAGCTAAGCATAAAACACAAATCATCCCTAACTATATTTATCTACATAATTATACCTCATCCACTACCGAACCTCTTACCAAATGTCTTCGATACACTTAATGCTTAACCTACAAGTTCTCTCCTTCTAATGCAATGCATTTCCCTCTTGGCCAATTTTAGACATTAAGGACATTATTTGCTTTATGGAAAGTATTTATTTATGCTTTTTAACAAGCATGAATGAATGCCAGGCTCTGGGCTCATGGCTGGGGATGTATCAGTGAATAAGAAAGACTTACTCCCTTTTCTTACAGGCTTTTAGTTTGATGGAGGAAAACAACATTAAGCAAACATACACACAAATATATGTAGTTAAATCAGTAAAAAGTGCTATCAGGGCAAAGAATGGATTTCTATGATGAGAGGACATAGTTTGTACTGGGGGCCAGAGAAGGCATTACTGAAGGATGAAAAAGAACCAGCCGGGGGAGAATTGGGGGCAGAGTGTGGGGAAGAGGGCTCCAGGGACAGGGAGCCACGTCATCCAGGACCCTAGGAAAAAGAAGGAGAAATCTCCAGGGCAGGGATGGAGGAGGTGGGTAGAATGAGGTGGACTTAGGTCCAGGAGAGTCAGGCCTTGCTACAGCTTTTATTCTAACATCAATGAACCACTGAAGTCTTAATGCAGGGGAGTGAGTGTTCCAATTCATTTTCTAAAAAGATCGCTCTGGGTGACAGGTGGAAAGTGGACTGGGGAATCAGGGCACAAGGAGAAACAGAAAGATAGCTGGATGGAGTTGTAGGAGTCCAGAATGGAGATAACAGTGGTGTGAACTGTGGTGACTGCAGTGGGGAGGAACAGAAAGGGACAGATTTGAGAAAATATTTAGGAGGTGGAAATGACTGAATATGTGGGGGAAACTCATGTTGAGGGGGATGAGTGAATAGGAGGAGTCAGGGATGGAGGCTAAGCAGAAAGCGGGGTCATTCATTGAAAAGATGGCATACGTATCAGCCTAGAAGGACAGTGTCTAACACAGAGGAGGGGCAGTTTTGCAGGAAGCAAGGAGAGAAACAAGATGACTTGAGCTAATTCCTTTCATGTATTTCATCAGAAAGGACCCATCAGGCAGAGGTAATTTTCTGTTGACAAAATATAATGGCTGTTTTGCCTCCTAATCCCCTCAATAGCCAACTAGTCCTCAGTGTCACTGGCTTTGGCCATTCATTCAACAATTCTGGCCAAGTTCAAACACTCCAAGACAGTGCTCCTTGAAGTGTCAGGCAGGTAGCACTGGCGGTATACCAGATGGTTGTAAGCGGCATGGAAAATGACTTTTCAGTGCTATTTGGATATGGCCTCACATCACATCGAATCACACAGTGAGAAAGTAATTTCCTTTTCAGTTCTTTCTTAGGCCTTTTGATTACATCAGGGAGAAAGGCTCAGTTTGGTGTTAATATGTCTTTACACCTCTCTAACACTTGATAATCTCTCTTTTTAACCAAGAGAGAACAAGGCCACAATCTCAAAGCATTTTTAGCAGCCCACAGTCTCTAGTTGGAATTTAATAACACAGTTTTGTTTTCACTGTAAAAAGAGAAAAGTTTAAGATTACCTCCCATTTATGGCAAGTATACTGGTTTTTCGGCCACAGCAGTGACAAATAAATTTATTTAGAAATAAGGCTGTGAGTGCAGAAACGGAGTGGTGACAATGCAAAGGAATAGCACACATGATAACGTGAACATAGCATGTATCACAGAGGAACACAGGGATGAGTCTGGAAAACACAGCCTGACAATGAAGTGGACGTTTATTGTTCCTGCATCTGCCTTTCCTTCTCGGGGCAACATTTCCTGACTTGCTTTGGTGAATCATCTCTCCCTCATGTTCAGACTACTAAGCTCCCAGCAAAGCTGATTTATTTCATGCCTGGGTCCCAGGGGTCAGCACTGGGTGTTCCCTCACCTTGGCCAGTCGTTGGCTTACAGATGGACACTTGATCCAAACCAGGCCAATCAGACCCAGGGCTGGGATTTGAACCCAGACAGTTTGGCTGCAGAGGCCACTCCCCAAACCACTGCACCCCCCTCTCTCCTGTCTACTACGGCTTTTGAGCTGAGATCTGAAGGATGGGTAGCAAGAGTTAAGATAGTAGATGAGGGAGGAGGGAGCAGTGTGATGAAACTACAGACCATCAGGGACCAGACCACAGATGCCTTATAGACTTTGGTTGGAATCCGGTTTTTTTGTTTTGTTTTGTTTTGTTTTGTTTTGTTGATTTTTGTTTGCTTGCTTGTTTTTAGTTGAAGTATAGTCGATTTACAATGTTGTGTTAATTTCTGGTGTAGAGCATAGTGATTCAGTTATACATATATCTGTATTTTCCTTTTCATATTCTCTTTCATTATAGGCTATTACAAGATACTGAATGTAGTTCCCTGAACAGTAGGACCTTGCTGTTTATCTAAGAACCCATTTTGAGCCCCATCCTAAAAGCAATGGGAAACCCTTGACTGGTTTTTAGCAGGAGGATGGCAGGCTGAGATTTACATTTTTAAAGACCTCTGTGGTTTTTGCATAGCACTTAACATGACGTCCAGCACCTAGGAAGCATGAGTATGTCCAGTATTTGCAGGGTACAGAACTGGGGCTCAGTAAATGTGCACCCCCCCCAACCCCCGCCTGTTCCTGAGGCTGCTTCTATCAGAAAGAGCCTCTGGGAAAGTAGAGTCTTAAGTAGGACGTAGCCTTGCCCAAGGGCACCAAAGTTTAGATGGAGCCTGTTAGCTGAGGCCAAAGGCAAGAAACAAAGGTATGTGCTCCGGATTCTTTTAAACTTGTAAATTTTGGTGGTCACTGAATTTCTACAATTAAAAAAAAAGAGTGGAACCATGGAGTAAAGAGTTAATGAAGCAAATAGAAATTTGAAAGAAAGAAAGAAAGAAAGAAAGAAAGAAAGAAAGAAAGAAAGAAAGAAAGAAAGAAAGAAAGAAAGAAAGAAAGAAAGAAAGAAAGAAAGAAAGAAAGAAAGAAAAAGCAGTGATTGACAGTTGAGGTCTGACTTAACACAGGCTACTAGACTCAGAAGCACCCCTTTTCTGGGTCATGGCCAACAGGCAAACAACATGCTTAGCCTACAGGAAACAAGGCTTGTCGGCTTGCAGTCCTTGTTTGCACATGGGAATGAATGCACAGCTACAGGAGGAAGATGACAGTGTAATTTGGAGATAGAAGTAGTCAAAGGAATTCAACTGAGAAATAACATCCTGGCACAAACTTAAGACATAAAAATAAAATCAATTTCACAAGACCCAGAAAGCCTGATTCTTGTGAAGTGTCCTCATAGAATCTCAACAAGCTTAGACATCTCCAGTCTCCTAACCCTTCCCTCCACTGTGTCTTTGCTCCAGCCTCTGTGGAAATTTGCAATCTCAATCCCTCACCTGTCTTTGTCCAGAGGGGGCTGGGGCCATCAATCCTGCCACTGCCCTACTCCCATCCCAGGCCCCCTGGGTCCAGAGATCCACCAGACCCACCCCATTCCTCCTGGCCTCTGCCTGGCCTCTGAACTTGAACTTGCATCACCATCCCCCCCTGACGCCCAGACAATCTCCTGCGTCAGGGCAGTGTGGCTTAGTAGTTAAGCATAGCATCTCAGTCAACATCTGGAGTTGGACAGACAGAGCTGGGGTCTTAATTAATGGCCAACAGAGCAAGTTTTGGTGCCGGTTGCCAAGGTGTAATTCCTAGCTTCCGCCACTTACTACATGTGTTACCTTAGATAGGTTATCTAACTTTTGTGGACCTCAGTTTTCTCATCTGTAAAATGGGGATACAATTTTGCCTACCCCTCAGGAGCCAACAGGTTTATGAAATGAATTCATACATGTTGTAAACTGAAAACAGTTTTTGACGCCTAGCACATGCTCCATTTATGTTGGATGTTATACTTTGAATCCTCTCCGTACCATTTATGGGCTTTGAAACCTTGTACACATGATTTAATCTAAGCTCCAGCTTCCCTCCTTGCCCCCTGTGGCCACGCATCATTCCGATGAGCTAACAGGGGTGCTTAACAGACAAGACTTGTCCTCTAGGCTCAAAATGTTTTCTGTTTATTGGGCCATGACCCAGATAACGACTACTTACCTGTATTTAGTAACATGTCATTCAGTCTCTTCTCTTCCCTAAGGATTCATCAGTAGTTACGCCTTTTAACTTCATTCCTTTTGCCTCTATGTCTCAAACATTTGGTCAAGTTTTCATGCCTTGTGTGTGTGTGTGTGTGTGTGTGTGTGTGTGTGTGTGTGTGTGTGTGTGTGTGTGTGTGTGTGCAGAGTTTACTGATTTCCAAATGCAAAGCCCAGGCCATCTTAGGAACGGGGTTAACCACAAGATTAGAGGAGATGTTGCAAGTCGCCTTCAGTGAATGGCCTCAGCAGCTATCAGAGCTGGAAATCCGGAGCCATCCTGGACCCCCTCCTCTCCTCCACCTCCGATATCTAGTTGGTCACTAAGTTCCATCAATTTCGACTTTTAAAAATTTATAATTTTTTAAGACAATTTTTAAGAGAAGTTTTAGGTTCACAGCAAAATTGAGAGGAAAGTACAGAGGTTTCCCATTTCCCCTCTACCTTCCTCCTCATTATTAATATCTCCCACCAGAGTGGTCCATCTGTTACAACTGACAAACCTACACGGGCACATTATAATCACCCAAAATTCACGGTTTACATTAGGGTTCACTCTTGGTGTTGTGCATTCTTTGAGTTTGGGCAGATGTTGAATGACATGTATCCACCACTACGGTATCATTCACAGTATTTTTACTGCCCTAAGAATCTTCTGGGTTCCACCTATTCATTCCTTCGGTGACTCAAGTCTGACTTTTTAATGCCTCCTATGTATGCCTCTTCTGCCATCTTCACCATCTGACCAAGGCCACCAGTATGTCTCATTCCGTCACTGCAAGAGTCCCCACACTGATGGCTCTGACTCCAGTGGGGCTTCCCTTCCGCAATCCATCTTGCCTCTGTGGTGGCCAACGTGACTTTTTCAAAACAGAAACTGACTTTGTCCTTCCGTTAATTAAAACTGTCTCATTTCTCCTCATTGCCTCAGAAGATGCCTAGACTTCAATCATCTTTAACAGAAAAATGTTTTGAGACACCTCCCTGCTCCTCAAAGCATGACAGAGGTTGTACTTTTGGTAACTGTCAAATAGGAAAATGCCTAATGCAAACAAATACTTCGACTATTAAATGAATCTGAATTTTAAAAATCATGGCCATGTTTATTTACACTTAGAAATAGCAGCATATATATTTACAGTATTTATTCATTCAACAGGCAATGCTTGGTGCACATAAGAATTTGAGAACTCCTTTCCTGTAACTTCATGACCCCCAGAAGTTCTCTGAGGACTCACCGGCTAAAAATAATAGGCCCAGAACTTAAACTCTAAACTTCCTGCCCCCTCCAGCTGTTCTAAAAGGCCTCTGTGCACACTACCTTTCCATGTATGTCCAAGCTCCAGACATGGGAATCTGTGTTTCTCTAGTGCATTCCAGAACCTTCCACACCTTCTCAGAGGATCTCTGCCCCCGCTTTTCTCTCTGGCAAGTCCCTATCCTTTTTTCGAGCCCCTAACTCACATGTCACCTTCTCTGATGAGCCCAGTAGTTTCCCACCTTTTCCTCTGCCCAAAACTCAATTAGCCCCAAGCTTAGTGTTTTGCAATTATATGTTGATGCATATTTTCTCCCTTCGTAAACTCTTCATGGGAAGATATCCTATCTGCTTCATCATCTTTGCGCCTCATTCACTGACATAGCGCCTGCACGTTGATACATGCTTAATCACCTATGATGGACTAAGGAGTGGTGGAAGGAGCAGTCTCTAAAGAGATCTGATCTCATCGGTGCACATGTGTTAATGGGAGACAGCCAGCAGACCATCCAAGGTAAAGAATGTGCATCTTGATGTAGTCCTGGAGGAGAAACAGATGATGGGTCTCTCAAGCCAACCAGGAGGGTGGGTGGCACATGGAGACAGTCTTTTCCAGAGAGACTCTTGAGCCCTCACTTTGTATCAGAGGTGGTTTTCTGACTGTGGTTGGGGAAGGGAGCCCAGGGGACTGCTCCTCATTTCATGGAGAGCTTGGCCCTGAGATCCCAGCTGCCTCAGGATAAAATGAACATGGGTTGATAGCCAGCACCTTCACTGTCCACCACCTTCACTAGGAAGGAGAAAGTTCTCGATGTGGCAGGGATCTAACCTGTGTAGGGTCTAATATTTGATGAGATATTTGATGGAGAGAAGACACAGCTGATATTAACTGTATCCATGGATGATTGGAAATAGCAGGGTGAAGGCTGTCTCCCCAGCCAGGTACTGCTCTGCCTCCCTCCCCCAAATTCAACTTCAACCTGGAAGCTGGGTGATAAGATCTACTCTGTTCGGGGTCCATAGTTTCAAGACCTCAGGGGTCAAGAGTTTTGGGGTTAGGTCCCAGTTCTGCCACTGAAATGCTATGTGACAAAAAATTTATACTTGTAAATATTATATTCATACCAAAGAATAATTATAATATATGTCTATAAAAAAGAAGAATAAAAACCTGTGTTACCTTTATTCGGCATAAGAAGCAGAACATTGCCAACACCTCTGACTTTTTCTTTGTGCCTCACTGCAAACCCGTATTCCTTCCTAACCCTCCCAGAGGTAACGGCTGTGCTGCATTTTACATTTGTCATTCTCTTGCTTTTCTTTATCGTTTTCCCACATACATAAGCACGTAGATGATATATATGTTTATGCGCTTTATATATGGACTCCAGTCTGTATGAATTCTTCTGTGACTTGTTTTTTTCAACTGATGTTATGTTTATGAGATTCAGTCATGTTGATGTGTTTAATAGCAATAATTCAGGCTGATGTATGAATAGACTATAATTTTCCTGAAGTTAAGTCTTTAAAATGTTTCTAATTAATGACTGTTATGAATAAAGCTGCTATGGACATTTAAGTATAAGTCTTTGGATGGACAAAGGTATTCATGTCTCTTAGTTAAATACCTAGAAGTGAAACTGCTGGGTTTATGGAAAGTGTAGGTCTGATATTATAAGAAACTTCCAAACTATTTTCCAAAGTGGTTGCACCACTTGTATTCCCACCAGGCATCTACGAGAGTTCTGTTGCTGCATTTCCTTGTCACCACTTAGTATTATCAGTCTTATTTTAAGCCATTCTAGTGGATGTCTAGGGGTATCTCATTGTGATTTTCATTTTTATTTTCCTGATGACTAACGATATTCATTATCTTTATATATGTTTATTTTTCATTCATACACCTTCTTTGGAAAGGTGTCTGTTAAAATCTTTTGCCCATTTTAAACTGAGTTTTTGTCTTTCTGTTATTGAGTTGTAAGAATTCTTCATATACTGTGTATACAAATCCTTTGACAGATACATGCATGTGAATATTTTCTTCTAGTCTGATACTTGCTTTTAATTTTTTAATATCATCTTTTGAGATAAAAGATTTTTAATATTGATGCAGACCTATTTGCGCCATGAAATTTCTTTGGCATCTGGGACAAAATAATGTCTCTGCTCCCAAAAGATTTCTGTGTCCTAACCTAACATGTGAATATGGTAGGCGATATGGCAAAGAGGAATTAAGTTTACAGATGCAATTAAGTTTGCTAATAGAATGACCTTAAACTAGGGAAATTATCCCAGTTTGAGCTGACTCAGTGTAATCACAGAAGTCCTTGAAAACAGAAGAAAGAAGCAGAATAGAAGTTAGGATCATGCAATGTGAAAAGTTCTTGACCCACCATTGCTGAATTTGAAGATGGAGGAAGGGGCCGCAAGCTCAGGACTGAAGGCAGCCTCTTGTAGCTGGAAAAGGCAAGGAAACATTCTTCTCTAGACCCTCTAGAAGGAACATAGCCTTGTTAACACAGTGGCTTTAGCCCAATAGACCTGTCCTGGACTTCTAATTTATAGAACTGTAAAATGATAAATTTGTATTATTTTAAGTTGGTAGTAATTTATTACAGTAGCAATGAAAAATTAATACAAATGCCACCAATTGACCATATATATGTAGATCTATTGCCATACTGTTTCACCAATGTATACATCTCTCTGTCTTGCTTACTAAACCTTTATATTTAGTTTTATAGCAAATCTTGAAATCAGATAGTTTAAGTCCTCCATTTGTTTTTCTTTTTAAAAATAGTCTTTGTTATTCCGGTTCCTTTGCATTTCCATATAAATTTTAGACTCTCCTTTTCAATTCCTGTATAAAAGTCTACTAAGGCTTTTGTTGGGTTTGCACTGAATTTATAGCTCAGTCTGGGGAAAACTGACAAACATCATAATAACATTGAGTCCTCATCCGCATCTGTAAACATGATTTATCTTTCCATTATTTAGTTTCTTCACTTTCTTTGTTTTTCAGTTTTTAGTGTATAGGTCTGAACGTATTTCATTACATTTATCCCTAAGTATTTCTTGTTTTGTGACGTTATTGTAAATGATATGGTTTTCTTATTCCAATTTCCAATTGAATGTTGGCAGTGTACATAAATACAGGCTATTTTGTGTATTGATCTTGTGAAACTTGCTTATTAGTACTAGCGGCTCTTTTGGGTACATTGCTTAGAATTTTCTACTTACAGCCTTTTAAAATCTTTTCCCTGACCCTAGGTACTGCCTAGGACCGTGAACACAATGTTGAATAGAAATGGTGATAGTAGACATCTTTGTCCTTTTCCCAGTTTAGGAGGTAAAACATTTAGTCTTTCACTACTAAGTTTGATGTGAATTTTATTTTTGTTTTTGTTTTTGTTGTGCTGTAGGGTTTTTTGCAGATGTCCCTTTTCTGGTTGAGAAAATTTCTTTGTATTCTTAGTTTGCTGAGAGATTGTATGACAAACAGGTCTTGAAGATTTCAAATGCTTTTTTCTATCTATTGAGGTGATAGCAAGGTTTTTCTTTCATTCTGTTGATACGTTGAATTACAATTATTGAGTTTTGAATCTTAACCGATGTTGCCTTCATAGAATGAACCGCAATTAGTTAAGAAGTATTACCTTTTTGTGTATTGCAGGATTAAATTTGCTAATGTTTTGTTAAGGCTTTTGTATCTATGTTCACAAAGGATATTAGCTTACAGTTTGCTTTTCTTGTGGTATCTTTGTCTAGTTTTGGTTCATGATAATTCCAGACTCATAAAATTATTTGAGAAGTGTTTCCTCTTATTCTAGTCTTTGAAAGATCTTTTATAAAACTGGTATTATTTTTGCCCCTTAAATATTTTGTAGAACTCACCAGCAAAGTCATCTGGATCATGTATTTTCTTTGGGGGAAGACTCTAAGAATTGAATGTCACTAATAGATATAGGACTATTCAGATTCCTTGCTTCTTCTTAAGTGAGCTGTAGTGTATTTTGTCTTTCAAGGAATTTCCCTATTTCATCTAAAGTACTGAATTTGTTAGCATAAAGTTTTAATAATATTCGCTAAATGATATATAGTGAATGGTCCCTCTTTAATTCCTGATATTGGTAATTTGAACCTTCTTTGTTTCTTGGTCAGTCTCACTGCAGTTTTATCAACAATTATATTATTTTTTATTTTATTATTTTCCTAATTTTTAGTCTATTTTCTATTTTTTTAATTCCTGCTCTTATCTTTATTATTTCTTTCCTTCTACTTACTTTGTTCTTCATATGTTCTTCCTGCTGTATTTCCTTTTTTTATTGAAGTGTAGTCAGTTTACAATGTTGTGTCAATGTCTGGTATACAGCATAGTGTTCCAGTTATACATATATATATTCCTTTTCATGTTCTTTTTCATTATAGGTTACTGCAAGATAATGAATATAGTTTCCTGTGATATACAGTAGAAACCTGTTTATCTATTTTATATATAGGAGTTAGTGTCTGCAAATTTTGAACTCCCAATTTATCCCTTCTCACCCCCTTTACCCCCTGGTAACCATAAGTTTGTTCTCTATGTCTATGAGACTGTTTCTGTTTTGTTAAAAAGTTCATTTGTGGTTTGTTTTTTTTTTTAGATTCCATATATAAGTGATAATATGTGGTATTTTTCTTTCTCTTTCTGGCCTACTTCATTTAGAATAACAATCTCCAGACCCATTTATGTTGCTGCAAATGACATTCTTTTTATGGCTGAGTAGTATTCCATTGTATATATATACCACATCTTCTTCATCCATTCATCTGTCAATGGACATTTAGGTTGTTTCCATGTCTTGGCTATTGTACATAGTGCTTCTGTGAACATTGGGGTGCATGTGTCTTTTCAAATTATAATTTTCTCCAGATATATGCCCAGAAATGGGATTGCTGGATCATATGGTAAGTTTATCTTTAGTTTTTTTAAGAAATCTCCATACTGTCCTCCATAATGGCTCCACCAATTTACATTCCTACCAACAGTGCAGGAGGGTTCCTTTTTCTCCACACCTTCTCCTGCATTTATTATTTGTAGACTTTTACATGATGGCCATCCTGACTGGTTGGCTCTTTGTAGTTTTGATTTGTGTTTGTCTAATAATTAGTGATGTCGAGCATCCTTTCATGTGCCTGTTGGGCATCTGGATGTCTTCTTTGGAGAGATGTCTATTTAGGTCTTCTGCCTATTTTTTGATTGGGTTGCTTTTTTGTTGTATGAGCTGTTTGTATATTTTGGAAATTAGTCCCTTGTCGACCACATCATTTGCAAATATTTTCTTTCATTCTGTAGGTTGTCTTTTTGTTTGTTGATGGTATCCTTAGCTGTGCAAAAGCTTTTGTATTTTCTTAAGATGGAAGTTTAGATTACTGATTTTAGAACTTTCTTCTTTTCTAATATAAGGAAATAAAGGTATACATTTTTTCTCAAAGCATTCTTTAGCTTCATTTCACAAATTTTGATATGTTTTGTTTTTGTTTTCCTCCAACTCATAGTATTTTCTAATTTTCTTGCAATTTCTTCTTTCATATAGATTATTTAGAAATATTTGCTAAAGTTTTCAAATATCTTGGATTTTCCAGGTATATTTTTATTACTAGCTTCTTATTTAATTCCCTTGTATTCAGAGAACATCCCCTACATGATTTCAATTCTTTTAAATTTGTTTAGATTTGTTTTATGGCCCAGCACATGCACAATGTTATATTGTGTGTGTGTGTGTGTGTGTATAGTATACATATATATACACATATATAGTATATATAGTACACATATATATACACACACACACACACACACATATATATATATAAACATTGTCTTTATTCATTCATCTCTTGATGGGCATTTCGGTTTCTTCCATATCTTATCTATTGTAAATACACTGCCATGAACACAGGGGTGCATATATCTTTTGTAAACAATGTTTTTATTTTCTTTGGATAAATACCCAGGAGTGGAATTACTGGATCATACGGTAGTTCTATTTTTAGTTTTTTGAGGCATTGCCATAATGTTTTCCATTGTGGTGGCACCAATTTACATTCCCACCAACAGTGCTGGAGGTTTCGGTTTTTTCCACAGCCTTGCCAACACTTGTTATTTGTTGTCTTTTTGATAGTAGCCATTCTGACAAGGGTGAGATGATATCTCATGGTGGTTTTGACTTGAATTTTCCTGATGATTAGTATGTTGAGCATCTTTTCATGTGCCTGTTGGGTATCTGTATGTCTTCTTTGGAAAAGTGTCTGTTCAGATCCTCTGTCCACTTTTTAATTGGGTTATATTTTTTTAAATGTTGAGTTGCATTAGCTTTTTTCTTAATACTCTGGATATTAATCCCTTATCTGATATGTCATTTGCAAATATCTTCTCCAATTCAGTAGGTGGCCTTCTTGTTTTGTTGATAGGTTCCTTCATTGTGCAAAAGGTTTTCAGTCAGATACAGTTTCATTTGTTTATTTTGGCTTTTGTTTCCCTTGCCTGAGGAGACATATCAAAAAAAAAAAAACTACTAAGATTGATGTTGAGCGCTTACTTCCTATGTTTTCTTATAGAAGTTTTATGGTTTCAGGCCTCACAACATGTAAGTCTTTAATCCATTTTGAATTTATTTTTATGCATGCTGTGAAAGAGTAGTTCAGTTCTACTGCAGGTATCTGTCCAGTTCTCCCAACACCATTTATTGAAGCGCTGTCTTTTCTTACCTCCTTTGTCAGAGTATAATTTCCCATCTAAACGTGGGTTCACTTCTGGGTTCTCCAGTAATGCTTTTTACTTTGAAGTCCATTTAATCGGATAATGCTAATAGAGCCATGAGCTTTCTTTTGTTTAGTAATTAATGATGTATGTTTCCCATTTTATGTTTTAGTCTTTCTGTTCATTTACTTTCTGTCTTATACACAGTATATAAGACATTATTTTTCCTGATAACCTTTTATTATTCTGGTAATCCTTTTTAAATTCTGGTAACCTTTTAAATTTTAACTGGAAAATGTAGTCATTTTATATTTATTGGGATCACTGGTAGAATTGGACTTTATTTTGCCATTTTGCTTTGTGCTTTCCATTGGTCTTGTTGTTTTATTTTTTCCCATTCTGTTCTACATTTTGCCTTCTTTTAGATTGATTCTTCCCTAAACCTACTCATTATTCCTCAAGTAGTATGGAAGCTACACATTCCATTTTTGTTCTTTTAGTGTTACCTTAGAAATTATATTATGTATATTTAACAGACTAAATTAAATATATGCTTTCCACCAAAATAATTGAGATAATTTTAACTACAACTTACTTTAATAACAATTACTATCTTCTGACTAAAGGCTATTGTTGTTTAGTATTTTCAACATCCCAAATTACACATTACTATTATTATTTGTACAGTTAATATTTATTTGGATTTACCCACAACTTAATATATTCCTTTTTCAGTTCTGGAAAAGTCCAAGTTATTTAATTCGATTATAAAAATGGTTGGAGGACAAAACAACTTACAAAATAGGTGCAGCATACATTGTAGGGCCTTTTACCTGGCATCCTATTCCTAGAGACAGGGCCAGAATGTCAGACTCCAGGAAAGAGGCTCAACCTTGGGCTGTGGGAAGCTAATACGTACAAAGGACGTTGGGTAGAGCTATGTTGTGGTCATATTGGACCAATTGCAAGCTGAGTACTCAGAGAGAAAAACTGATGAGAGGCACTGTGAGGCTGCTGAGAGAACAGCCTGGGTCCCCGATGTGCCAATTTCTGTCCCTGCAAGGCTCAGCTGTACTCTGGGGCCGGGCCTCACATGTTCATTAGATTGTCCAGCCAGAGCTAGTTTGACTGGCTTTTGGCTTTTGCAACCAAGAGTCCTGACTAGGACACCTGAGCCTTACTTTCTGTATCTGTAAGATGGGACAACATGTGCACAACCAACTTTATAGAACAAAGCGCAATGGTGAGAAATAAAAACACAAGCAAACAATAAATAAGAAAACACCTTCACAGCTCCAGACAGAATTAGCCTATCCACAGGAAGCCATGACATAGAGCTTGGTGCCCAAGGGCAACGGCGCATTCCTCCCCGAAGGCAGAGGGAGCTACCTTGTTTCCCATTTTCTCACTGAGACACTACTCCCACTCATGTCTGTTAGTTAACATTCTCTCTGTATAATTATTGTATGTATCAGGTGTTTATATTTTGTGAGGCTGTGAAGTGGATGGGACTTTAAAAGGAAACCGAAATTTACTATTTTATGGTGCGTAGTCTGCTTTTTATGTACATGATCTCACTTATTCCATCCTCATAGCAACCCATTAAGATCAAATTAATATGCCCATTTTACAAACGAGGAAACAGGCTGAGAGAATGATGTGACTTGGAGCTGGAATTTGAGTCCGGGCCAGTCTGATCAAAACCCCATATTACTGCAACTTCATCATCATCCTAAATGTGAACAATAAGGGTTAACATGGATGAGTTTTAATAGGGGATGCTCCAAAGGTAAATGATATCAATGGCCTAAACAAGACCATTCCCTGGATCTTAGGGTACCAGTCACTCTGGCCCCAAAGTCATGATGTGACCCTCTCAGCAGAACACCGAACTGAGTGAGAAGTTTGGAAAGGAAGGATCAGTCTTTTGCATTGTTTGTGGGGAAGGCCACTGAACAAAGAGAATAAATAGCTTCTAGAACAGTCTTTCAACAGTAGGCACTTAATAAATAAGGAGTTGAAAACCACAGTGCCGTATAGGTACTATATAAATGAGTGAAGCAGGCTAGAATGTATAGGTAGCTACACATTTAGGCATTGGTGGGTTCCCAGCACATCTACAGACCAGAGCTTATGTCCTGGTTAACAGAGGCACCCATCACTCAGCTGCACCATAATTCAGTGCTAGCCAACTATTATATTACCACCCGGGAAAGCAGGCTAACCTTGTTTCGTCTTCCAATTTTTCTAGGGTCCAGAAATCTAGAGTCCTGAGTAATATCTCCAGATTTTTCTTTTTCATGTTGCCTGTCACTAGTCAGAGAGTCTAGTTTGCAAACAGACATTAGTCCCTCTCTGACTTTCTTCTCTTTCCCAGCAACTCAGGGATTCAAAATGGCACCCAGAGGGGCCACAAATAGGCAGGGCATTTAGGGAAGAAGGAAAGACAGGCCTATATTCCTGAAGAGACATGTCATTTCTCAGTTGGAGGATATTGTCATAATCTTGGCTCAAGTTGTAGGCACCAGCTCAGTACAGCTCTTTCTGATATCACTTTATATTTTGGGGGCTCATAAATGTAGACTTGGGAAGAGAATTGAGCTTACATTGTATGTGTTTCCTGTTATTTCTATTGTGTTTTGAGAACATGGTTCTCCAAGGAGAAGGAAAAGGTATGAGTCCATGAAATGTGATAGGATTGCCAAAAATGCGTGAAGTCAGTTATGGAAGTTGTGAAACTTACATCCTGGTTCTCCTCGTGCCGCGATGGTATAGACATTGCCAATTTTGCATCAAGATATAAGATAAACATAGCTTTTCCCAGAAAGGTGTCATAATGATTCTGTCCCTCCTGCTTTCCTTTCTACACCTGGATCCCTCCCTTTTCCCTGTTTCCCAAGGTTCAAGCCTAGGGAAGGGGCTTCTGAGCGAAAAGGAAAGTGCAAAGCAAAGCCAGGCCACTTTGGAGTCACGTGTCCTGGTGTGGTAGACTGTTCCATTTTACTGAAATATTCCCTGAAGAAGGAGTGTATCAACTTCCCGGCCCAGTGACTTTGGGCTTTGCCATGGTACTTGCTTTGGCCAATGCAACTTGAGGAAACTTGACATATTATATATCTGAGCAAAAGCTTTTAAGTGTGTAGTTTGTATCAGCCTTTTGCTCTTCCCCTCTGCCCTAAGGATGGGTGTATTGCACACAGAGGGTGCTTTTTCACCTGGGTCCCAGAAGACACGTAGAGCAGAGCTGAGTAGAGCCACAGCTGTCTGAAGCTGCCAACACGCAACATGAGTGTAAAGTAAACATATGTTGTTTTTGCCTTGAGATTCGGGGTTGTTTGTTTTACTTCCAAGTTGACTCATAATCTGGTTTTGCTACTTCTTAGGTGTTGTGATTGTCAGAAAGTTGCTTCACTTATTCAAGCCACAAATTCACTGATGCTTCCAGGATAGGTCCTGTTTTAGACACAGGTGATCAAAGAAGAAGACAGGTCCCTGTCATTGGGGGAGGGCTCACTGTAGTGGAGGAGGAGAGAGGAAGTTAAGAGCTGTGTTAGGGGCCAGCACTAGAGTCAGGAGAAGGACTCCTGACTCGGTCAGTGAGATCATGGAAGATTTCCCAGAAGTACCCATGCTAAATCTTGAGAAATAAATAAGCTATAGGGGTAGGGGGAGAGCAGGGGAGTTTTTCTTGCAAAAGAAACATCATAGGCAGAGTCTCGTGACATTTTCACATAAGGGCTACTTTGGATGGAGCTGCGACCAGATGGCCTCTGAGACCCTCCTCCCTCCTCAATTTCATCCATACACTGAACCTTGCTGAGACAGCTCAGATTAACAGCCCAAGTCAGTAGTAGTCCCTGGTTTGTGCCTGAGGCTATGTCTAGACACCTAAATGACTACCGTGAATGGCTCTGCTTTGGAAACTGACCGAGGAGCAAACTGGCAGCTCTCAGGACTGAACAGACAGGCATTAGGCGCCAGGGCAGGAGGTGGAGAGGCTGGAGGCTGGGCTGCTGCGTTCTCACCCGGGTCACAAAGAGCGACTGATTCCGAGTGAATAATTTACTTGTGTTTCCACATTCATCAGACCAAATGAAGAGTTCCCTCATCTGAACAGAATGGATTGCCCAAGTTAATCCCAGAGTCTGTCTGAGGGAAGTGAAGCATGGTAGAAGAGTAATATGGCAGGCTTGCTGCTGGGAAATATATTGAGTCCAAACGGGAGAGAGACGAGCAAGAGGCGAAATCACAGTCCAGAAGAACAAGGTTCCTAGTGCTAAATCCTGCATTAACTCCACACAGGTTCAAGATATTTCATTACAGTCCTGACTATACTCACTTACACTTTTTTCTCTATTTCTTTCTCTTTTTTTTTTTTATTAGTGTAGCTGAGAGCAAAGGATTTGAGCAGTATTAACCCAGACTCATTTGATTTCTGTCGCTCTCATTCTTGACTAACGACAAGTAACGACACGTGGCTTCCACAGACTGCCTCCCCTGGGTCGTGACTGCCTGCTCTGTGCCAGTTACTGTTCTAGGTGCCGGGAAGACAGCAAGGGTAAAACAGAGTTTCTGCACCCCGGAGCTTGCATGCTTCCAGAAGGTCTTTGGATGCTCTCCTTTTAACGGACACTGATTAACACGCCCACCAAGGCAGCACCCTGAAACCCTGCCCCTGCTCCAAGATTCTCGAGTTTCTCTGTACCAAGTTAGCTCCAAAAATGTTGTTGCATTTCATCCTGACCATAACCCTGTGAGGCAGCTATTACTGATCCCCTCTCAGAGCAAGGACACCAAAACTCATGGTCAAGGGGCTTCCTTGGAGTAAAGCATATAAAAGGCCGACGGAGACCACTGCTGCTCTGGGCTCTTGTGCCTCATACCTCCTTACTTTCCAAACTCCTGCTGCTCTTGACTGTGAAGCAGAATCTATGTGGGTCCCCCAGCACACTTCATAAAGTCCCTCCTTAAATCCTGCCATAGGTAACAATACAGATGAACTTTGAGAACATTGCGCTAAGTGAAATAAACCAGCCACAGAAGGACAAATCCTGCACGATTCCACTCATAGGAGGTATCCACAGTAGTCAAACTCAGACGTAGAAAGCAGAATGGTGGGTTCCAAGGGCTGAGGGAGGCAGGGAATGGGGAATTGCTGTTCAGAGGATGTGAGGTTTTGGTTATGAAAGACAAACAAGTTCTAGAGGGGTGCTGTGCAGCACTGTGCTTGTCGTTAACAATACTGGACTGCACACTTAAGGTTTATTAAGAGGGACGATCTCCTGTGACCTGTTCTTACCACGTACACACAGATACATAAAAGGGTACATTCTATTCTCCTATGAGCTGGAAATGCGAGCCAAGTAATTAAGACCCAGAGTTCTGGGTGAGTGGGAAGAAGAAGGAGAGGAGGACCACTGGCTTTCCTCTCACCATGTTGTGGGGTGAGGTTACTTATTCAGTCAATCAACAAGTGTTTACCGAACACAGACTGTGGGGCAGGAACTCCCAGAGGCGACAGCAGAACAGACTGACAAGATTCCTGTTTTCCTAGAGATTAGATTCTAGGGAGAGAGTTAACAAGTAAACAAACATCCAGAAAGATGGTTTCAGACTAAGATAAGGGCCCTGAAGGAAACAGACAGTGTGGTATGGCAGTGACCGGGAGCAGGTTGTAGATATGGTGGCTTCTGTGAGCAGGTGCATTTGTACTGAGATCAGAGGGGTGAGAATAAGTCAATCATGCAGAGCATTCCAGGCAGAGGGAACAGCAAGAGGAACAGTCTGGAGGGTGGCGAGGTCTGCTGTAACCAACGAGCAGAAAGGAGCCCAGCATGGAAGGAGCATTGTGAGCGAGGAGGGTGTGGCGTGTTGGGACTGGAGGAGTGGGCAGAGTCAGGTTATTCCGGGCCTGTGTGCCACATCAGCATTCTGGGCTTCATTCTAAGAGCTTTGGGAAGCTAAGGGAGGATTTAAGCAGGGGGTGAGGGATAAAACATAAGCCCCATTTCTCTCTTAAAAAAATATCACTCCAGCTGATGAATGGAGAGTGGACTGTGAGGGGCAGGAGGAGAAGTAAAAAGAGTACTTTGGAAGCTATTGCAAGGAATGATGATGAGGCTGGAGCTCTGGAGGTGGGGGTGGGGAAGGAGGCAGGAGAAAAGATCTGAGATTAGTTTTGGAGATGGAAGTGATCAGACTTGCCGATGGATTAGATGTACGAGGTAAGGGAGATCAAAGATCCCTTGGATTTAGGTCTGAGCCATTGAGTGATTGAAGGTGACATTTTAATGATGTGGAAAACTGGGGGAAGAACAGATCTGGGGCCCTCAGGGAATGGAAATCAAGAGGCATTGATTGAATACCCAAGCATAGACAGTCGTCTGCCAGTCCCTGGAGCTGAGGCCAGAGGCTTTGACTGTATGGCATGTCTGGGCGAGGTGGTCGCTATGAACGTGGTTGGGCATTGTTGGAAATCTACTCTTCTGTGAACAAGAGGGTTTATATGAGGATGGGTGGAGTCCGAAGTAGGTTTTCACAGATGGTGTTTTCTTGAAGCAGTCACCATCTCCCCTCACCTTAGGAAGCTGTTTTTCCCCAGAAGGCAAAAGGAGTTGTTAAGAGAGGCAAGGCTCTGGAGCCAGGCCCACTGTCACCCCTATATCTCCTCATTATCAGTCTGTCCCTGGAATCCAGGAGCTGAGAAGACTTACAGGCCACAAAGCTGAAGAAAGTGACACTTGCTGAAGACCAATGCTATTGCTGTCCCCGGCCAGTCCCTCTACTGCCAGGAACAGCTGCGTGTGTGCAGGAGATGCATTTAGGGAGCTGTGGGCACACCATCCTTGAGATGCCTCTGGACGTGTCACCATCAGGCTGAGGAAGCCAATGGCCCAGCCCAGGGGTCGGCGAACTATAGCCCGTGGGCTCAGTCCAGCCTGTGCCTGTTCTTGTAAGTTAAGTTTTATTGGCCCACAGCCATATCCATTCGTTTACACACTGTCTATGATTGATTTCAAGCCACAACAGCAGAGTTGAATCATTGTGACAGACTATTTGGCCCTCAAAGCTGAAAATATTTACTATAATACTATATGGCCCTTTATAGAGAAAGTTTGCCAACTCCTGGCCCAACCAGTTAGACTTGGAAGTGTATCTGCAGGACTTGGTGGTCATGTCCCTCCATTGTCCCATCCCTGTCCTAGACCAGCTCCCTAGGCAAAGCTTCTCATCCTTCCAGGAGATCCCAGGTTATAGGAACGACCCCAGGAAACATCTCCAGACAAGGTACCCAGGGACCAACCACACAGCCTCACAACCTTGAGACTGGAAGATAACTTGGGAACTGAAAGATCCTCTAGGATCCAACACTGCTAACCACCAAGTCAGTTCAGTCCTGCCCATCTGCCTCCAGAAGCAAGAGTGTGTCCAGTGCTCTGCCATAATGGTGACCGGGACACGTTCTCAGCTCAGCCCTCCCTGTGTGCCTTCCTGCTTTCATTCTCGCTATCCTCTGCCTTGGGTTACTGCCCCCACCAGAGAGAGTTGGGTTGCACTTGTGAGATGACATTTTCCTTCGAGTAGAGCTTTCTAGCTAGACCGAGTCAGAGGCTACTCACAGGTCTGCAGCTCGTCTACCCCTGTGCTCTCCTGCGGTGGCCTCTGTGCGGTCTGGGTGAAGGTGGTCACATAATCCCAACATGACAGTTTTCGTAGACGGTCTCTAGAATACTGGGCTAACGGGCATGCCTGTCTGGGGACTGGATGTGCTCTGTATTTTGATAAATGTTGACCTGAGTACTGCTTCCTTCAGGTCGGTTGGAATAATCCCCAGAGCTTCCCATATTCAGAGGTGGGGTCCACAGGGCCTGGCTAGAGAGTATACCTGCCCCATAAACTCAACACCTGTCACCAGCTAAATGTCTACTCCGCAGGGAGCAGTTTCTCATCAGAAGCTGGCTGACCAGGGCAACGTCTTTTATCCAATTTGCTTGGGAGACTGTGTCCACTCCCTCTCTTGCTTTTCATCAGCAGGGCATTGCTGTCCATAGAATTTCTACCCAAGTCAGCTTCTCCATGAAGCTCACAAGCTAGTCAGAAAGATCGGTCTTCCCCAAAGCCTTCAGTCAAGCATGAAAAATTCAGTCATTTGGCTCATTCAGACTTTCCAGATGCCTGATATTGGGCAGGAGAGGCACGCTGCTGATGGATGGCACTTTTTTACCTTCTGCCCACGTGTTTGATATCGTGCAGATGGATGCATTTGAAAAAGAAGACAGATTTGTTTTATTAATGAAAAAGTGTTGAAATAACACTGGAGAAAGTTTTGACAAGTCACACATGATCTCCACTGTTCTCATACAACCACCATCTCCACTTCTGCATATTTCCTTCCTGGTTTGGTTCACCTCAGATGTTATAGCTATAATTGCAAATGCAATGCTCCTACCATTTGGTAATCTGATTCTTTCATTTATTATTTCATCATGCATATGCTTCCTCTGTTTTCACGTTATCTTTGAAATAAGTGATCTTGATTTCATAGTAGTCCTTTGAAGTGGATATGCCATTTCCTTAGTAAAGTGATTAATGGTCTTTGGGTTAGCCTGCCCCATTCAAAACATTGCTCTGTGACCTTGGGAAAGTTAGCAATTTAACCTCCGGAGACTCAGTTTCTACATCTATAAAATGAAATCAGTACTAGTCCCTGAGGGATGTTGTCAGGGTTAAAATGAGATAATATGTTTGTATCAGTCAGCATAGGTTATATGTTGCATAACAAACAACCCCAAGTCTCAATGGTTTTAAAAAACAAAGGTTTAGTTCTTCCTCATGTTACATGCACATCATGGGTTAATTGGTGGCAGGAGGGGTTGTTGTTGCTGTGGCTCTGCTCACTGCTGTTACTTAGGGACTCAGAACCACAAAGCAACAATATGTCACGTGTTTACAACTCTCCTGACAGAATTACATGGCTCCATCCACCAACAAAGGGGAACAGAAGTACAAACTAACCTCATTAGAAAGGGAAACTAGAGCATTTGATGATTTCCACAACACCTGATTGTGGAATTATATATTATTATGCTTATTTCTACAACATATAATTAAAATGGAACCATACACGTAAAGTTCTTAGCACAGTGTCCCAAGAACCCAGGGAGCTCTCATTAACTGTTAGACACTATCATCAATGTTATTATTACTGTTGTTATTGTATTTTCCAACTTTTTTTCCCCAATTAAGGTAGTGCTTTGATGAATATCCTTCTGCAGAAGTTTTTTGCTCCTATTGAATAGTTACCTAAGAATTAATCATCAAAAGTAGCATTAAGTGCCTAAGCTTTCAGATCAGGCAGAGGAGGATTCAGATTCTGGCTCTGAAACTTAATAAATAGGGAACGAATGCCAGAAGGTATATGAAGTGAGGACTAATTCACTGCTTTGGTTTTGTTGTGTCATCTAATTTAAGTATTTATTTACCCTTAACATAATATCTTCCATTTGTGGTGATTAAAAATTTCTGATTTGTATTTTGAGGTAATGAATTTTTTATGTTTTTTTTATAGTATGCCACACCCTCTACAACTAGTTTAATTTCCACCTTGTGAGCTAGTGTGTACAAACTATTCTGTGCGTGATCTTGGCCTTGCTGAATTCTTATTGGTTGAATGTACTTGAGGTCTGCCAGCTGGTGATGTCACTCACAAAAGCTGAGGCCGAATTTAAAGAACTGCTTTTGTGGAGACAAGAGTGATGTGCACACTTTACATGGCAGGTAGTGTCACGGTCTCACCCTAGACCCAGGGTCTAGCCTGAGGCCCCAGCTTGCATAGTCTGCCTCAGGGTGAGTGGATTTGCTTCTGACTTTGAACAAGCTACTTAACAAATATGTGCCCTCATTCATCCCTTGGTAAAATAGACACGGTAACATCTTGACATCTAATAGATGCGATGAGCTTTATTTCCCTTCTCTTGCACAGAGACAAAGTATCTCTATGGCTTTTGCTAAGCACATTCATTTTGGAAAGAGGATGTTTGTAGATTTGCCTATTAAATATTGAGATCAGTGGTTCATAACCCTCAACATCTATCAGAATCACCTGGAGGAACTTAAAAAACACTGATGTCTGGATCCCACCCTGAGGCATTCCGACTTAATTGGGCAGGACCAGGAGAGGACAGGCCCAGATGTCTGCAGGACCAGGATAGGGCAGACCCAGGAGACGGCAGGCCCAGATGAGGGTAGGCCCAGTAGAGGGCAGGCCCAGGAGAGCCATGCCCAGGTGAGCGCAGGTTAGGAGTCTGCCCTCAGCTTGGCCAGCCCTATTCTGGGTTTGCTCTTTCCTGGTCCGGCCCTCCCTTGCTCCCTCCGTCTCCTAGGCCTAACTTCTCCTGTTCCTGCCCTGTCATATTCCTGTCCTCACCAAGGCCTGCCCTCTCCTGGGCCTGTCGTCTCCTGGGTCTGCCCTATCCTGGGCCTGCCCTATCCTGGGCCCGCAGACACCTGGACCAGCCCTCTCCTCCTCATGCCTTCATCTGGGCCTATCCTCTCCAGGGCGTGCCCTCTCCTGAGCCTGCCCTCACCTGGTCCTGCCTTCTCATGGGCCTTCCTTATTCCAGGCCTGCCCTCTACTGGGCTTACCCTCTCCTGGGACTGCCATTTCCTGTTCTTGCCCTCAGTAGGTCTTGCCCTCCCCATGGCCTGCCTTCATCTGGTCCTGCCCTCTCCTGGGCCTGAACTCACCTGGGTCTGTCCTCACCTAGTCCTGCCCTCTCCTGGGCCTCCCCTCTCTTGAATCTGCCCTCTCTTGTGAGTGCCCTCTCCTGGGCCTGCCCTAAGCTGGGCCTGCTGACTCCTCGGTCTGCCCTCTCCTGGCATGCCATCTTCTGGGCCTGCCTTCACATGGTCCTGCCTTCTCCTGGGCCTGCCCTCAACTGGTCCTTCACTCTCCTCTTCCTGCGCTCTCCTCGGCTTGCCTTCTGCTGTTTCTGCTCTCACCTGAGCATGCCCTCTCCTATCAGGCCCAGGAGAGGACAGGGCCTGTTTGAGGGCAGGACATGGTGAGGGCAGGCCCAGGAGAGAGCAGGTCCACATGAAGTCAGGACCAGGTGAAGGCAGGCTCAGGAGATGGCAGGACCAGGAGAGTGCAGGACCAAGAGAGGGCAGGCCCAGTTGAGGGCATGCCCAGGTGAGGAGAGGCCCAGGAGATGTCAGGCACAGGGGAGGGAATGCCCAGGAGAGGGCTAGCCCTGCAGAGGACAGGGCCAGGTTAGGGGAGGCCCAGACAAGGCTAGACCAGGAGACGATAGTCCCAGAAGAGTGCAGGCTCCGGTGAGTGCAGGTCCATGATAGGAAAGGCCCAGCTGAGCAAAGGCCCACATGAGTTCAGATCCAGGTGAAGCCAGGCTCAGGAGATGGCATGCACATAAGAGGGCAGGCCCAGATGACTGCAGACCCAGGGGAGGTCAGGCACAGGGGAGGGAATGCCCAGGAGTGTGCTGGCCCTGGAGAGGACAGGACCAGGTGAGGGGAGGCCGAGGGCCAGGGCTGGCCCAGGAGAGCAAAGGTCCACATGCGGTCAGGTCCAGGTGAAGGCAGGCTCAGCACAGGGTAGGACCAGTATAGGGCAGGCCCAGGAGAGGGCAGGACCATATGAAGGCAGGCTCAGAAGATGGCATGCCAGGAGAGGGCAGTCCTAGGAGTAAGCAGGCCCAGGAGAGGGCAGGCCCAGGAGAGGGCAGGCCAGGTGAGGTCAGGCCCAGGAGAGGGCAGGACCAGATGAGGGTAAGAACACGAAATGGAAGTCCCAGGAGAGGGCAGGACCAGAATAAGGAAGGCCCATGAGAGGGCAGGACCAGGTGAGGGCAGGCCCAGGTGAGGTTAGGCACAATTGAGGGCAGGCTGAGGTGAGGGAAAGCCCAGGAGAAGCCAGGCACAGGAGCAGGCAGTACCCTCTCTTGGTCCTGCCCTCTCTTGGGCCTGCCCTATACTCGTCCTACCCTGTGCTGAGCCTGCCTTCACCTGGACCTGACCGCATGTGGACCTTTGCTCTCCTGGGCCAGCCCTGTCTTGGGCCACCGCTCACATGGTCCTGTCCTCACCAGGGCCAGCCCACTCCTGGGCATTTCCTCCCCAGTGCCTGACCTGCCCTGGACCTGCACTCAACCGGGCCTGCCCTCTCCTGGGACTGTCATCTCCTGAGCCTGCCTTCTCCTGGACCTGACCGCATGTGGGCCTTTGCTCTGTTGGGCCATCCGTATCCTGGGCCTGCGCTCACCTGAGCCTGCACTCCCCAGGGCCAGCCTTCTCCTGGGCATTCCCTCCACTGTGCCTGACCTCCCCTGGGCCTCTTCTCACCTGGGCCATCCCACAACTTGTCCTCCCCTCACCTGGTCCTGTCCTGTTGAGGGCCAGCCCTTTCCTAGGCATTCCCTCCCCTGTGCCTGCCCTCACCTGGGCCTCTCCTCACCTGGGCCTGAACTCTCCTGGTCCTACACTCTCCTGAATCTGCCTTCACCTGTACCTGACCTCATGTGTGCCTGCGCTGTTCTTGGCCTGCCCTCTCCTCGGCCAGCCCTCACCTGGTCCTGCCTTCTACTGTGCATGCCCTCTTCTGATGCTACCTTCAACTGGATTTGTAGTCTTGTGGGTCTTTGCTCTCCTGGGCATTCCCTCACCTGTGCCTGACCTCCCTTGCGCCTGCATTCATCTGGGCAGGCCTGGTGGAGATTTGGACTGTGTCAGCAGTAAACAACTTGGGGAAAGTGAGGCAATTATTAACTCCAGAAAAAACACAAAGTTGTACAAATGTAATCATAGTACACTATGTGGCTAAGCTGTGAATAGCAATCACTTAGAATGCAAATACTGTATACTAATTTAATTCAAGTTCTTTTTTTTTAATTGAAGTATAGTCAGTTTACAATGTGTGTCAATTTCTGGAGTACAGCATAATTGTTCATTCATATGTATACATACATACATTCATTTTCATATTCTTTTTCATTCTAGGTTATTGTAAGATATTGAATATGGTTTCCTGTGCTACACAGTAAGAACTTGTTTATTTTATTATATCCTAATTTTTAAATGGTGATAGAAATACATTGGGAAGATAAAGGGAAGAAAATGTACGTGTTGATTCAGATGAAGGGCAGTGTAAGGGAGTTAAAACTTCACTTAATAATTAATAATAAGCCCGGCGGCGGGATGGGCGCCGGCTCCGCGGATTCGTCGCCGGGGCGCCGGCTCCGCGCGTGCGCATTGTGCCTCCCGCGCGTGCGCATTGTGCCTCCCGCGCGTGCGCATTGTGCCTCCCGCGCGTGCGCATTGTGCCTCCCGCGCGTGCGCATTGTGCCTCCCGCGCGTGCGCATTGTGCCTCCCGCGCGTGCGCATTGTGCCTCCCGCGCGTGCGCATTGTGCCTCCCGCGCCGCCTATCCCGCCGCCTACCACGCGTCCGCGGCCTCGGGAGCAATTGGGAGGCAGCCGGCGAGCCGACGGTGGGCCCGGCCTGCTCTCTGGGAGGAGGAAGGAGGGGCCGCTGTGCCGGTCCCCAGAGCCCCGCAGCCCGCCCCGCCAGCAGGAGAAGCTGAGAGCCGCCGCCGCTCCGCCCGGCGCCGTTGCCATGGCTGCCATGATGGGTCGGAAGTGAGCCTGCGGGCGACGGTGCCGGCGCGGGCGCTGCCCCCGGGGTCCCCGCCTCCCCGCACGCCCCCGCCGGGGAGCCTTAGCCCCCGCGAGCCCTGCGAGCCCGGTGCGGCCCGCGTCCTCCAAGCCTGATCGGCGGGGAGTGGCTCCCGGCCTCCTGCCCCGGCGGCGAGTTAGATGGTGGACCCGGCCGAGTGCAACATCAAAGTGATGTGTCGCTTCAGACCTCTCAAAGAGTCCGTGGTGACCCGCAGCGACAAGTACCTCGCGAAGTTTCTGGGAGAGGACACGGTGATGATCGCGATGAGTGCCCGCGCCCCCGGCCGGCTGCGCCCGGAGTTCGGGGAAGTGGGGAGGGGGGCCGGGAAGGAGCAGGGGTCCCTGGCCTCCCAGGGGGTCCGGCGCCCCCCACCCAGGCCTGCTGGCGGGGAACGCAGGCGCGGGCTCGGTCCGGGGCACTCCCGCACCCGGGGCGCCGGGGGCGCCGTCCCGGAGCGCAGCCACTGGTGAGGATGCTGCCGGAGTTTGGGGCTCCCCCCAGGTTTGCCGAGCGTGAGATAGGCAAGATGAGACCCCGGCCTGGGACGTGGAGCTCTGAGGCCAGCCGTCCTGTGCCTTAAACAGTCACGGTGCTTGGTCTTAGGGAAAGTGAGCCGTGTTGAACCCTATGGTTCCTCCCGCGGGAGGAGGAAAACTACCGAACGGCCGCAGTCGTCCCTGTACCTTCTCTCAGCCTGCCCTTTGACTTT
Organism: Vicugna pacos; assembly: GCF_048564905.1. NCBI lineage: Eukaryota > Metazoa > Chordata > Mammalia > Artiodactyla > Camelidae > Vicugna > Vicugna pacos. Next base: position 18,908,345 of record NC_133021.1, on the reverse strand, counting down.
ACAATTGCAAATGGCGAATCGAGGGCTGTGAAAAAGACATGGTGAGTTTTCTTTTGAAATCGGAGCGGTCGATTTTGTTTAATCTTCCAGCGGATCTAGGCTGTTTACATCGGGCTGAATAAGTAAGTGCCCAGGGAGACTCATTGTCTCATTCTCATTGGGTTTTAAGGGGTAACCGTCTCGGAAAGACTGTTCACTTTTTGTGCGTACATCAGAGTATTATAAAGCCAAGCTTTAAAAAAAAAAAAAGATAAGGTTTGACCAGTGGACTAGATATCTTGTATTAGGTTCTTATATCTACAGTTAAGATCTACCTTGAAGAAAATTGATTTTTGATAATCCCGAGGATGGTGAGAGATTGTCCTTGTGGCATAAAACATAACGTGACTGGAGCTGGCTGATCATTGTCAGGGAGGCCAGAAAGTAAAATGGATACTTTTTTTTTTTTTTTGAGGTCTGATCTTCAGTATTGAAAGGTCTCTAAAAAGGATATGACCAGTTCAACGAGATTAAAATGGATAGTAAGATACTGCCTGCAGAACAGTGGATTGTGACTAGAAATTAAATTCTTCTTTCTCGGTAATGCCATTTGGCAGAACGTGTAAGACAGCACTGAAGTTCTTTAGAGTTTATGTGAAAGTTTCCAAAGTTCATCTCTAGAAAATGAATGTCACAGCTCCACGTTTGCTCAGTTGGATTTTGGCAAACAAATCATTAGGTTACCAACTGCCAGCTACCACTGTGTGAGGACTGTCAGGCTGGTTCTTTGTTAACAAGCCCACCGAAAAACTCTTGCTGTAAATGACATTATGATGAGGCCAAAAAGTTAAACACAAAAATCGTCATCCTTTTCCTCTAGGAGGGTACATTTTACATGGAATCAGAGGAAGCATGCGAGGCCTGGGTTGTAAGTTGGCATACAGGAGGCTACTAGTTTCTAACAGTTTTTGTGATCACTCAGCCTCAACAGTGGTGGACACATCAAAGCTGGTTTTTTTATTCAGACTTGATTAAGAGTGTCTTCTTTCTCCAGAATTTGTACATTTACACAAATCTATAAGCATTATCAAGATTTATTTGTTGGAATAGTACAATTTAGGATTCACAATATGTTTTACAAGATTAGGTTAGAAAGTAACCTGCTGATGCAGGCCAAATGTGACATGAAATACGAGGAAAGAGTTGATAGGAAAGAAAGAATTACCACAGGAAGCACGGTTATTCTAGGTTGTTTCCTTTGGATGAAGTTATTTTAAGTTTCTTACATAGTTTCCCTTGGTAATGTAAGTAAGTTTAAGTGATAATATTAGGAATCATAGAAAAGTGATTGAGTCATGCATCAGTAATGAACAGGTAAGTTGGCCTTTAGATAAACTGGTAAGCATTTTCTCCGGTTTTTTTTTTTCTTTTTAAGTGTAAGCAAAAATACATTACAGCTGTGATATAGCTTTAAAAAAATGTAAGGCAGCATGTTTAGTTCATTACTTCCGAAACTGGTCTTTTGCGTTATAGTATGTCATTACTCTGAGGTCTCATTTTTTCCCCCCAGTTTAAAAAAAAAATGCATTATTTTAATTTTTAAAAAGCTGTCTGGGAATTTTTACGGATATCAAGGAGGAGCAGAATTAGAAAATATCCAGGTTAAAGCGTATCTAGGTTTGTTTTGTTCATTTTGCTGGATCCTGATCCTGGTTCAAGGTAAATAACTTAAGAAGGAATTGCTGTGATGCAGCATTTAAAACTGAATTGTTTTAAACGATTTTAAAACATTTTTCATATAGCCTTCTGGTTAAATCAAAATTTAAAGAATAAATATTTTAGTTCACAGTGTTACTGAACTCTAAGTATAATTAGTGCTCATGTAGAAAATAATTTTTAAGGATTCTGATTTTCATCTAAGTTCAGTTTCTGGTACTTTGTCCAGAGTTTTTTCCTGTTACTCATTTAATGAGTGATTTTAATATAATATAACCCCATGGCAGGCAAACCTTGTAATCTTATAATGTTTCTCTGTGTTTTGCAGCCTTTGTGCAAATGTTCTTTTGTAACTTAGTGCTTGGTGAAATGTAAATATTACATATTGAATGAAATAAATGCATTATTTTTTGAAGATCTTTAAATGAGACAAATAGAATATTTGCTTGGATAAGCAAACCTATTATCCACAGAAGAAGGGAAGACCTTTTCAAAGGAGGGAAATGCCTGATGTAGTTCAAATGAGCTTGCTGAAAACACCAGGGAGAAAAAAATTGAAAACATTACCCCTGTATCTGTTTATGCATTAGAAAAGTGGAACAGGCATATTTGCATCGTTAAGTATCTTTACTAATCATCGTTCCTTATATGGTATATACTGCGGCGGCTGCCAGAACCAAAAACAGGTCGTTGTAGTTGATTGAAATTAGACCCAGTTCCCTACCTACAACAGCACAACACAATTGCCCCTTTCAAGTGAGTGGTTTGGTGTTTTATCCTAATTACCTTAAATATAAAAACTGAAAGAGGAGCCACCATAACAGCCCTTTACACCTGTGGAATGTTAGGCCACAGTCAGTGTCTCCACCCATATGGTGTATGATCTGAAAATCACTATTCAGAATTTCAGAGAAAAACATTCCTGCCAGAAGAGTGTCCTTTGTAACCAGCTTTGGTGTCCAGCCTGATGCATGCAGATTCAAGCAGGAATCATTTCACTTATTCCTGTTTGGTTTTGTCCCCTTGAAGCATAAGTCAGATGTGAATGCATCTTGTGACTTGGAGTGTCTTTGAAGATGTATAAAAGTAAAGGTTGTATAATGTACATTTCAAAGCCGAGAACCAGGTTTTTAAGACATAGATGTCCAGATCATGAGTTTTCTTTTGTTTAATTTATTTGAAGGATTATTAGTTAAGGGGTGTGTCTTAATTATAGACGGTTAGAAGTAGTTTTGTTTCACAAGTCTTATTTTTCATCCCAGGAAGCCAGGATCAATTAGTAACTTTATAGTTAGATCTCTACTCAAAACGTTTGCCTTACTTAAGAAAATTATTTTAGTCTTAGAATTCAAATAAGACTAATTTGTCAGCTTAATGCCAAGCACTTAATTTTTTAACAGTGATACATATCTTAAAAATCACTTCATCCCAGTGTAGTTATTTTTATGTTTGCATGATCATCCTCTTATCTGAATAAGGTTAATGGTGTTTGCATGTTTGCTGTGAAGCGATGCTTCTGGTAAACAGCTGCAGAAGGTGCTTTTGAGGAGACTTCACTGTGACATTATTTTGAGCATTTTTCTAAATGGTTTATGAGCACTGTTTTTTTATTGATGTAAAAATGAAGGCAGGACTTCAGTAGTGTTTGTTCTTTTTATTCTTTAAACGTTTACTTTCATGAAATATTATCTGATATTTTGGAGGGATGCAGTGGTCATACTATTACTTATTTTTTATTGATTAACTTGTTTCTTGCTAGCAAAGTTAGAGTTAATGGTGAGGCCTTTAGCGCTAGGGGCTGTCTCCATTCAGTTCAGTTGACATCACTCGATCACGTACACTAGATCCCAGTATGTATCTGCTTAGCTTAGTGGTATAGACCCCACCCAGCCTTCTCCTCTGTTATTATTTGAACGCTACACTCTGTACTAATGAAGTATCATTTCTAAAACTACATTACTCATTCCCAGTATCTGATATCTTGTAGGTGCTAAGTAAATGTTTGCCGGGTAGATGAAGAGGGAAAATTACTTCTTGCGTAGAAAGAGTATTAGCACGGTTTATCTCCTTCATTTTGATTACGCTCGGGTTTGTCTCCAGAATTGCTTAGCATGAACACATTTTGTACAATCCATAAAACAAGAGATTGTCTTTTATCAGCCACACCTGTAGATTTGAATGTTAATGTCTCAGAATCTTAGCAGAAGGACCCTTTTCTGTATGTTGTAGCCAAAGAATAATCAGCCTACTTTTAATTGATGCCAAAGTGAGGTCATCTGAGTATGTCCTTCAGGAACGCTTTCAGCTGCCGAGGGAAAACAAACTACTAATAGTGGTCTAAACAAATAAGAGGTTCTTTTCTTGCCCAGAAAGCCCAGGGATGAGCCTTTAGTTCCACTTGCTGACGCTGTCACCCTCCGTCATCCTTAGCTACTGACTTTTCATGATCATATTTGTCACATTTGCAAGATGGATGCTCCCGTTCCAGACATTCATTCCAGAAAGGAGAAAGGGCAGCTTCAGCTGAGATGGTCCTTTAATCAGAAGAACAAACCCTTCTCTGAACCTCCCTGCAGACCGTCCCTTATGTCACAATGTCTAGACCTGGGCCACGGGGCCTCTGGTTGCAAGGAGACTCCACTGGTGGGCGGTTAGCTTCCAGCCCGTCCAGTGGGAGGTGGCAGGGGCATCGGGAACAAAGCCCTTTGCGGGGGTTTGCTTCGTTGTTGCTGTTGCGCCGAGCTTTGGGAGGGGAATTGTGGGGTATATTTTCTGAAAAGTACAGCCTTTTTTCACTAAGACCTAGGAGTATTCTGGAACGTTGAGTTGTTTTGGGGCCATGATTGTATTTTATTTGAAGGTCCAGCTTCCTCCCTTTCCTTTGGAAGAGACTAGAGTGCAGGCATACCTTTGCTTTCACTATCGAGACGCCCCCTCCCCCGCTTCCCTCTCTCATCTTGAGATGTCCAGGTTCTCTCTTAGATTGCTAGCTTGTCCCTGCCGGCACTTAAACCTGCTTGGGTCTTGCCCATCGTAAAAAATACCTTTCTTCCACACAGATTTCTGCTCTACTTGGTTACCTCCTATTCTCTTTTCAACTCTTTCCAATTGGACCTTTGTCATTGGGTACTTTTCAGTTTCGTCTTGATGTCTCAGCAGTATTTGACATAATCACTTCCTCCTTGAAAATTCTTCTTTGACTTGCGTGGACATTGTATTCTGATTTCTTTCATTTCATGCCTCTGGCTCCTTCCCAGGCTACATCAGCAGTTCTCTAAATGTGTCCCTAAAATGGAGTCCCCAGGATCTTTTAGGAGCCCACAAAATCAAAACTTTTCAAAATAATACTGATATTATTTCACTGTGTTGGCATTTGGTCTTCGCTCCCTCATTTCAAACTTAACTCCCTTTGATTTCTTGAGTGCTGCAAGCTCCTTTCAGCCTTAGGACCTTTAAGCATGCTGTTCCCAATTCCTAAATGACTTCTCCCCACTCACCCTCCCTCTTGACTAACACGGAAGAGAGTGACAGTGACTGGGCGCTTCTTGTTCTTCAGTTCTTTGCCGGCCCTTCTCCAGAGTGTTTCTCTGGCACCCTTCCGCTCCCCCACCCCGGCCCTCCTGCTGGGGGCTCTCAGCACTCCCCCAGCGCAGTGCCTGAGTCGGCGTTCTCGTCACTTGGTTGCTTGTCTGACATCCGCCCGCTATTACTTACGCTCCACTGACGGGCGGAGTGCGTGGGCCTTGGCCCTCATTCTGGCATGGTGTCCAGCATCATGGGCACTCCATAAATACTTGGTAAATGGGTGAAATGATTGAAAAGCTGTTGCAGTAGACTGAAAAGCTGAAGGGAATAGTGGAAGGAGCCCTGAACCAAAAGACAGGAGATTTGGCTTTGAATTTTAAATTTGTCATTAACATCTTTTGGACCTTTGGGGATTCGAGTTCCTCATCTGCAAGATGAAATTGGTTTTGAAAATAGACTCTCAATACCTGCCAGAAAAGACACCCAATAAATAAAAATTCACTCAGCAGTGTGAGTGCCTACCACAGCAGTGCTAATTACTGTGCTTTGCCCTGGAAAGACAGCAAAGACGAACATGCACATTCTTGGTTTTGTGGAGTTTATTCTCGTGGATTTGTATTTGGGCCCTAAGGTCCTTTCCACAGAGATTCTATATATGAAGTGATGCGTATAGTAAGTATCTTACTTTTAAGGTTCAATGTATGGTGACTTCTTTAAAGGAGCTTAGAAATGTCTATACACGTTTCACTGTGTAGTTGAAACCCTTGTTTCTGTTTTTCAGTCCAAGCCTTATGCATTTGACCGGGTGTTCCAGTCAAACACGTCTCAAGAGCAAGTGTATAATGACTGTGCGAAGAAGATTGTTAAAGGTAAGCATGTTGAGCCTGCGAGGTTGTCCCAGCGGTAAGTAATTTGTGGTCTTTCCAACGTTCTTTTTCTTTTTACTCTCCCTTTCTTTTTAGTTAATAGTGAAAGTTGTTTAAATAATGAGAAGGTCGAATACAATTAGTAAGCTTACTGCTCTCATTGCATGAACTAATTTATGTGCAACACCTAGCGAAGGGTGTTAAGAAAATTGTAGTGTCACACACGTGTACTTGGAAGGTGCCAGATACTAGACATGCCCAGCAGAGGTTGTCAGGTGGCAGTGCTAGAGATATAGCAGCAGGCGGGTGGAAACAAGATGGCCAGATGAGTTTCTGCGAAGTGGAGGAGACGGCGGCCTGCCCTCCTCCCGTTCCGCTGTGATTCCTTTCCCAGGGACGCTTGTCAGGCAAATGAGAAGCCTCTGAGGAATTTAACAAGGGTGAGAAAAGCGTGTACGTTCCAGTTATAAGTACTGGTAACTTACACTAATGCATTTTTCAGGTTTGTATTTTCTGAAAGCCCAGAACCCTAGAGCTGAGAGGGTGTTGATTGATTATCTGGACTTGCTTCCACTTACTCCAGAAATACCTTACGTCAAAGGGATCTTACGATAAAATAGCCATTACTTTGTGAGATGATTTATACCGCTTCTTTTGACAGTTCCAACTGCTAAAAAGTACTTCTTAGATTGAGGCAAAAATCTGTCTTGTAGTGTCCACCAGGCTAGAGGGGTTGGACTTAAGTGTCCAAGTCGAGAGGTTAGGGCTGAGCAGGAGCACGGACACTGCATCCAGTAACAGGAGCAAAAGTAGAGTTTATGGGTACAAGTAGGTCCATGCATGTGATGGAAGGAAAATGTACATGTTCTTTGGCAAGGTTGGTGTGTTACAGTCTCAGTGGGGTCAGAGTCTTGTTGGAGTCGGGGTACGAGAAGGAATAAACGGACGTGGGTGCTTGATGTTAGGCAGGCTATACGGTTAGTGACGGGAAGGTCTAGAGAGTGACCGTGGAGCTGGCATCTGAAGGAGTAAAGGACAAGATTGTGGAGAGAATCAGGTCGAGGGTCTGAGGGGCCAGGGTGTCATGTAGCAGTGGGATCATCTACTGCCTGGACGTTGAAACCGCCCAGCATGACAACGGGAATGGAACTGGCGAGAGCGGACCGGAGGGAGAATTACACGTGATTCTGTACATGATCGCGAGAAAGGGGAGCGGGCAGTGTCGTCCTGTGTTGTGAGCCTGACGGAGCCGTCCAGTGGCTCTGTGCATCCTGGAGCGTGATGGTACGACGTTCTTTGACTCATTGTGCTTTTGTCATCAGTACAGCCTGAGATTACTTCAGCTTTTTTAGTAATACAGAGTTACTGATACATGAATTTGAGGGCAGTTTAAATGTACAAATGCTTTTCACATCTGCTGCAGGCAGGGTTACACCCCAGTCCACACTTGACTACTGAGTGCAAGCCTTTAAAGTGCAGGTTCTGTTGTGTTCCTTTTAGCTTATTCTCATATTTTGAGTTTTGTTTTCACAGTTGTCTTACGAGGGATCTAAGTTGGCTATCAGCATGTTTTGATAAGTCTATTATGGCGTCAAGGATATTTAAGTGTCTTTTTAAGGTTTTTATTTAAGGACACTGAATAAGGTTGTTGGTGATTATTAAATCACACTGAGTATTCAGCTGACATCAGAGTCTCTTACTGTCCAGTCGTCGGTACTTCTTAGCTTGTCAACATATCCACAAGAAAACGATGAAAAACTTGAATCCTTTTGTGAAATCATGGTGCATGACTCTCGTATTCCCCAGAGTACCAGTTGAGTGATCCAAGCAGGCAATGGGGTTAGCTTTTCCTTAGTGAAATTTTGGTATATTTGTCTGAGGTTCCCAGAATCTATCATTTTTCACTTTTTGAAAACGAGTATAACATTTACGAGTTAGTCATCTTTTGTTACCTCCATTCTCTGTGGCTTCTGTGAAATTTTTATCCGTGGGATGTAATCCTCAGACAACTAGGAACTTGGGCTCATTTAGAAACGTTCTTTGGCCGTCCGGCCCACCTCGACCCCGAAGTCGGCCCAGCGGTGTTTTTCCCGTTGTTCCATTTTGAGGAGAATGGTGTAGATGGTAATACATCATTAGTTAACATTTTTTGGTCTTTTCTAGGCAGTGCAGGTCTTACTCATGATTCTTTTTCTGAATATTTTTAAAGCTCTCTTTAGGGCCTTAGTTTTTTGTTTGTTTTTGTTTTGTTTTGTTTTGTTTTGTTTTTGTAAGACTCGTTGCTCCCGGGCTTTTTCTTTTCTCATGTTGCTGCAGTGGTTTTTTTTACCTTGTTTGTACGTCCTCAGATGGTTTCTCAGCAACCGCCTCACACCTTCCTTCCTCAGAACTCTGAAATCTGTTGTCCTGAAGTCCAGGGTACTTGTTTCTACTGCCTTTTGTTCTGTTTCAGGTGACGTCATTTCTAAGATGACATCATTCTTGTTGTGAAATTTCCCTCCTTTTCTCAGCATTTTGGTCCCTTTTACTTCACCAGCAGATTCGTGTTTTACTGTTTGGAGCTGGTTCTGAGTCGCGGCTCCCTTCTGTGCAGCACGGTTAAGCCCAGGCTCTGGGATCAGACGGACCTAGATTGAGGTCTCGGCTCTTCCACTTTCTGGCTTTGTGACTTTTACAGTCACCTAACCTTTCTAGTCTCCATTTCCTCTTCTGCAAAATCAGGGTACTGTGAGTATTTTAAAAGATGATTCATGAAAAGGTGCTTTACCCAGGACCTGGTATAACCTAAGTATGTAGCAGGTGTCAACTGCTGCTTGTGGCCTCTGTTTTCTAAGAAAGGAAATGATTTTCTTAGTTTGATCCACCATAATCGTACTTGGGATAGCTCTCAGCCTAATTTTCACTCTGCAAAATTAGACTTCAGGTGCTGTTACAGTAGAAGGTGTCCGTCTGTCTGTCTGCAGGTTCTGTGCCAGCTTTGTCATTCATAGAAAAGTATTTGGCTGACTTTCTCCTCTTCCCTTCACCCAAATGCTCTGCCGCTTTGGAGGGGCCTGGGTGTAGTAGCCAGCGGGACTTGGCCCCGGGCAGGATGTGAGTGTGGCGGGGTTACACATAAAGACATAGATTTAAGGAGAGTGATGGGGTGGGGGCTAGGCGAGATGTGAGGACAGAAAAGCAATTAAAACTACGTGGCAAGTTGGACTTGGGCCCCTCGTTGGCACACAGAGCAAATAGGATGTGGTTAGAAACTGGTGGTCAAGGGTCGGCAAGATGGCGGGTGAGCTGGTATTTCTTCTGAGATGTGAATTTGATGAGCGAGCTGCCAGGGATGAGCTGAGAGCGGCTCGTGTGCCCGGGGCCTGCCAGGCGCTGAGGCCGCTTTGTTTCAGATTCCCATACAAGTACAGAACTTATGTTCAGGGCTAAGACTTCCGTTTTATAGACTGATTAGATAGATTTTTGTTTCTTTTGAACATGTTTTATCCACCTGTATTCTGTTTTGAAGTCTGAACCTGAGCGGTGTCTGTAAGTTGGTTTCCCTGGTATAAAGTAGGTGTCATTTATTCAGTGTTTGCTGGATGCCAGGTGTTATACCAGGCCTCCATAGGGTCCCCAGTTTCACCATAGCTTCCTGCCTGGGACTGTCTGCCACTGTATCCACCTTAATTTTTCCAGAGGTAGCCTGCCATACTGTGTCGTGGTTAAGAGCTTGTCTTCAGAGCCAAGACTGTCCTGGTTTGCATCCCAGCTCTGTCTTCCTAGCTGTGGAGCTATAGGCAGTTTATTTAACCTCTTCGTGCCTCAGTGTCCTCACCTGTAGAATGGGACTAAAATAGTACCTTGCATAGGGTCTTGTAAGGATTAGATACACTGATACATGATAAATTATCAGAGCCTGGCGCATTGCACATTCTCAAATGTTAACAGTAATAATTTTATATGATGACTTCTCATTCTCACAGCCTTCCCCTAAGCAGGCATTTTCCTGATGAGGAAGCTGAAGTTCAGAGATGAAGGGACTTGTAGAAGGTGATAGGCCACTGTCTCACTTGCTCAGTATGTTTCCTTGTTTACAAAGCATGAAAGAAGTAAGATGGCCATAGTCTCACCTCTGTTTCTCACAAGAACATCAAAAGTATGTTGTAAAAGGAGGGGGACACTTTAGAAAGATGCTGTGCATTAGAGTAATAGTCATTCACCAAGCATTTGAGGCCCTGCTAAGTGCCTGGCACCACGCTGGGATTTTACAGGCTGGTGAGGAAGGCAGACAAGTAAATTGGTGTCTGCAATACACAGTGGTAAGTATCATGGCTGAACGCAGGGGCTGTAAGACTCTCACCTGGATTCATTTCGGGGTGCGTTGTGGAACTGGGCTGGAGGAAGAAGTGAAGCCTAAGTTGAAGGATGCACGAGAGTAGGAAGTAGAGTGAGGAGCGCCCAGACAGGGGTACGCGTGGGCTGAGGCGTCCAGGTGGGAAAGTATTGCGTGTGTGGGGAGAACATACATTATAGGTGAGTGAACTTGAACCATTTGAGATTGTCAGATTCAACCATTTTTACCAGCAAAGACAGCAGTGTGAGGGGAAGGATGGTGGGAGATGGAGCTGGGAAGAAGGCAAACAAAAGCCAGGTCCAGAAGTGCCTGGTTTCATCTGATTACAGATACATGCTCTCTGGGATTTTAAAAGAGATGAGTATTTGTGTGTGGGGGGGGTGTTTAAGATCTGTACTTTTAAGGTATGTGGATTTCATTCTACGTCAGTTTTACCTCTGAAGAATAAAACTGCAGAATATTGAATTGTGGCTAATGGTGAAGGCATGGTGAAGTGTTTAGGTGGAAGCGTGTTGAAGTCTGCAGTTTACCTTGATGCAGTAAATAAGAGGGATGGATAGACACATGATTAAGGCAAATAGTAAAATGATGGAATTTTTTTAATTGAAATATAGGCAGTTTACAATGTTGTGTCAATTTCTGGTGCACAGCACAGTGCTTCAGTCGTACATGAATATACATATGTTCACTTTCACACTCTCACTGTGGGCTACTGCAAGTTACCGAATACAGTTCCCTGTGCTATAAGATATAAACTTGTTTATCTGCTTTGTGTATACCAGCCAGTATCTGCAAATCTCAAGCTCCTAATGATGAAATTTTAATGATAGAATCTTGGTAGTGGTTATGGGGTGTTCACTGTAAGATTCATTCAGTTTTTCTGTAGGCTTAGACTTTCTTATAATAAAATGTTGGTGGTTAAGTCACCATGGGAAGTAGGAGTCAGTAATGGATTTGAAGGTAGACAAGGGATTATTTTCCTAATTGATGAAAGTGGTCTTCCTTTCATGACAACATGGCACCTCTAGAAATCACCTAATCATTGTTACCTCCCCTGCACCCAGAACCGAGAGCCTGGGTCCTAGTGCTGAGTAAATACTGGAGTGTTGAATATTCCATAACCTCTGATCGTATACAGTTTTTAAAGTTCCGCTTGAAGTCCCAGATAGAAATGTGTTGCATACATTTATTATCTTGTGAGCCCTCACATGATAGGGCTTCTCCTAACACACACACGCTGTGATGCCATGTAGATTGTGCGTCAGTATGATCTTGGGAAAGTCGCTTAGTCATTCACCTACCGGTATTTATTAAGTACTTATTGTGGTAGTTGCTAGGTAACCGGATCATATCATGAATGAACGTTTTATGTATAGATCTAACAAAAATTTGGAATTCATCCTTAGGTTTTATGTGATTGATTAAAAGATCTTAAGCAGAGTTTATTACACGGACATACCGAGAACAATTATGTATAAAGGAAGTGAATTGGAGAGGGTGGTGCATTTTTTTCTCCATTTAATTTCTTCTTCAGGATTACTGACAAATTACTGCAGTTCTATTATCTATTTTAAATGTGATTCTTGAAATTATTTTGCTTCCTGTCATAAAACTGAGAAGATTTAGAATGAAAGTTTCAAATTTTTAGATCTCTTAAAATCTTCCCAGGGAAGTAAGTACTAATGCCTTCTCCTTCCTATTAATACATGTTTCTGTAGCAGATCTGTTATCTAGTTAGTTGTGCCCAAAGTTGGGATTTTTTTTTTCTTTCTTTAAACAATCAATTAAAAAAAAAGAATTGGCTTTTTTGTTCCAAGTTTACTTTCCACTGTTAACATCTATTTCCAGCAGTCTTCTCTTTTTGCTTTGGCTTCCTCTAGACTAGAATGTAATTTTATAGTACCTTTCACCAAAAAAAAACAACAACAAACAAACAAAAAAAGAACAAACTGAATCCTTGAAAACTGGAAATCAAAAGGTTACCTTGTTCACTCGTATTTAGCCCCCTTGAGCCTAAAGGAAGTTACTTTATGTCTTGGGGTATGCAAAGGACTAGAAAAACTGGTTTGTTTTGTTTTTTAATTACAGGAACGTTCTGATAATTGCTTCTGAGGTAGGACTGGACTTGCTGTGTAAGGAGGGATGGTGTCTGTATGGGTTTGTGAGGCTTAACCAGCAGTTGACTACCAGTCAGCCCTACTTCTAAAAGCTGATTGATACCTATAGGTAAACTGGCAGAGCATTTGTCTCTTTTGGGTCCCCTGAAGCTTTGGAGTACAGGTGTAATGACAGTGGAGATGTACGCTGACTTGAGAAATGATTATAAGCAGTGGAAATTTAAAATGTGTTTCTTACAATAGAAAGTAATCTGGATTGGAGGGGAAGGAATTGCATAGAGGGAGCATCACAGGAAATTACTGTTAATATATTCTTACTTCCTTTAATGCCTTTATAAATTTTTCATGTGCTCAACTTTGACTTAGATGGAATCTTCCATATTAGTGTAAAGGGAATCTGAATCTTCCTCACCATTCTTTCCACAAACATGTGAATGTGAGGATTTGATGGTGCACGGGTGAGGCACAAGGTTGTTGTATGTGTGAATTATTGTAGTGTTTTTGAACATTCTGCTTAATGAAAAAGAATCCCCTGATGTATAAAATCTCTTTATTTCTTCAGAGATGTACTTGAGGGATACAACGGAACCATATTTGCGTATGGGCAGACCTCCTCTGGGAAGACGCATATGATGGAGGTAACATTTGATGATCTGTGCTTGGATGTGGCTCGCAGCGCACACGGGGCATTCATCCGTTATTCCTGACAGTGTTTGACCCGCTTAACTAGCTTTACTTACTGTTTATTGCTTTGTCTCATACAAATTGTATACAAGTAACATTGCTGGCAAATGATCAGTTCCTGAGTTTAAACAGTGAAATGTTGTATATTGGAAGTCATACCTAGCTTTGTTTTATCAGTGTAACCACAAAATTATGAAGATTTTAGGATTAAATCAGAGTTCTCTGTCTGGTAAATTTTGGAATTTTTAATGTTTATATGTTTTCAGTTCTCTCAGAGCACTTAATTTTTCCTCAGCTCCTTGGTTGTGTCTGTGTGTCCATCCTGTCCCCCGGCCCCTGGCCAAACATTTGCCACTCTTTGATAGGAAGGTCTCCAGAATGAGCAGAGCTGCTATTAATAATAAATGTGGGCCTGCTCAAGCTTTGCTTCTAGGAAACAGCCTGTAATCTTCTGCCGCTGCTGCAGAGTGTCTGCTTTTATCATCTGTCTGAGCATTCTGTATAAAGTAAACGGCTGCTTGTTTTAGTCTCGTTCATGTTACTCATTTTCGTAAAGTTACAGTCAGAGAGCAAGGACATTCCTAGCACTTGGATGAATTTGGCTTGAAGTAGAAGCTACCGTGCAGATTCATAGGGCAAGAAACTTAACTAAAACCTTTTCCTAGAGTATGTTCATTTATAAATGTGCATAATCTGAATCTGATAATTAAATAAAAGGCTAAGGTCAGTTGGTAACCCCCGTGGTTGGCGTATAGTCTTTATGTGTAACTTACCAGAATATGTCCCGGTTGAATTGGGTTTTTTTGGGTGTTTGTTGAGCCACTTTTTTTTTTTTAAATAAATAATGGCAACAATTAGAATTCCTGTCCTCTGTTGACTGTAAATTGTGGATTAAAAGTTTTTAATTTGTGCTTTATAGTTTAAGAAGTCTAATTTTGTTTTCTCTTTAGGGTAAACTTCATGATCCAGAAGGCATGGGAATTATTCCGAGAATAGTGCAAGATATTTTTAATTATATTTACTCCATGGATGAAAATTTGGAATTTCATATTAAGGTAAAATCACGGGGGAAAGACTGTGATTTATTTTATACCTAGAATAATTCTGTTCCAAAAAATAATAAACTTTTTCTTTTAAAAGGTATTTTTTAAATGTTTTAATGGTCAGGTATAGTTGAAAGAACATTAGAATTAGTAAACTGAAGTCCTTCATTTGCTGTTAGTAAACAAGTAGGCTAACCTCTTTGGCCGCCGCCTCTGTAAAATAAAAGAGTTTGTTTTGCTACAGAGCTCAAAGGTTGTAGATAATTCGTTTTGGATGAAGATACATAATGGAAAGTGCGTTTCAGTTGCATAAGGATTTTAGTGCATTTAGGGCTTCCCAGTAGAGTAGAAGCTGTGACTGAGTTGTCCTGTAGTCTGGTCGATGCTTGGCATTAGGACCCCAATAAGTATTTAGTGAATAAGTGAATAGATTACTTTATAATGTTAAATGGTTGGTCTCTTTCCTTTTGTTTCCCCTGCCCTTTAGGTTTCATATTTTGAAATTTATTTGGATAAGATAAGGGACCTACTAGATGGTGAGTTAAATTCTTGCTGTTTGATCATTTTTGAAAACCACATGTTACCTTCTTCAGTAGTAAATGTGAGGCCATTTCTCAGTAACCTATGTGAAATTGACTTAAATGATAGGAACATTTTTAAATGCTTCTTATAAGGCTTTAACTGAGTGCCTTTTGACACGTGGAATAACCTCTTTAAAGGATATATTTATGGGTGCCTTGTAAGAAGTAATTCGAGCACTGGGCTGGAGTTAGGGAGCCTAGGTCCTGAGCTCTGGTCTTCCATCAGCTGTCAGTTGACACATCATCCTTGAGGAAACTGCTGAACCACTGCGACTTAATGTTCTTATTTCCAGAATGGGGGTGGCAGAGGGGGGCCTGGACCTGGAAGTTCTATATTGCTGCATTGGTTTCTGTATACATCTGTTTCTGCAGGGTCTTGCTTTAATAGTGATAATTAACTGTTCCCTGGCTAGAGTTAGAGTTTAGGAAAATGTTGTTAATAGTATTTATTTTTCTTTTTCAGTTTCGAAGACCGGTCTTTCAGTTCATGAAGATAAAAACCCAAGTTCCCTACGTAAAGGTACTTGTGATACAGAATGTGCAGGAAAGCCCTGCAGTAGAGTTTTGAAAGTATTGACGTACTCTAAAACTTCACTTCACAGGGGTGCGCAGAGCGTTTTGTATGTAGTCCAGATGAAGTTATGGATACCATAGATGAAGGAAAATCCAACAGACATGTAGCAGTTACAAGTAAGCAGCATGTTTATTAACACTAGCTAAGGTACAGACTGCCTTAAAGTATCTTTATCAAGTTGATTAAAATTGTAAGATTTTTTCTTAGGTAAAATAATGCTTTAGTGATGACTCGTAAGGGAAAGCTGTGTTTATAGTTGTTTCTGTGGTTCCAGTGCCGATATGAATGAACATAGCTCTAGCAGTCGCAGTATATCATTAATGTAAAACAAGAGCACACACAAACGGAACAAAAGCTGAGTGGAAAACTTCATCTGCTAGATTTAGCAGGTAGTGAGTGGAAAACTTTATCTGGTTGACTTAGCAGGTAGTGAAAAGGTAAAAATCTTTACATTCTGATGGATATCTAAGCATTTTTACTTAACTTTAGTTCTAATATGCGTTATTCATTGTTACATCTTGAAAATGTGTATCGAATTGGATTTGGTAATATTTTTGAGAGTTCACAAGCATTTGTGCCATTGCTTTATTGTTAAATAAACTGAATGATTCCCTCCGAGTTACTGTCATTCGGGCCATAGCCCAGTTCCGCCAACACGTGTTGTCCTTGACTCAAAGTGTATGCTTTTATTGAGAGTGTGTTCAGCATACGTCATTGAGAATCTTACTAGGTACCCTCTCCCTCATTTTTCGGTGTCTGTCTGACCCATCCTGGCGTCGGGCCCTGTGAGGACGGGGAGCTGCCCGCCAGCCCTCCCTGCTTTGGCTGTGCTGCTTTCTTCCTTCTGTATGACTGTTTACTGTGGCCCTTTGCAGCCTGATTCTAGTTTATGTCAAAATGGGAGTAAGTTCAGGTGTTTTCATGTTGGCCTCTGTCGCCATTTTTGCTGTTCTGCTGATTTGTGTCTTCTGATGAGAACGACATACCTGTTCCCTTTTACGCAGAAGTCTTACACACATCCTCCAGAGCCTCTCTCTAATTTTGGGGATACTGAGAAGCCATTTCAAGTTTCTCTTTTCTGGTGCAGCAGAGGGGTTAACAAAAGTAAACTACAAATGTATGTGTAAATTGGTTAATTTCAAGAGCACACCTACTGGTGAATTTGGTAACTCCTTGGCCTGGGTCACTGGTCCTAAAGAAACAGCGTGGGCCTGGGTCACAGGAGCAGAATGCACACCCTGGGCCTGCGTCACTGGTGTTGATGGCATCCCTGGGCCTGGGTCAGTGGTGTAGAAGGTATACACTGGGACTGGGTCAGTAGCCTTTAAGACTCACCCTGGGCCTCGGTCACTGGCCCCGAGAACACACCCTTGTCCAGGATCACTGGCCCTGAAGACACACACTTGGCCTTGGTCACTGGCCCTGAATTAGCAGATGGGCTTGGGTCACTGGCCCTGAAGACACATCCTTGGCCTCAACACTGGCCCTGAGGAAACATCCTGGGCCTCGGTCACTTGCGCTGAAGTCACACCCTGAACTTGGGTCACTGGCCCTGGAGGCCCACCTGGGGCCTGTCTCACTGAACATGAAAGCAGACCCTGGACCTCGGTCACTTTTGTACAAGGACACACTGGGCCTATGTCACAGGTGCAGGACACACAGCCTTGGCCTGGGTCACTGGCCCTGAAGACACACACTTGGGTTTGGTCACTGGCCCTGAAGTCACAAACTTGGCTTGGGTCACTGGCCCTGAAGACACATCCTGGGCCTTGGTCACTGGCACTGAAGGCCAACCCGGGGCCTGTGTCACTGGATATGAAAGCACACCCTGGGCCTCAGTCACTTTTCTAAAGGACACACTTGCCCTGTGTCACAGGTGCAGAACACACACCCTGGGGCTGTGTCAGTGTGCTGAATGCACACTTGTGGCTTGGGTCACTGATCCTGAAGACACACCCTGAGCCTTGTTCACTGCCCCTGAAGACACACACTTTGCCTGTGTCACTGGCCCTGAAGCACACTATGGTCCTCAATCATTGTTGGTGATGGCAACCCTGGGCCTGTGTCACTGGCCCTGAAGACACACACTTGGCCTTGGTCACCGTCCTTCCAGGCACACCCTGGTCTTGGGTCACTGGGCAGAAGGCACATGCTGGGCTTGGGTCACTGGTGCTGATGGCAACGTTGGGCCCGAGTCACTGGCCCAGAATACACACACTTACCCTTGGTCACTGGCCCTGAATTAGCAGATGGGCCTGGGTCACTGGCCCTAAAGATACAAACTTGGTCTGTGTCACGGGCACTGAAGTCACACCCTTGGCCTGGGTCACTGGCACAGAAGGCACACCCTTGGCCTGTGTCAATGGACATTAAGACACACCCAGGGTCTTTGTCAGTGTGCTGAACGCACATCCATGGCCTGGGTCACTGACCCTGCAGAAACAGACTTAGTCAGGTCACTGGTCC
Source organism: Vicugna pacos (assembly GCF_048564905.1). NCBI lineage: Eukaryota > Metazoa > Chordata > Mammalia > Artiodactyla > Camelidae > Vicugna > Vicugna pacos. The sequence continues at coordinate 18,890,458 of NC_133021.1, read as the reverse complement.
TGAAGGCACACTCTTAGCCTTGGTCACTGGCCCTAAAGCACACCCTGGACCTCGGTTACTGGTGCTTATGGCAACCCTGGGCCTGGGTCACTGATCCTGAAGACACACCCTTAGCCTTGGTCACTGGCCCTGAAGACACACGCTTGGCCTAGGTCATGGGCACTGAAAGCAAATGTGTGGTTTAGGTCAGTAGCCCTAAAAATCACACACTTGGCCTTGGTCACTGTCCTTCCAGACACAACCTGGGCTTGGGTCACTGGGCATAAGGCACACACTGGGTTTGGGTCACAAGCGCAGAAGGCACACCCTTGGCCTGTGTCAGTGGACATTAAGACACATCCTGCGCCTGTGTCAGTGTGCTGAATGCACACCCATGGCCTGGGTCACTGACCCTGCAGAAACACACTTAGCCTGGGTCACTGGTCCTGAAGACACACCCTTAGCCTTGGTCACTGGCCCTGAAGACACACCCTGGGCCTTGGTCACTGGCCCTGAAGGCAGAATTAGGCTTGGGTCATTGGCACAGAAGCCACACCCTGGGCCTGGGTCCTGCTGCTGAAGGCACACTCTGGACGTCGGTCACTGGTCCTAAGAAACACCCTGGGCCTGGGTCACTGGAGCAGAATGCACACACTGGGCCTGCATCACTGGTACTAAAGGTACACACTCAGAATAGGTCACTGGCACTGAAGACACACTGGGCCTGGGTCATTGGCCCTGAATTAGCAGATGGGCCAGGGTCACTGGCGCTGAAGGCACACCCTGGACGTGGATCACTGGCCCTGAATCAGGCCCACCCGGGACCTGTGTCACTGGACATGAAAGCACACCATGGGCCTCGGTCACTTTTGTACAAGGACACACTTGGCCTGTTTCACACGTGCAGAACGCACACCCTTGGCCTGGGTCACTGACCCTGAAGAATCCCAGATAACCTGGGCCAATGGCCCTGAAGAAACACACTTTGCCTTGGTCCGTGTCTTTCCAGACACACCCTGGGCTCGGGTCACTGGGCAGAAGGCACACGCTGGGCTTGGTTCACTGGCGCTGATGGCAACCTTGGGCCTGTGTCACTGGCCCAGAAGACATACACTTGGTCTGGTTCACTGGCACAGAAGCCATACCCTGGTCCTGGGTCACTGGCGCTTAAGGCACACCCTTGGCCTGCGTCAATGGACATTAAGACACATCCTGCGCCTGTGTCAGTGTGCTGAACGCACACCCATGGCCTGGGTCACTGACCCTCCAGAAACACACTTAGCCTGGGTCACTGGTCCTGAAGACACAGCCTTAGCCTAGGTCACTGATCCTGAAGACACACACTTGACCTTGGTCACTTGCCCTAAAGCACACCCTGGACCTTGGTCTCTGGTGCTAATGACAGCCTTGGGCCTGTGTCACTGGCCCTGAAGGCACACCCTGGACCTTGGTCACTGGCCTGAAGGCACATGCGTGGCCTGTGTTGGTGGCCCTAAAGTCACACACTTGGTCTTGGTCACTGGCCTTCCAGACACACCCTGGGCTTGGGTCACTGGTGCAGAATCCCTACCGTGGGAGTGGGTCACTGGCACTGAAGGCACACCATTTGCCTGGGTCACTGCTGCTGGGTTCACACCATTGACCAGGGTCCCTGGCCCTTGAGACACACAGTTGTCCTGGGATGGAGACATAACCGGGCTCTGGGAGATGACACGGGCTTGCAGACATATATGTGCTCTCAGACATGACTATGGCTCGGGAACATGTGATCTTTGGGAGATGATGTGGGCTTGGGGATATGACTGGGCTCGGGGAGATGGCTTTGGCTCGGGGAGATGGCTTTGGCTCGGGGAGATGACCCGGACACTGGTAGATGACACCAGCTCACATAGCTGACGTGGACTCCCAATTATGACACCAACTTGGGGACATGACATGGGCTCGGTTAGATGATGCAGGCTTGAGAGATGATGTGGGCTTGGGGAGAGGAAGTGGGCTTGGGGAGATGTGGGCTTGGGGAAATGATGTGGGCTTGAGGAAATGATGTGTGCTTGGGGAGTAGATGTGAGCTTGGGTAGAGGATGTGTTCTCTGGGAGTTATTGGCTCAGGGGATGACGCAGCCTCGTGGAGATGATGCGGGCTCCAGGAGATGACACGAATCTGTGTAGATGATGTGGGCTCGTGGATATTCTGCTGTCTCGGGGACATGACGCTGGCTTGGCGAGATCATGCAGGCTTGGGAGATGATACGGGCTTGGGTAGATGATGTGCCTTTGGGGAGATGTGGGCTTGGGGACATGATGTGGGCTCGGGGGAGATGACGTGGGCTCACAGACATTTTTCGGGCTCGTGGATATGATGCGGGCTCATGGACATGAGGCAGGCTCTGAGACATGATGCAGGCTCAGGGAGATGATGCGGGCTTGGGGAGATGACGTGGGCTTGGGGAGATGATGTGGGCTTCTGGAGATGACACAGGCCTGCGTAGATGGTGCAGCCTCCGGATATGACGCGGGCTTGGGGAGATGACTGAAGAGGCTCATCACCTTCACCAATGCCCTCCTTATCGCCAAACCCAATGTATCTCCAACCTCAAACTTCTCTGACTCTCAGTAGCTTTTGACACAGTTGACCACTAGCCTCTTTTGAAACTTCTGATTCTACGATTCCTTATTCTCATCCCACTTATTCTCCTACGTGACTAGCCTCTCTTTTTAAGTCTTGTTTACTAAGTTCTCCTTCTCTACTCAGTCATTAAAGTTTGGTCCCCCTCACAACTGGGTCCTGGGTCTTCCTCTCAACAGTGTCTTCTGTATCTAAATATTCTCACCTACTCTAATGTCTTCACTTACATTGTCTATGTCACAGCTCCTAAATAAATATCTTCAGCTAAATCTCTCTCCCTAGCTCCAAAGTCACATTTTTTCAACCACACACTTCCCATCTCCACTGGATGCCTCTCACAGATAGCTCCACATCCATATGTCCAAAACAGAACTCCTGATTGTCACCTCGAAGCTGTGGTTTCTTCTCCAATCGCATTCCTGGTTCTCCCCCTATATTAACAAATGGGGGGTCCCATTCATCCAGGAACCAAAATTAGAAATCTAGACGTTATTCTTGGCTCTTTCCTCTTGCTCAGCTCTTACCTCCAGTTCAATTCATCATAGATTCTATTTCCAAATATATTTCCATTTCTTTTCCTTCTCTCCATGTCTAGTACCCTGGGTGTCCACCATGAAAAAGAAGGAGCAGAAAGGATCGTGGACCGGTCCAGGCTTCTGCGATCCCAGGTTTGTGAGCCTAGAGGGAAGAGAGAGCTTCTCTCTCCCAGCATCAATGTATAACATCCCAGAGAAGTGACCAGGTTTGGGTCACCAATCATTTTGACCAGGGAGGTGTGAGATGATTTTTCAGGCTTAGCTTCTGTGTCCAATCCTGTGGTCAGGGGTCCAAGGTATGTGATTAGAACCCCCTAGAATCACATGGAGGAGAACGGGCAGTTCCCCAAAGGTATAGTGGCGCTGTTGCAAGAAGACCAAAAAGATGCTGAACAAAGACAACAATGTCTGTGAAGAGTGGGGACTAGTGAGGGAGACAGCCACTTCCCTTGTGAGTGCTCTGCTGTCCTGTGTGCATTTCCCAGGTAGACCAGAACACTTGAAGGCGTTGGCTCTTAAATGATGGGTATCATTATAATGCCTACAGGCTTTGAGGATTTCCTGGGATAGTATTGTGCAGAGCTTATTAGTGAAACAGAGTGAAATAGTATGACATTTTGTTGAGTGAATGGGTCTGGTGATCAGTGGAAAATGTCTTAATTCTGTGTTTCTTTTCAGTCTCTTGGGATGCTCTCAGCTCTGGATTCCCCGGGCGGGCAGGGTTCTGGGATATATTCATTCATATCCATTCTACTCCTTGAGTTTGTGCTGTAACTGCAGTTACACATGTGAGAAAAGTCCAGGGTTGAAGAGCTAAACAGGAAGATGTATAGGTAAAGAGGTCAAGCTAGTTTTCTTCCATCCTCAAGCCTTATCTCCAAAGACCCTCAGTAATTCAAATTAACCTAACCCATTAAAATGCACATGTTTTCTTTTAACATCTTTAGAATTAGGAGCGCAACCAGAATTTTGATTTCACAAAACAGAAACGAGTAAGAGAAATCTCACCGGGTCAGAAAGAGTAGTTCTAACCGTTCGTGTTCTTCTGCTGAACAACCAGCAGAGGGCAAACAAGATGACAAATAGAACAAGAGGAACCCCAAGGCAGACAGGAGGGGCTTTGCATCCAAGTTCACAGAGAACCTAAGTGCAAAAATGAGCCCTAACTCAAGAGCTTAGCAAGGTGTAAATACAGTCTTGAGCATGAGTTTGAGTTAACCCTGGCATTTCCAACTTGCTTCCAGAAGATTTTAGTCTGTGATAGAGATTAAATCCTTTGCAACCAGGACTCACTCAGATCACAGTCTCCTAGAGACCAGTTTTGGAAAGGGAGGTATTCAGATGTATCAAGGTGGGGGGGCAGAAAACCAGCATATTTATTACTCAAATGGTAAGACTTCATATGCATGTAGCAACTAGACCCTAACTCCCCCAAACACTTATGGAATCACAATGTCCTTAAATTTGAAAAAGAAAGAAATCAAGAGATGGAAAATTGATTTTCATACACCCTAGGTTCAAAATGAAGGCACATAGAAGCATTATGGAAAGAAGAGAATTTCATAACTCTTGATGTTAGGTAAAGGTGTGAATGTTCTATTAAGAACATTAAATGTATATTTCTGGCCTCTGCTCAGTTTGGTGGCCTAGTGGGTCTTTTGGGTCAAATATTTGTTATAATGTAGTTCAATGTGTCCAAGAGCAGTTGTATTTTGAGAAATTGAGAAAATTTTTTTAATTATAAAATCTGGTTTGGGCAAAAGTCTGGGGAAATGGAATCATCATGAACACACTATTGGCTGGACTATAAATTGGGACGACTTTTGGAGCGCAGTTAGGCAAGCATAACTCTGTGTGAATGTCCAACAGAATCCCTCATTCTCACCCCATAAAAACACTAGGAAGTGTTCAAAGATATGTATATAAGGATGTTCATTGTAGTACTCTTCGAACTAGTTACATTTTAGAAAGAACTTAATGATTGAGTTATAGACACAGTGCACTTGCTGGGCTGTTAGTGTTTTATCTGCATTAATTCACTCAGTCCTTACTAAATGCATCTGATTACATTTCACATCAGTTCACGTAAAATGTCCTCTTATTCCCTGCACTCTACTGTTCCTCTTCCCGGGCTGTTGTAAAAATAAGGAGGAAAATTCGTATTCATGATGTGAAAAGACATCCATGATACACTGTGAAGATTTTTGAAAAATCAGCCGCTGAATAATAATACATGGATGGATAGTATAATCACATAAAAACTATGTGTCAATATGTAACACACTACATTGTTGGAAGGGGTTTCTTCTGGGGAGAGAGACTGATGGAGGAAAGGGACAGCTAAGTGAGCATGTTCCCTTTTTATCATTGGCAGGTATGCACTGTTTATATACAGAAGCATAAACTTCTTGTACAAAGATTCTTAAACACCGACATGAAAGCTTAGTCCTCCAGCTCCCCCACGCAGGGACACCTAAGCCAGATCTCCCCCAAGGGAGCTGTAAAGTCACTTAGAATGACAGGTCTGAAAGATCCAAAGAGGCAAAGCTAGTTTTCCTGTGGTTGGTCGACTAAAAGTTTTGACTTAGTGTCTCTTCAAATCTGGATTTGAACCAGCCATCTAGAGTTACTAACTGACCTGACAATCCCTTGAATCAATGAATTTTATATCAAATGCTGATTCTAAACCAGATTGTTTGGGGGAGTGGGTGGGTACAGTATCCACGTATAATTGCTGAAAAATGCAAACAGTATCATCCCAGTATGAGTAAACTCGCAGCCCGTGCAGCTTGCTTCCTCAATGGCACTGGAAGTCCTTAATTAATGTAACTGTGAAAGAAATATTCTATATCCACAAACGATCTTCTCTTTTTCCCTTTTTCTCCCCATTAATGTGGCCCTTGGGATGATGACAAGTGCCATTTTGAAAATTTTTCTTTGCTACAGTGTGCAAGATGGTGGCTTTGGTGAGCCAACCAGTGATGACCCATCCTCGGTCATTTTCAGGTGAAGGTATGGTCGGTCCTCTTGTTGGGCAGCCTTCTCCATAGCTCTTCTTCCTGCTTCTGTGGGATGCTTGGAAATAAAAGTGTTTCTCTTTCACATTGTATATGTTCAGCATTATCCTGGCTTTCACCCCGCATATTTTCCTCCAGTCTGGTTTTATTTTGTCTTAGCCTCTCCCCAGATCTAATCTCATTAACAAGCCATAGAAGCGGGGAAAAGAGAACCAGCATTAATAGGCATCTTCTTTGTGCCAGGTACTGGGTGATGTGTTTCCCTACATTTGTCACTTAATTCTAACAACACTTCAAGAGAGGTCCTATGACCCTCACTCTCCTCACAAAAGAATAGGTTCAGAGGAGCTAAAAGCTGGCCTCGGGTCATGTCACTTGTAAGTGACAGAGCTGGGGTTTGACGCCCTGTCTGCTGGACTCCAAAGTCTACACCCTTTCCAACAATCCCACTTGACCAAAAAAACGTATTTATATTTCTAGTGTTTATATCACTCGCCACCCGGATCTTTCCATTGCACATGCTTGAATTTGCAGAACCATGAAGTCCCGTGTGCAGACGTTAATCTCATCCCACTGCCTTTTCCTCAGTTGGTGTGGAGGGTCCAAACAGAAAGCTGAAAAGCTGTCTGAACTGAAGGACTTCCCTAATACGAAGATCACCAGTTTATCCTCTTGCAGTAAAAGAAGATTTGTCACAGGATGAGGAGGAGGGCCACTGACAGCTCAGCCCCTACATGGGAGCTAACGTTGTTCCAGAAACTCTTGCTTTGGTCACTCTTCCATGTCTTTGGAATGTGAATGATTTTTAACCTGCCGGTGGAACTCTGTCTCAGGAAGGGGAGCCCCACCAACACATTCTTCGCCAGAATGTGATAACAGCAGAAGGAAAGCAGTGTTCAGATACTGACAACACTGCAGTACTTAACATGGTTAGATTTGTCTGAGTCCAGCACTGAGGTCCAAGAAAAGATCATACAGTTCCCAAATTTAATAGAAGCGTATGGACACACTTAATGGAAAGCAAGTATAGTTCTTTAAAATACCAACTCTCAGTAAAATCGTCATACTTTTCAATTCCTAGATTAAACACTCATGAATTCATTCAGGCACAAATACAAGAGTGTTGTTTGCAGCATCGGTTTTGTGGGTGAGCTCATCAACCCCCAATTCCCTGCTGGGATATGAGCCTCACCAAGAGCTCACAGTACTGATGAGTGAAAAAACTAAATTTTTGTATTCCAAGACAAAATTTTTTCATCTTTTCCTTAAAAATAACTTCAACTGCCTTCATTGCTGATGCTAATCTGGAGGTGATGAGTGTCCACTGAGAAAAGTTTAAAAAACACCAAACAATAGAGACAAATACAAAAATTGCACTAACATTTCTACCTACAAGTGACCACCACCCTTAATATTTCGGTGTCATCTTCCTAGCACTTGAAGACTTTCAGCTTGTTTTTTTCAAAATTAAAATTATGCAGAGCACACTATTTTATTAGTAGCTTTTCCACTTAATCGGTTTTTAACAGTTACTTATGTTATTAAGTACTCCCTTCTAATATTAAAATAATCAATGGAAAATGGAGAAATAAAATGCTTTATTTTTATGATGTTCACATCATCCATATAGAAACGAACCCTGTCTGAGGCAGCAGTCCCTAGATCCATCCATCCTGCACCCCATAATCCTGACCACAAGGCTCAAGTGAACTGAGATAAGTCCCACCTCACCAGCCTCAGGGGCAAGATGAGGTCAAATATCTCTTAATGATCTAACCAGATTTTTCTGAAAACCCATCACACCAGTTGAAATTTTTGTCCACTTCAGAGGTCTTTTCTCCTATGATAACTCAAAGAACCCCAAGAATGCTGCAGGCAGGCAGATCTGTCCTAGGTAACGCTGCCTCAAGTCATGGAGAGCAGAAAGCTGTGATCAGTCAGGGATTAACATATGCTGTAACAAACCCCAACATTCAGCAGCTGAAACCAGGTCAGGGTTATTTCTCCTTCACTCAGGAGTTCACATGTGTGTTCCTTGGGGGTCCAGTGGGGAGCAGCTGTATTGAGTCACCTCCCGAGGTGACACTAACATACAGCTAGCAGAAGGGGAAATGCATTCAGGGAGAGCCTCATGGGCTTCCACCACAATCCTTTGGCCAGGAGTCATGACATGGTCATACCTCACTGCCAGGCAGGCCAGGAAATGTGGTCTGACTGCCCAGAAAGGTGAGAACACACATTTTCACAAGCACAGTCAGTCTCTGCCACCTTCTCCTCTTGGCACCAAATACTCATTTGTAGCCCTCTTCCTACGCCATAGACACACCCTCCCATCTCCCCCAGGAGCATCAGTGAAAAGCACCACCCAGCTACGGCATACAGCTCATCGTCCAGAACCTTGCCCTGATTCACAGTTTTCTCCCTCATATTTGAAGGGGGCTCTTTGTGGATGGGTGAGCTGTGGACTAAAATATAAAGGCTCTCACTTTGCTCGCTCCCTCCCTCCCATGTATACACTTAACTTCCAATGATAGAGCAGAGACACATCAACCACCATCAAAGCTCCCACTTGGAAATGGGAGGAATGACAGACACCTGCCAGTTACTGATTTGTAGCAAAGGTGAAATTCAGTGGGCAGGCCTTGTCAAGACACCAGCTAGCACAGTGGAAGAAGTTCTCTGATTCACCTGGCACTGACAATTGGGAGGAACTACCTCGTCCCTTGCTTTCCACCTAAAGTGGGCACACGGGAGGACATCTTCCTTCAGAGGCGATAGCAATGACATGCATCACTTCCTGCCTTGTCAATTTTGGCCAGCCAAGGGCTGATTTAAAGAACAAGGCTCTTTTTAGGCAAGGCTCTTGGTGTATTTGAATATATAATTTCCACAGAAAATGCAGCAAACTCCTGATCTATTTCTTTCTCAAGATGTAATTCTTAAGACTCTTACTTACTTGCTTCCGTGTGTCCATGTCTTCTCCAGCCCCACTCCCACTTAACAGGGGCCACTTCAATGATATGAAATAGTAATCTGATCTTCACAGATGGGTTGAGTCCCTCTGTTCAGCTAAGAAGTCTTAGGGCCTTTGTTTCTCAAACTCATTTTCTGCCTTATTTCCTGTTGTTGGAGTCCATAGGAAGCTGGCTTTTCAGTCCCTTTTCTCCCTTTGGTATCATCAAAGCTTTACTGACATTCGTCCTCAATGTCCAAACTCCCCTGACTATAATGTCTTCTTCACTCTAGTCTCATATAGACAAGCGCACTGGGGCAGGGCATCTTTCTGTAATGACACTTCCATGCCTTTGGCCCAAATACTTGCAGCAACCACCATGTGCCAAGCCCTGGACGCAAAGATAAGCACAACACAGTGCCTGACTCTGAGAGGTCCAGGAAGACACCGTTCTCCTAAACACATGTACGAGGCTGGATGAGAGCACGGTGGAGGAAACACAGGTGCCTGGGAAGGTCAGGGAAGGTTTCCCGGAGGAAATGACATCGAAGTTAAGTTGAAGACTGATTCAAGGTTTTCCAGAGGTTTGCAGACACAAAGGCTCTAACAGTCTAAACAAGCAGTCATACAAGGTAGTACTGGCTAATTATAGGCAGCTTGCTCGCTCTCTCTCTCCCTCTCTCCCTCTCTCTCTCTCTCTCTCTCTCTCTCAGCAACTGCTCGAAGCTCAGGATTAAGTACTGAGTGTCCACAAGTTATCCTCTGGCAAGCAGGCTACGTCAGTTCCGATCAGTCATGTCTAATATCTTCACTCTTTTGCACAGGCACCACTAGAGTTTACTGGAAAGTTCTAGGAGGGGGCATGGATGCTTATGTACCCTTGATGAAGCAGTATCTTCCTCTGTCTCGGAAGGTCCTCCTGCTTCATCAAGCAGGCCATTTGAGGAAGGAAGCATATGCCATGATGACACGGAAAGGGTGCCCACCTGGATCAGCAGAACCAACGCTGGCCATCAGCGATGGAGGCTAAGACCTCGTCACCTGCCCTCCCAGCTTCTTTCTTTGGCTCTAGCTCTCTCCACTCTTAATGGCACAAAAGTTGAGGAGGTCTCTCTTTTAGAATATTCTGCAAAATGCCCATTGCCTGGTAAATCATGTTGCCCTTTGAGTTAGCTCCAGCTCCCTCTCAATGGAAGATCTTCCTCCTGTGTCCCTGTCCCTGCCCTGCTCCAGCAGTGAGAAAGGTGCTGGGCAGCTCTTTTGAAAGAGAAAAGTTCCTGCAGATTGAGGACTATTTCTGTTTTTGCCAGAAGCACAGTTCTGTCCCAGACACCGCCCCGCCTTGCTAGCGTCTGCTGAGGCTTGATGACTAGGCCTTCACTTGTGGACCCTGCAGAAGCACATGTCTCCCCCGTGCACTTCTGCATAGTCTAATTGCCAGAGGGGAAAACGGGAGGGTTAATGCTCACCAGCATTACTGAAGCGTTCTATTCATTCTTTGGTGGATCTGGATAAATTCTTAGAATGAAGTGAATTATTGAGCTGAAGTCAGGATTATTTGGGTCCAAAGGATAGAGACAGTCACCTCAGGAAAAGGGAGACTTAATGACAGGCCCCAGATAGCAGGGACACAGGGACAGTCCCAGGTGGGGCAGGGATGAGGGCTTCCCTTATTTAACCAAGTCGATGTCTGTTTCCTGACTCCAAGTTCTCAGGAGAGGAAATAGATCAGCCGTTCAATCCACCTTTGCCACCAGGTAACCAGATCATAGGTTTCAGGCCAGCCAGAGGATGGCCTGTCCTGTTAGGTCTCCTTTCCTGGACAATTAGCTGTGACCCGGGAAGCGGTTCCCACAGGCACACAAGGGGAGTGGGTGAGGAGCCACCCCAAATGTACCTAATACACTATGAGACTAGGGGCATCCATTAGGAGCTGTGTTTTAGACCCAGAGTGTCTGATTCTAACCCTTTGCCAGTTGTTTGACCTTGAGCAAGTTACTTAATTCCTCAGTTTCTTTATCCTTAAAATAGGACATATAAATGGCATGTTCTCATAGGACTGTTGTAAGGATTTTTTTTTTGTTGTACTTGTTTGTATTTTGGGGTTTTGCGGGGAAGGGTTGGTAATTAGGTTTGCTTATTTATATTTTTAATGGAGGTACTGGGGATCGAACCCAGGACCTCATGCATGGTAAGCATGCTCTCTACCACTGATCCATAACCTTCCTCTGTTGTAAGGATGAAATGAGACAAAGCAAAAAAAAAAAAAAAGCCGTCAAATTTATAAGCGGCACACAGTGGACATTCAGTGGGTATTGCTAGGATCATATTCTCCTCCCAAACAAGTGCCCCTCCCTCAGTTTCCTGTTAAAGGTATCCTCTTTCTCCCGTACTACAGTCATATGTCAACCACCATGTCCCGTTCCTTCTTCCTTTGATAAGTTTTATATTTCACTTGCTGATTCATCTATTTACCTGGCTTCCAGTTTTTGAACATCCATTTGCTACATAAAAATAGTTTTTCCTTCCCAGTCTTGCTGGCACTCTCCATCATAAGCCCTTAATACCTCTCACGTGGCATGCTGCAGGCAGGGTTCCAAGTGGTCTCCCTGACTCCGGCATCCCGCAGCCAGATTCACTTTGCTAACCTGCATTCTGATCCTGGTACTCCCCCTCTGGACAGTTTTCAGTGTTTCCCTCTTGCTAATACACAGTTCACATGTTAAAACTTGATGTTCAAAACATTCAACAGTTTGAATCTGACCTGCCTTGTAGCTTTGTTTGGCTCAGCGTCCCCACGATATAATCACGCCCCATTAACTGGACTGTTCTTGTTTCGGGCTCCGTTGCAGCTCGTAGTGATAACACTTCCCTGCCCTTGTGCCCTTGCTTGGGCTGTTCCATCCACTGGAACTGCCGAACTCCCCGCTCCATGGACAGGCAGCATCAGCACCACCCGGGAGCTTGTTAGAGATCTCACACCCAAAACCTGCTGAACCAGAATCTGCATTTTAACAAGATCCTCACATGATTCACATACATGTATTTTTCCTATGAGATATTTTACAAGATAAAATATCTTTAAATTTATTAATATCTTGTAAGTTGTACAGGTTAACCCTCTCCATCTCTCATCCTGTTAAAATTATACCCTTGCCCCAAAGCCTGGCTCAAATAATACTGCCTTCTCCAGACATTTTTAACTACTAGAGCTGAAAATAATTTATTCTCTGAATTCCCATTGCTGCTTTCTGAATTCTCTAAATTTCCCACAACTGAATTCTTAACACCTCCTTATGGTAATCAGCACTTTTTTTTAATGCATTGACAATTCTGTAATTACTTTTAAAAATTGAGATATAATCAACATAAAACATTATACTCATTTCAGGTGTACAACACGATTTGATATTTGTATGTATTGTGAAATGATCACCACAATAAGTAATTAACATTCATCATCACACATTAATATTTTTTCTTGTGATGAAAACTTTTAGGATCTACTCTTTTAGTAACTTTCAAATGTACACAGTACAGTATTACTAACTATAGTCCTGCTACAGCTCCAGGAGTTATTTTAGAACAGAAGTTTGTACCTTTTGACCCCCATTACCCATTTTGCTCACCCCTCACCCTCTGACTCTGGCAACTGCTAATCTGTTTTCTATATCCATGAGCTTGATTTCTTTTTTAATATTCCATATATATGTGTATAAATATATATATACATACACACACACGGGCACATGCATATATGAGATCATACAACTTTTTTCTGTCTGACTTATTTAACATAATGCCCTCAAAATCCATCCATGTTGTCCCAAATGGCAGAATTTCTTTCTTATGGCTTAACAATATTCCATTGTTATATATACCACAATTTCTTTATCCATCCGTCCATCGATAGACACTTAGGTTTCTTCCATGTCCTGGCTGTTGTAAACAATGCTGCAATGAACACAGAAGTGCATTTATTTTTGAGCTGGTGTTTTTGTTTCCTTCAGTTACATACGCAGAAGTACAATTGCTGGGTTATACGGTACTTCTAATTCTAATTTTTTGAGGAAACTTCGTACCATTTTCCACAGTGGCTGCACCAATTTATATTTCTACCAGTAGCGCACAAGGGTTCCATTTTCTCCACATCCTCACCAGCACTTCTAATCTGTTACTGTTATTTTTGTATTGTTATTTTTGATCATAGCCATTCTAACAGGTGTGAGGTGGTGTCTCACTGTGGCTTTGATTTGCATTTCCCTGATAATCAGTGGTGCTGAGTACCTTTTATTGGACATGTTGGCCATCTGTATGTCTTCTTTGGAAAAATATCTAGTTAGACCCTCTGTCTGTTTTAAAATTCGATTTTGGAGAGATGTCCAGTTATATGAGTTCTTTGTATATTTTGGATATTAACTCGTTATGAGATATAAAACATCTTCTCCCATTCTTCATGTTGCCTTTTCATTTTGCTGATGGTTTCCTTTGCTGTGCAGAAGCTTTTAAGTTTTATGTAGTCCTATTTGTTTATTTTTGCTTTTGTTACCTTTGCTTTTGATGTCAGATCCAAAAAATCATCACCAAGACTAATATCAAGGAGCTTAAGGTTTCAGGTCTTACATCAAGTCTTTAATCCACTTTGAGCAAATGTTCATGTATGAAACTAGATAGGGGTCTAGTTTTCCTAACATCATTTATTAAAGTTACTGTCCCTTCCCCATTGTACATTCTTGATTCTTTTAATTGGCCATATGTGTGTGGGTTTATTTCTGGGCTCTCTATTTTGGTCCACTGATCTATGTGTCTGTTTTTATGACAATGCATACTGTTTTGATTACTATAGTTTTGTAATATAGCTTGAAATCAGGGCTTATGATGCCTCCAGCTTTGTTCTTTTTCAAGATTGCTTTGGCTCTTCAGGGCTTTTTGTGGTTCTACACATATTTTAGGACTGTTTGTTTTATTTCTGTAAAATACATCATTGGAATTTTGATCGGGACTGAATTTGTAGTTTGCTTCAGGTAGTATGGATATTTTAACAATATTAATGCTTCCAATCCATGAGCATGAATTTCTTCCCATTTATTTCAGTTTCTTCCATTAATGCCTTATAATTTTCAGTATACAGATCTTTCATCTCCTTTGTTAAATTATTGCTAGGTATTTTATTCTTTTTGATACAATTGTAAGTGGGATTGTTTTCTTAATTCTCTGTTATTAGTGTATAGAAGCTTGCTTGTTATTAGTGTATAGAAACTTAACTGATTTTGGCATATTTTGTATCCTTCAATGTTATTGAATTCATTTACTAGTTTTAACAGTTTTTTGGTGAAGTCTAGGATTTTCTATATATGTCATCTGCAAATAGTAACAGTTTTATTTTTTCTGTTCCAATTTTGGATGCCTTTTATTCGTTTTCTTACTCATTGCTCTGGCTAGAACTCTCAATACTATGTTGAATCAGAGTGGTAAGAGTGGACACTCCTGTCTTGTTCTCGATCTTAGAGGAAAAGCTTTTAGCTTTTTCACCGTTGAGTATGATATTAGCTGTGGACTTGTCATGTATGGCCTGTGTTATACTGTGGTATTCTATTGAGGTTTCCTCTCACCCACTTTGTTGTGAGCTTTTATCATAAATGGATGCTGAATTCTGTCAAATGCCTTTTCTGCATCATCTTGTTGATGGTGGTGTATAATGTTGATTTACAGATGTTGAACCATTCTTGCATTCCTAGAATAAGTCCCACTTGATCATGGTTTATGATCCTTTTAATGTGGTGTTGAATTTGGCTTGCAGATATTTGAGGATTTTTGCATCTGTGTTTTACCAGGAATATTGGCTTGTACTTTTCTTGTGATGCCTTGTCTGGTTTTGGTATCAGGGTAATGCTGGCCTCGTAAAATGAGTTTCAGAGTGCTCCCCTCTCTTCTTTTTTAGGGGACGTGTTTGAGAAGTATTGGTATTAATTCTCTGAATGTTTGGTAGCAGTCACCAGTGAAGCCACCTGGTCCTGGGCTTTGTTTCCTTGGGAGGTGTTTGATTATTGATTCAACTTCCTCATTAGTAATCACTCTGCTCAGAATTTGTATTGTTTCATGATTCAGTCTTGGTAGGTTGTACATTTCTAGAAAGTTATCCATTTCCTCTAGATGGTCCAATTTGTTGGTGTAGAATTGTTCATAGTAGTTGCTTATGATTCTTTAAATTTGTGGTATCAGTTGTAATGTCTCCTCTTTCATTTCTGACTTTGTGTCCTCTTTTTGTTAGTAAATCTAGCTAAAGCTTTGTCAATTTTATCTTTTCAAAGACCCAGATCTTAGTTTCATTGATTTTTTTTCCCTATTGTGTTTTTATATCTATTTATTATGCTCTGGTCTTTGTTGTTTCCTTCCATCTACTAACTTTGGGTTTTGCTTGCTCTTCTTTTCTAGTTCCTTGGGGTGTAAAGTTAGGTTGCTTTGAGATTTTTCATGTTTCTTGATGTAGGCATTTATCTTTCTTAGAACTGCTTTTCCTACATCCCATAAGGACATGGTGCATTTCCATTTTATTTGTCTCAAGGTTTTTATTTTTTCTTTCTTGACCCACTGGTTGGTCAGTAACATGTTTTATCTTCACGTATTTGTGAATTTTCCAGTTTTCTTGTAATTGATATCTAGTTTCATAGCATTATAGTAGAAAAGTGCTTGATACAATTTCAATCTTCTTAACTTTATCAAGACTTGTGGCCTATCATACAATGTATCCTGGAGAACACTCCTTGTGCACTTAAGAATGTATGCCTTGTTTCTTTTGGGTGGATTGTTCTGTATCTAATTGCTAAAGTAATCGGAACTAATGTGTCACTGAAAGCTGCTGTTTCCTTATTGACTTTTCATCTGAATGATCTATCCACTGATGTGAGTGGGACATTAAAGTTCCCTACTATTATTGTATTGCTGGTGTCTCCCTTTAGGTCTGTTATTATATAAGTAGAAGGCAATATAATATTAGTAGGGGACTTTAAGAAATTTTTAATGAGCATTTTTTTCAAACATATACAAAAATAGAAAAATAAGCCTACATTTATGCATCATCCAACTCAAACAATTGTTAACAATTCACCTATTTCATCTATTTTTCTTATATAGCCACAATTTTCTGGAGTACTTAAAATTCCAAAGTAAAGCATTGATATTAGTATTTTAGTAGGTATCTCCAGAAGATAAATTTTTTTAAAAACCTAGCTACAACACCCTTATCACAAAAAACCAAAAATTACAATTTAGAAAATCCTTAGTAAAATCTTTTTTCTTGTTCAAATTTCTCCATTGTCTGAGAAACATCTTTCTAGAGTTGTTTTGTTCAGGTCAATATACAAGCACTGTCCACCCATTACAATTGGTTGATCTGTCTATTTCCCATGACATTTATTTGTTGAACAAACTCAGCCTAACATACATTTTTTAAAAATCACTCTGGATAAACAAATTGTGGCATATACTTACAATCAATATTATTCAATCTGAAACAGGAAGGAAATTCTGACACGTTAACATGGATGAACCTTGAGGATATTGGGCTAAGTGAAATAAGCCAGCCACGAAAGGACAAATGCACATATACCTCCACTTGTGTGAGGTACATAGAGTTATCAATTCACTCAGAAGGAAAGGTGCTTTCCAGGGACTGGGGGGATGGGGAAGTGGGATGTTGTTTAAAGGGTGTAGAGTTTCAATTCTGCAAGATGAAAGAGGCTGGAGATTTTTTGCACAAAGATGTGAACATACTTAACACTACTGAAATGCACTTAAAAATGATCAAAATGGTAAAAAAAAAATGTTTTTTTGCTTTGTTTTATGAAGGGGAGGTAATTAGGTTTATTTATTTATTTATTTCTATTTGGAGGAGGTACTGGGGATTGAACCCAGGAACTCATGCATGCTAAGCATGCACTCTACCACTTGAGCTATATCCTCCCCCTTAAAATGGTAAAAATTTTGTTATGTGTATTTTATCACAATTTAAAAATTTTTTTAATCACTGTTGTGTGGAGAACAGTTTGTAGACAAGAAAAATCAGAAGCAAGCTGACTAGCTGGGATGCTATTGCAGTGGTCTGGGTGAGGCAACAGTGGCTTGGATTAGAGTGACAGAGGTGGAGGTGGTTGAGAAGGAATCAGATTTGGGGGCCATTTAAAAAGTAGAAACAGTAGTACCTGCTGGCAGATTGGGTTCTGAGTGTAAAGGAATGGGAAAAATGACAGACTCCCAGGACTTTAACCTGATCAACTGAGTGACAGGCAGTGCCACTGAGTGCAGTGAGGGATTCTGGGGGAGGAGCCAGCTGCCAGGTGGCAGGTTGATTGCACTGGACCTTTTCCATCAGGGAAAGGGCGACCGATCTCCTTGGAACAGGCACTTGTTCCGGATTTGGATTTGGTTTCCCTGGCTGTCATCACACTGCTGCCGGCACTCTCTCTACAGACTTGCTGGATGACTTATACTCCACCATGTTCTCCTACACAATGTTACTTCTGACTAAGGAACTCATTTTTACAGAGAAAAAGCAGGCCATAAGCTAATGCCCTTGAGATTCCTTAATCATATTATGTCTCCCAACTCCAGAAGCAGGTAGCTCGGTAGAACAGAGGCATGGTCTGTTGGCAGCCAGCCCCCATGCCAGCTGGAGAAATACCATGAAGGGATTCAACATATGCTCTCTCCAGCGTTGCTGTTTCTCCCTTAGGAATACTCCCAAAATACACTTGGCCAGGAACCCAAGGGGTGGAAATAGTGGTAGTTAAAATGACACCTACTGACTTACCCAAAATCATTTGCCTTCTTTACTCAAAGATTCTGTTTGGGAGATTTTGGTACCTGGAGGAGAAATGCTTTCACCTGGAGACAATCTTCCAAAAATGACCGACTGGGCTATCCTGTTAGCCAGGCCAATGAACTTTAAGCCAGATTTGATTTTATGTAGAAAAGTAAAGAGATGGGATTTTCTGACACTTAAGTATCAAGGACACTTATTATATATAACCTACGTTTCCAGGTCCCAGCATCTTGCATTGATACCCAGAAGTCCTGGAAACATCGCCTTCCATGGCCTGCATGCTGTCCTGCCCTTCCCTCCCGGCTCCTTACTGCAGTCTGTTACCTAAAGCCCACAGGCTGCCCGCTGCCCTTGCATGAGATCACCAGTATCCCTGCCAACTGCCCTTTTATTACCTCCGGGTACCAGGGAGGTGCTGGGATCCACCCACGCACACTGTCACCTGGGCCACTGGCAACACTGCACCTCCCTGTGGGTCTCCCAGAGTCTCTGTCCAAAGCAGACACTTCTGGGGAGGGGGGTGTATAGCTCAGTGGTATGGCACGTGCTTAGCATGCACAAGGCTCTGGGTTCAATCCCCAGTGCCTCCACTGAAATAAATAAACCTAATTATCTGCCCCTCCCCTCAAAAAACAGCAAAAAAAAAAAAAAAAAAGCAGACACTTCTGTTTTCTTTGTTTCCTGCCCACAAACAGCAATCAAAACTTAGGAACTAGCACCAATTTCATTTCCATAGAGCCAAGCCTCTCCACTCATCACACTCCAAATCAAGACAAACGTCACTCCCCAAAATGCACAAGGCACCTCGCCAAATCAGAACACCTTCCATCACTTTCCAGGGAATGGTGACTTCCCGGTTTAAGTTCACAGGTACTCCTTTTGTTAGGAAAGGGTCTGTTCTAGTAAATTTCCTAAAATTGAATGGATACCAATTACTAAGGCCTTAAACTCAAGTGTATAAGAAATGCAAATTTTTTATCACAATGATTTTTTTGGTCTGACGGTCACTATCCACCACCACTCCTCATTCTGCAGGGTGGCAAAAGTGAAATCTTGGCCAGTTCAGATCATGATTTCTCAATAGTTCAGGCTCCCTGCCTGCCTTTCCTGGGGCTGCATCTGAATTCTGGCAGTTGGGGGGAGGGGTGAGGCTTGGAATCTGCGGTAGGAGAAGCCTGATCCCAGAGGCCTCTGTGCTGGGGCATCCTCAGTCCTCGGGGTGTCCTGGCTGGAATACAGAGCCCTCTCGCGGGCCTCTGCTCTTCTGCTGCACGCACACTGCTCTCAGCCTCACGGAGGAGCTCGGCTGTACCTGTCCTCGCGGGGACACTGAGACGGCCCCAGGGACCATCCAGGGCATCTTCCCTTCACCGCTCCCAAGCCACCCTTCATGGGGGCTCTCAAGGCTGCTGCCTCCCTCCTCAATCTCCTCACTTACTTGGCAGTGATCATGAGCGAGTTTGGAGTGACTGCCTTTCCTCAAGGGGAGCATTTGCTGCAAGTGGCTTCCTCAGCCCGGAGCCCAGCCGTGCCACCTCCCCTCCCCAGTTCCCTCTGGGCCTCCGCTGGCAGGTGCGGCAGGGAAAGTGGGCAGGCTGCCCCTGGGCCCCCACCCTTCTCGGGGTCCCTTCCAGTTTGCAGACATCCTCATACCCACCTTGGATACTACGTGACAGTCCACCACCCCGTGTTCCGTTTGCCACTAAACAAAATCAGGAGAAGCGGAGAAGGCATTGGTTCTTCCGGAAACTTTTAGGGGTTGTCTCAACACAAAAAGGGAAACCTCCTCCCCTTTGGGGTGGGGAATGCTCTCTCCCTCTGGCGTTGGGAACTGGGATCCTCCTTCAGAGCACAGCTTGTCTGCAGTGGCTTCAGGAATTAATTCATGGCAGGCCAGTTAAGGGGATACCAGTTTGCCGGCAGCCCAGGGTCCTCCGCCTGGGTGGTCGGATGAGGAACCAGGAGCTACAAGATATCAAAGTTCAGATCACCTCAGAATTCACAGAAGAGCCTTTAAATGCTTTTTTTCTTCTGATGCCAGCAAAAACTTTTTGTGTGTGTTTGTGGGGGTGGGGGTTGCTTTGCTTTATTTATTTATTTTTGATTGAAGTATAGCCCATTTACAGTATTGTGTTAATTTCTGGTACAGCATAGCAATTCATTTATATGTATATAAATAAATATATTTCTTGTCATATTCTTTTTCATTATTGGCCATTATAAGATATTGAATATAGTCCCCTGCACTATACAGTAGGACTTTGTTGTTTATCTTTTATATATAATAGTTCATGCCTGCAAATCCCCAACTCCCAGTTTATCCCTCCCAGCCCCTTTGCCCCCTGGTAACCATGTTTGTTTTCTATGTCTGTGAGTCTGTCTCTGTTTTGTAAATAAGTTCATTTGTATCTTGTTTTTTTTCTCCTACACAACAGTGTAAGAGGGTTCCCTTTTCTCCACAACCTCTCCAGCATTTATCCTTTCTGGACTTTTTAACGATGGCCATTGTGACCGGTGTGAGGTGATACCTGATTGTAGTTTTAATTTGTAAATCCTCTTTAAAAAAAAAAAATGGAGGTACTGGGGATTGAACCCAGGACCTGGTGCATGCTGAGCATGCACTCTACACTGAGCTCTACCCATCCTTCCACCCCTAGGTTTCTTTTTGCCAACTATTTTGAAGAGACTCGGAAACTCTAGAATTTTTTTTAGAACATGCATTTTCGCCCCAGCCCACTAATAGTTCTAAACCGACAATTTTCTGAGAAGTTCACCTCACCTCCGCACACCAGTTTCCTCATGTCCTAGGGTAACTGGCCTCAAATTCCATTCTAGGGTTTGTCATCAGCCTGTAGGGCCAATATGTGCTTTGACCTTGGACAGTCATTCAATTTTCTCTGCACATCAATTTTCTGCTGTAAAATAGGGCAAATTGGATCTATTAAATCACAGGTAAATCCCTTGGAACAGAACTTGGTACGTAGTAAGCCATCAATAAATATTCCTATCATCATTATGACTATTATAAGCCCCACATGAACCCCAACATGCAGCAGGGCTGAGTCTCAGGCCATAGCTAAGATATGCAAAAAATGTAACTTGCTTTATTTTTCCCCAAGTCTACTGAGTTTCTATTTTGTGTGCCCATTGCACTGGGTGGCAGAAACTTCATTCCAACTAATTCCAGGTAAACTCACATAATTTCGAGTCTTCCTCTTTCTAGGGTGTGCCTCTCTCCGGGGCCTTTGCCGGGTTCTAACGGTCTGGCATCTGGCCAGCTGTTGGCTGAGGTCATCCTAGATGGTCCCAGGCCAGCAACCCACCCAGGTCCCTGCAGTGGAACTGCCTCCCCAGGGAGTCCAGCTTAGCTCCAGGTCTACTGCCTGGGGAGAGGCATAGCAGAGAACCCCTCTAAGAGAAGTCAGCTTCCTTTATGAGTTCAGGGGGAGGCTATGTTTTCAGATTCCTGTACCACGTGTTTCTCATTACTGGCAATTTAGTTTTTACCCAATGCCCTTTACCAAAGCCAACCAGGAGACATCCATTCTATATCCCAGGGAAGGGTTATTACATCAGAGAAGCAGAGGAAATACGTCTTGGAAGCTCAAACATCTGAGCTTTTCAGAATCAAAAGCCTGGCCTTGAAAGAGTCACAGCATTGGGTTTATGCCAAAAACACCAGGTTGGATAGAATAGGGGGTGATGGTGAAAGTCAGGTTTTCCAAGCTGAACTGAGATACCGAATCTCTAAGTTAGAAGGAAAAAGGAGAGCTAGAAAGGAAACAGGTAAATTAGACTCTGGAGGTGGGGGCGGCCAACCATATCGGTTAACACCCAAACTGGGACACTTTAGAAAGACAAAGTGCTAGGAATTACTAGGCTGGGGCCACAGGCACAAACCAGGACTGTTCCAGGCAAACGGGCACAGAAGGACATATGTTCACTCTGCGTAGGGTCCCTCTCCCCACTTCTAGCCCAAGACCAAGTGGAGAGACCATGGATATGTTGGGGAATCAGAGGAGAGCTCCCAGGGCTCCCCAGCTGGCGTGATTCAGCGGGATGTCTGCAAAGTACGACTTACAAAGGGGTGGGATAAGCCTAATGCAATTCCCCACACGCCTACCTGTCAAGGAAGCACAGCCAAGTGTTTTCTTTGCCCCAAGAAGTCAGTAGCAGTTGAGAAAGAGCCAGGCCTGGAGAGGCCACAGGGCAGACACATGCAGAAGATGAGCGCCCTGCAGGGGGCCCACAAGGGCAGAGGACCAGCACCCCCCTGTCTTCTACTATGAGCAGTGCTGGGGTGGGGGAGGGGACCCCCTCAAAGCCACACACGTGCTGGATGGGGATCCCCTCCTATGACTGAGACTTCGCTTTGAGTGCCAGGCAGTGGGGGGACCTGATTTAGAAGTGCAGTGGTTATGAATGCTGGGACATAATCTTGAACATCCGAGATGCTGACCAGAGATGCACTTCACGATGAAACAGAAGAGCCGAATCAGTTTTGGGTTCTTGCAACTTTTAACT
This sequence comes from Vicugna pacos, assembly GCF_048564905.1. Lineage (NCBI taxonomy): Eukaryota > Metazoa > Chordata > Mammalia > Artiodactyla > Camelidae > Vicugna > Vicugna pacos. Next base: position 18,868,002 of record NC_133021.1, on the reverse strand, counting down.
AAAAGTCCCTCATTTTTCAAAGACTGCCTTGTGCCTAGTCTTCCAGGGCATCCCACTGTATAGACATACCCTCCCCCCCTTTAAAATGCGTTAGGTTTTATATTGTTCTGAAGTGGAAAAATCCTCATCAGTTTTACAAAGCAAAGCATGGACCAACATATAGACTATGGTATCACATATGGAAACACACGTTTACACACGCTCCCCAAATCTATACATAAGAATCTCTATTTAAGGGGAGAGGGTATAGCTCAAGTGGTAGAGTGCATGCTTAGCATGCCTGAGGTCCTGGGTTCAATCCCCACTACCTCCTCTAAAAATAGTCAATAAACAAATAAACCTAATTACCTGTCCCCTGCCAGGAAAAAAAAAAAAAGGAAGAAGGAAAAAGAACCTCTGTTTGTACATAGCTGGCAATAAAGATCTGGAAAGATATTTGCCAAATTGAAAACAACAGTTACCTCTGAGGCAAGGACTCCCATTAGGAGACTGAAAGTTAAGGTGGACATTTTCACTTTATAGGTACTGTTCAAAAAAGTTTTTTTAAACAGCAAGAATATATTCAAGTATTCCTTGTGTTATCTATTTTTAAAAATTGTCCCCTTGTAGCAGCCAGGAAACAGATGGTACAAATTAGGATAATTTGAGGAGAGTTTAATTAAGGGACAATTATAAAAGTATGGGTAGGGTTCAGGAGAACCACTTAGGGGAGTAATGTTACCACCCAAAACCCAAAGGGATGAGGGAGAGGGAGCTATGAGAACCCAGGAGAGTTACATAGTGAGGTTTCCTGGGGGAGCGCTTAGGATGCAGCCCATCTGAGGAGTTAGGAATTCAATTCTCCACCTTCCCTCCAGTCATGTGCTGGAGGTCCCCCTTGGCCAGATCCAGTAGGAAGCCCCAGAGAACAAAGGAACCTGATGTAGTTCATACAGGGAGGCTCCTGGGGCAGAGAGCTGAGAACCAAGGGGTAGAGGGTGGATTTGAAGGAGTGAAAGGAAGGTAACAAGCACACAGCCATCCTTCTTTGACAACCACTGGGGAAAACAGGGGAAAGTATCTAGACTGATATAGACCACCAGGTCATCTCCGAGTGCAAGGATAATGAATCAATTCAGTTTCTTCCTCTTGCTGATTCGTATTTTCTAGTTTTTCTATAATAAACACTGCTGTAAGTTTGTAAAAGTTATGGCTACTTGAGAAATTGCTAGTAGTCAGGTGACAATGGCAAATATGAAAGTCAAACACTGAGGTGGAGGTACCTCTGATTAACTGAAGATTGCAGAAAAGGGAACAGTTAAGAGTTGAGTATGTCAAATTTGAGGCTCCTCTTGAGTATTAGAAAAAGATCTTTGATAGGAAAAGGTTGGTTGTTAAACAGTGCTGGCATAATTGTCTAATCACTTGAAAAAACTAAAAAATTGGAACCCCCTGCTTCAAACTATGTGCAAAAATAAGTTTCAGATGTATTAAAGGTCAACATATAAGCATGGAAACACTACGGGAAAATTTAGGAGAAGACAGAAGCTTTGTGTGGGAGAGGCCAAAAAAGAAGAGACCGACGTATTTGATGACACAGCAATCAGACACTTACCTAAAGCGAGAAAAACCATTAACAAAGTCATAAGACAATACACCATGAGGTACATGGACAGGTATAATAACTACTGTTTTAGTATGCAAAGGGCTCCCCTCATTGATTAAAAAAAAGGACAAGTCATTAAATGTTCAGATGTGTATAAATTTCACATTTTAGGGCAAGACAAGAAAAACCTAAACATAAAACAATTTTCCTCTGCCTTCTGGCCTCCTCTCTCCCCGCATTCTCCCTGGTACCACGCACTGTGTGTCTGCATTCTGCATCGACCACACCTCCTTCTCAGCAGAAAGACCTTCTCAGCCATTAAGAGTGATGTTCTCCCAGCATCAGCCAGACAAATCCTTAAAGATAACATTCCTTCTCCACCTTGTTAGGGGTCACGATGACCATCACTTCGTGCTTACAGATCTGGATCACGTAAACTGTCAATAAAGTGCCATCTAATGTACAGCCCTGTGTCTCAAAAAATTTACGTAACTGTGTTTTGACTTTGAATGGGCAGAACAGTTTTCGCAGGTTTCTAGGGGGTTGTTCCCAGGTTACAGTCCTCAAATTTGGCTCAAGTAAAAATTTCCATTTCTTTCATAGATTTATTAATTTTTCCTTGACATGTGCCTGAATAAATGTCACCTCACCCCCTTTCTGATCTGAATTCTGAACAAATTAAGATATACTACAAAGAGCAGGGCAGACTGGAGCCAAAAACCACCTTTAGGATGGAGTAGTGGCTTACGGAGAAGGCATGGTCTGCGTGAGAGTGAAATGTCCTCCTAACACCGACGTGAGACTCCCACACCACGCGGACCTGTCACAGCAGCGCTGCCACAGGAGGGAAGGGACGAGGTGATCAGGGACCATCTGAACTCCCCTCATTTTCTCAGACAGGTCACGTGGGCAGAGAAGAGCAGGGGGAGAGAGGAGAGAAGGTCCACCCCCCTCACCGGGACTGGACCACCCAGAGCGGGGAGAATGCCTTCTCTGCTAACAACTCCTGTGAATAAGAAAGTTACATTAGGTGAGAGGAAGATACCAAAGGAAGGGAGGGAGGAAGAAGGGGAATGGAGATCAGGGGAGGAAGAGGATGAACCTCCCCAGTGTGTGTATTCATGTGGCGGAAATGATAATGTAGAAGCTTCCTCACAGGGGAAGACTGAAACCTGGAGGGCGAGAGCGCTCACTTTCTCTTCACAAATTGGCATATTGTTCAATTTGTTCTGTGCAGAATGGCTGTGATTTTTTAAGAATCTCGAAAGTGAAGAAGCTGTAGAGTTCCTTTACTAGAAAAGGGGGAGTGTTACTTTCGTCAAAGGCCAATGGCGTGGAGAGATCAAGTGCAGAAGAATGGAACCTTGACTTTCCCCTAGGAGGTTCTTAGATGTTGGCATTAACAAGGGCAGCTGGGAGTCTGATGTGGCCCCGAGTCTGGTTGGGGTGATGGGAGGTGATGTAGGCAGTAAATGAACATGGCGTTTTCAAAGAACTGGCAGCGGAAAAGGAAAAATGATGACATGGCAGCTGGAGAGAAACAAGGCATTGGGGACAGATTTTGTTCTATGACAGGAGAGATGTGGTCCATTTATCTGCAGTGGAGAAGGTGACAACACAGAGGGAGGAAGAAGGTTCCATGGGCAAGGTCTAGATGAGATGGACAGGGAGAAATCTTGGCTTCTAAAGGAGGTGGGAAGGAAGCCAGGTGAGTGCAGGTACAGGTAAGCACGTGAGTGAGAAGGGAAGACAGTTTCTGGTCAGTTGGAAGGTGGGGTCAACGAGAGAGTTCAGGATTCAGAATAAGAGCGGACAGTCTGACTCAAGCTGGAGATTTCATTTCTCCACTTTGGTAGAACCAGTGCAAAACATGTGTGTGTCTTACTGATAGGAGCGGTGGGGGTCCAGAACCCATGGAAGAAGATGATTCACCTGGAATCTAGTCTGAAGAGAAAAAGAAAAAAGCTTCTTCCTATATAGAGCACTATACTATTGTAGTAACTGCCCATTTTCCACCACCAGCCCCCATTAAAGTGTAAAGAATCACCTCCATCCTCAGAGAGTAGGGACGAGGTGGCATGTGGTAATTATTTGGTAAATAACTGTCCACTGAACAAGGGGTAAAAAAGAAGGGTTAAAAAAATCTTTTCTATAAGAAAGAAGAAACACAATGGGATTCAATTTAATGAGAGTCAACAAATAATGGGCATCTCGGGGGGAGGGTGTAGCTCATGCGGTAGAGCGTATGCTTAGCATGCACAAGGTCCTGGGTTCAATCCTCAGTACCTCCTCTAAAAATAAATAAACCTAATTACCTCCCCCCACCAAAAAACAAGCCAAAACAACAAACAAACAAACAAACAAAACCAAATATGGGCATCTCCTTTCTATACTGAAGGCACCAGGCAAACCACAGCATACAAGCAGATGAAGTCCTGACCCTACAGAGCCTGGACTGGAGCAATAAAGCGGCGAACATGAGGCTATGATCAGAGGTTGATGTATGAAACTTAAGTTTTGGAGGTGGGGCTGCTTTAGGACAACTCTGTCCAACTATCTCTTGATTAATGATCAGAACTGCCAGAGCCAGATGAGGACAAGAAGAAAGTTCCAGCCTGAGGTTATGGCAGGGAGAAGAGTATAGAGCAGGCAGGGGCAGGGAGGAGGAATGCCAGAGGTGCAGGTGGGAAAACAATGCAGCATATAATGACTAAAAGCATAAGTTTCGATTCAGACCTGGATTTAAAGTCTGACTCTTCCTCTAAGACAGAAGTAAGTTAATCTCCAAGACAGTATTTCTCAGCTGAGGGTAATTTTGCCCCCTAGGGAGTATTTGGCAATGTCTGGAGATATTTCTGATTGTCCCAACCCTGTGGGAGGAGAGTGGGATGCTACCGACATCCAGTGGGTTAAGGCCAGGGCTGCTGCTCACCAGCCTACAGTGCACAGGACAGCCCAGAACAAGAATTATCTGGTGCCGAATACTAATAATGCCAAGGATGAGAAACGCTGCTTCAAGACTTAACTGTAGTGGGGAGGGTATAGCTCAGTGGTAGAGTGCATGCCTAGCATGCACGAAGTCCTGGGTTCAATCCCCAGCACCTCCATCAAAAAATAAATAAGTAAGTAAACCTAATTACCTCCCCCTAACCTGCCAAAAAAAAAACTTACCTGTAAAACTGTCTTAGTGATACCATGCTTTTCTTGTGAGAATTAAATGATTTAATGTATATCAAATACCTGTGTTATTGGATTAGAATATTTAATGTATATCAAATACTTGTGTTACCAGATCAGAATACCCAGACGCTGAGACATGGAGGTTTGCAGCAAAGAGATTAGTCACAAGACAGATGAATCTTGGAGCCACCTCGCTGAAGGCAACGGGATTGGAAATAGGTGTGATAATCCACATTCTGCTCAGGCATAACTCAGCCACTGGCCTCTGAACTTTTAAAAGGTCGTCCAGTGGAAACCCACGCATGCCCACTTGAAGGATCAGTGGTCCTATCCAGTCTTAACAGGCTCAGCTCACACCAGACACAGCTGATACCAAGTTCCTAGAAAACAACTCGAGCAAACATCTTACTGTTTAAGCTATGTCCTGCTTGAAGGACATGCAAGTCTTTTGCAGTAACAATTAAAATGACTTTGATTTGGTTACAGGTGAAATGGATTTAACCAGTGACTATCCATGGTTTCATCTGCCATACAGCATATATTAAGAATGAGAATAAGAAAAAAATGAGGAGGAACACTAAAGTGGAGAGGGGAAGACGCTGAAGACATATTTCCCATTGCGATTTTTGGATCAAGCATTCATTTGCAGGGCATGGAAAGCCATCTTTTGCATTGATTACTGATCATAATATGACCCGGCACTGGATTTGCTGTAGATCTGAAGTAAAACCCCGCAGGAGCAAACTGGTATCAGCTAAGACCCCAAAACCATCAGTGTTGAGAAGGTTCACCCCCATGAGAAGAAAGAGGAAACCTTTCAGGGTTGTAATTGGAAGAGTCGCAGGGTTTAGGGGAGGCCAGTTTTACCTGAATCCAACAAAATGGTGTAGTCTGTATTTAATATTGGAATTGGGAGAAGAGGAGTTGCCTCTAGTTTTTTTCTTTTTTTCTTCTTCTTTCACTTTTACAGTTGCAAAATATTATCAACTCAAATCTGAGAGGAAAAAAAACTGAAAGTATTTGTTGAACAAATCAAAGTGCTTCAATTTTTATTTAAATTTGTGTCTTTTAAATCTTTATGTAAATCATTCTATGATCTTTATAGGGTAAAAAAAAATTGTGACAAAAAGAAAAAACACGTAATCCAATCAATCAAAAATAATTATAATGTCCTTATCAAGCATTCCTTCAGGTATTTTCTGTGCATACATAACATTATGTACACCTTTTAAATAAAATCAGATCGTCTCAATCAAAAACTTTGTAACAGTTTTTAAATTTAATACTACATCTTAAATAGTTTTCAGTATCTTTGTTTCCATCTGTATTAGCTTGTCAAAATATAAAGTTTTTTTTTCTGAATTATGAAAAGAATAACCACTAAATGTAAAAGAAATACAAGCAATATGGAAGCATATAGAAAAAAAAGGAAATTGGCATAAACACCCAAAGAACAGAAAGTTCAGAGGTAGGATGGGCTCAGCAGTGTCATGAAGACACTAGAGTCACATGTAAATCATTGAAGTTAGAACACTCCCTCATACCATACACAAAAATAACCTCAAAATGGCTTGAAGATTTAAACATAAGACAAGACACTATAAACCTCTTAGAAGGAAACATAGGCAAAACATTTTCTGACATAAATCTTAGCAATGTTCTCTTAGGGCAGTCTACCCAGGCAATAGATATAAAAGCCAAAATAAACATACAAGATCTAATTAAACTTATAAGCTTTTGCACAGCAAAGGAAACTATAAACAAAACGAGAAGACAACCTACAGAATTGGAGAAAATATTTGCAAATGATATGATTGACAAGGGTTTAATTTCCAGAATATAAAACAGATCATACAACTCAATAACAACAACAAAACAAAACAAAACAAAACAAAACAAAACAAACCCAATCCAAAAATGGGGAGAAGACCTAAACAAACATTTCTCCAGTGAAGACATACAAGTGGCCAATAGGCAAATGAAAAAATGTTCAATATCGTTAATTATCAGAGATCAAATCAAAACTACACTGAGGTATCTATCACCTCATACCAGTCAGAATGGCCATCACTAAAAAGTGCACAAATGACAAATTTTGGAGAGGGTGTAGAGAAAAGGGAACCCTCCTACACTGTTGGTGGGAATGTAGTTTGGTGCAACCATTATGGAAAACAATACAGAGATTCCTCAAAAAACTAAAAGTAGACTTACCATATGATCCAGCAATCCCATCCCTGGGCATATATCCAGAGGAAAATCTAATTTGAAAAAAATACACGCACCCAAACATTCATAGCAGCACTATTTATAATAGCCATGACATGGAAACAACCTAAATGTCCATCAACAGATGACTGGATAAAGAAGTTGTGGTCTATTTATACAATGGAATACTACTCAGTGACAATAAAGAATAAAATAATGCCAGTTGCAGCAACTTAGATGGACCTGGAGATTGTCATACTAAGTGAAGCCAGAAAGAGAAAGAAAAATACTATATGATATCACTTACATGTAAAATCTATACAAATGCCACAAACGAACATATTTACAGAACAGAAACAGATTTGCAGACATAGAAACAAACTATGGTTACCAGAGTGGGAAAGGGCCATGGAGGGATACACTGGGAGTTGGGGATACTAATTACTATATATATATAGAACAGATAAACAAGGTCCTACTATATAGCACAGGGAACTATATTCAATACCTTGTCATAGCCCATAATGAAAAAATATGAAAAGGAATATATACGTACAACTGAATCACTATGCTGTACACCAAAAATTAACACATTTCAATTTAAAAAAAAAAAAAGACAAGACACCAGAGGCTTTCTGTTTGTCACCTCTCCTCTGCTGTTTACTGGCTTCATCTACAAGCTTGTTCTCCTCATAGTCACTAGACGGCTGCCAGTGGCAACCAAGGCTATGTGGTCCCTTCTTTATGTCCCCCTGCCATGGAATATAAGCTTGTTCTTTCAATTTAATTACATCGACCTGTGCCATATGTTCTCCCTGACCAATAAGTCACCAGAGCAATCTTATTCACTGACGAGCTGGGACTGGTGGGTACACAGAGCCTGGAGATGGGGTCAGTTTGTTCTGAATGCATGGCTATGTGGAGAAGGGTGGACACCTAAACCAGTGGGAATTCCATCAGGAAAGAGGGAAGAAGGATGCATGGTTACCTAAGCGGTCGGCAGTGTTCACACTTCCCTGGCGATCCAAGTGCCTATAGTCTTTCCTATCTGTTGATTTCAAACAATATTCACAGCTTCATAAAGCGCACTTAGCCTCTCCCCAGAGGGAGGCAATGAGGAGTCTTCCAGCCACTGCATACACTGTGAAGTCCTGGATTTCTGCGAGGTCTGCAGTCCTTACCATTCTGTTATTTTGATCAAATGTCTGTTTTTAACTTACTTAAGCATAGAAGCAGTTTTCTGAAATTTTCTTCCAAAGTGAGCCTTTTCTTTATCTTAGGCATTTTGACCTCCTGTAACAAAGAACAAGCCTGACTCCATATTGAATCTGTTCCTAACCTTCGTGCTCTGTTGCCTGTGCTCAGTCATGCTGGCTCTGCACTTTTGTAAAAGAATATTGCCTATAGCCTGAAATACACAGGAGAGACATTCTCAAGGCTCTGACTTTTAAAAGTAAAACACTTTTCCATTCACAGAGAGTTAAAAAGTTGCAGAACCAAAAAACAATTGTCTTGTTGGAGGATTATAGCAACGTTGTGACCAGATCTATGTGGATAGCTGCAAGAACAAAGGATTCTGACACCAAGAAGTTTGCAACAGCCACAGCCCCTCCCCTTTTAGTATAAAAGACGCCTAAGATGGTTCTCTGGGACACTAGCCTACCACCTTCTTGCTCTGCTGGCTTTCTGAATAAAATTGCTACCCCTTGCCCCAATAACTCATCTCTCCGTTTATTGTCCTGTCTTCTGGTGAGCAGCGTGCACTTGGACTTGGTAACACTCCTTTCCTCCTCTTCCTTTTTTTTTTTTTTTTTTGGTGGAGGGGCAGAATTATCACACAGACCCCAAACTGGGTTTCTTACTTCGTCATTTTGAACTAGCGGCCATTCTACTTGGACTGCTATTCACCCCCAAATAATACCCACCTAGTCTTTTTGCTCATCTCCCTGTTTGCCTGAACACAACCTGCATCCTCCCTGCAGAGCGTGAGGGAGGTGGGGCACGTATTAGCATCATATGAGTCTGTGGATCCCAAAGCTGCCTGAGAAGAGTTGGGAGGGGAGCAGTTCTATGAGCCATCAAAGCTGGGAACAATTTTCACATTCATTTTACTTTTAATTTGATTGAAACCCTTTTCTAGAGGTTCTATCCAGTGAATAGAGAGCCCACCCTGTCCCATGGATGGTGGTGGGTCTGGAGGTTTGGGTTTATCTCCCCTCTCTGGCTGTTCGAAGCTGGAGGCAGAGCCCAGCAGAGCCTTGTGACCACCTTGCCTGGTGTGGCCTCGGGCACTGTCCCCCACCCAGCCTGCTCTTCACAGCTGCTGGCTCCTCAGAGGAAACTGCTGCTAGCTGCTCATTTCTGGCCTCTCTCCCACCACCAAGACCTTTGACTGATGTTTGGCTTTCTGTGAGGAAAAAGGGCCCCGGGTGGAACATTCCAGATCTTTTTTCCTGCCAACTCAGGCCCCCATTTCCTGTCCCTCTGAAGTGAGAGGAATTTTTAGTGGGATTTTTCAGAATTTCTGCCTCTTCTCACCACGTCGTGCAGTTCACTCCAAAAAGGGCGTTGTGGGTTGATTCCCAGAATTTTGTATCCATTTAGGCTCAATTGTTTTGTGTTTTGGATGTATCAGATGTTTTGTATTTAGATTTCTATTTCCTGAAGTCTGTGGTATGAGGTTGGGAAATTTTCCTAGATTCGTTGTTGGATGGTGTTTTGTTTGGTGGATCTTGTTTTATTCATTCCATTACTGGAAGCAGATTTTTGTAAACCTGCTAATACATCCCTGTCTTTTATCTGGATGCCCGAGAAACATTTCACGGTTATATAGCATCCCAGTGCCATGGATGAAGCCAAATGTCCTTAACCAGTTTCCAACTGGCAAACATTAAGGTGATTTCCAACTTTTCATCATTATAAAATTGCTGCCAAAACTGCACATAATATGTATGCATATCTCTGGTGATTTCTTTAGTAAATCATCACATTTTTCAATACTGCTAAGGAGTTCAGCTGTTTTGCCCCTGCTCAGCATTGTCTTGGTTTTGCAGTTTAGTGGTTCTAAATAAAACCATCATGAACACTCTTTGCCATATTGTGCAACAATCTCAGCACCTTCTCTTTCCGCCAGACCATATGTTGGCCCAGATACGCTAATCCCTCCAGCCAGCAACATGATTGGTCCACTAGGGATGTACATTACCCTCGTCCCCTCTCTTCCCAAAATGTACACCCTCTCACGGTCCATGCATCCTCCACAGCCTCTCACAATATACTTCTGCATACTCTCTTTTCATTTTCAGATGTTTTTCTCCACACACTTCTGAAGTCTGGGTTCCATTTCTACCAAGGCTTTTGTCTTGTGAAGACCAGTGAGATAGAAGTAATAGCCATCTGCTCCTTAGTACTCTACTCCTCAAAATAAAATCTCTCGCACACCCTCACACATGCAGAAGCCCTGGTGTATTACTGTTGGAGGGCAGAAACCGACACTCTTGTGTTTATCAAACTGTGAAGACCACTGGACCAAACCCCTCAGAGGCGCCCATTTTAAAATCCAGATTCCTAGACAGTGCTTCAGGTCTACTGATTAAAAAATCCCTAGGGGTAGGGATGAGGAATCTCTGCTTTACTGAGCTCCCTAATGATTCTGCAAATTATTAAACCGTGAAAACTTCCATAATGTGTGAGGATTCTCATATCACAGCTCAACTCTGCCCCAGGTGACACAGAAACTCCCTTCCTACGTCTCTGTTTAAAAAAAATTTTTAGAGAAATTTGGGGAGGGGGTAATTAGGTTTACTTATTTATTTTTAGAGGAGGTGCTGAGGATTGAACCCAGGACTTTATGTATGCTAAGCACACGCTCTGCCACTTGAGCTATACCCTCCCCGCCATCGTGCCTTTCAAATTAAAAATTCTATTAATCATGTTTCTAAATTGATGGTAACACGGACTCAACGTACACAGACCCGAAGAGCACAGCGTAGTAGAGATGAGGATCACCGTTACCTGGTACGTCTCCTTCCCAGCCCCTTGCTGTTAGGTCGGGGCCGTATGACCAGTTCTGGCCACTGGGTTGTGAGCCGGATTTAGTCGCATCCCTCCACACTGTGCCTTTGCTGTGGTGCCCTTGAAGCCATGTGCTGAGGTGGCAGTGTCACAAGAGAGTGGAGCCAGTGTCAGCCTGAGTCTCTGATGGTCTGGGGAGCAGAAGTCCTGTCACCCTTCAAAGGATGGGCTGCATTAGCTAGGACGAGGTCAGGGAGGTTTTAAGGTTACTTGTCGCTGCAGCACAACCTAGTGTTGTTCTGAATAATAAAACTAAAACTCCGATTTCTTGTTCAGGCATCATGTATCTGAGTGTCTTCTGTTCATTTACAATTAAGTTTTAGTAAGTCTCCAGTTCTATAAATCTGTTCTTTATTAGAATAGTGACCTCTTAAAATCAATTCCTATCTTTATAACTATTCTACCACATTTGAATTTGTGCAAATGAGAAATGTGAGCAAAAGGAGGGTATTAAAAAACTTGATATCTTGGAAAATGTAAATGGTGCAAAAAAAAAAAAAAAAGTCAGTCAGTGGTGGACCTAGAGAAAGAACCCAGAACTTGCTCTGCCACCTGGTTGACAACAATTCACATTTTTCTCATTCAAATCCCTACTACTGACCATGACAGTAAACCAAATGTCTCTTAAATCCAAAATGCATCTGTACTATAAACAATGTAGACAGTTGGCCCCACATATCAGCAGGTCCGACATCCACAGATTCAGTTAGAATTCTGTCCACAGTTGGCTGAATCCATGGATGCCGAGGACAGGCTGTGTGCTGTGCAATTCTACATAAAGAACTTGAGCACCCAGCAGGTTTTGGTATCCATCGCAAATACCCTGCAGATACTGAGGGAAGACTGTATTTAACTTGCTACATCATTGATTGTTGAGTCATAAACCCTTTTGAATTTCTGATTCTTACTCATCAGGTCTTGGTTCAGTTCAGCCACGTCTGCTATTTTAACTCAGTGCCTTCCTAACCTAACCCTTCCCCCAGCTGTATACAGAGACGAAAGAAGGACCTTGCATCCTTTTGCATTTCTTGATATTAGTTATTTGAGTCTCAAGGCTGGCATTTGTCCCTCTGCAGCTAACAAAGTACTGGGCAAAGAAAAGTAGGAAAAAGAGAGAGATTGGTGTCAAGAATTGCTTAGCTCTATTCTGTTCTTTTTTCTTCCTTTTCTCTTTTTTACTTTTATTTATACCTGCCTTCCTTACTTGTCTTCTGTTGGCATAGTCTCTGGTTTCTGCTTCCACTTGTTTTTGCCTTCCATGACTGATCATTTGGCATGTAAATTATTTAAACGCTCTGAGTGACATGGGTATCTTTCAGAATCTGATGCAATCTACAAACTCCTGGGAAAACTGCGTAAGTAGGACTTTAAAACCTCAAACTAAGTAAACCCTGTACGAATCAAATATTCTGTCCTCAACCAAAAGTCTCCAGTTTTTGTCTCTTAAATTATCCCTCTGATATCCATTTGTGTCCTAAAGACAAATGGCATTTTCTTAGACTTTTTCATTTCCACTTTCTCAGTAACAGACTCTTGATGCTTACTCAGAAACTTTATTCAGGAGTCAGGCAGGGGTGGTGGAAAGAGCATGAATTTTGGAATAACCTATGCCTGGATTAAATAGTGGCTTTGTTGCTTATCAGTCATATGACAATGGAAAACATATGGAATTCCTTGAACATCTCTCCCCTCATCTCTCCTTTGCTTCTCTTTTGCAGGCAAGGTAAGAAGTGACGTAAGGATTATAAAATGCATTTTGGCTTGTGGCTGTTTTTAGCACTTTCTTTGGAAAGAACTGGCTCTTAGCTCTCAGTGGCCCCAGCATGAAATTCAGTGGGAACCCTCAGACAACAACAAAGAATGTTGAGTAAAATATGACTTTACTCTTTCATAAGCAAGACAGAAGTCAAATCACACATACTATGAATTAGAGTTAAAAGATTAATCTTGGTTCTTCTTTTCCTGCTTTTTCTTTGAGAGACACCTTTGCATAACTTGCTAATTTTCTTGCCTTTTTATTTCTTGTTCACATCATGCAGCATGTACTCACCATGCTTTCTTCTCCCTCATTACTTTAACATTATTTTTAAAATAAAAAACAAGATCCAAATGAATGTGAGCTTACATCCACCGCCTGCTGACACACTCACACTATTTTTGCTCTGTATACACATAAAGCCTTGTTTGGTTCTAGCCAGACTAAAATGGCAGTGATATATTATTATTATTCAGGACTCCAAACCAAAAGATTTATATAAGATGCAAAGTGAAAGGTTATCCTGTAAATAAAAACAAGTCACAGAACCTATACTGTGTTCTAATATACCTCTCTCCGAGGCTCAACTCCCAAAGAAAACTTTGAAGGGAACTAGGAATACATTCTTTCTACAAAAGAGCGATTTCTTATGGTTTGAAGTGGTTCTCCCTTGTTCTTCCATTTACATTTATGAGTTTAACACAAGTCATTCCAGAATGTCAGAAGGTGGCATGTACTTTTGACAGCCCCCCTCCACCAGGGTGTTAAAAGAACTTGCACAGGGGACCGTGCCCCACCTGGAGGGGAAGCTTGTGAGCTGGAACCCCACTGAAAGGGTGTTGAGTGCAGGGTTAACTGGATGGAGCAAGGAAAAACATTTCCAGGAAAATCACCCCTTCCTCACTTTGGGCCATGCTTTCAGGTTATCATAAAGGGACAGTCAATGGGACTGACGTATGGGGAAGGGGAAGGGCTTGTTTCGTTGAGGCTTGAGGGCGAGTATAAGACCAGAGGAGGTGCAAACTCAGGTACATCTGTCTTAGTCCCAGCTAGAAAGCCAATTCTTCACCTGCCCCGGGTGGATGGGTAATGGAGGGTCTTCTGAGCTGCCATCCAGAGATGTCAGAACAATGGAGAGACGTGGAGGATGGAGGAGGTGAGCATAAACTTCCTTCTCTGCTCTTCCTCCTCTGAGACGGCTGTGGTCAGAGCTTGCCTGGTGGCCGTGGACCAGCCCTGAGGCTCTACACCACCGCATCACAGGTTAGTGTGAACCCTCCACTTTCAGACTCATGGTATGGTGTGTCCTCCTTGCAAAAGGGCGTCCCGGTTGCAGTGAGCACTGTGATGCACCACCCAGACCCCCTTCAGGAACAAAGACCTTAGTTCCTCAGCTGTGGGAGGGTGGCCAGGAGCCAGCACTCAGCTGTTGGCCTCCTCGGTTAGACACTCTTCCCAGAGCCACCTACATCCAGTGACGGGTTGACCAAGCCTCTCACTCACATGGGACGGCTCCGGGGGCCATCGTGGGTTCAGAGCCCAACCTCACCCACTGCCCAGTCCTAGTTTCTTCCCTACCTCTTCCTTCGTCTGGTGAGAAGCCAGGGCCACCCCTTCATAAATGTCCTACACAATCGTGTCCATCTTAGAGTCGGCTTCCTGGGGGAATCCAAACAGAGACACTGACGTTTGCTTCACTGTACAGAAAACAATAGCACACACTTTCAGAATCTTATAGAAAACTCTGTCTGAGATATGGTACAATTTCTTGAAAGACTTCTTTTTTATTATTATTATTTTTAATGGAGAGACTGGGGATTGAACTCAGGATCTTGTGCATGCTGGGCTCCCACTCTACCACTGAGCTATAACCTCCCCCTGAGAGATTTCTAACTGTTGACTGTTAATTGAACTAATGTTATAAGTTAAATGATTAAACTACTAATTGTTTCATTCTGTTTTGAAAATGACATTTTAGAATTGACGGCTTAGCAATAGAGGGCAGTGAACCTGGAGTCCGAGGGGGTATGTCAATTGAATAGGACATGTCCTTCAGGGGCTAAGCAAGATGGGACATCAGGAAATAACCCTGGTCAAAGGAGCCCCAGTTCATGACCATTAATTTAACAATTTTACAGTTATTACTTAGTTGAACTCCTGTCTTCTCCACTAGCAGCGGAGTGGAAAAATATGCCTTAGCTAACCTCCCTCAAATAAAACACCTCCCACCTGACCCCAGGCGCCCAACAAAGACAGAAAGAAAAAAAGTCCCAACCCAACACACGTGTGCTTATATAGAGAGGGGAGGAGAGGAAGGGAAGTTGGGTAATTACTGAGCAGTGAAGGTCACCTTAGGGGTAGAATTGATGTTGAGCACCAAAAATGGAAACAAAATGATCAACTCCTTTACCTCCAGTAGAGAAAATGAGGGAAGAAGGGGAAGAAACAGGGAGAAAGAGGAAAGGCATTTTGGTGGGGTAGGGGGGGGTCCTGGAGAAATGCAATAGCAGAAAGTCCCTGATATATAGAAATGTCACTTTTGGTAAAATTTGCTATAATGTGTGTATAACTCTTTTGATAAATATCTGCTGTCTCCTGAAGGAGGTGTAACCACCAGCATGTCTAATGACAAATGAAAAACAGAAAACCAGAGAGAGGTGCTGATGTTTTTTTTTTAAGTTTATTCTCTTGCTGATTGGTTTCCCCAGAAAGCAACTAAAATTGAGAAATAGCTACAACTGTTCTGTATTAGGCTCTGGGGAAAGAGA
The DNA here is from genome assembly GCF_048564905.1 of Vicugna pacos. Classification (NCBI taxonomy): domain Eukaryota; kingdom Metazoa; phylum Chordata; class Mammalia; order Artiodactyla; family Camelidae; genus Vicugna; species Vicugna pacos. The sequence goes on along the minus strand of NC_133021.1, from coordinate 18,852,434 downwards.
AAAGATGAGGAAGGAAGCAGATACAATGTTATGAAAAGAGCCTGTGTGCAGTGTTAGGCTAAATTGGAAATCGTTCAGTCTTTCATTAGAAGGGAAAAAGAAATGTAGGAAGAAATAGATGAATCAATCAGAGAGAAAAGCAACGCAATTCTTATTACACACAGGAGAAGTTAAGCTACTTAAGAGAACTTATTAAAAGCATGTTTGTTAGCATATTCTTTTGGGAAGAAGTGGAAAAGGCTGCCTTTGAGTGTTCTCCATTTGATTATGACCTTGTGCAGAATTTTAAAGGCATTAGTAAAGGAATCAGCAGCTTATCATCAGCCACACCCCCTCCCCTGACCCCCTAGGCCAATGGCTAAGCCCATTCTATTCTGTGACTGAGGCTGAGGGTGATCATGGGTTATCTATCAAGCAGCCTCTAGAATATGTTTTTTTTTTTTAATATACTCCTAGCAATTAAAAAAAATTGCAGATTGCAAATTTGAAATATTGTATAGCTGCAACTTCAAATGCAGTCTTTTAAGTCCTTATATCGGATTTAAAATCTTTAAAGTTAGAATTTTCTTTCTAAAAGCAATCTTTAGTTCACTGAGTTTGGATGAAATATTTTAAATTTATGAGAGAGCTCAGGAAGGCAGGACTGGCACTAAGGCTGAATCGATTGGATTCGGTACAATTGATTAGAAGTGGGAGGTTTTACTTAACTTCTGATTATCTTCATGGGTGCTTTGTCTTCATTTGTTATTTAAATGTTAAAAGATCCCCAAGAAATCTTCTGTCTACAGATACACTATCAATTCTTTAACATAAGGAAGACCATAGCTTACCCATCTCTTACCTTTCTTTCATGCCTAAATAGAATTGTGCACATGGAATGTACTATGGACACTTGAGAAATTTTCATTTATTGAAAAAAAAAAGACCTTTATAACAAAAGGACTATAAGCACTACAAGTCAAGTATAAAGCAGCCTGAAATTTTTTAGATGAGATTTGCATTTTTTAATCTGCTTAAATCTTTTTTTTAGCAATATTGGAATTTATTATTAGAATGCAGGTGTTTTTTTAAAATAAAAAATAACTCTCATGGAATGTCACAAAGACACAGGAGCCAGCTCGATGGGGCTCCCACAGGCCAGATCTGGGACAATTTGAGCCCCCAAATAATACATTATAAACCTTTGGGAAAGATAGTAGTCTAGGAGTCCATACTGATAATAACAAGTAATCAACAATAATAAGAGATACATGATGGGATAAGGGAGGCATCTTGCTTAGGGCCCAGTGGTCCCTGTGAAGGCTGTGCTGAGGCCGGACATGCACAGTAAAGCCTGGGTCAGGCAAGGGTCATCAAGATGCTCTGTCCAGGTATGTTGATGGGGAGCTTAGTGTCTCCCCCCCAGACTACTTATTGGTTTTAAGAAGGAAGAAAACTGCAGTTTTACAGAGTGGTGATCCAAATCAGTATCACCAGTGAGGGACAGAGGACTGTCACGTGCCGCTAGAAGCGATCCCGAGATAGGTATGTTACCTACTTAGTATTTTGGCCAAGAACGCACACCTGTGTTCTCATCACATCATGAGGAAACCAAGCAAAAGCAAAGTAGGAATATTCTATTTAAAAAGGGGGTGGGGGAGCTGTATTATTTTTTTTTAATTTTATGAAAAGCTATAGAAACGTTCTAGATTAAAATGAGACTAAAAAGACATGACAGCTAAATGCAATACTGCACTTTAGACTGAATCCTGTACTGGAGGGGGAAAAAATTCTATAAAGGACATCATTGATTTAAAGGACGAAAGTGGAATGCTGATACCAATGATAGATTAGATGCAAGCATTGTGTGGTGTTACATTTCCTGAAGTTAATAACTGTATAGTTGTTAGGAAATAAACACTGATGTATATAATGAGCCTGATTATATAAGCCTGAGCACTGATGAAATAAAGAGCCTTCATGTATGTAACTTGCCCTCAAATAATTCAGGAAAAAATATTAGGAAGAGACAGAGCAAATAGGGTAAGATGTTAACAATGAGGGAACAATGTGGACGTTCTTAGTGCACTCCTTCTTATTCCAGCTTTTCTGTAAGTGTGGAATGATTTCTACACAAAAAAATGGAAAATTTTTTTAATCTATGAAACCATTTTTCACTTTGACCGAATTTTAATATGACAAATTTCAAACAAATAGAAAAATAAAAAGGAAACTATAATCAAATCTCATAGACTTATCATTTACAAAGAAAAGTTTAGTAACAGTTACTAGTCAAGTAGATTCCTGGATAGAGTCTGAAAACTTAGGGATTGTGAAGGTAGACCCATCGATGGACAGCTGTCTTCCTAGTGTTGACCAGAAACAAAAAGAATGCCAGATATTTTTCCTGCAAAGGTGAGTTTATTTGGGATCAGCAGAGAATTGCAACTGGGGGTCTGCAACCTTGGTGAGCTGCATGCAAGCCCCTGCACAGCGAGGGAAGGAGACAGCTTTTGTAGAGGGGAAAGGAAACCGCGAGGGCTGCAGCAAACAGAGTCCATGGCTTGTCATTGGCTGAGTCCTTGCCAGGACCCAGAAGGAGTCTTTTCTCTTCCTGCTGGGCTATGTGGTCATCACAGGGCATGAGAGCACCCCCTTCTGGTCTCCCAGCTCTTTAATTGAGGTTTCTGATGATTGTTGTTTTGTTTTGTTTTGTTTTGTTTTGTTTTGTTTTGTTTTGTTTTGTTTTGTTTTGTTTTAACGCAGCAAAAGGGACATTGCAAGATGACATGGAAAGGCCTTGACGGCGAGCCTCTTGCCTGACCTCTGTTGGTTGCTTGTTGTGGAGTGGGTGCTCAGTGGCCTTCATGGTGTGGATGAGTGAACAGATAACAAGGGGACAATATGTCCCCCAGAGCCCTGTCCACCCCCAGTCAAGCTTTGAGGCAGCACCATGGGTTCTAGGCTGTGACACCATCTCCTCTACAAGTTCATTCCCGTGCACTTAGGATGAGGAGAACTGCCTTTTCTCACCTCGTTTCTTGTGGCTTTCCAATAGCTCTTCCAATCTATATGTCTTTGCTCTGGAGATTTGAAGTTATTCAGCTTCTCTATGGGTTTAGGGCAACAGAATTAATTGGCCAAGATTCATAATTCACGTATGTATTTTTTCATTACTAGGTCTTCCTCACTTTAATTAATGCTATCTGGCTCCGAATTCAGAAATTATTTTGGTCCTAAATTACACATGCAAAACAAAAGAGTTAATTGGTGATTTAGTCCAGGTCTTCTGAGAAGCAGATGTCTAAGAGATTTATTGTAGAAAACACCTGTGATGGATGATGGGGGGATGTAGGAGAAGGCAGTGAGAGCCAGCCGACCCTGATGCAGGTCTGATACCTATGAAGGGGGGAAGAACAGAGGGGAGCAGGGAGAAGAGGGAGGGAAGGAGGAAGAAAGGAGTGAAGGAAAGCCATAGACTGCTGTGTGGTTCCAAGAAAATTTCAGCAGGGTTGAAAGGGAGTCCATGAGCCAAAGTCACCCATCAGAGGAGCCCCTGGAGTTAGAGCAGGCAGACAACTAGATATGAGCAGAGAAAGGGGGGGCACGGACCAAATGGCAGGAAACCATATATCTTGTGAACAACTTGGGGTGGGGGGTCCTTGGGCAGACAGAGAAAAGCAGGAACCTCTGGACTGATAGGAAACCACACATTTTGGGGTGACAAGTATCCTGGAGCCAAACAAAGAAAGGTGGGACTCTCTGGAGTTCGAATGTAACCTTTTTCTCATTATACCCTCATTACAATAAAATTAGCCTTGCAGGTAAGAAGTACCCCTTACACACTGACGCCATAACACTTCCTATCAAGACTAAATAAGGACAAAAAAACTCTCTTTCCCTTGGGAAAGTGGAGCTGGGATGAAAATCGGGAGATGTGACCCCAAATCCCTCCCTCCCCAATGAATATTCCGCCCATTCATTTTTATACCCTGTGTAACCAGCTTGTCAAAGAAACTCAGCACAGCTCCTCACCTAAGTCTGCCCGCTCTCTGAGAGTGTCCTTTCCCTTAATAAATCTTTGCTTTGCCTTCTTGACTTCCACATGTCGTCTCTAAATTCTTTCCGTGAGAAGATAAGAGCACACTCTCCGGGAACACTGCCTCCCAGGAGTGGCCTCCTTGGTGCCCTGCTGTGCTCAGTCATGGCCAGAGCAGCCCGTAAGAAGCATGGCCTGGCTGCTAACACACCAGCAGTTAAGGCTGGAGGTCAATGAATCTCCCTGCACTAGAAGCCCTGAGAGGCCTGTTCTCACAACTGCAGCAGACAGTAATTTGCATTATTTAGGCTTAGCGACCCCCTGGATTCTACCTGAAACAGTGGTCTGACTGAAGGCAAGTGTGGGGTTTAGGCCTTAATCATTTTCTTAATCACTTAACCGTGAACAGGGGTCACAGTCAGAGCATCCTAAATGGAGACCAAATTAAGGATCCATGTCTTGCTGAAAATGTTAAGCCACAGCTCTGCAGCAAAGTTCCTTCTGCTTTCATTTCAAAATCCAGTAGGTGTATCACTTCCCTTCTGCCTCAAAGACGTTGACACAAGATGTTGGGTGTTGGATGCCCGCCTGACTCTCTAAAACTAGTGTCTGTTACTCTGAAGCCTTATTTTATTTTATTTTGTAAATTTTTAGTTGCAGTATAGTCAATTTACAACATTGTGTTAGTTTCTACTGTACAACATGGTGAATCAGTTAAACATACGCACATATATACATATTCCTTTTCATATTCTTCTTTATTACAGGTCTCACTTGATTATTTTCAGAGGCTGATTCATAGACCAAGAAAGCTTCACATTTGCTGCCAAGTGGGAAAGTCACCTTACGAAGGGTCGTCTTTGCCTCTGTGTCCTAGGCCTTTCAGGAACACTGAGGCCTTCAGTAACCCCGCCATCAACGAGACTCAGAAAGCTGGGTTTTGCCCCTCTAAGGTGACTGCTTAGAAATCCAGTGTTCTCGAGCGGGCTTCTTTGCCGAGTACCCTCTGCCGACTCTCTCACTTAGAAACACTGCAAAAATGTCAGCACACAGAGTGGCAGGATCTCATGCAGACAGGCACAGTTTTTGCAGGTGGTGGGCCCTAGCTCTGCACGCTGCCGTCACAAGGCCAGTGACTGGTGGATGCCCAGATGCCAGGCTGTTGGAGAAGCTCCAAAGAAAGAGGAGGTCTGGGAGTAGCTGTTGGATACATAGTCACTGTACAGTGATGTTCAGAGGAGCAATTCATTCACTAGGCTGGGTGGGATTGGAGGATTGGAGGAGAATCCACTTTGCAGGGGGTGGGGGCAGTGAAGCATGGCAAGAAAGCAGCAATCAAGTTTCCCACCTACTGAACTAGAAGGCAAGGATGGGGCACAGAAGTATAAGTGAGGACTCAGTCTCCTGGAAATACTGCAGGGAAGGATCAGAAACTGTCACTAGCTGGAGCCTGATCCAATGCTGGGCTGATATCCTGTGGACTTAGGGTTCTTTATCTACTACTTACAGAGGATCTGAATTGTCCCACAGTCTGAGCTGGAACTTTCTTACCTCACAGACAGGGACCAAGCAAACTCCTAGGGCCCAGAAGACCATAAGCTCAAGAAGCTAGAAGTATGATTTTATGTGTTCACACTTTCAGGTGATAATTTCTTTCATCACACTACAGGATGGAAATAAACATTTCACAAATTGAACGTCAATTGACTCAAAAGTATAAGAGATTTTTCAAAGAAACAACATAGTGGTGACTTCATTATGAACAAGGACTAAAATAGGATCATGGAATGACTATAAATTGGCCCGTACTCATGTGTCATCAATACCACTGAGAAATTCTCAGTTTTCATTACCTTTTGACAATTTGATGAGAGTAAATGGCCCTTTCATATTACTGATGTGTTGGCTGCTGCTGCCAGGAACTGTCCAAACACCAAGTTAATGCTCTATCGAGGCAGAGTGTTGTGTATTTAGAAGAAAGTATATTTTAGAAGAAAAAAAAATTAGAGAGTAATATTCTGTTATTTTCTTATTCCTTTAGAGGAACTTAAGCCTCTATCAGATAAACTGCATACTAGAGGCATTTCTTTAAAGATTACTTCTTTAAAGGTACTTAATCTCCTACTTAGCAAATTTCATATTTAGAGATATTTCCAGTCTTATAAATGTATGGTAAACTTAATCTTTATTTTTCTTCAAGTTTTTTTTCCCAAAAATATGGATCATGAGGTGCATAATGCAGCAACCTTATAATTCTTCTGAAGGGAAAATTAAAAGCTTTATTTTAAATTTACCCTTAAATTAAATACATCGGGAAAAATCATTAAATGATACAGCCAAGACTAAGTCAAAGGGATCCAGGACTTAGCGGAAATTACACTGCCTGTGTGTTCTGCACTTTTTACCCTCTGCCTGGCCATGCAAAAAAAAAATTATTTATGGCAGTATAATCTAGTTAAAATGAGATCTGGATGGGAGGAGAGATGGGGAAAGGAGATACAGAAAAGGCTTTGAAAGAGAATGAGTAAGAGAAAAGTAGGTGTGGGTGAGGCCACATCACAGACTGATTTTATTTATATGTCTGTGCCTAAGGAACAGCTTACAATGCTACATCCCTTTCCCCAGTTGACCACCTTCAGGAGTCCAACGCTTGGCGTCTCTCGTTGCTTGGGCTCAGCAGTGCTCTGGTGGTCATTTTGGTGTGATTTGCTCAGAAGTATTTCTCTGCCCCACATTTTCTTTTCTAATAAGTCTGGCTTGTTTCCAAAGCACATCTCTCTGTCACCAACCACCAGCTGATGGTTAAGACAGTGGACTGTTGGTTAATGAGGTAAGGTGGGGGTTAAGGAACACTGTTCTTAGCTGTGTTGTCGTAGACAAATCATTTAATCCTCATGATTCGGATTCTTCATTGTTAAAAGGAAGAGGATGGACTAGGTATCTTTCCTTTGTAAGTGTTTGTCTATGTATTTAGTTGTTACCCTTTATCAGTCAGACAGGTATTTGTTAGAGGCTGGTATTTCCGGTGGGATCTGGGATGATGAGAATAATGAGTAAGGGTAGGTAGATTAAAAGATTCATTAGCTGCTACTACTGTAAAGAGAAGTAAAATACATTTGTTAGAAGTGGGTATTTCCATTTTAGAGTAGGCTCGGAAGAGCACTTGCCCATTGTGGACTCGTTTAGACTCAATTTGGAGTCAATATATTTTAATCCTATTCCGCCACTAGTTAGTTTTGTTATTTATATGAGTCCTTTATGAAATGAGTATCCATTATCAGCCAAACTTTTTAGATCATTGGTTTTTCTGAGAAGTAAACTCTTCATAAAACTTAGGAAAATTAGTAAGCATTTATTAACTATTTTAACAGTTTGTATGTCTTAACTGTGCCAACAGACATATAAAATACTAAGTGAGGATTCAGATACATGTGACGCTGATTTCTTTCCATTTAGATCACGTTCATCAATTAAGAAGCTAAGTCAACATAAACTTCCAGACAGATTAAAAAAGTGAAAGAAAATACGACTGACAAATTAAGAGATATGCAGGATCCAAGAGGGCTAATACAATTCCAGGAAGAGAGAAGAGAGGTGAAAGAGTGGGAAAAGAAGAGAAAAAAGAGAACAGAGACAGTAACCAAAGAAATAACAGAGAAAATCTCCCCAAGCTGAGAATCATAGGGCCATTGTGGGCCAAACAGAATACATTGTAACAGACTAATATTTAGACACATCCTCCTGAAATTTTACAAGACTGACGAAGAACTCTTAGAAGCTTTCTGACATAAAGGGAAAAAATGGGTTAAAAGGCATAGAACCTATGCGTTGAAATTAAAACATTTTCCAATTTGTATTGTACTCATCATATATATTTCATTTCTTGGGTCTATCTTTTCATAAACTTGTCATTTATAAAAACCACCTGTATTTTCTTTTTTTTTTTTTTAACCTGTATTTTCTCATGGGTATATTTTCTCAATTGAAAACTGGAATGGTCTTTAAGCTGGTTAACTTTATGACTGAGAAGACTCCATAGAAACATGAACACTAAAATAAGGAGCTTGGTATTGAATATTATAAAATCATGTGTATTTCTCCATTTCCAAAAACCTTGATTGAATGGAATTTGGATATATTGCTTTAAAATTCATTCTTTTTATTGGTCTAAACCATTTCAAACTGGCAAGATAAAGACGACCCACAGGCTCACTTCCTGATAATTTTGGGCTTTCCCCCGGGCACTACTAAACACAGGAAGCTCAGGCAAAAACAAAGGCAAGCATTCGATGTCTTAAGTAACTTTCCTCCCACTAATGTTCAGAGCAAAGCTCACTAATAGTAAAGCAACAGAAATCCTCAGGGGGAGAGAGGGAAGGAGGGAAGGGAAGGAAAGAAGAAAAATGGAAAACAAAAGAAAAAAAAAAGAGTAAGAAAGAATAAATCCAGAAAAGTATGCACTAAAGCAGTAGCTATCTCGAAGGCATTTGCTGATTTCTGTAGACCAGAGGGGTAATAAAACAGCTACAGTTCAGGGCTCATGCAAGGTGGAAAGTCAGGTCAGAGACCTCCCCCAACACACACACAAAGTGATACCCTGAAATGGGACACTATAGGGGATGAACCACAAAATGATCCATTTCTTTAAAAGATATATACTTACACTACACAATTATTTGTTGTTTTTTCAAAATTAGAATTTAACCAGGGTCCTGTGTTTTTATTTGCTAAATCTGGCAACCCTACCCCTCAGGTAAGATAGTAATAGAACTTCACTATTTCAGCTTTGGCTCTGGATGGAGGCAGGTGGTTAGGTAAAGTTTCCCTGAGAGTTCCCAAAAACAAGCAGGTCCTCTTACAAATTCATGCTACTTATCAGATGTATGACTAAGGAACAGGAGACCATAAAAAATAACCAGGCGTTTTTAAAATAAGTATTTTACACAACTTCTAAATATAAATCTAATCTTTGCTGGAGGAACCCAACTTAAACACAGACTTCAAAGAGTGACAAGAGGTAAATTTACAACGAATATTAACTCACCATCAGAAAACACAAAACACCAGAGGAAATAAGACACCATGAGTGAAAGTCAAAGAAATAGTAGATAAGAGAATCAAAATTAAAAGATTAGAAGTGTTTAACCTTTCAGATTTGGAATGTAAACTAAGTAAGCTTAATTTGCTTAAATAAATAAAAGAGGGTATCAGACGTATGACTAAGGAATAAAAAATAACCAGGCAATCTTTTAAAAAAGTATTTTATACTTCTAATGAAAAATGAAAATGTTAATGGATAAAATTAGAGATACAATAAATTGGCTATACTATAGAGAGTGTGAAAGAGAGATAATGGGACAGAAAATGTGAAAGGGAGATTAAGAGACATGGAATCAGGGTAATATACATGTAATCCCAGTCTCAGAAGTAAGTAAGAGAGAATGGGGCAAAGGAATGCTTAAAGATTAGCTCTTCTGTAGATGCTCCCCACTACCCTGCCAAATAAAAAAAAAGAGGAAGAAAAAATAAAAAAAGAAACACTTAAAGATATAATGGTTAAGAATTTCCCAGAATTAGAGATTCAAATAACCATATTCAAGAAAGGCAAGAAGAAATAAAATGAAAGGAGGCAAAAACACACACCTTCCTTTACTGGATTATCCTTTCTTCCTGAGGACCCAAGAATACTACATTCATCTGTTAAAATACAGATTTAAGATTCTGGAGAACAGCTAGTATGGTCCCTAAACACCACTAACAATTAGTTTTACATAATAAATCAAGCTTAATTTTTTTCTTTTTTAGTCCATATTTTATTCTAGGCAGATTTTGGTTAATGGTTATCTTAAAACATTTTAAAATATATCTTCTCATACCTTGAGTAAAAATTATATATGTGAACTTCAATGGCAAATAAAAACATTTTATTCCCAGACAAATTTCTCTTGTTAATACTTACTCAGATAAGGAGAAGAGTATGTGTTTCTCTTCACCCGCCGACTGCAGGGTTCAGGTAAAGATCAGGAATAGTCATTTTACAGATTTAGGTGTCTGCTCTTTCATCAAGGGAAAATTATTTTCCACCTGCATCTCATGGGCTGCAGTAGTAGGGATGATGACCATGATGCTAGGTAGCATTTATTGACTTACAAGCACTAGAACAGGAGTCAGCAAGCTTTTTCTGTAAAGGATAAAATATTTTAGACTTTGTAAGCCATATGGTCTTTGTCTCAATTACTCAACTGAGTATTAAAGAAGCTAGACACAATACGTAATTGAATGAGCATAGCTGTGTTCCAGTAACACTTTAATTACAAAAGAAGGTCAGGGTCCAGATTTGGCCTGAGGGCTGTAGTTTGCTGGCCCCTGGATTAAATTATTGAGGATATTTGAATTCCAGTGAATTACTTTTTTTTAAGTTTAACATTTTTTATTGAGTAATAGTCATTTTACAATGTTGTGTCAAATTCCAGTGTAGAGCACAATTTTTCAGTTATACATGAACATAGATGCATTCATTGTCACATTCTCTTTTGCTGTGAGCCACCACAAGATCCTGTATATATTTCCCTGTGCTACACAGTACAATCTTATTTATCTATTCTATATTTTGAAATCCTGTGAATTACTTAATTGTAGCGAAGTGTTGTAGTTCCTTTATCCCCTGCTTTAAATTGTATTATTCTTTAAAACATATAATGAATTAGCATAAAAATAAAGATATATTAGATTTATTTTAGTCTTCAAAAAAATTATCCCCATATCATACATGTTTGCTTACAGTGTTGTAATAACATTTTCTGTTTGAACAATAATAATTAGTGTCTACTTTTCAATAGTGGTGCTAGCTAGCTTTTACTGTACAATCAATCATCCCCCAAATGGAACTCATAACAGAGTCCCCCAAAAATAAGTAAAAATTACCATAAATTGAAAAAAAAACAGAGTCCCGGTATTTGCTTACAGTTATGTGGGTCAGCGATTTGGGTCTGTCTTTGCTCCATGCATAGTTAGCTGGCCTCGGCTCCCTCTCTGTGGTGGGCCTCACCTGGAGAGGCTGGGTTGGCTGGCATGGCTGGGTCCTCTCTCCATGGGCTCTTTCATCTTCTACTGGATATTTTCTGAATAGGGGTGGGCAGAGTCCCCAACAGCAAGAGAGAGCAAGGCCTCGTCAAACCTCTGGTGAATTCTGTTTGCTAACATCCCTTTGGCCAAAGCAAGTCCCATGGTCAAGTCCAAGTTGAAGGAGTGTGAAAAGCGTCTCCTGATGGGAGGCGCTGCAAAGTCATGTTGCAAAGGGACATATGGGTACGTTAGAAAGAACTGAGAGTCAGTGAGGTAGTCGGGGGTGTCCTGGGGGTCCTGTTGTGTGCTCGCTCACTTCAGATCCACTTCACTGTCAGCCGTTCAGAGTGGATGAAGTAGTTTACTCCAGTCCAGGCACATCCTTAGGCACAGATTATGTACAAAGGGGGTGAATAGACATAAGTGTTGCTTAAAGCCATTAACTCATGTTCCCACACAGAGCTGTCTTGGAAACTGTTACCAGTTTCCATTCTAGTCCGCTTCTTTCTTCGGCCAGGCCAAGACCAGAGCCATCTATTTAGTTAGTTGGTTTAGATACGTACTATGACTGCTACTAAGAGGATTTAAAGTAGCTGCTCAATTTTTTTCTCAGTTCCCTTGGGTCTTTAGGAAGCACATTCCTTTCCATCAGAGCCCGAAGCCTGGCCTCCTGGTCCAAAGGAAAAAATGCACTTTCGATGGCCAAATACACCCCTACCCAGTTTAACACTGAATCTTACAAAATGTTCTTCACTCCAGTTTCATTTTTCTGGGAATCCAGAGCCAAGCTTATCTCTTAACTTCCTGCTTTCAAGCTTGTACATCCATCCAGAAAACATAGCTTCTTTAAAAGCTTAAGATATTGTAATTCTTCTTTTCAACTTTCACCAGCCCATCTCAGTGACACAAGGCTCATATTCTGATTTTCTTAGAAACCACTGTCTTCTACATTAAATGTTATCATAAGCCTACCACCCAGTTACCAGGATACCTGCCAAATATATATTAATTTTCAAATAGAATTTGCAAAGTCTACAGCTCTCCTTTTTAATTTGGTTATTCCTCATAAATGCCAAAATGTTTATCAAAACATTCTCCAGCTATAGAACCTTCTCTACATTTTTTGCTGTTCTGTAACAAAAATATATACTAAGTTTAAGAAACATACACATTATAAAAAGCAAACACTATAAAATGAAGCCAAATTGACCTATGTTAATTTTCTCGAGTCTTGATCCTGATACAGTCATTCCTCTTTAAAAGCTGCTATGCTTGCTATCTCTGATAGAAAAAAAAAAGTTGATTTACAAAACTATAGCAGAACTTGGCCACAGTTGAAACACACTGTTAATATGGAAAGGGAGTTCACAGGGTAACTCCCAAAGAAAGGGACAAGAAATAAGCTCTTTTGAGAAAACACAGAGTAGGGAGATTTTATCACAGTCTATTTTTTTCTGTCTATCTCTTCCTACTCCAGACTTTAATCACAATCTTAGAATTGTAGACAAATATCTGGGGTAATCTTACTCTTAGACTTTTCATATTTGTCTAATCCAGCCATTCATTTTCAAAGCAGACTGTAATTTAGGGGCTGTATGGACTTCATTGCTGTTAAGTTGTTGGTCACGCGCAGTCCTGGGACCAAGCAGGAGCCCATGGGGCCTACCCGGGACAGACCCCCACCCACCTCTTGTTTATGGAAAAACTTTAGCCTCCTAGGCCTTTCCTAAATTCCAAAGAACAAATTTAATCAGGTAAGTGAGAAAATGCAGAAACAAAGGAAAACAGTCAAGCAAGACAACAGAATAATAGTTTAGCCATTCAACAAAGTCAAAGACTTTAGCTCCTCCTCAAGGGTTAGAGATAATATTCTGAGCCATCTCCTTGAGCTATTTGCAGATATTGAAACCCCCACCAGAGGGAAGAAGTTAAATGCATGCTGACCCCAAACACGTAGACCACAGACTGGTTGGAACCAGAAGGTTGATGATGTTGACTCCGGATTACCTCATCACCCACCTATCAGAAGAATGTTCATGTGCTGATCATGTACTTGCAACCCTCTCCCTCACTCTGCCCTTAAAAACCTTTTCCTGAAAGCCTTCAGGGAATTTGGGCCTTTTGAGCGTTAGTTGCCTGTGCTCTTTGCCTGGCCCCACGTTGGGTTCCTTACAGTAAAACTGCACATTCCTTCGCCACAACCTGGTGTCAGTAGTTGCCGTTACTGCACGTGGGTGAGTGGACCCAAGTTTGGTTCTGTAACAGTCCCTTTTACCGATGATCGAGGAAAAATTAAGACCAAATGGCTAAACCTAAGATTTTGTTTTCTCTGAATGTGAGGGAGGACTGGAAAGATGCTCACATGGTACTTCTCAACAGGTGCACTTTGATGAATTTCCTGGTGGGTCACAGGTGGGCCAGAAGGGTGGGTGAGATCTGGCTGCCTCACTGGGAACTCACTGGGACTGCTGCAAGTAATAGTGACAGGAAGAGAAGGGTGACAGGGAATCCGTGTTAGCAGAAGCAGTGAGGCTGCAGCAGAAAGTTGCCAAAGGCTTGCACCCACTTTTCTCTCTAGAGCTCCCCCTTTCTTTTCCTCTATAGGATCTGTCTCTTCATCCTCTGTTTCTTTTTTCCATCTACCTCTTCTTACTTTTGCTATGAACACTTCACAATTTCTGGTTTCTTTTCCTTGTTGCGCTTCCTCTGGTATAATCAATCATATCCTTTTTAAAGACCTATCTACTCAGTTTTTGTTCCTCTGATAAACATTAGGGTAGAAGCGGCAAGTAATTAAGAGCTACGTGGAATTTCCAAATTAATGTATTATCTTATAGAGTATATTTCCATTTAGCATATGTAATTAAACTAAGAAATTTGACTAAGATATCTCACTTTTTCATTTCCTTTCCTAAAAGTTTACACACAGAGAGCCTTGTGCCAGAGAGACATGGAACAGCTGACTATAGCGGGGGCAGTTATTGTTTGGATGTCCCATTAGCACCCCAATCTCTATTTTAAGAACCCTCTATGTGCATCATTTTGGGAGGAAGTGGTTTCCCCTTATGGGAACAAAAGCCTGTAGGGGTGGAAAAGTAGCAGGGATAGGGGTGTTGAGCCTGTGACTGAGGATGGGACCTTTAGACACTCTTTGAGGCCTTGAGCATGAATCAAGGAAGCACTCATGTGAAAACAGCTACAAATTGACAAACAGTTGTTACTGCTGCAAAGTACTTTGCTGAGAACTCATTTCCTGACCCTTGAGAGCAATTTGGTTCCTGTTCTTTGCCCAAGTTGGGGGACCCAGCTTTCCAGGAATTCTCTAAGCTCTTCCAATAAATTCCATTTTGCTTATTATAGCCAGAGTTGGTTTTTGTTGTCTGCAAAAAAAAAGGCGGGGGGGGGGGTGAGGCGTATAGCTCAGTGGTAGAATGCATGCTCAGTATGCGTGATATCTTGGGTTCACTCCCTAGTACCTCCATTAAAAAAAAAAAATCCTAGCTTAAATACACATGATACTTCTGATTCTATTACAAAAAAAGAAAAAAAAATCCAGATTATATTGCAAAAAATGCTTCAAGATACCAACTCTAAGTGCTCTCTGAAGTGACTGAGTGGATCATTAATTACTCTTTATACTCCAAGGACATACTTAATATTTTCAAATACATTTTTATATTTAAAGTGAAAATTCAGAAAAAAACTTAGAAAGAATAAGAAAAATGTTCTCACTAGCTTAATGCAACTACTGGAAATTATTTGCGAAGTTATCTCAAAATCAGAAAAGCCTTAAGCTCGTATTTCTATTTATCTATCCATCTCTCTGCTTAAACATGATTCAGGCAGAAATTCTTTCACGTTTCTTCCTTGCGACTTGGTGTGTTTCTATTTGGAGCCAGTTCTGGAGTATATGTGTGCGGGTGGGGAGGGCTATGTGCAAACTCTCTATTTTCTGCTCAGTTCTGCTGTGAACTTGAAACTGCTCTAAAATATTAAGTCTATTAATTTTAAAAAAGATTAAAAAGAAAAGAATTCCTGCTTTAAATCAAGTAGCTTCTTTTTAAGTCACTTGTTGTTAGAGTCAGTGTTTACAGATGCGCACATTCCCCTACAGTTGGGATGGGGCTAGAGAAACAGTTCTGGCCAGAAGACTATGAGGGGAAAGACGCATGATGCTTTCAGTCCAAGATCATGATGGGCAGGTGTGAGTTCTCTGTTGTCTCTTTCCCATCAGTGGAGCTGAAAGTAAAGGGCTTTAAGATGGCATCCCACCTCCCAGAATTGTAGAACCACTACAGATCCATCTGACTCACACTGGATTGTGACGGGATGGAGGAATAAATGCACTGTGTTAATTCACTGAGAAGGCAGATTGCCTGCGAAGGCAGCTAGTATTGCTTAAGCTAACTAATACACCCCCTCTACTGACATAAAACCTCATAGAACTTGGGTTAGTCTGGACCACATCCATATTAAATCAGATCTGTGTATTATTATTAATAATAGGTTTATAAAGTGCTTGTTCAAAGTTCTTAGGTACCTAAGATAGGAGGGCAAGGATTATTATAACTCTTTTATAGTTAGAACAAACTAAAATTCAAAAACTGTATGTGCCTTTTCCAAGTACACTAGGAGAGACCAACATTCTTGTACTACAGTATATTTTTCACAGAAGTATGTCTTACAATCCTACAGCAACCCCCCCTCCAAATCTGATCTATTAATTCATTCATTTCAGGCTTGTTCTACAAAAGATGCAAAGTGATTATATTTCAACTAGATCCTATATATTAAAGGGTTTAGCTAAAGCAGATATTATACAGAGAAAGTCTGATAACTTTCTGGAATTATCCTTAGTATGAACTACTGGATGGTTTTGACTAAAATAACACATATATTCAATAAAAATTTGTTAACCAAAGCAATACATTTGTACTGGGAAATTTACTAACAAAAATATGAATTTTATATTTTACATTTATTTTTGTCAAAAAACAAAATATTTGCTTCAAAACAAGTAAAAGGTGTATTTTTAGAAAAACCACCAAATTCACTTCTTTAATCCTCTATTATTATGAAATGTATAATACTGAAAAGTACATAAACATATGTACAGTTTAATGACTAATTATAAAGCAACTATATATGCAACCACCATCTAGGTCAAGCAATAAAATATTTTCAGCACTCAAGAAGCAGTCGTCTTCAATACAAAGTTCACTCACTATTAGTTCAACATTAATCTTCTGAAATCATAAGAATATGAATTTTCCACAATTGCATTGACTCAGGAATTGAAAATGAATATGGGGGAAGGGTAATAGCTCAAATGGTTAGCACCTTCTTACCATGCATGAGGTCCTGGGTTCAATCCCCAGTACCTCCTTTAAGAATAAAGAAGTAAACCTAATTAGTTTCTCCACTAAAAAAAAAAAAAAAAAAAAAAAAAAAAAAAAAAGAGTGTGGCTGAGGGGCCATTTAAAAAAAAAAGAAAAGAAAATGAATATGGAATTTGTTTTTTAGCAGATTTAAACCCATAGCAAGTTATTTGCTTTTGATAATCTATTTCCACTTGTCAAGACGTTATTCTTCTGAAGGAAGTGAACATCATGTTGAAGGTACTGATGTCCTCAGGAGAAACTGATGTGACCTGTATTATTATTAACTTTGTTTTTTTACTACATGAACATCATTCAGGTTTGAATTGCTTCATTAAAAGGAGATGCCACGATTAGCCCAGATTAAACAATTTAAAGCACAGTATGACGTATGTTCAAAAGAAGAGACTTTATTTCCATATTTGAGAGCTGGATTAGACTTAGCTATGAGTAACAACAAATACAAAATGACAGTAGCTTACCAAAATAGCAGATTAGTTTCTCTCTCACATAAAAATTTGGAGGTCGTTTCTCTAGGGCCACTATGCCTGTCCCCGGTGTCAGGAAATCATGCTGCTAACTTTTGATCTATGATCCTCAGCACACGGCTTCCGCCTCACAGTGCAAGATGGCCATTCAAGCCCCAGCTGTCACATTCACGTTGCGCCAGAGGAAGGACAAAGGCAGAACAGCCCTTTCTGTTTAAGGATATTTCCTGGAAGTTCCGTGCACTGTTTCTGCTAACGTCCTAACAGACATGATTTGGTCACATGGCCACATCAAGCCACAGGGAAGTGAGGAAATACAGTCTTCTAGACAGAGATGAGCCCCACTAAAAACCAAGTGGTCTACTAAGAAAGAAAAGAAGAAAAGGTATTGGCAGAAAGTGTCTTTGCCACAGAGGGCTTTTATATTTGTAGTGTTGCATAAGTACATTTATTCACTACATAAACAAGTCAATATTCCTTTGAACAGGAAAATGACTTTCATGTAGAAAAACATCAAAAATCTATACCTCATATTAGAATTTTGCAAATGAAATCTAATTTTTCTAGATGTTGATTTAAGATGGCCTTTTTTTTTTTTGAAATCTTTATATTTCTGATGAATATTCCTTTTTCTAGAAGTATGCTTTGTGATGTAAGAAAGAATGAAAGCCAGGTGGAAAACAGCATTTTAAAAGGAGGGAACTCGGACCCCACAGTTGCATACTACCTGGCAAGCAGTCGACACTAAGGTAAGTTTGGAACCCTGTGGGTGGGGTCATATGTCCCTACTGGGCTGGGCTGCGAGGACACGTACCTGCTTGTCTGTGCAAAGGGTGCTCCCTACTGCAGTGTGTTTAACGCAGTGGCCTAAATGCACATAATACAGGTCAATGGTGAGCTTAAAAGAATATTCCTCCAGAAGTCATATCATCTTGAAATGAATTAATTAAGAGATAATAGACATTTACATGAGTGAAATTATCATAACATTTCCTTAAACACTGCATGAAAAACTGGGCACCATGTTAATTCTATCAGAGGTTGGATTACATCACATATCTTATGACTTCCTTGATCTAATTTCCAGGAATTCAAAATCTGGACAAAATACCTGAAAATGCGTATTTGGAAGACTTTGCAGAAGTGGATCCTGTGATGTTCTGATGGCGCCTTAGAATCTGTCGGGAGAGGGTGTTGACAAGGGGGTATTGGTTCCTAGCAGCAGGAGCCAGAGAAACCCTACTTTAACAAGAAATCATTGCAAAAAGTATTAGAAGTCCCTAGAGTTCACCACACTCTTATAAGCAAAGTTTGCTTTACCAAAGACCCCTGAATTATGTAATTGTTCTAAAATTGAGGAGACTGGGGGGAGGGTATAGCTCAGTGGCAGAGTACGTGGGTTCACGCACAAGGTCCTGGGTTCAATTCCAGTACCTGCTTAAAATAAATAGATGGATAAACAAACAAACAAACTAACCAACCAAACTAATTACCTCCCCCCCCAAAATAAAATAAAATTTAGGAGACTATAAAAGGGCCCCTGAAAAACCACTTAAAGGCTTTTCCTCTGCTTTGATTCAATAGCTGGAGGATAACACAGAAGCCTCTGAGATGGTGATAAACTCTTCCTTTTTTTTTTTTTTTGAGAAATGTTGCTATTTTCTGTAGTTCTTAACATTCTAAAAAATTAAAAAAAATAAAAACCATTCAGTCGTAGGAAAAGTGTAATGGGTAAGAAGTAAACAAAATGATGAACAGTTTTCAAAATAAGAATCAGCTTTCCCATTAGAAAAAAGCTGCTTACCATTCTCTTAGTGTTTTATACTGTTTTGCAAAAAGAAGTTGGCAGAGGAAAGTTTGCATTGCAAAATAATCTGGGTAAACCAGGGATCTGAATAGGTAAAGCCTGGGCAAGTGTTACCACAGCACTTTCACTCCCTGGCCGAGGGAAGTTGCCTCATACATTCATTGGGTAACTGGTTGCTTCTGTTTGAGGGGAGCATCCTGGCACAACAGAATGCTTCATCTTGGATCCAGCCTGCTCTATGGTAATATTACCAAGGTCGCAGAAGAAAGTAAAGCCTAAAATGGGGGCCTAGAAGCAATTGTCCATCAGACTAAGATTTTAATCTGTGTGTAAATGAGCATACATAGAAGTAGGCAGTGCGATGCAAATTGCACTCAGTATCGTGGTTTTGAGAGCAGGGATTGGTCAGTATCTTGGTACGTTAGTCAGTCATCTGTGCTGTATGTCTTATTATCCATTTCACATGAGACACATGGTATTATAATTCAGATTGTACTTTCAGTTATGTGGGTAACAATTCCTCATGTAATGTTTTTTCCAATTGTGGTAAAATTTACATAACAAAATTTGTCACTCAAACCGCTTTTCAGTGTAGTTCTGTGGCACTAAGTGCATTCACATTGTTGTGCAACCGTCACCACCATCCACCTCCAGGTTTTCATCATCCCATACTGAAACTCTGTACCCATTAAAACACAACTCTCCATTACCCCCTCTCCTCAGCCACCGTTAACCTCTATTCTACTTTTGGCCTCTATGAATTTGACTATAATAGGTACCTCATATAGTGGAATCATACAAAATTTGCCCTTCTGTAACTGGCTTATCTCACTTAGCATAATGTCTTCAAGGTTCTTGCATGTTGTAGCCTGTGTCAGAATTTCCTTCCTTTTTAACACTGAATAATATTCCATTGTGTGTGTAGAAAATATATTCTTAATCCATGTATCAGAATAGACACTGAGTTGCTTCCATCTTTTGGCTTTGGGGATAATGCTTCTATGAATATTGGCAAACAAGTATCTTTCTTCTGGGCATAAACCCAGAAGTGGAATTGCTGGATCAGATGGTAATTCTATTTATAGTTTTTTGAGGAATCTCCATACTGTTCTTCACAGTGGCTGTACCATTTTACTTTCCTACCAGCGATGCACAAGTGCTCCAGTTTCTCCATATCCCCAACAATGTTGTTGTTTTTAAACAACAGCCATCCTAGTGGGTGTGAGGGAGTATTTTATTGCAGTTTTGATTTGCATTTCTATAAGGTTAGTCACGTTGAGCACATTTCCATGTGTTTATTTGCAATTTGTATATCTTCTTTGGAGAAATGTCTATTCAAGTCCTTTGTACATTTTTTAATCAGATTTCTTTTTTGTTGCTGAGTTGTAGGGAGTTCTTTATATGTTTATTCTAGATATCAATCCCTTATCAGAGATATGACATCACGTAAGGTTTTCAGGGGTAATTAAGTCTGCAATGGCTGAGTAGCAGTAGAAGGCTCACTGGGGGTGAACAAAAGCTTTGTCTAAGTGAATGAAACAAATAATCAGGTTTCATTGTGGGAAGAAATAGTACAGGTTAGAAATCTTCAAATGCCAAAGTAAAGTGGTTGGGTTTTTCACTTTTTTTTTTTAAATTTTCACTCTTTTTTGTTGTTGTTAGGGGAGGTAATTAGATTTATTTATTATTATTATTTATTTAATGGAGGTACTGGGGATTGAACCCATGACCTCCTGCATGCTAATCATGTGCTCTACCACTGAGCTATACCCTCCCCTCTGGATTTTTCACTCTTAAAGCAGAGTTCTTTTCTTTTTTTTAGAGTACAGGTGTAAAGTTACCTCAGGTTTTGCCCTATTTTTCTCAGATCTCGACAACCATATCAAAGACCCTCCTGAGACAGATCAGTGATTTGTAGTAGACCAGTGTTTCTCAAATTCCTTTACTTAAGAACTTTAGCCATATTCACATAATATCTAATTTTTCTTTATTGTCCTGTTCATATAATATGTAACTTTTTTTATTGCTTTTCTTTAAATCAATTCAATTTTTTTAATGAAATTGATCTTAAAAGGAAACTTTAAAAGTCAGTATTGTAAGTGGAAAACCAGAATTAGGTGCCCTTCTGGCCACGGCAGATTTCTGCTTTGTCGTCTGGGACATCCCTTGCTGGTGGCCCTAGGTGAGTCGCTCTCTCCCTGGCAGGGGGTCCAGTTACCACAGCCAGTGTGCTGAGGCGGGGCTCCTTGCTGAACACAGGGTGCTGCTCAGTGGATGGTTCGTCCTTGTACACCTTAGTGCCCAGGGAGAAGAAATGGGCAACGGTGGAATAGTATTATCTCAAATGATTTTCTGTACCACACTTTGGTAAACACTGCCCTAGTCTAGAAAACAGTTCTTAAGATTTTATTCTTGAGGGAGAAGCCACAAATTCCCCCATGGAATCTCTTCTGTTTATGCGAGGGAAAGAGAAAGGGGGGTTAGAGGCCCAACTGATCCGGCTGTCTGTTGTCTGAAAGTAATTCTTTATTTTGGTAGTTTGCAAAGTTTGTGGTTTCAGGACTCCTTTACATCCCTAAAAATTATTGAGGGCTCCCAAGAGCTTTTGTTTATGTAGGTTTTATCTATTGATATTTACCATATTAGAAATTAAAACCGAGAAAATTTTAAAATGTTTATTAATTCATTTAAAATAATAATACACATGTTTACATAAATACTTTTATGAAAAATAACTAAATTGTTCAAAACATAGAGTGGCTTTGTTTGTTTTTTTGTCAATCTCCTTAATAGCCAGCTTAACAGAACTCAGCTGTATTCTCCTATCTGCTTCTGCACTCAGTCTTTCGCAACATCACGCACCGTGTAGCCACAGGAAGACTGCGCTGTACGCTCAGAAACGAGAGTGGAAAAGTCAAACGACGTTTTATTATTATGAAAAGTTTTGACTTCACATATCTTTTGAAAGGGTCTTGCCCACTCTCAGATCACACTTGAAAATTCTGCTTTAATTCATTTCAAGGTAGAGTGGTGGGCTGGTTGAGAGGGTAGATCCCAGAGTCAAAGTGCCCCAGCTCTGTCGCTTTTATTATCTGTGTGACTTTGGCCAACTAATTGAACTGCTTTGTGCCCTAGTTTTCTTATCTGTGAAATGAAGATAATAATGAGGTGATAAAGATAATGATGCAATTAGGAAAATAAAATGTAACCTTGAAAGAGACGTGCACGTAGGTGCTCAGTCAAGAACTGGAAGTTCATTATTTTTTTTCTTAGTTTATATGTAAGATTGAACATTTTTAGTGTATCAGCCATTTGTACTTCTTCTGACTCATCTATTATTTACCTTTCTTGAGTTGTCACTCTTTTTACTAATATTAGTTCTTTACATTGTATACATGTATTGATTATTTTATATATTGCAATTATTTTCTCCAATCCATAATTTCTTTTAACTTTATTTGTGATACATTTTTCATCATTAAGTTTTAAATATGTACTTGTCAAATCTATCAGTCTTTTTCTCCATAACTTCTGAGTTTCATATCCTGTTAATCCTAGGGCAAAACTATTCCATATTTTAGCAGTTTGTCCTTTAATTTTTAACATTCAGAGATGTAATACAGTAAGAATTCATTCTGGGGTAGGATATGAAGAGGGAATCTAATTTTCTTTCCTTCAAGATGTGTAACTAATGTTTCAACATTTTTTGAATATTCCATCACTTTGCTATCGATTTCAAATGTCTCCTCTATAATACCATGATTTGTTACAACCACGTGGATCTACTTCTGGTTATTTCATTCCATATAGTATTTGTCTTTTCCAGTATCCATAATGTACATTTCAAAATTACTTTTGCTTTTTGGTAAATTTTAATGTATGTTATGAAATGCTCCCTCTAATCATTCTCCTTTCTCATGATTTTGAGTTTTTTATGAATTCATTTATTAAGATAAATTTTGCTATGAATTTGCCAAATACAACATTCACTTCCCCAAAGTTGTGATTGTGATTGAAATTGCATTACATTTATGTATTGATTTGGAAGCACCGTCTGACCCTATACAATATTAAGTTTTCCCATACAGGAAATTAAACAGCTTTCAATTTAGTCAGATTGTTTTATGTTCTTCAGTAAACCCTTAAGATGTTCTCAATACAGGTCTTGGTACTTCTTTTAAACACATTCTTGGGTATAAAATAGGATATTCTATAAAGATCTGTCTGTAATTATCAACCTCAATTAGAATAAAACTGTAAGACAGATGTAAGACTATGATTGTGAATTTTCTTCTGTACAATATTTTCATCTTGCCTCATCTTGAAAAACAGAAGGTATTCAACATTTACATCCATCAAGAATTAGATCATTTTACATTGGTTAACATGGATGATAAACCTAATTTGTCTCCCTAAGCAAGATAAAGTATTTGAGTCAAAAGAAAACTTTACCTGAAAAAATAAATAAATAAAATAAATTAAAAAAAAAAAAGGCTCTACCCCTCTCGCCACCTTTATTCAACATAGTTTTGGAAGTGCTTGCCACAGCAGTCAGAGAAGAAAAAGATATAAAAGAGAACCGAATAGGAAAAGAAGGAGTAAAACGGTCACTGTTTGCAGATGACATACTATACATAGAAAATCCTAAAGATGCTACCAGGAAACTACTAGAGCTCATCGATGAAGTTGGTAAAGTTGCAAGATACAAAATTAATACACAGAAACCTGTTGCATTTCTATACACTAGCAATGAAATATCAGAAAAAGAAATTAAGGAAACAATATCACTTACCATAGCATCAAAAAGAATAAAATACCTAGGAATAAACTTACCTAGGGAGGCAAAAAACCTGTACTCTGAAAACTGTGACAGTGATGAAAGAAACTGAACATGACACAAACAGATGGAAAGATACACTGTGTTTTTGGATTGGAAGAATCAATATTGTTAAAACGGCCATACTACCCAAGGCAATCCCCAGATTCAATGCAATCCCTATCAAATTACCAAGGGAATTTTTCACAGAACTGGAACAAAAATTGTTTTAATTTGTATGGAAACACAAAAGACCCCAAATAGCCAAAACAATCTTGAGAAAGAAGAATGAAACTAGAGGAATCAGGCTATACTGATCCCTGATTTCAGACTACAGTAAACAAAACAATATGGTATTGGCACAAAAAAACAGACATATAGATCAATGGAACAGGATAGAAAGTCCAGAAATAAATCCATGCACTTATGGTCAATTAATCTATGACAAAGGAGGCAAGAATATACAATGGAGAAAAGACAATCCCTTCAATAAGTGGTGCTGGGAAAATCAGACAGCTACAGGTAAAAGAATGAAATGAGAACATTTTCTAACACCATATACAAAAGTAAACTCAAAATGGATTAAAGACCTAAATGTAAGACTAGATATTATAACACTCCTAGAGGAAAACATAGGCAGAACACTCTCTGACATAAATCATAGTAATATTTTTTTAGATTCATCTCCTAGAAGAACAGGAATAAAAACAAAAAGAAATAAATGGGACCTAATTAAATTTAAAAGCTTTTGCACAGCAAAGAAAACCATAAACAAAATGAAAAGACAACCTATTGAATGGGAGAAAACATTTGCAAACAATGCAACCAACAAAGAATTAATTTCCAAAATATACAAAAGTTCATACAGCTCAATATCAAAAAAAAAAACCCAAACAACCCAATCAAAAAATGAACAGAAGATCTAAATAGACAGTTCTTCAAAGAAAACATACATATGGCCAACAGGCACATGAAAAGATGCTCAATATCACTAATTATTAGAGAAATGCAAATCAAAACTACAATGAGGTGTCACCTCACACTAGTCAGAATAGCCATCATCAAAAAGTCTACAAACAATAAATGCTGGAGATGGTGTGGAGAAAAAGGAACCCTCCTACACTGTTGGTGAGAATGTAAATTGGTACAGCCACTATGGAGGTTACTTAAAAAACTAAAAATAGACTTAAAATATTATTCAGCAATCCCATTCTGGATATATCTGGAGAAAAGTCTAATTTGAAAAGTCACATGCACTCCAATGTTCATAGCAGGACCATTTATAGTAGCCAAGACATGGAAACAACCTAAATGTTCACTGACAGATGACTGGATAAAGAAGGTGTGTGTGTGTGTGTGTGGGTGTGTAAAATGGAATATTACTCAACCATAAAAAGGGATGAAATAATGTCATTTACAGCAACACGCATGGACCTAGAGACCATCATGCTAAATGAAGTAAGCCAGACAGACACAGACAAATACATGATACCATTTATATGTGGACTCCAAAAAGAAAAGATACAAATGAACTTATTTACAAAACAGAAACAGACTCACAGACATAGAAAACAAACTTACGGTTACCAAAGGGGAAAGGAGGAGGTGGGATAAATTAGGAGTTTGGGACTGACATATATAAACAGATAACCAACAAGGGCCTACTGTATAGCACAGTGAATTATATTCAGTATTTTGTAATAACCTATAATGGGAAAGAATCTAAGAAAAGAACAGATTTATACATAAGTATAATTGAATGACTTTGCTGTAACCTGAAATATTGTAGATCAACTGTACATCAATTTAAAAAAGTGAAAAAAAAATTAGGCTCTAATCTTCTACCTGGATCTGGAAAGAAGTAAGAAATAAACTCCCTGATTCTAATACATTGAGTCTCAACTGCGTGCATCATCAATCACTTGGAGTCCCTATTAAAACAGAATTTGCATTCTAACAAGTTCCCACATGGTGCTGATGCTATTAGCCCAATGACTACACTTTGAGAACTATTGTTCTGATGCAATAACCTTGGGAGAGAAAGTCCAGTAGCCACACTGAGATGGACATAAGAAGTGATGGTAGAGAAGGCACAAGTCAGATCTCTGATCACAGTAAGATTTTTGTTTGGCATTATATTCCTTTAAAGCTATGACATTTTCTTCTGCATTTAAGTTTTGTTCATATCTCATATATTTTCATATGAAGTGTTCTAGTTTTTCAATCTGTATACCATTTGTAATCTGTACAAAATTTGACTTCTGTTATGATCCAATAATTGTGCAGTAGATTGCTTGGAAAATTAGTAAGCAACTTAAAAACATTATTTGTTCATCTACGTCAAATATTTATTGAGCATCAACTACAAGCCATATGCTTGGGATGTATCAGTGAGCAATGGAGACAAAGTGGGCAAGAGATAGGCAAAAAATACAATAAGTAAATTGTATAGCATGCTGGGATGTGATAGGTGTTACAGGTAAAACAAAAACAGCACGGAAAGGGGAATCATAGGTGCAGGTAAGGCGGCTGCAGTTTTAAATATGTTGATTAAATTAAGCTCCACTGAAATGAAATTTGAGCAACAACTTACAGGAGGATATGGAGCAGGTAGAAGAGCTTGTGCAAAAGCCCTTAAGTAGTAGGATGCCAGAGTATCTGAAGACTGAGGGGGGCACTGGAGCAAGTAGCGGTAGAGAACTGGAGATGAGGTTAGAGGGGTAAGGAGGGCATATTCATGTAGGGCCTTCGGAGGCCACTGTTATGACTTTAGGTTTCATTATGAGTGAAATGGGGAGCTACTGAAGAATTCTGAGTGACACAATATGATATCTATTTTTTAAAGCATCACTGGCTGTTATGTTGAGCATAGACTACAGGAATCAAGGGTAGAAACAGAAATCAAGAAGTAGGCAGCTGAGCAGCCATCCAGGCGAAGGATGATTGTTATCCTGCTTCGGGGGTGACAATGGAGAACTGAGAAGTAATTAGACTGGTTCTATTTCAAAGGTAAAGCCAACAGAATTTCTTGATAGAATGGACATGTAATGTAAAGGAGGGAAATAAAGAATGACTAAAATTGACACATGAAGGAGAGAATTAGCATCAGTGAAATGAGGATGACTACTGAATAAGTTTAGGGTTGAAGATCAGGAATTTGGTTTTGGATATAAAGTTTCAGGTGTCCATTTGACTTCCAAATGGAAACATTGAGCAGGCAGTTAGATATAGGAAACTGGATTTCAGAAGTCAAGGTTAGTTATAAATTTGGGAGTTGTCAGCAAATAAATGGTTTTGAAAGCCATGAAACAAGATAGGACTACCAAGACATACAAATGGAGAATGGACTGAGCCCTCTGCACTCCAACGTGAGGAGATCAGGGTGAAGCACCAGACCAGTAAAGAGACACTGGTACTGCCAGGAGAAAACAGTGTGGTGTCCTGGAAATCAAGTGAAGAAAGTGTATCGTGGAGAGAGTGAGCCACTGTGGCAGATGTTGCTGTTAGGTCAAATAATATTAGGATTGACTAACCACTGGAGTTGGCATATAGGGGGTATTAGTGACCTTGGCAAGAGCAGTTTTGGTGATGGGGTGAAAGCTTGGTTGGAGCAGGTTCAAGTGAGAATTAGAAGGGAGGAATCTGAGACCAGTGTAGACTATTATTTTAAGAAGCTGTGTCGCAGAGGAGAACAAAAAAAATGGGACAGTAACTGGCAAGGGAAGTGGGGTCCAGTTTTGTACTTGTTTTTTTTTAAAGGAGAGAAATAACAGAATGCCTGAATAATGGCGGAAATAATCTTGTATGGAAGCAAAAACTTGTTAATGTGGGAGTGAAAAGGGAGAATTTTTAAATCAGTGTTGCTGAGTAGGTGAGAGAGAATGGGATTTTTAGTACAGGAATCAGAAAACTCTTTCTATAAAGGACCAGTGAATTTTTTATACTTTGTGAGCCACACATGATCTCTGTTGTATATTCTTTCCCACTCCCCAACCATTTAAAAATATAAAAACAAGGAACAGTATTTGGCTTACAGGCTATAGTTTGCTTATCCCTGATCTAGTACCCAAAGATATTGATTTTAGATAAGAGTGGAGACAATGTGTAGTTTTTGTAGAATAATAGGCTGGAAAGCAGAGTACATGAGTTCAAATGCTGATAGACAGATATAGTGGCAGGAGTTCTTTTTTGACTGTTTCAATTTTCTCCAGGAAATTAACAGGAAAAGTTATCACTGAGGACAATACTAGGAGTAGAAAGTACCAAATATCCAAAGAGAAGAATTGTATAAACTAGTTGTGCAAAAAAAAGGGATAAGTGAATAAATTTTGGAGCAAATATAATTTGATTGCCTGGCAGCATTTTCGGATCACCTAGGGTTTGTGTTCACAAGTTAAAGTGAGAACTCTTAAATGCTTTCATTTTTCTTCAGTCATGTTCAGCTACATGGAGCCAGAATGAAGTAAATGAACACTGATTTGAGTTATGGTTTTGCCAGGTGAGTATGATGAATCAAGAAAAGAAAAGAAAAACCCAAGGGAGTGATCAATAACTATGGAATTTAAATGGGGTAAAGAAGGGAAAGAAGGGTGAGAGGGAGTGCAACAGCGATAGGATCAATATAGTGGAATTCTCAATGAGTTTTAAGAATTGTTAAGAACCAGATATCTAGAGGGGGTGAGCTGGAAAAACAGGAGGTGATGGGTTAGAGAAGGGGATGTGTGATGTTGAGAACATGGAGGGTTTAGTTACTGGTAATAAAAAGCCCAACTAGGGAAACATCAAGGGAGTGACTTAGGTAGATGAAGAGAAGAGGTGTTGAAGAAGAGTGGAGCCAAAGTATTAGAAACAGCATCAATGTGCATATTAAAATCACCAAGAATTAAGGCAGGAGCATTGGAGATACTGACAATGAACCAGAAGTTAAAATCAAGAAATGAAAGTAGCCTTGGTCGACTTCAAATTTTATTGCACTGAGATCTTAAGAGGAGCTTTTAAGATTACTAGCCTTTGAAGTTCACTGAGGTTTTCTATGTGGCCAAACTTGTTTCATATTTGGAAATGCTCCATGGGCATAAGATAATATAAATTCCCTACTTGGAAGATACAAAATTATATTTATAATTACGTTTCATTAGGTTGTTCTCAGTGAATATGGAGAGGTCAATTAGGAGGCCATCGTATAGACAAAAGATGGTGGCTTGGATGAGGCTGGTAGCAGTAGAGATAAAAGGAACAGGACAGAGTGAGAAATAGCTAGGAAATCAAATTACTAATGATGAATTGCATATAGCATATAATGGAAAGAAATGACAAGGGTGCCTTCTAGGATTCTATACAAAATGTAGATGATGATCTAGCAGTATCATTAAGAACATAGACTTGACAGAAAACAAACTTATTGTTACCAGCTGGGACAGGGGGTGGGGAGGGATGAATTGGGAGTTTGGGATTTGTAGATACTACTGTATATGAGATAGATAAATAGCAAGGTCCTAATGCATGGCACAGGGAAATACACTCAATACCTTGTAATGGCCTATAATGAAAAGGAATATGTATGTATAAATGAATCACTATGCTGTAGACCAGAAATTAACACAACATTGTAAACTGACTATACTTCAATTAAAACAAAACAAAACAAAACACAGATTTGAGAAGTCAGGACACCTTTGCTCAGAGTTAGCCTCACTTACATGGTATGTGATAGCCACAAGTTATTTGACCTCTCAATTTTCTCAGCATGAAAAGATAATACGTGAGGTTCTTATGAGGATTAAATGAATTGATGAATGTAAGGCACTTATTTAGCCCTAATGGTGCTGAACTCTCAATGAGTGTGGGCTATTCTTAGCCTTTGTTGATAGGAAACCTTCAAAGATGACCCAGTTTGAAAGGCGAGTGAATGAGCTGAGTTTTGTACATTTCAAAGATGCATTTGAGGCATTCACATGGAGGTATGAGGTAAGTGAGTAGTTGGATATTCAGGTCTGGAACTCAGGAAAAATATCTGGGCTAGAGATACAATTTAGTGAGTCATTTGTGTATAGGTGGTAACTGTATACAGAAACCATAAGAGTAGATACGAGTGCCTGGAAACAAAATAGGAGAGAGACTGATGCTCTGTTTTGAATTGAGATAACATTTACAACATAAAATTCACCATTTTAGTGTAGAATTTAGTGACTTCCAGTACATTCACAATGTTTAAATTTGAACATTTTCATCACGCAACAAAGAAACTCTGTATCAAGCAGTAACTCCCCAACTTTAACATCTCCCTAGTCCCTGGCAACTAATAATCTATCTCTATGGCTCGCTTATTCCAGACATTTCACATAATTCCAATCAAAATGTTAATGTGATTGGTGTCTGGCTCCTTTCAATTGGCATGGTTTTCAAGGTTGATCCATGTTGTACCATGTATTTTTTGACAATAAAACTGGGTAGTCACCTCTCTGCCTTGGGAGAGTTCCAAGTTAAGCAAAATAAAGGCAAGCCCTTTGCACTAGTCCTTCAGGGAACCACCAGACAGGTCAAAATAAACTACCACAATTATTCGAGAACAAAATCCAATCTGCTCCCTCTGTGACCAAGAACCTACACTAGAAATGCAGATTGTTGTCTTCAAAACTGCCACTGAGCTGGGGATGAGAAAATGGGACCAGGACGAGTTTAAATGACACAAATTTTTCTACTGAGATTCAATCACCTTTTTCTTGATTAAGTGTTTTCCTAGTTATTTCAAACGTTTGACTCATTTCCACAGTTCACATAAATTTGATTCTGACAGGTTGTGCTAATTTATTTGCTGTTTATATGAAGGGATGGGTCCTTGGGAGTTCTGTATTCACCATTTTTGTTGATTCACCTCCAAGGGACTGATTCTTGAAGAACATCAACATCTGGTAGTGAAGATGAGTCTGTAACAAGGAATGAGAGGAGCTGTCAGAGAAGAAGCAAACAACAAATGTGATAATACTACAGAAGCCAAGAGACAATGGTAATGCAGAGAGTAGCAGCTATCAGTGTCAAATATTGCGAGATCAAGAAAAAGACTGAAAAATGTTCACTGGACACAGGTACACAGAAGTCATTTGTGACCTTAAGACTATTTTCCAATGGGGTGCTACTGGTATTTTGAGCAGGACAGTTCTTAAATGTGAGGGATTGTCCTACACATTGCAGTGTGTTAGGCAACTCTGACAACTAAACACCAAAAGCACTCCTGGCCGCCTCCCCCCAAGTCATAACCAAACGTATACAAGTGAAAACCAAAAACCAAAAAACAACTGCCCCTGGAATCCCGCTCCTGGGCATATATCCAGAAGGAACCCTACTTCAAAATGACACCTGCACCCCAATGTTCATAGCAGCACTATTTACAATAGCCAAGACATGGAAACAGCCTAAATGTCCATCAACAGATGACTGGATAAAGAAGATGTGGTATATTTATACAATGGAATACTATTCAGCCATAAAAACCGACAACATAATGCCATTTGCAGCAACGTGGGTGTTCCTGGAGAATGTCATTCTTAGTGAAGTAAGCCAGGAAGAGAAAGAAAAATACCATACGAGATGGCTCATATGTGGAATCTAAAAAATAAATAAATAAATAAATAAATAAATAAATAAAAACAGAAACAGACTCATAGACATAGAATACAAAATTATGGTTGCCAAGGGAGTGGGGAGTGGGAAGAGACAGACTGGGATTTCAAAATGTAGAACACATAAACACTATTATACTGTATAGCACAGGGAAATATATACAAGATCTTATGGTAGCTCACAGCAAAAAAAAATGTGACAATGAATATATGTATGTTCATGTATAACTGAAAAATTGTGCTCTACAGTGGAATTTGACACAACATTGTAAAATGACTATAACTCAACAAAAAAAAGTTAAACAACAACAACAACAACAACAACAACAACTGCCATACATTTCCAAGTGCCCCCTGGAGAATCAGCACTACCTGTTGATGAACCACTGCATCAGGAAAATCTATTTTGGTGATGTTATGAGTGAAGATGTTAGACTACCTGAAATACGAATAGAGGAATGATAAATGAAACCACTGAGGTGCCAGAGACAAGTCTCACTGGAAGTTTGGCTAAAGAGGTGTGAGAGAGCATTAAGTGGGATCAAGGAAGGGTTTTTTTTGGATATAGGATTGACATATTTAAAAAGCAATCAAACTAATCCAGATGAAAGGAAGAGTCTGAGTATACAAGAAAGGGATAATTGTTAGTATAAAGTAACTGCAAGGGAGAAAGGAAAGCCTATGCGAAGGAAATGGCCTTAGAGATAAGGCTTAACTCCTGTCTTGAAACGGTGACTTAAGGGCAATGTGGTGTATCCTAACTTGTTCTCTGCACCCTTCCTTGCCGTAGAGACTATTCCTAACACAGTAGCCAGTGTCACTTCTCTGCTTCTAACTCTCCAGTGTCTTCTCATCTGTCTCAGAGTAAAAGCCAGCCTTCTTAAAATGGCCTATTAGATCCTTCATGACCTGCTACCCCAGCCCGTCCTTTAACCTACTTGACTTCATTTCCTAATACTTTCCCCTTCAGTTGATACATTTCACCTGCACAGCTTTCCTTATCATTCTTGAACACAGCAGACATAGTCTTGCCTCAGGGCATTTGCTTTCTACTGTTCCCTTGCCAGGAACACTCCTCTCCCTTATGACCTTTAAGTCTTTGCTTAAATGTCATCTCAAACACCACTCTATTTAAAATACTACTCCTAATCCAGTACTTCCAATCACCCTCCACTTCTCTCCATAGCACTTACTATTTTCTAAATTACCGTATCACTTATTTATGTCTGTCTCTTCCCACTAGAATATAAGCTCCAGGACAGTAGATATTTTTGTTTGTACTGTTCAGTTACGTATCCCCAACACATAGTGGGTTCTCAATAAATTGCTGAGAAAACAGAAGGGTAAGTTGAATGTATGTAAATCTGCATATTTGGAGGCAGGAAAAAATTTCCATTTGGTGGCTTCAGTTTAGGAGGAAGGAGGTGTTATCTTCTGAAAGTGAAGGGGAGTTAGTAAAGTGAGAGGGACAGGTTTGAGGAGAGTGGAAGTTTGAGAAAAATTTTGGAGAAGATGAGAAAGCTGAAGAGAGAAATGTAAGACTGCCTGGCTGTACTAAGGGTCCATTTGATTTGGTGTTCATGAGATTTTAGTGGAATCAGTGTATTCTGAAGTCCACTCAACAGTCTTCAGCAGAGTGCAACTGCTTCCAGGCACTGAAGAAAGTGAATTGTTGGGTCATCTCAGGCTGAAGTTTTGCCAGAGGCCAAGGGTTTAGGGTATAGTTTTCAATCTTGGCTGCATTTTATCATGTATAACTCAGAGAAATTAAAAAAAAAAAAAGAAAGAAACAGACAGTCCAGTTTGTCAATCCAGAACTTAGCTCTACTGCCAATACATGAGTCAATAAGAATCCCAGGACCTGCTGATTATACTATTTACATTATTATCCCAGCTTACAAGGATACACCGTACATTGAGATATGGTGCTCTCCTGAAGGTTTTTACTCCTCTTTTCTAAACTGTAATTCTTGTTGCAGTTTTCCTGTTTTTCCACATGGTTGAATGAAAGCCACACATCACAAATCTGAGAACACAAAGGGTCACCTTTTAGTTATGTGCTGCAGTTACCAAAAATTAAAACTCCATAGGAGCAGAGACCAAGTTAATTTGCTTAGTACTATGTTCCTAAGACATGATACACGGAAAGTCAGCAATGCTGTTTTTGAATGGATGAATGATATTCACCAGCAGTGGAGCACGTATGTGCCATGTACTGCTAAATTATTTACATAATTTCATTTGCTTTATACAAACAGTCCTATACCCTATCAAGCCAATCTTAAGAGATAAGGAAGCATAACCTCTGAGATTTCAGTAAAATGCCCAAGTTCACACTGCTAGTCAGTCAATGATGTAGCCAGAGCTTTGTATTATGTCATTCTGATTCCCAAACCCATGCTTCTAATTACTATTACTTTGCAAAGTTTACAGAAAGGCAAGGACAGAGGAAAAAAAAAAAAGACAGAAATGAAAAGAGGTTGAGAAAATTTCAGGGAATACATTTTTATTTTGTGACCCCTTTAAAATTCCAGCAAAACCACTTGAGGATGCCACTTTTTGATTCTTCCTCCACCAATAGGATCACATTAAAATTAGTCACCTACAGCTTCTGGGCTGATAGTTCTCCCCTGTATTGGCTATGTTAATTTACTGGTTGAAATATGGGTCTTTTGCACATTTACAAACTTGAGGTCTCTCATTAGAAAGATGTAAAAGTCTGCATAAGATTTGCTATATATGCAAATCTATATAAAATTTCAAATGTTACAATATTTTACCTGTATTAGGAATAATCCAGCTGTTTGCCATTTCATTTCTGACAGCAGGACTGGATTTATAATTCTATTGTTCTTTTGGAGACCAAGCAAAAATGAACCCATATGCCTTTTCCTCTTGACAATTACAGTATTTTGCTATTTTCTTTGTATATATTTTTGTAGGCAAATGTCCTTTCACTCAACAAATATTTATCTGATTGTCACATAGAGCTTTCATTCTAGTGGGAGACAACCAATAAACAAAACACATTATATGGCAAACAGTATGAGAAAAGTTTAGCAGGGTGAGAGAGAGGGATAGTGGTGAGGTGCTGTTTACATAGTTCTCACAGTAAAAACCCTTCTGATGAGACTTGAGAAGAAATGATAGTATGAGCCAAGTAGGTATCCAGCGGAAGAGCAGTCAGGCAGAAGAGCACTAGTGCAAAGGTCCTGAGACAGACATGCTTGGTGTATAGGAGAAAAAGGGAGGACAGAGTGGTGGGAAAAGAATGAGTAAGAAAAAAGTCTCTGGATATGAAACCAGAGGTCATGTGTGTGGGAGCGGTTCACACAGGGCCTTGTAGACAACGCTAAGAACTCTGGCTTTCATCCTGAGTGAGATGGGATGCCACCATTACTGGGCCTTAAGACAGGAATGATGTTGACTAGCAAAGGGATCACTCTGACTGCTGTGTGACTGAGTAGACAAAGTGGAACAAAGTATACGAGTGGGAAATCCATTAGGAGGCCTTTGCTACAGTCTAGGTATAAGATGGGGGCCTGGACCAGAGTGAATGTGACGGAGGTGGTGAGCAGAGATTGGATTCTGGGTAGATTCTGAAGACAGTATTGGTGGGATTTCCTGATGGAGTGGATGTGAGGTACAAAAGAATCAAGGAAGACTCCTAAGTTTTTAGTCTGGAAGAATGGAGTTGCCATTTCATGAAATAGGGAACACTCGATCAGGATTTGTTTGGGGAGAAAAATTAGAGGAGTTTGGTTTACCATATACTAAATTTGCAATGCTCACTAGACATTCAAACAGCACTGTGAGTGAGTCCAGAGTTTTGGGGAAAGGTGTGGGCTGGAGATTCAAATATGTGTTTCATTTAGCCAGAGTTCTGGATGGGATTGCCTAGGGAGAAAGAACAGAGAGAAGCAATCCAGGTTGTGAGATTTGAATTCTGGGGTACTCTAGTGTTCAGAGCCCGGAAAACAAGGAACGAAAGTCATCAGCTGTGTCAAATGCAGGTTGAGCGAGATGAAGCCAAAATAAAACTAGATTTAAGAACACGGAGGCTACTGAAATGCCTAAGCTTCAGTTTCAGTGGAGTATTGGGATCAAGTCTGATCTGTAGGTTCAAGACAGAGTAGAAGTGGAGATGAAGTTTTTCTGTATAGGGGGGCAGATCAGAGCAATGAGGTAGTATCTGCAGGGAAAAATGGTTTTGTTTTTTTTAAACATGGTAGCTATTAAAATATGTTTGTAAGTTGACAAAAGTGATCAAATTGAGAGGGTGAAAATTTTATAAGGAAAGAGGACAATTCCAAGAGTAAAATGGATCTCAATGGAAAAGTGGCAATTTTGGTCTTAAAGAGGAATTTTGACAATCTAGCCCCAATTATTGGAGGCTAGCAGTGTACTCAGATGGAGGAAGGTTGGTAGGTGCAAGGGTGGGGAGTAGGCTGGACTTGTTACTGATTTCTGATTCCTTTTATTTTCTCAAGAGAAACAAGAGCCAAAATAGGAGGACTGGGATGTACTGTCAGTTTTCGAAGATGGTAAACAGCTATTTAAGGGGGCAGAGTAAACGGATCAGGGAAATCAGCCTCAGGGGGTGAGGACACCAGAAGCTCATTTCAGCATTTAGCATGGCTGTTATGCTTTTCTCAAGCATGCAGCGAATTGTGCAGGGTGTCGTTTTGTGAGATAATGGAGAAAGAGAGAAGGGAAGGATCAAAGGTATTTCCAAAGGAGGATTCTTAAGGACAGAAAATGGAATCTGAGGCAATGAGATGAGATTTTAAAAATGGGTGTAGCGTGACCTTTTGTAAATAGTGAATTCTCATTATCTGAAGCAGCTGTGTTCTACAAAGTTGCCTTCAACACAGAACTACTCCTAGGGGGATAAACACAGGGTTAGTTTCCTAAGATACTGTGGTCACAGTTTCGTCAACTGATCAATACATAACTTTGTGTGTTTCTGTTTAGACATCTTATTTAATATATAGTTGATTCATTAGCCCTGAACTCATCATGGCCAAGAGCACTAATGAGAAACCTAAACGAATCTGAGGTAAGACATGTTTTCTCCACAAAGAACATCACAGCCTTCTTGTTCTTTGAGATACTATGTAACACTTCAGCACTATGCTTGAGGAGCACTTAAAACAGGAAAACCACCAATAAAAAGTATCAAAAAAAAAAAGCTTAAAATATGACAGTGCATATGGTGAAAAGCACACGTTTACTGAGTTGAAATAGTAACGCAGGGCTTTTTCTTTAACCTCAGCAGCGCCTGTTAAATTTTTCAGTGCATGTCCACGAATGCTGTGGATATTGATTTTGGGATTACAAGTAAATTTCAGTGAGTAGGTGAATTCACAAATATGGAATCTGGAAATAAGGACTGGCTATACACTGCTTAGAACTCTCCTCCACAGCTCAGCCAAGTCTGCTGCTTTTGATCAAATGGTATAGGACAAGTTCAGCCGACATCTAATTATTAAACAAGAAATTAGTAATACATTTTGCTGCTAGCTTTCAAAAAGTTTTGCATGAGACTTACGTATTACTTTTTGTACTCTTTCAATCTGATGTTTTGTCTTCAATGTATTTGTTACAGAAGTGTTGGAAATTGCACTTAAAAGACTACAGGTGTTTGGGGTTTTTTTTCTTAGTTACTGACAGCTTCGGTAAGCCTTTGCTGGTCCTCGCCAACAGCAATCATCTTAATATTTGGTAGGTGGATGTGACAAATAAGGCTACACAATTTTTTTTTTAAATTTTTTTCAATCAGTTGTGATTTCACGGCCTTTCCCCCTCATCATTCCATCTCTTCAGTAGGGCAACAATAATGTAACTGGTTGGATACTAAATAAATCAGTTTTTATACTGTTTTTTGGAGGCATCTTATTTCTTCTGATTCCTTTCCTATTTTGCCTTTTTCTCCTAAGTAAATGGCTATATACTTCATAGTTTATTACAATCCTTTTCATTCAGTGTTGCCTTACAAGGATTTTAGAGCAAAGAGAAAACCACCTGAATACCACCATCCTCAAGTAAAGCTGAATTCTGCGGGGTGTATTTGTCCCCCCCTCCCAACGTGCCAGTGTTGCTGCTCCTGTAGTAATCTAGAAAACTGAATTGGCAGCAGTTTCCTTTAGCATTCCCTGTGCCTTTTTTCACATGCAGGGCCTCCAGATGACTGGATTTGAGCGAAGAGGAACCAGGAGACAGAAAAATGTGAAACAAAGGAGAGGGTGAGGAGGGCGCGGGTGGGGGTGAAAAACATTAAACGAGGATGAGGCGCTTCAACATTTTTTCCAAGTAACCCACCCCCTCCGTCTCCAGGCTCATCAGAGGTTTTAAATCACTGGCCCAGGCGGCGCTCCCCCTTGAATCTAGGGCTCCCCACCTTGCGGGGGCGCAGGCACAGGGCCTGCTGGCATTCCGCACAACCAGCCTCCGACGCACACTCGTCCCTCCCCGCAGGGGAAGCTCGCGGTCCCGCGGCGACCAGCGGCGTGACTTACTTCTAAAGGCCGACAGCCGAGCTCCGGGCTGCCCAGCCCGCCCGAGGCCGGCCGCGCGCTCAGCGTCCGGCTTGAGGCAGGCGCCGAGGCCCGGCTTCCGGCTCCTAGGAGCGGGCCTGAGGGGGCAGCTCCCATCGCGACTCCCGGAGGAAGCTCCCTGGCCACCGCCTGCAGGCCCGTCGCCCAACGAGGGGGCTCCCGACCACCCGGGCCGAGCCCGCTGGAGCGGGGGCGGCGGCCGGCGAGCTTCCCCGAGGCCGCCAGCCCGTCCCCGCGCCTCAGGGCGCACGCGCAGCAGCCTGCGTCTCCCTTATTTAGCCCGCGATGGCTCCTCGCGCGCGCCGCCGTCCTGCTCCCGCAGGCGCCTCCCTCCCCGCGCGTCCCGGGGCCCTTGGGACCAGCCTCGGGCGGTTGGCAGGGCCGGACTGTCCCTAAACTGGAACGGCGGCGGCCGGACGCGCGCGTGAGGACCAGCAGTGGCAACCGGAAAGGGCTGCCGGGTCGCGAGGAGGCGAGGCAGGCCTCGGAGGAAGAGGAAGGCCGGGGCGAGTCGAGGTTTGCCGAAGGCGGCGTTCCGGAGCCGCGCGAGGGTGGGAGAGGAGGGGCGCGGCGGAAACTGCCGAGGGTTGCCGAAGGCCGCCGCGGCCGAGTAGCCCGGATGTAGTTGGTGGAGCGGCGGCATCAGCGGCGGCGGCGGCGGCGGCAGAAGGAGGAGGAGAAGGACCCGGGGCGGCGGCGGCGGCGGCGGCGGCGGGGGGAGGAGGGGAGGCGGGGAAGAGGCGGCGGAGCAGGAGGAGAAGGAGGCCTAGGAAACAGTAGCTCTCCGCCGGGCTGAGCCGGACGCGTCTTCTTGCCCCCCTCCCCCCGTTTCGCCGCTGCCCGGGCTTGAGAGTGAGCGTGGTGTCGGCCGAGGGAGATGGCCCGGGAGCGCCGGCGCCAGTAACGGGGAGGTGCTGAGCGTCGCCGAGGGCGCGCTGGGCCCTGGTGCCGGTGCTGCCGCCCGCCCGCCGCCTGCGCTCCCGCCGGCCCGCCCGCCCGCTCTAGCGGCCGCTCTCCCCCCTCCCCGACACACGCTCACAGGCCGGGCATTGATGGTAATGTATGCGAGGAAACAGCAGAGACTCAGTGATGGGTAAATTGTCTTTTCGTTTCGGGCCGGGCGGCGCGGGCGGGCGGGGGGCGGCGGCGGCGGCGGCGGCGGGGTGGGGGGGCTGTTCCTCCTTATCGGGAGCTGGCCGCGCCGCCATTTTTGTTGTTAACCCTGATCCGGATCGCGCTGGGGAGGAGCGGCGGCCGCGCAAGCCGGCGGCGGGCGGGCGAGCGAGGGGCCCGGAGCGGGGCCGGCGGCGGGGCGGCGGCCTCTCGGCGCGCCCGGGAGCCGGTGAGGCGGGCGCGGGCGTGTGTGTGTGTGTGTGTGTGTGTGTGTGTGTGTGTGTGCGGGCTCATGGCCGGGACGTTTGCCGGGGCTCCCGCGGGGAGGGGCGCTGGTGGGGGGGCGCCCGTAGGCTCCCTCGCCGCCCGCCGCGGGATGTCTCATGTCGCCGTCTCTCTTCCTGTTTTTCAGCTGTCACGACCGGAGGGGGGACTCGCAGCCTTACCAGGTACCAGCCGAGACCGGGGCGGAGGGGCGGATGGGGGCCGGCGGGGGAAGGGAGGAACTGCTACTCGAGCGCAGGCTTCAGAAGTCGCTGCAGGCCCTTCGGTGCCACAGATCCGAAACTAGCACCGTGGGGCCGCGGCAGCCCCGGGATCGGGCTCCCGAGGCGCTCGCCAGCGAGGCTTAGTGACTTATTTTGACAGGTGATTGAAGGAGGTTCAGGGTTTTTTTGTTTTGTTTTGTTTTGTTGTTTTTTTGGAAAAAAAGCATTCTCAGCCAGAAAGGACCTGGCTCTATTATTTGGGTGCGAAGGGATCGTTGGGTGAGGTGGTAGGTGACTCTTGAACCATGTTTCTTTATCGTGTTGGGGAACCAAAAGTTAACGTAAAGGTATTAAAATGAGTTGGACGGCCTGGGAGGAAACCAGTGATTGATTTGCCATTCTCAAGCGTGTTGTAAGTCACTGTCCTTTCCCGATTTGTTTTTGGTGCAAATAATTGCCGTACTAGGGGGCTTTTTTTTTTCCTGTAGGAATTGAGATCTTTGGAAACTTGGCTATTGAGTCTCATGTAGATGGTTCTAGGTATGTGGGTTCCTTTTTTTGTTACTGCAGTGGCGGCCTGTAAAGTTTTAAGAAATTATGATAGAAGTTGCCCCTGTTTTCCAGAGGGGGAAAAGTCTCATAAATGGTTCGTTAACTTGCAGATAACACTAGAAGTAAG
Organism: Vicugna pacos; assembly: GCF_048564905.1. Lineage (NCBI taxonomy): Eukaryota > Metazoa > Chordata > Mammalia > Artiodactyla > Camelidae > Vicugna > Vicugna pacos. Next base: position 18,812,406 of record NC_133021.1, on the reverse strand, counting down.
TACTTTCTACAGCTAATCACTTAAAGGATAGGAGAGCAGGTTTCTAAGTTGATAGTTCCGTTACTGGCCAGCACCAGTTGTTAAAGCTCAAGTTAAAAACCCTAGGTCTTGGGATGTGTAAAAGGTTGATCATTACGTTTGGGTAAGTCAAAAGATTAAAACCTATTGAATCACACCTTCTAAAACATGATTAGTGCATTTTAAAAGAATACTGTATCATGGTTCTCTTAAATGTGTTAAATGTCTTTGTTAAATTATTTTGAGGGAGTTCCATTATGATAGGGTAGAAGCATCAGCCAACTTTTTTATACCAAAAATTTGTTTCCCGCATCTGCAGAAATAGTTGTTAGGTCTAAAATCCTTTATTTGAATCAGAATTGTAGAAGCTAGTGCTTTCCTTTTTTTTGTAGGTTTGCAGAATCATGTTTATGCTTACTTATAGTTTTATATAGCACATCAGTTAGTCTACATTTCTATGTAGACTAAACTCTAATTCTCAGAAAAATTTTTTGAGGAATTAATGTATTAACTGTTCGATTTCTTCTGTTTACAAGATTATTAATGGAGGAAATTTTCTTAACATGATACTATGATTTGTACAAGGAGCCTTACAGTAACTCTTAAATGTTTGGGTTTTGTCTGAATGACTTAAAGGCAGAATTGAAAAAGGAAATTTTAATTTTATTGATAGAAATTCTTAAAACTTAATGAAGTCAGTATACTGAGTTTTATGCTAAAATTAACTTTAGGAAGTTTAAAGTTTCAATTCTTTCTCTCTTTTTTGGGGGGGTGATGTTTTACAGGCACTTAAGTATTCATCGAAGAGTCACCCCAGTAGTGGTGATCACAGACATGAAAAAATGCGAGACGCCGCAGATCCTTCACCACCAAATAAAATGTTGCGAAGATCTGATAGTCCTGAAAACAAATATAGTGACAGCACAGGTCACAGTAAGGCCAAAAATGTGCATATTCACAGAGTTAGAGAGAGGGATGGTGGTGAGTAGCTTTTTTGTTGAAACTTTCACATGTTTATTTTAAACAATAATTCTGTATAAGAATAAAAGGTGGCAGTATTATTTCCAACTTGTGGAAATTACTATATGGTTGTCAACAGCATATTAGTTTATTTGATTCCTAAACAAATTACTGTAGAAATAAGATGCTGATCTGAGCATCTAAAAATGGACTTCAATGACTGATAGAGAATGCCTTTATGAATGTAGTTTGCCAGTGCTTTACTAATGTTGAGAGAAATCAGAACATTTTTCCAAGAAAGGAACTTAAGTCTTTTCAAGTAGAGATTTCAGTTTATTTGGTTTTATTTTGAGAACCTTGTTTCTGCTTGAATTTTTTAAGGAGTTCAGATGTGTTTCCTAATGGTAAGTTATGGATTTAAAAACTTAGTAGGATTTTTGAGATAGTTTACAAGTTAGAAGAAGTCATATATTCTCCAAAACCATATCGATGTAACTTCTATATTATTTATTTAAATATTCACGTTTTCAAAAGTTTAGCCTCATTTCTTTTGCATTCTGCTGTTATCTTCAGCTGATAACTTCCCTCAGGTTCTTTGTGGTGTGAGGCTGAGGAAGAGTAAACTCTTAATTTTTTTCGGGTTTAATGTGCCCCAAATTTTCCAAAATACCAGATTTCATGTCTAAAGCATGCATTGAGAGACAAGCCAATCTCAGTAAGGTGATTAAGAATCTTTATTTTTTCCCACTATAAGATCTTAAATTGCTAAATAAGTAACATGTATCAAAATAAGTGTACCATGTTGACTATGCTCTTGTAAGCTTCTAAGGAAGTTCAGCAGATTTTCTCAGGCTTTCTATCTCTGATTTTCAACTAGCTTCTCAATACTTTGCTTACTTAAAAAAAAAAAAAAATCCCGCATCTTCTGGTTCTCTTTTCTGCCCCCAGGATAGAAATCAGCTATATTAAGTATGACGAGATACTGAGAAACTTTGGTCTCCTTTGTATATAATTACTGGGTTGAGGAAATTAATAGTGATCAGAAGATTGTATTGAGGTGGAATAATTTAGATGGGTTATTGAATGGGAGCAAAATACAGTTCTGTTGAATACAGCATAGTTTTGTCCTACTTATGCAGGTAAAACTATTTTTGTTTATAAATAACAGCAGGTGGGTTTGGTTGTTAGAAGTATTTTGGCAAAATTAAACTATTAGTATACTCAATTTTGTGGGTAAACTTTCCATAGTGTTAAGATTCTATTACTAACCACTTTTGAAATGAAATACGCTACACAAATGTTACCTCTTAGAAGGCAGGTACTGTTTGTACTGTATTGTGCCTTATTTTTAAGATTTTGGTGATTGTGACAAAATAGGATGTGGCACTTCATCTCCTTGTAGATAAGTATCTAAGATTCTCTTCGTAATTATGATCCGGTTACTCTTATCATCTACACCCAAACCTGGGAAGAGGTCAGTTTAGGTACTCTAGGAAACTTCTGAAAGTGCTGTCGTACATTTACAGGGAACCATGCCTGATAAATTCTTTTACAGGTGAAGTAATCCCAAGAACATTCTGTTGCTTATTCACTCAGCAAACATTGGGCATCTGCTCTGTGTTAACAGCTGTGTGGTATTCCTGGAAGTAATGCTAAAATGTCATCCTGGCCTTGAAGCTATTCTTAAAGGCTTTGACTCTGGAGAGCTAGTGATGTTTTAGCTGCCTACTTTTTCTGTTCTGTTTTATCTTCCTTTTGATTTTAGTTTTACTTCCTGTGTATACATCAGATACCTGTTGTTGGCTTTTAGTTTCCTTTTTGTTTGCATCTGCTTGCTGATGTTTCTTTAGCTCCTTCTGTAAGAAACATTTTTCTGATCTGATCTAGTCATTTGCAATGTTAAGCCCCACTTTCTAGTTGGCTTTTTAGCTGCTTGCGTGTCTTCCCCTGGACCCTTTCAATGCTAATGCCGTCCCTGTCTGTATCATCTCTAATATACCTGGCTGACATGTTCCCTGACACTATGTAGGAATAGTAATGAATACTGTAAAAAATAGGAGAATCTCCATTCTTGAGTTCAGAGTGCATCTTTGATGTTAGTTCTTTTTAAAAATGTAAAGTGGTGATTCTTCCCTCAATTAACACATAGATATTTAGTCATTGTGCTTTCTGACTCCAGATGTTTTATTGTATTGCTAATGAGTGTTTGAAACTAAGATTTTAAAGTGCATATGTATAATTTTATTACAGGCACTTGAATTCCTTAGAGTTTTATCTTTAAATAAATATGAATTCAGATATACATATAGATACATATTCACCTAACGGTCAAACCCATTGTCCAAAGTCAAATGCAAGTGAATTGGATTATCTGTGTCCTCTCTGTGTGTGTAAGTAACAACTTAATTTAAGAACAAGTCACTGTATTTTTGAACTAATTTCAAAATGATTTTTATTTTAGGATTTTAAAAAATACAATGGTTTAAATAAATTGAAGGTCTGTGTGCTATGATTTGTAACTTGCATTTTACAAAGCAAGTTAAACACCTGTGAGATGTGCTTCCCCCAACCCCTGCCCAGGATTGGTCTTTACTGGCATCTTTCCACATCACAGCATTTTTTTTTTCCAAATAAATTCTAGATTTTTTTTCCATGGCACGTTGGATTTCCTTGAAAAGTGCCAATTCAGAGTAATACATAAAAGGACTTCAAGGTAATACTATAAGAAGTCAGAAAGCAGGGATTGAGAAGCATTGTCACTACCAGAAATCTACAGTTAAGAAGGATTTATTCCAACATAGTATGTACAGTTTAGAGAATTAGAGATTTTATCCCTTAGGATTTATGGAAGGGAATGTAGATTATTGTAATTAAGGGAAATTATGTGATAGTATAACTCATTTAAAAGGTTCTTTAAGTTGGTGAAATAAGTTATTTTTATTTATTTCAATGATCTGTGAAAAATAATCATTTGTTTAAAAATAACCAAAGCAAGAATCTTAAGGTACAGTTGTTAGGTTTGTTTTTGTAGCTTAGACATGTTTTTAAAGGTACAGCTGACACCTACCCTGGAAGTGAGTATACAGTGCAGGTTGAATTTGTACTTTCATGGAATTTCAGACTCTTCCAGCTCGTTCAAGTATGTTTTTCTTGACTAGTTCTAATGATAATTTTACCAAGTAACTCTAAGAATGATAGTACAAATGAGTCTAGGAAGGAAGGATACCTTTACAGGGATTCTGAAAAGCTGTTGCACATAACTTCAATCTCTTGGGGGTTGTCCCATTTTTCTCATTATACTTCTAAGAATTAACTCTAAGAAACTTTAGAGATATGTTTGCAGTACTTATTAGAAACATCTTTTGAGAGGAGACAGCTTAGCTTAATTGGATAATTGAAAAATACTGCCCTTGATTGGCTCCCTGATCTGTGAGGCTTCACTGATTTTGCATAGCTTCTTAGTTAGCAATCCGGGTATCTTTAAGTACAAAGGTAAAATTGCCCTTCATGGTTTTATAACCACTGTTTCTAAAGATTTAAAAGTTTGTAGCTACATACTGTAGGTTTTTATTTTGTTTTGCTAGTAGCCATATCTGGAGAAATTCAGAAATGTATATTCATCTAATTTTCAAATGAAAATATAACATTTGAAGGAGATTTTTCAGTAGGGAATATTTGGAGATAATTGGTGTTTTTATATTTTTAAAAGTAGCAATGATTTAATCTTGTCCCATTGAATAATAGACTGATAATTGTACAATATGTCCTTTTAGTTATTCGAATAATATTTGGAATAATACAAAACATGCTTTGCATTTGTAATGTTAGAAAGTACTAGAAAAATGAACAGTCTCATTTGATTCTCATGTTGACCTTGTAAGATAGGTAGAACACATGGTATCCCTGTTTCACAGTCTACAAATGAGGGAAGATTTACTTGTATAAAATGAACCAAGAGTGACATTAGTTCTCTACTCTAGAAATTAGTTCTCTACTCTGGTGAATTGTGTACACTGTCAGAGATGAAACATTTAGGCATATTGGAAGCTTACTTGGTTAGTGTTTGTTGTAGCACAAATTAGTATAAAGATTTTGCTTGTATCCTCTTAATGCTTTGGTTACATTGGTATAGTATAATATCAAACCCAGGGCATTGACTTGGTACAATGTATTTGTGTAGTCCCAGACTAAGTTAACATGTCAGTGTTCTACTTTTAAAAATCAGTTTTAACATGAAAGCTTGCTAAAATGTTATTAGGAAGAAGCCATTTTTTTCAGGTTAAGCCCACATAGACAGAGGCTTGTTTCAGAACAACTTAGAAATTTCATACAGAATCTAAAATTTACTGATGTTAAGTGTTTTCCTGTCTAGTGAAAATGGAAAAATATTACCTAGATTTGTCTAAGATAGAGTAAGATAATAAACTAGGCAGATGTGTTTGCATTGGGTTCCATAGGTCAGTTAAAAAAAGACCACAGAAAACAGGAATTCCATTTAAACAGAGTAAGGTTGGCAGACTAGCCATCTTAATATTTCAGCTCTTCAGTTCTTCAGTATTTCTTTAATTTTAGGAAATACAAATGCTCTAAACAGTTGTGCATATATATTTGGACACATACCATGTCATTTGTCTTGTAGTCATCACATTTTAACATTTTGGTTGTTTTTAAACAGGTGGTTATATGTTGTTTATGATATAATGGATTTCTGTTTCACAACCAAAAATATTTTGGAATGGTTTACTTTGCTCTTTTAAGGCAGTCATAATTGAACTGTTTCAGTTATGCAAGATGTATTTAAAGTTCTTGGTGTAACATAGTTAGGATTTTTGGTCCGTAATACACAGAAAATGTATAAATTCTAGAATGTCTTTCTGTTAAGCATCTGTTTATTGTTTTATTCTGTTGTACAGAATGGTTTTGGTGTATGTAGTGTGTAACTTTGTTACGATGCTGGAAAGAGTGGAGACAGCAATAAGCCAGGGTATCTTTCTAGGGGTTCTGTAACTGGGATCACAGCTACAATTGGATTCTGCTCTGGGACTCATACTAAGTACTGTAGGTGCTATTTGTCAGTCATTTCAAAACCAGTTAAATAAGGGCTTGAAAGTATATACTGTCAAGAGTCTTTTTAAGATTTATATGATGATTCATAATTTTCAAATCCCTTTTGAATTGTTTTTCCAACCCTTTGAATTAAGCTGATCAGGATTATTTGTTTTACTGATGAATGTATAATCCAATTAAAGTATTTAGCCTACTGTTAATTGTTGAAGCTAGAAAGCAAGTCTTTCCGTAAGCTTTTGATAAGCTATACACAGAACCTTTTCCTTACCCTAAAGTTACGCTCCAGCTATAACCACTTCTCAGTACAGATATTTCCTGACTTAATGGGGGGGGTTACATTCCGATAAACTGTCTTCAGTTGAAAATGCATTTAATATACCTAACCTCCAGAACACCATAGCCTAGTCTAGCCAACCCTAAATGTGTTCAGAAAACTTATATTAGCTTACTATTGTGCAAAATCATCTAATAAAACCCTGTTTTATAATGAAGTGTTGAATATCTCATGTAATTTATTGACTTTTGTACTGAAAGTAAAAAGCAGAATGGTTGTCAGGTCTGGAATGGCTGTAAGTGTATCGGTATTTCCTCTTCTCATCCTGTGGCTGACAGGGAGCTCTGCTGCCTCCCAGCTGCAGCCCAGTCACTGGGGGGTGTCAGACTGTGGAACCGCCAGCCTGGGAAAGCCTGAAACTTAGAAGTGTAGTTCCCGCTGCATGCCTATTGCTTCCGCACCATCATAAAGTCAACAAATCCTAGGTTGGACCATGGTAAGCCTGGGATTGTCTATAATTAAAATCAGCTATTGTAGTCCTGGCTACCTCCTCCTCTTACCTGGACTCTCCAAGCACCTCCTGCATGGTGTCCTTGCGTCCCTTTGGCTTCGAGCAGTTATCTCCCCACACAGGAAGTAGCCAGAGGGGTCCAGTTAAAGTGCCAGTCTGCTTACATCACTTGTGCTCAAAATCCTCCCTTGACTCTCTTACTTACCAACACCTGTAATAGACCCTGTGTAACGTGGCATCTGGGGATTTCTTCAGCCTCGTCACCTGCCACTCCTTGCCCTGTTTGTGCTCCTCTGTCCATATGGGGGGCCCTGCAGGAGGTTCGTTCCTGTCTCGTTCTGCACGTTCTGCTCCCCGTTCCTGGGATGTTTCTCTTTCTGTATGTGCACTTGGTGTAGTCTCACTTCAGTGTGTTTGCTTAAGTGCCTCCTCTCACAGTGCCTCACCTGTCCTGATCACTCTGCAACGCCAGCCCTGTCTTCTGTCCTCTCCGCTGCTCGGTTTCTTCCTTGTACTTACAGTGACCTGATGTTACTTACAGTCATTCTGTTACGGCATGTGTTCCTGAAAGTTACCATGCCTTGTAAAATTGCACCTCAGAATTTATGGGAAAATGGTTAGGGGCACAGCATTCAAAAACATTGTCAGTGACATTAAAAAATAGAGGAACCTTACTGAAATCTTAGCATGACTTGTTAAATGGTATACAGGTACACAGGTTACATGTGAAGGAGTACATTAACAGTACAGTCAGTATGGGACTTTACCTTGACAAAGACCTGAAACTAGCTCGTGGAAGGGGGTTGCACCTTGTGAAGCGTTGTGGAGTGATGGAAGGAGGGTTACCTGAAAGCTGTAACCAGCTGTGGGAGGTGTGACTCAACCATGAACTGAGGTAGCTGGCAGATGTTTGAGGTGTGTGTGTCTGCATTGTGAATTCCTGTGTAGCTTGGTTCAGCTGGTGCAGCTAGTGTTTGGCAAGAGGTGAAATTGGTCGTAAGTGGGAAGTTTGTGTTATGCTCAAATAGTCCTGATAAATCAGTATCACCCAAACAAGTCTGCATTTTCAAAACAAGTGTTGAGCCGACAGCTTGCTTGTCCTCTGGAAGATGTTCCACCAGAACAGGGAGTAAGTTTGTTAATGATTTTACCCTCTTGTATTCCTGTTGCCTAGAACAATGCCTAACACCTTGGAGCATTTTAGCAAATGGGTGGATGAAAGAATGTTGGGTTGTCATGATGATTTCAGGGAAATGAAACTGCAGTTTTCTAGAACAGTGTTTCTCAAACTTGAATGTGTGTCCTAATCATCTGGGGATCTCGCTAAAATGCACATTCTAGTTCAGCAGCTCTGGGCTGGGACCCAAGGGTCTGCCTTTTTAACAAGATCCCAGATGGTGGCCGTGTTGCTGGCTGCACGTGAGTAACAGAGAGAAGCACTGCCCAGTAGAAGTACGGTGTGGCCACAAATGCACAGCACGTTTTCTAGTAGTCGTGTTGAAGTAAAACCGAAGTGAAATTAATTGTAGTATATTTTGTATAACGTAATGTACCCCAAATGTTATCATTTCAGCACATGCTTGATATTTTAAAAACTCTTAATAAGATTCTGATTCTTTACAAACCCTTTTTTTGTGCAGAGTCTTTGCAATCTGGTCTTTTACCCTCATAGCATACTTCCGTAGGGACTAGCCACATCTCACATGGCTGCTTGCCGCATGTGGTTAGTGGCTACTGAATTGGATAGCACAGTTCTGGAGAATATGAGCACCCGTGGGCCTACTTGACACGTGTTCCTGTTTTTCTAAAGTATTTTATATGCTTGATTTCTGAAATACCATATTTATGCTAGGTACAATTGGAATTAACAGGCCCTTGAATTATGTAGTACTGCTTACACTAAAATTTTTCGTTGTTAGTACATATTTATTGAAAAATTAGGAAATGCAGGGAAAGGGGAAAAATGACCTCAGATCCTATCATTTGGAGTTAATCAGTAGTTTACATAAGACCCATTCTTATGCTGTGAAACACCAAAACGATTCTATAAATAGCTTTTGCAGAGTTTTTATTAAAAATGGTCTCATATTATGGTTTTGTTTGTCTTGTTTTTAGTATATTTGCACAGTACTTTCAACAGACACTTGGTATTGGCAGAAGCTATATGAGAGGACTAACCAGTGTACTTTTTTAGTGCTTAGAGAATGTTAATACTTAGCTCTTTAGCTGATGGTTGAAGCTGTCCTTCAGTTAGATTTGCATTGAAGTCCAGTCTCTGGCACTTGTAGCTGGGTGGTGACTTCAGGCATACTACTTAATCCGTGTTTTTGTGTCTGCTCCCCTAGGATTGTTGTAGAGTTAAATGAAAATTCTGTATCTGAAACACTTATAAAGCATTTAGCTAAGTACCTAATGCATTATTGGGTTTTTTATCCCTATGACTAATTAGAAGCCAATGTCAGATAAACAGCCCTAGGTCTCAAGCTACTGCTACCTTCTCCCTTCAAGAGTTAGGAAGGAAAATACTGAGTCTGTCAATTGCCAATTGAGGAGTCTGGCCAGTGAGAGCCCGGTGAAGGAGGGCCGCAGGGCAGTTCTGACTAGCCACCTGCTCATGTCCAGAACTCTGCAGCTGAGAGACTTCTTAGGCTAGATGGAAGAGCAAACCAAAACACACGTTTAGGGTTATTTCCCCAAATTTGGCTGTTTAATCAAATCACCTGAGAGGTTTTTAAAGCTATAAGTTGTCTGACTCCCTCTGAATTACCATGAATCAGAGCAATGGGGGATGGATCCTAGAAAACTGAAGTTTTCTGGTTTAATTTAGTTATTTGAACTGCAGGTCTAGGGAGAGTACACACAGGAGGAGGCACTCTTGAGTTGGACATTAAGGAATATGAATTTTATCATTAGGAATCTAGAAGTTAGAGGGATGGTTTGCCAAGTCATATGTGTTTCCTGGAGTTTTAAAGAATTTTCTTCTTTCACTTCTTTCCTGATTCATAGATACTAGTATAATTTGTGTACAGTTACACATTAAATAGTTAAATGAGTAACCATGGTATCTTATGTGGTATTTAATGCCCCAGAGTGGAACTAATGCTGAGCAGTAGAGAAGTTTCTAACCAGTATTAGCAACTGGACAGGCCAGTAGAATATGTTTGGGTAGTGTCTGAAGCCTCCACTATGACTTCAGCTAAAATGTCTTTTACTCCATAGCTACATCCATCCCCCGCATTCCCATGCCATCAGACTTTCTGGACAGTTCAGTGGTAAACGTTTTAGTTTTTCTCTCTTTGGAAATACCCTTCACTGGAGTCAGTACACTCAGGCTGGTGTTAGGTGTTGGCAGATGGTTTTGAAGTTGACCCTTAGGAGTACAACTGACCCTTGAAAAACATGAGGGTCAGGAGTGCAAACTGACTCCCCGCACCCCTTACCCTGTTGCAATTCTGTACACTTGGCCCTCCTTATCCATGGTTCCACATTTCAAATTCACCCAACCTCAGGTCATGTAACTGTAAAATGTATTTATTGAAAAAAGTAATCTGCTTGTAAGTGAACGGGTGCAGTTCAAACCCGTGTTGGTCAAGGGCCATCTGTAATTGCATTTTAAAAGAAATTTAGGATTAGTGTGGTTGGTGTATGTAGATAGTGCTGGCCTTCTGGTTTAATCTTTAATTACTTCTGAATTGTATGACAGTAGCCAGAAGAGCATGGGATCCTGTTGGCATCTTCCAGAGGGTTTTGACCTGTACTCTACTCACAGAACTTGTCTTTTCTGGTAGCGAAAAAGCAATACTAGTAAGATGTTGTATTGGAATATTTTGGCATAGAAGAGAGGATCATAATAAATTATCTCTGCATTTAATAAGTGCACTTGTGAAGAATACGTTCATTACATAGTACATGGAAAGACTTAAGGATGGTCTCTTTAGAGTGGGAGAACTATGGGGGGTGTTATTCTTATGAGCTGTTTACTTGTTTTTTTGTTTTGATGTGTATTTATTGAAGTATAATCAGTTTACAATGTTGTATCAATTTCTGGTGTACGGCACAATACTGCAGTCGTATAGGAACATACATATATTTGTTTTTATATTCTTTTTCACCATAAGTTTACTACAAGATATTGAATATAGTTCCCTGTGCGGTACAGTAGGAACTTGTTTATATATTTTCTATATAGTAGTTAGTATCTGCAAGTCTTAAACTCCCATTTTATCCCTTCCCCCCTATTTTCTATGTGAGTTTGTTTCTGTTTCTGTTTTATAGATAAGTTCGTTTGTGTCTTTTTTTTTTTTCAAGATTCCACATATAAGTGATGCCATACGGTATTTTTCTTTCTCTTTCTGGCTTACTTCACTTAGCATGACATTCTCCAGGTTCATCCATGTTGCTGCAAATGGCATTATTTTATTTTTTATGGCTGAGTAGTATTCCACTGTATAAATATGCCACAGCTTCTTTATTCAGTCATCTGTCAGCGGACATCTAGCTGTTTACTTTGACCTCGTCAGCACCATGTTATTAGCACAGTTAGGGGAAGACACACTGTTCACTACTTTCCTCCCTTATATCCTTCTACGTGGGCACACTGTACATTTAGGCTTTGAGATTGTCCTTTTGTGTGCTGATTTGGGGTACATGAGCCAACTTTTGGTTATTTAAAGCCATTTATTATTAGCACTGCTTGTTGTACTATAGATTTGGGGTGATTAGGATTTGGATTAAGATGGTAGAAGGACAATTTAAAGAGGATTGGAGTTGATATGATTATTTTGAGGGAAAAACAGATTCTGGTGTCACAGTGGTTAGTTAGATATGCTGAAAAAGACCTCAAGCTTGAACCTGACATACTGGGAGAATCCAAGAGAAATGAGAAGATAGGGGTCTAGATCGATAGGTTTTGGACATGTATTTGTCATTGGGTTTCTTTTTTATTGCTGTTATAATCTTGTTTGGAATCTTGCTATATGGGAACCATATCAAAATTCACTAATAAGGAAATTTCTGATTCTTGCTCTGATATTAAAGAATGGGTTGATATGTGAGTTTTTTTTAACTTTGCTGCTTTATTTGTCTTGCATAGATTTTGATGCAGAGTTACAGAAATTTCATTTTAATTCAAGCCTAAATGTGATCAGTTTTGATTTTTCTTTTTTAGCCCAAGAATATTTAGAAGTGTGGCATTCACATTTCTAAATGAATCTTGTAAATCAGGATTTTAAAAATTATTTTTACTTGGCTTTCTGTTAAATTCTAATTTTATTGGCTTTTTGGAATTAAGAATGTTTTCCTTGTCTTAAAATACTTAGTTAATTAGAACAAAATGTTTTTAGATTTGTTTAGAAAAATAGTGTATTTTTTCTATTTGGTACAAAGGACTCTGTTCAGATCAAGTTCTTGAATTACATAGTACCTTACTATGTGATATAAATCCTTTGCATTTTTAGTTTTGATCTGTTTTCTGACACTTGATGAGAAAGTTTTCCAGTATAATAGTTGATTTCACTTATTAAAAGCTTTTTTGCTATATGTGCTCTGCCTTTATGTTTATGTAAAGAATCATAACTGTTATTTTTTTATGAGTGGTAATCTGAGGTGTTGTATGCCCAGACATGTCTTCGTCTTGTTTCTGTACATGAACAATGATCTTTTGGCTACATTAAAATCAGTTTTCCTTGTATGTTTTTAAATTTTATTTTTTGACTACTTTAAAATTGATGACCATTCATTGTTGCAGGTGAGAAGTCAGTAGCAAACATGGTGCTTATTTATAGCTTTTCCATTGTAATGCTTGTGTCTTTCCTCTACTCTCCCAGTCCCAGCTTGAGAGTCTTGAGGATTTTTCCTTCCCCAGTGTCTGAGTGTGGTCTTTTTGTACTTCTGCTTAGGGCTCTTCTAGCCTGAAGACCAAACTTTAATGAAAGAGTCATTTCCTCCTTCCTCCTCCTCCTCCTGCCACCCTCCCCCTCTTTGAAAAGCTATTTCTGACCCTTCCTCTTTTGGAATTTTTGTTAAGTCTTTTGGCTCTAACGTATGTATCTCTTGCTTGGTAAAAAGTAGGTGTTAGGATACTTTGTGAATGAGAGTACATTATACTCTGGGGGGAGTCGCATGGCAGGTTCTTCTGGTACTGCAATTATACTTAAAGCTGTTTTCATTTTATCCACCTATTGAAGATTTTATTTTGGGCGATTTATTTTTAATTTTTTAATAGCACCTTATAATTTGATGAATCTGATTCAATAGAAATACTTTGGAGATTTTAAATTAAATTTATTTTTCTCACGACAAATATGTGTTCCCAGAAGGTTTCCTGTTCGGGTTTGGTACATCTGCTCCCCGTTGCTGGGTTCCTCAGATGTTTACTGTTTGTAGTTGTCTGTTCACATTTCGGAATCGAAGTCTAGGTCAGTTGGTCCCTGTCCAAAGGAACGTTTGTGTGGTTGAAAATGTCAGAATCTGAGCTGTCTGGTATGGTGGCCACTAGCCACATGTGCCTGTGAAATATTTGAAATGTAGCTAGTGCAACTAAGAAATGCAAGTTTCTGTGTTTTTAAATTTAGCCCACTGCAGTCCACCTGTCTTCTCCCTGCAGTATTGAGATTCTCTTTGCAGTTGCTGATAATCTCTTGGTTGCCAGGTCCACTGAAAACCTTCCAGTCCTCCTTTACTCAAGTCCTTTGAAGCGATTTCTCCTTCCTTATTCATGGTTACTCCATTTTACATTATGTTGGCTTTCCTTTGTGGGCTGCTGTTTGGATCTCTTCCTGATCTCTGAGTCTCATTTACCTGCACTGAAAGTCAGTGTTCTGTGAGGTGTTCTGGCCTTACCACACCCTGTTCTTTGATTTCCAGGCCCACATGTCTTTTTGCTTATTAGGCATTTTTCATATAATGTTCATAAATTCTTAAAATCTATTTCTAACTTGAATATTCCGTGTTCTGGGTCATACTTGGGAAGTTATCCTTGATTCTTTTCCTTTGCTGTGTTAGGAATTCTAGACCTTGTTGCCCCTTCCCTAACTATTGCAGTATCTTTTTGGTAGATCTGTTGTCTCCTTCCTTATGCATCGCTATCTGACTAAAAATTTGAGAGTATAAATGTAAACATATTTCCTTCATTAACCCTTAAAGCCTGAATGTTGTAGGTCTTCATTGTGTTGTTTTGTTGGAATAATTGTCCCAGTAAATGAATTTTCCTCCCTGCTGCTTTATACACTTACCTGGGAAATCTTCCTATCTGGTATTCACAGAGGACACTGAAATGGAAAGAAAACACTGTTATGTTCATGCTGGAAAGCTGGCATCTCAGAATAGGTTTTCTGCTTGTAAATACAGCTTGAAAATTTGAAGAATTAAGTCTTCTGAGTCAGCATTGTCAAGAGTCCAAACTTTTCTCAACCACCCTCCTTCCTCTCAGCTTCAGTCATGTAGAACTACTTGCCCAGGCCTGGAACATGAAACACTCTTGTCCCCTTTGTGTTTTCACAGCCAAACTGTTCCCTCACCACTCCTCTCCACCCCCATCCACTTTTCTTTTCCTTGGCAAACCTCGTAATTCTTCAGGATCCCAGTTCTTTATTGTATGAAACCTTTCTTGAACCTGTTTCTAGTAACAGTGCCTTTATAGTGAGTGAATTGTAATTGTTTACATATGCAGTTTGCCTACTGTAAGCTCCTAGAAGGCAGAGATTATGGGGTTTTTTTTTTTTAATTGTATCAGGGTCTGGCATATAAATGTAGGTGTTCAGTATTTTTAAACTAATGTCTTAAATGCCATTTAACATATCTGATACATGTGAGAAACAAGTGAGTGGCAGTGAACTTCAGAGTTGGTTTCAATTGAAAGTTAGTTTTTCAAGTGCATTTAAGAGTAAAATAATAAGAATTTTCTATTGTAGAGTGGTTGGATTAAAGTTGCTTTGGTATTGTTTATGAAGGAAGCAAATGGTTTCTTCACGTTTTTGGGAAACTAAACTTCAAAAAAATTGTGTGCAATAAATAATTGGCATGTTAACTGAAACACATTATTACCAGTTCTTTAAGTGGCCTTGGTAGGCTAGTATCTGTTGCCTTATCTATAATATATGTAATTTGAATAATAAAATGACATTTAAAATTCTACAGACTTTTTACTAATTTTTGACTGTTCCTTTTCTAAATCATTGTTTATCAGATCCTCTTAAATTCATGCCCTGCTAGTTAAGGAGATGTTAGTTTTACTTTCCCTGGTGTATTGGGCAGAATAATAGGCTGGGTTTTGGTTTTTTTGTGGGGTTTTTTGTTGATGGTGATGGTCTTTTTTTCAAATATAGCCCTATATTTGAATATTCAGTAGAGTTTTTTCAAGCTTACTGAAATTAAGAATTTCCCTAGAAATTCTCACATGTGGTGCTCCATTTCCTGTACCCTTGAGAATTGCTGCTCTAATTATTTTTAATTATAGTGATTCATTGTATTGTGATTTAATTCCTGAAAGTGACTAAAATGTTAACTGAAGATCATTTTGCATCAAGAAAAGAAGAATGCAGCTCTAACATGTTATACTTAAGCTCTTGAACTTGTGCGTTTTGACAGTAAAATTATTTACTTCTTACTTCTAACTATAAACTCATTTATAGACTGTTCCAGTCCAGCAATGGCTCAGTTGAAGTCTTTTGGGATTGAATGCATATGTTGTTGAAAATCAAGAGCCATGGTAACAGATCATTCTTAATTTCTCTTCAGTCCCAATCTGTTTTTGATCTGAAATAATAATAAACTTTCCTTCTACCTTATTTACCAGTATTTGCATTGAGTTACTCATTGTTTTTAATAGTTAAACCCATCTTTAATGATTTAAGAATTAACATGATAAGATGCTTGCGTGGTACACTGTAGGCTCTCCCAGGAGGAGCAGCAGCATCCTTGGAAGACCCCTCAAGGTGAAGGCTTTGAAGCTTCCTGTCTACTTTTTTTTTGTAGTATGTGTATTTTAATGTTTGTTGTTTTTAAATCATCACATTATTTGTCACCTTTAATTTTTTTCTCTCAGTGTTTATTCTTAAGGATATGTGTGGTTTCCAAAAAAGCTATCTTCTGGCTTAAACAAGCACTGTTTTTGTAAATGTTGAAATGGTGCATCATTTAATGCTTTTTCTTCTTATCTAGGCTCAGGATTGATCAAATCAGGTGGAGAAAGGCTTGTTGGTTAGAGTGGTGCTTCAGTTTTTTGGTTTGTGAGCCCTCTCTGGATGTAGTAGACACAACGGGTGTCTAATCTTTTCAACATCATTAAAATTGGTATCAGTGGAGGAAGGCAGGGAAGCAGAGAGCTTCTGTTTCATTTTCTGCAGTGTTACTTCAGAAAATCCTTATTGGTTGGCCTTTGAGTTTTTAATATACATGTCAAAGCATTATGTTAAAGAACTACTATCAAACAACGTTTAAAGCCTAAAAAAATAAAACATTGAATCATAGAACCAGGACTCTATGAACATTAACTGGATTCTAATTGTAAGAGAAATCCTTTTTGGATCTAGGTATATGTATCTTTTAGGATGCTGTGCTGTTAGAGATGGAGCATTGTTAACATGACAGCAAGGATTAAGGTGAGAAAAGGGAAAGTGAAAGAGCACCAGTCTTGAAATCTGGATGTTGTAGTTTTTGTTTGCTGGTTATTAGCTTTTTGACCATGGGCAAATTGTATGACTTCTGGCTGCTTTTTTTTTTTCCTCCCCTCGTCCCCATTTTCAACAAGATTAAATTGTTAATCTCCAAGGTCCTTTCCAAATAAATGACTTGAAATGTGTGCAAGAGAACCTTCTGATTCTTGAGCTTTAATTTGTGGTTTCAAATATTTGCTACGTGTCTGTCCTCCCATTCCATCGTAACCAAGACTCTCTCCCTGCCAGAAGTGTAGCATGTATGGCTGCTTGTTTGCGTGGGGACCTTCGGAATATTTCCCTTCAGTGTTCACCTAGTATTTTCATCACTGCACAGAGGATAGAGCAGCATTATAGTTTCTTCTGTATTCATTAAGTTTAAATTGAGAAATAAGGTTGAAATTTTTCAGGATATTACGAACAGAACTCATAATGGTTTCATTGTATGTATTGTATATGCTGTAAAAATTAATTTTGTTCATATAAAAATGGTTTAGTTTGTAACTTTGTCAATGCAGTGCCTAATATTAAGTCTTAAGTTGCCCACCAATTGCAAATGTTTGCTTTGTCAGGAAATAATCGTTTTTGACTCAAAATACTGAGTATTAAATATTTTAGGCTTAACCTGTTGGTCAAATACCAGTTTCTGGTGGGTTTACTTTTAAATATGAAAGAAATACTAGTTTCATATTCCAGAAATTCTTGTGTATTCTTTGTATTTTGAATATATAGCCTTTTCTGATTTTTACTTTAATAGATGAGGTACTTACGAATTATAAAACAGGTGTCATGCAGTTACAGAGTGCCAGTTAAGATGGAGGGAAGAGTCCTTACTGGTCTAAAGTTTAAAGTATATAACTAGAGTGTAAATGTTAGTACCTAAATTTGGCAATTTACTTCTGGTGAAAATGGATTTTTCAGAATGCAAATAGTCTAGCATGATTAAATATTTGTGGTGCTGTGTAGGTCTCTGTAGCTGTGTGATGGAAAAAGCATTGAGGTTTGGGCGAGATCCTGGTTGTCCACTTACTGGTTGTGTGAACTTAGATTCTTTTTGCATCTTGGTTTCCTTTAGTTTGCTTAACTTCTGACTTAATGCTGTTATTCTCCTGTATCCCCAGTATCTACTTACTGAGTCTTTTAGGTCTTGGCTCTGAAGTAGACCTCGAATCTGTTCATTTTTTTCTAGCTCAGATCATGATCCTATTTTGCCTGAATTAAAGGGGTGGCATAACTGTCCCTTCCTCTCCCAAGCTCGTTATCTACACTGCAGTCATAATTGTCTTCCAAGAAAAGCACATTTGCTCATTCTTCATGTAAAAATCTTTCAGTGCCTTCCAATTGCCCTTAAGATAGAAACAAAAGTTTCAGTGGACAAGTTGCTACATCTCTATTTTTCTAGCTCTTCTGTATGTTTCAGTTCTTTGAAAATAGTAGGAGTTCTGTCCCACATGGATACTTCACACAGGCTTGCTTTCTAGATGACTCTCTCTCCTTCTGCCTCCTGGATTCCTTCCTGTTTTTCAGGCTTCAGTTTACAGGTTGCTTCTCTAACCTTCCAGTCCCCAGTCTGGGTTGGCTAGCACACGTGTTATCCCATAAAACACTTTATTTAGGGTGATTATATTGTAGTGTCCAAAACTGAGCTGCTCTCATTTTCCCCTCTCCAGCCTGCTTTTCCCAGTCGTCGAATTTTGTGCAGTAGAAACTGTAGCTTCCCAGTTGGTCAGACCAATAATCTGGAGCCTCCTGACCGGTCTTTCTGCTTTCCTGCCTTCCAAGTCTTCAGTTTATTCTTGGTGCAGCAGTCATATCAAGTTCCTGCTTTGCTCAAAACGCTCTCAGATGTCCTTAACAGTGGCCCACAGGCCATGTGATTTGTAACTCCCTGCACTGTCACCACCCTGACCTTCTGTCTCTAGACGCTGCTCTGCTCTTGGTGAGCTTTCCCACACCGACTTTCTCGTCGTTCCTTGAGCACTGCAGGTACGTTCCCGCGTCATGGCCTGTCTGCCTTCCTGCTGGTTACCTCGCCTGCCTTCCATCCTTGAGCTAGTCTGAAAATGATAGATAAAAATGTGTGATTAAGAGTAATTGCTAGAGTGATAACATATTGAATGAATTGATATGGAGTGATCAGAAGGACATCTGTGGTTCTCTGTTCTTACCCAGGGCAGCACCAGATTGTTTGGATGCTTGGTTTCTCGTGAATCTTGTCTCCCTTAGGAGGACTAAATACCTAAACTACAGACTAAATCCACTGCAGTCATTTGAAGTCTACAGAGGGGTTTTTTTTTTTTGAACCCAAAGTGAACATAAACTATAAAATATACTGCCTATAGTATTTGTCTTGTTAGAACGTACTTCAGTATATTTCACAGAAATCTATATTCATTATATTTTACAGAAACATTCTGGCTTTTTTTTTTCTTTCATGGTCAGAAACACGTGCCGTTGTTTTGTAAATGTGATTCATGGACCACTTGCCCCAGACTCACTTGGTGTTTAAAATGCCACTCAGCCCTACTTGAGTTGGAACCCTGGGTGATGAGACTTGGATGTCTGCATACTTAACATGCTCCCAAAGTCATGTTGGTGCACATAAAAGCTTGACAACCACTGCTTTGTGCTCTATATAAATGGAGTTATAGTGGAATCCTACGACATGGCTAGTGGCAGAAAGTCTAGGATAAGCTTACATTTTTTAAACCTTAAAAATATTTTAATTTAAATAAAAATTTTAGAAAACTGTAACTTAAAAAACTTTGATACTATAAGAGAACATGGGCCCTTTAAGTGTACAGAAGTATTCATTCATTTTTTTTTTCCGGAAGCAAGTGTGACAAATTTTGTGACTGAATAGGATCCCATTGGAGTTGTCAGCACTCACATACTTTCTAATTCTTAGTGACATCATGTCTCTGGTGTCTCACACTTGAGAACTTTGGAAATACCCTTAGATTAAACAACAGAAACATATATACAGTATTTAAAGATTTTTACAAACCCCTGCTTTCTAGGGAAATGTCTTTTATCTTAGTGTTTTGGTTGCATCAGAAAACTTGAAGTATTTGCTACAGTAATTGTGAACTGTTTTACATTAGCACTCAGCTTTTAACCTGGATTCGACTGGATTATTTGGGGTTGAGGAAGACTGTTTCCTGCCTACTAGTAATTAGTAATAGTTTTGTTAAATGAAAACTTTGTCACTTTTATATATATTTACTATGTAACAGTCTCAAGATGGAAGTTGTCCTAAACACTTGAGACTGGTAATTGCATACTTTGGTTATTACATTTCTGAAAAGGCTGCTTGCTTAAGTCAAGATTATTTAACTTGAAACAGTTTTTTCTTATAAAAACAGGTGGTGACAGTATAGCCTGAGGTGTTTATAAATTGAGTCCCTGGATTATTGACTAATAAACTCTTAGGCATAATTTAATGCATTTTCAGTGTCCCTAAAAACTACATACAGAGGCAGTATAACAACAGTATTATAAAACTGTATTAATGTTATACATTATCATTACATACATAAAGTATGTGATATTTAGCAAGCTCTGCCTTTAGAGATGAAACTTTGCCTCTGTGAAATTATTTTTCATTTTTTTTCCTGCTGCCACTTTGTTCTTCGATGTTATGTGCAACAGTCTACTTTTATAAACATAAATTGTAAGAAGTTTTATGTAAGCGAACTAACCTAGATAAATTCATAGTTTTCCATTCTTGTCCTTGGATATTATTGCACTTTATTGTATCAAAGACTACAATTGCTGATATTAATGAAAGCAAGTAAAATAATACTGAATTTGCTTTAACATCAGTAAAATCTGGTGAACTCAAGGAGTTCAGGGAATCCCAAGATGAGGCTGTCCTGGGGAGTAAAGAGTGGAACATAATTTTTATACACCA
Source organism: Vicugna pacos (assembly GCF_048564905.1). Lineage (NCBI taxonomy): Eukaryota > Metazoa > Chordata > Mammalia > Artiodactyla > Camelidae > Vicugna > Vicugna pacos. The sequence continues at coordinate 18,792,010 of NC_133021.1, read as the reverse complement.
TAGGCTTTTTAGTTGATTTGATTGGCAGGAACCTAAAAAGTCAAAGGTTGTCTAGAAGTGAAAGGTTAGATGATGTCAGAAAATCATAGCATGAAGAATGTGTAACAGTGCATTGGTACAAATCAACTAAGATGAATTTGTTGATACAACAAATGGACTGTGTAAAAAGCCATCAGGAGGAGCTTGATATTTTCCTTGAGATACTGATAAGCCCACGTAAATGTATTGAGCACCTACTGTGTGCCAGGCTCTCTATATATTAAGGATAGTTAAATATGCCCTCAAGAAACTGACACTCTGGGGAGAGATAGATAATAAACTAAGGAGTTAGAAAAGTGCTGCCTTACAGAAAAACAGAGACAAATAAGAGGAAATAAGATAATCTTGGAATGTAGGGGTTGCTATACAGAAATGTTGGGAGTAGGGAGAGGGTGTTATGTAGAAACGAGGAAGGTAGGCATATGAATATAGGAGGAAGGAAGTATATTCCAGGACAGTAAGTGTTGAGGTCTTCTGGTGAGAACGTGTTTGTGTGTTTGAAGAACAAGGTGTAGCTGTTGGTGTTTTTAGAGTGGGGAAGTGATGAAAGATGACCTCAGAGAGGTAGCAAGTGCCAGATCATGTAGGACTCTGTAGGCTTTGGAAAGGATTTAGACTTCTACTTTGAGTAAGATGAAGAGCCATTGTAAGATATGGAGTGACTTAATCTTTGTGACTAAGAGAAGCAGGATCACATGAGACACTATTGCATTAATTGAAAATGAGCTGCAGTGGTGGTTGGATTGGGGTGGTACAATACAAGTAGTGTTATTCTGGATGTGTTTTGAAAGAATCAACTGATGAACTGAAAGTTAAGAATGACTCCAGGATTTTTAGCATAAATGTTTGTAAGCTGAAATTGTCATTTACTGAGATGTAGAAGACTGGAACAAAAGGTTTGGGGTGTGGGGAGAATTGAGAATTTTATGTTTTGTGGTTGTCTTGTATCTGAGTCTGGTTTAGGCACCAGGTGGAGATGTGGAGTAGGTGGATGGGCTGTGAGTCTGAAATTTAAGGAAGAAGTTGGGCTGGAGTCATGAGCACATAGGGTGAATTTAAAACCATGAGGCTAGATTTCACTGACATGCTGTAGAAATGAGTCAAGACCAGTGGTCTGCAGACTTCCTGTTACAGGCTAGATAGTAAATAGTTTCAGCCGTGTAGTCTCTTGCAAATACTCAGTTCTACTGATGTAGTGCAAATGCAGCTGTAGACATTGTGTAAAGAAATGTGGTCAGATTTGACCAGCCAGGAGTTTGCCCACCCCTGCTATAGACAGAGATACAGGGACGACTGCGGACTGGTCCTGTGATACTCATGCTCTTGAGGAATCAGGAACCTGAGGGATGAGCGAAGGAGATTGAGGAGGAGCAGCCAGTGGAGTAGAAGAGAATGGAGAGAGATTTTCTGGAAGCTAAATGAAGAAAGTGTTTCCAGAATGTGTGTGACCCCTTGTGTCTCAGTCAGCTGGCAGGTTGGATATTGTGAGAACTGAGAATGAGCGCGGTGACCTTGTTGAGAGCAGTTTCCAGTGAACTTGGGGAAACGAAGACCTGATGGAAGTGGCCTTAAGAGAATAGGGAGTGAAGAATGACCAACAAACTCTTTATAGAGGAATTTTACTATAAGAGGGGAATGCAGAACAAAACTATGGCTGGTTAAAGGAAAGACTTCTTTTTTTTTCTGTTAAAAGATGGGAGGCATTGAAGCATGTTGGTAAGGCTGATGGAACCATCCAGTAAAGGAAAAAATTGCTGAGGCGCAGTTGCTGGATCAGTGTTGAGATTTAGTGTACAGATTAATGGGTGACGTTATTAAGAGTTTATTGATGATAAATGTGTATATATACACACACACACACTACTATAGTATATATACAGATTATTATTTGCCATTTTTTAAATTACAGCTGGAGAGATCACTGTGGTACCATTTTTTAAGTTAAACATAGGAGGGATTAGTTTCAGGTAATTGTCCTTATTTTGACATTTGTTATTCCATGAATTTGACTGTTTTAGCTTGATTTTGTGTTTCTTAAAGACACCTTTATAGATTTTCTTTTCACAAAAACTATACCAGAAAAGAAAAGTTCACTTTTAAATGGTATTTTAAAAAAGAATAGTTTAAAACAATTTACATTAGGGTGTGTGGATGTGTGTATTTTAATGGGCTTTGACCTTAAGAGGGGAAAGGGGTTATGGAACTTAGTTTTTTTCATTCGGTGGGATGGTGGGTGAACTATTACGGCTTCAGTGGGGTAAGGGAGTTAAGGATGGGAGGTGGGGGTGGAGCAGAGAGCCAGGAACTGGGAGCTGATGGTGATAAAGGATGTGCTGTACACATTTGAGATAAGTTCTTTTTCTAACATTTTCTAAATGTTTTTTCTCCCAGTTTCTTAAGGGCAATGACATTAATTGAAAATAAGAGTAATCTGACCATTTACAGCATGCTTTTTGGTCTGGTACATGTTGTCCTGGAACAGAGTAGATGCTGAATAATACGGTGATTTAATGAGCGGATATTGTTGTGGTTAATAGTTGTTTCTGAATTTGAAATAATTTAAGAATATACTTTCAGGAGATCAGAAAGATAGGAAAAATTAATTAAATTGTCAACAATTAGGCATTTCTGTCTATCCCTTATTTGAGGGGGTTAAACTAATTAAGTATTGGCTATCCTGTACCAAATGCCGCTTACACGTAAATCATGGTGCATTAATGGCATTGTGGTACAATGAAAATAATATAAAATTAGCATTAGGGCAAGAATTCTAACCCATGTTTGTCTTTCACATATTACCTCTGTAGCCTTGGGCTCATTATTTAAAAATTTTTTTGTCTTTAGCACTATAAGATAGACATTTTTTCTGTCCCGTCAAAGATTTGCTTGAGGACTAAATGGAATAATGTGCTTTGAAATATGTAACAATTCCTGCCATGTACAAGGTAATCAAAAAATGTTATTTTGGGTCTTTTTTTCTGGTTGTATGGTACTATTTGAGTAAAAACCTATTTGGATTTAGACACAAAGAACCATATTTTTTCAGCATTGTTCTTTTCAAATAATCTGACTGTTCCCCTGTACTTGGGATGTTTAGTAATACCTAATAATTCTATCCTCAATTTTGACTAATAGCCAAACCATAGTGATTGTGTTTTAGGAGATAAAACAAGTGAGATTTTGCAGTTAAAAAGGGGGAGAGGGGTGTTAAATGTGGCACTCTTTTTTTTCTTTTGAAAATATTTCTTAAAATTTAACTCTTAAAATGCTATATTTTACAGCAGTAAACAGGTTTGGGAATTTTACAGTGAGCCTTGACGTGAGTCTTTTTGGTTACTTTAACTTTTTCAAGCCTATGGCAGTTTAATAATAGCAACCACAAGACTTGTATTTTTAAGGAGAATTTTAGTAAAGCATTATTTTAATAGAGACTTTCTGAAATGGCATCAAATCTGGAAGTGTTTTGAAAACCTCAAAAGAAAACTTAAGGAACAAGAGCAATGGGAAAGAGGTGTTGTGTGGAGTTCATATTGACACGATTGGCTGATACTGGGGTTGTCTCCAGAAGGCAGAATGATACATTTGAAGAAAGTTTTGATGCTAACTGATTCCGTGGTGATGAAATGAGAGAAAAGCCATGGAGGTGAGACAAGTAAGTAGGAAGTGATGAAACATAGTAGGGAGAGTGAGGAGCAGTGACGAAAGAGCACCTCCAGGAGGAATGACTTTATGATTAGGGGCAATGAACACGGCCACGCCACCTGTACTCATTGGCAGGCAGGAGAATAGGAGCAGTCACACTTGGGTTTAAATCCCAGCTATTTGGTTTTGGCTGGCTGCTTTAAAAAAAAAAAAAAATATATATATATATATTGGGCAACTACAGTATACTGTCACAACCCGGAACATGATGTTAACACAATCTACTGACTGTTCAGATTTCACCAATTTTACATGCACTCGTGCATGTGTGTTTTCCGTGCAGTTTTATCACGTGAGTAGATCACTGGTGCCAGCGACGAGGCGCAGAGCAGCAGCTGGACACGGTTCCTTGTGCTGCTCTTTTATGGCCACCTCCCTCTTTCCACTCTTGCCTAACCCCTAGCAACCACCAGTCTGTTCTCAGTCTGTATAATTTTGTCATTTCAAGAATGTTCTATAAACAGAATCCCAGTATGTAAGTTTTTGAGATTGACTGGTTTTTCACTCAGCATGATTCCCTTGAGAACCGAGGGACTGTGTGTCAGACACGTGTTTCTGTTCTCTTGCTGAGCAGCAGGCTGTGGTCAGACTCGCCTCGCTTTGTTTAACCCTTCATTATTGAAGGACGTTTGGGTTGTTTCCAGTTAGGGGCTATTACTAATATGGTTGTACGCTCATGTACAGATTTGTGTGGAATAACTTTTCATTTCTGTTACAAATGCCTGAGTATAATCGCTGCTTAACTCTTTAATGACTATTGCTAGTAGAAACGTCTTCTTTTCATCCATCATCAGACTATTAATGTTGCCGGAATTTAATCTTCATCTGTTGTCCTCTCTCTAATCACATTCTTCTTTAAGTCACTACACAAATATCTGAATTTTTTTAAGGGGAGGTGTTTAATTACTGGGGCTAATGTTTTAATATTTATCTCACGTGGAGTGATAGTCAGTGTACCAGATTGACTTTGCTTTTGCTCAGATAATAATATAAGCAACTCTTCTAGGTAACCTGTACTTTCATATTTGGTCATTATATTCAGAGGAACAAATAAGCTATTTGTTCGTTTTTGCTTATATTATACTTAATTTATATTTAAGTATATTTAAAGTAGTTCGTTATTTTTAATTGAAGTATAGTTTACAATGTTGTGTCAATTTCTGGTATACAGCATGTTTCATTCATATATTCCTTTTCATATTTTTTCTGTTATATTTTACACAAGATACTGAATATAGTGCCCTAAAGTAATTTATTTTTAACTTGTCAAGCTCTTGAGGTCTTAGATATTTTCACAGAAGTCCATTTTGCTGCCACTTTATTTTTAAGACATTTAAAAATTATTCAAAAAGCAATGACACAATCTAGACTGACATTTATAGCAAAGTACCGTGCCTGCTGTACTGCCGTCGTCAAAACACAGAGTATGTTACATAAATAGAATCACAATATGTATAACTGTAATTTTTGAATTCTTGAATATTTGAGAATGTCCTCTTACTGTTGTTATTCAAATGGTTGGAAAAATAATTCTCTGGGTCACATCCATTTTTTTTCTCTTAGCGTAAGACATGACTTCATTGTCTTCTGGCATTTAGTGTTTCTGTGAAGTCTGAGGTCAACCCCTCTTTATTTTATAAGTGACATGCTTCTGCTGCCTAGATGCTTTAAAGAATTCTGTCTTTATGCTTAAAATTCAGAAGCTTCACCAAGATGTGAGGATATGTGTCAGTTTTTATTGGTTCTTTGTTATTTTTTCTTGGTGCATGGTGAGCTGCCTTCAATCTCCAGATTGAGGTCTTCCTTTATTTCAGGAAAACTTTCTTTTATTATACTCTTGGGGGCCCTCCCTGTTTTCTGTTCTCTTCTTTAGGGTCTCTAGTTCTACATAGGTTTGCTTCGTCTTTCATAACTGTCATCTAATCTCTAAATGCTGTCCTTTTGCCTCCAGTGTATTTTGTGATATTTCTCAGGTTATGTTCCTTACGGTTGATGTTGCTTTCAGCCGTGTTGATTCTTTTATTACTTCCACTGTGGTTTTTGTTTGGTTTCATTTTTTCACTGAGTTCCTCATCTTACTTATTCCACCTTCCTCCTCTGTATTCTTTTATCTCTTTTTTGTTTTGTTTCATAGAATTTATGTTCTCTGAGATAGAACAGAATTTGTCTAAGAGGTTACTGGTTTCCTGAGACTTCCTGAAGTATTGGTCCATTTATTATATACTACCACTCTGGCTCTGCACAGGCTCTCTGTGGGGTGGTCTCTATGTACTTAGTTTGATGAAATCATACTGTTGAGTTTTAAGCATATATATATATATATATATATATGTATGTATATATGTAATGTGTGATTAGATTCTTTGATTGTTGGACACTATTTTAATTGTATGTTTAGAAGTTGGTTATTCACAAACCGAGTCCAGATCAGGGGAAGAGGTAAGGGTGGTGTCTATTAGGAGGAGAGTGGTATTGTGGGAAAGTAGCAGTTCATTCTGTTTTCTCTGAGCTTCTCTGTCTTTGATTATTTCTCTTTGCGGAGGTCTGTCTGTGGGTCCAGACGGTTAGGGCGGTGGGGCTCTCTTCTGATTCCTGTGGTCTTCTCCTCTCAGCTGTCTGCCGTCATTCTAAAGTACGTGTCCTGACAGACTTCAGAGGCGCTGGATATTGGCTTTTCATACTTTTCTGTACTTGAGTATGGATTTGATTGTGTTTTGAAATCATTTGTCAGGACCATTTTTTTGGGTTGTGACTAGTCATTTGTTGGATTTTTTTAAAGTTAATTTTGATAGGTTTTGTGGAGGGCACATGTAGAAACATTCTTATGCTGTCATCTTTCTGAAAATCTGCTTTTAATGTGATTTCCATTATCAAATTGTTACAGTGTCTGAATCATTTAATTATTTGTTAAAATAGATTTTTCCAGTCACTTAATTAATGGCTTTTAAAATTTGGAAACAGTCTCTTAAGGTGACTTTTACATGGTTCTTCTTTGTTTAATATTTTACTTGATTTATTTTTTGGTTTTTTTTTGGAGGTGGGGGGAGGTAATTAGGTTTATTTACTTATTTTTAATGGAGGTACTGGGGATTGAACCCAGGGTCTCTTGCATACTAAGCCATGTTCTCTATCACTGAGCTACACCTTCCCATCCCCCATGGTTCTTTTTCACTTTAGATATTGCTGGTTCTGTTTTGGTATGGGTGGGAATTCCAACACCTAGATAAATGGTAAATAGAGAACATAAATGTTCCTCTGATTTATTATGATATATGCATGCAATGTGGAGTATAAAGTTGTCATTAAAAATGATGATGTAGAACCACATGTAGTAAAGGTGTTACTGGATATTAAGTAGCAAAACCCACATGCAAAGTAGTGTGATTCTATCTTGGGGTACATTATATATGTACATGTAAAAAAAAGAGCCTATGAGGTTACAGTTTTCTTTTCCTAATGGTTTTCGATAGCTGCTGATTTAGTAGAAGACTCAACTGGGATTGCTTGGTGATAAGATGATCATTATGTAAAGGTCATTCCTAGTTGAAGCTTATCTTTTTCATGTTAAGGAAATACCCATCTGTTCCTACAGCTAGTTAATGCTTTGTTAGAAGTCATTAAAATCAAATGTGCTCACTATCTGTTGACAGCGTATTTTATACAAATTAACATTCAAGATATATATTCATGCAAGACTATTAACATTCAAACTGTTGTACATTCCTGGACTGAGGTGTTTGTGTAGTTGCGGATCCTCTTAATTCTGCTGTTGCTGTATGATTCTTGTGATCTTTGTCAGCATTTTCCAGTTGGTTACTTTTGTGATTGATTCTGGAACAGATGATATACTTTTTCTTTCAAAGTTTGAAACAGTTCCTCAGTAAACCTATATAAGTCTGGCTAGAGCTGTTATTGGCTAAGGAGGGTGGTGAGGAACAGGAAGATTGGGGCCGAGGAGAGAGTGAAGAGATAATGTAGTAGTCTTTGTCCAGGGCATGTTGTTACGTAGGTTAAACATTATCAGCAAATCTCATCTATCTGTTGCAGCTTCTCCCTCTAATCATTCTGAGCTTCTGTTCCTATTTTTAAAATACTTCATAGTATTTTGCATATGCCGCTTAAATGTTTCTAAAACTGATTTAGGTGGTATGGCAGTGTTTACTTTTCCTTGTAATAGACAACCGTTTCACAGTTGGGGAACACCTAGGCACAGGTTTCCAATGTTAGGTCACTGGCACCTTATCTCAGGCTGCAGTCCTGTCTCTATACAAAGCAGGATGACTCAGCACAAAACCAGATAAGTTTAGAATAAATGCTGTCCATGTGCACCTGTCTCTGGTAAGAGACACAAGAGCAATACTAAAAATGACTTAGCTATGAGAGAAAACTTTGTTTTCCTTGAGGTAACTCTGCTGTAATATGCTGCCTTTTTACTTTCTGATACCTCATAATTTTGGGAAAAGCACTTTTCCAATTCTTTATGTTGTACAGGTAGTAAAGTCGAGGGTAAATTTTTAAATAAATATTAAGCTAAACATTTTCAGTGTGTGTTTCAGGTAATGAGTGTCTTAAACCTTTGCTGTGTCATGTTAGTTAACAGACAAATAGAATTTGTTACTACTTCTAAGCCTTCTGACAACTAATCTCTGCAGATTATCTCCGTCATTCATTTTTAAATACTTTATGGATCCTAGAGTTTCCAAGAACGTGACCAGGCTAAGGCTAGTTAGTGTTCACCTCCCACTACCACCATTGCAAAAACAGCTCCAGTTTTAGGTATTGGGCTTCCATTCATTTGTTTATTGTAGAGTCTGTTGACGAACTCAGGCACTGTTGTAGTTGCAGGAATTACTGCATGGAGGACAGGCAAGGTTCCTCTGCTTGGGGAGTTTCTCCCCTAGTACAGGAGACATAACAATATGAAGTAGACAAAAAGGATAATTTCATATTGTGATTTGTTCTCTAAAGGAAGTAAATGATGATTTGAAATGGTCATGACGGAGGGAGGGAGGCATATGTCCTAGGAGGTGGTCAGGGAGAGGCTTTTTTAGGGGTAACTTGTGAATTGGCGCCTGAAGGGTGAGGGCCAGCCATATAAGGAAGAAATTCTGTGGCTTGAAGTTGGGAAATACTAGATAACCATATTTCTAGAAAGAATCCTCTTTAGTCTTTTATGTTATCCTTTCAGATACATATTTTTAATCTGCTTTTTCATGATGCACCCACTACTGTTGAAAAGCACCAAAAAAACCCCCAAAAACCTCAGAAGCAAAGAACAGGTTTTTAATTATTTATTGTGAGAATTCTTTGTCCTGAAGATAAAATCTATTTTTACCTTATGTGATTTCCAAGGCCCTTGATGCCTTTATCTTTGCACCCCTTTCATCTTATCCTGGGGAACCTCATGTTCCTATCAGACTGGCTGTACTCACTGCTTGCTGAACCCTTGTCGTTCTGTGCTTCCCTCCTGTGTGCACTGCTCGTGCTGTTTCTCTTGGCTGAAGTTTACTCTCCCGTTTCATTGTACCCAGTTACATCTCCTAGATCTTTATAGTTTCTCTTACTATCTTAATGTAACTGAGAGTCTAAGTTTATGAAGCATACAGGACATTGCACATACTTGATTCCTTTGTTCATTTTTCATCCTTTGTTAGATTGAGGGGCACCATGAGTCTTCCAAAGTCAAACTCTGCCGCTTCTTGCTCAGTTGATTAGAATCAGGAGAGAGACCTGTAGGCATGCCAGAGCCTGCCTCTTTCTCCTTGGCTGCTGAGCTGTATCTCTAAAGGCATCAACTTGGGAGAGGGATAGTCTTTCAGCTGCATTGTCTCCTGCTGACTCTTTTAGAATCTTAATGATAATTTGATAACTATAACTAAAACCACTTGTTATTTTTCATACTAACCTGTATTCTGTTTCTCTCAAAGGAATGCGTTCTGTCCTTAGACTAGCCACTCAGCTAATTAAAAAACAAGAAAACAGGGAGCAGTGTGAGCTGTAGTCTGATTACACTGCATAAAAACAGCTGTTAAGGAGAGGGGTGTGCTGTGATAGGGGCTTGTTTTAGATCGTGAGGGGTCAGGGGTGGCTTTTCTGAGGACTAGGCATTTAAGGTGAAACCTGAAGGATGGCCAAGAATTGGGCAGACAGAAAGTGGGAGTTGGAGGTGAGGAGGTGGAATGTACGAAGGATCCAGAACTGGGCATGCATTCAGAGAACTGAAAGAGGCCAGTATAGCGAAAGTGTGGTGAGCAGGGCATTTGAATGGCTTTCCTCTGTACTCATTAAACTTCAAAATACAGGTCATAATCTGAGATACATGTTTAAAAGATACCTTTGACTATTCTGTAGAGTGTTTTGAAATGGAAGTAAGAATGAAGTGGGAGAGCAGTTAGAATATGGTGAGCTCAGCAAATTTCTCCTGGGGTCAGTAAGAACGAGGAGATCCTTCGTCCGGAATTAATTCTCCATAGCCCTGTAATGCTCATTGCCTGTTTACTCTTTGTGGTATTAACCAAGGGCCTCAGATCACTGAAGAGTTGAGTCATGTGTTGATAACTTTTTTAGGCAAATAGAAGTGTAAGGCACTGAATTGAAGGCATATGCAATTTGATGTGAAAGCTCTAGGCTTTTATTGTTACTTTGTTAATTTAGCCCTCACCAAGAGCTAGTAGAAGGGAGGATAAAAATCTTACTCAAAAATCTCCGTTAATCTGCTGGTGAAGTCAGATGGCAGAGGTTAGGAGTTCGTAACACTTGTAAATACAGCATCTCAGGTATAGTTGGGATTTTTGCAGGGCCGCACAGTCAGCCAGCACCTGATTTGACAAGTGGCGGTAACTGTAGAAATTAGATGACCTCCTCATTTTTATTTGGTAAGGTAGAGGCAAAATCTAGACTGAAGCCTATATTGCCTGATTGAGTACTTTTCATGAATGAGTGGTTCTCATTTCATTAAGTGAAATGTGTGGAGGTTAAACCCAACCTCCCCACCTGTATGAAATATTTTAAAGGCTATTTTTAACAATTGAGATATAATTCACATACCATGCAGTTATCACCCTCCTCCCCTAAAGCCCCATGCCTCTTAGCAGTCACTCCCCGTTTTCCTGCCCACTCCCAGACGGCTGATCTGCTTTCTGGTCTTGATAAGATTGTCCCATTGTGGACATTTCATATAAATAGGTATGTTATTCATCCATGTTATATCATGTATCACTACTTAACCCCATCTCCCCCAGTTTGAAGTTGATTCACTAACAATAATTCTGAGAGCCTTAATAGTACATTTAAATTTTCTGTAATAATATCAGGTACAGCTTTTTCCAGATTCACATGACCATGCAACATTTTTTATTCAAAGCTTCTCATAGGATTAGAGTATGAGAAGTGATGAATTATGGACTTCTGTCCAACCTAGACAAGTAAGAGTCACGCATAAGGTGTGGTAGACTTTGTTGGTAACGGTTTTATTGCTGTGTAATCGGTACATACCATACAGCTCGCCCATTCACAGTTGTGCAGCCATCACCAGAGTCAGATTTTGTGTATTTTTATCATCCAAATAGAAGCTCTATAGCTGGTACTGCTCCCCACCCCACGTTTGGCCCTAGCTCTGTGCAACCATTTTCTTTCCTTTTCTGTCTCTATAAATTGGCCTATTTAAGAAAGTTTTATGTAAGTAGGATCCTACAATATGTAGCCCTGTGTCTGGCTTATTTCACTTAGCGTAATATTTTCAGAGTTTGTCCTGTTATGACATGTAGCAATACTTGTTCCTTTTTATTGCTGAATAACGTTCTGTAGTTATAGGTATGCCATGTTTCATTCGTCTGTCAATCAGTCGTGGGACACGGGGTTTGTTTCCATCCATCGGCTGTTAAGAATAGGGTGTTAGGAACATTCGTGGACACATGCTTTCATTTTCTCTTGGATGTACACCTGGGAGTAGAATTGCTGAGTCATTCAGTAATTCTCTGTTTAACCTTTTTAGGAACTGCCAGGCTGTTTTCCAAAGCAGCTGAGTTTTGCATTCACAGCAGCAGAGGTGGTTTCCAGTTTCTCTGCATCCTCATCAGACTTGTTATATAGTCTTTTTGACTATAACTGTCCTAATGGGTGTGACGTGGTATCTCATTGCAGGTTTAATTTGCATTTCTCCTCATTGGCTAATGTTGTTGAGCATCTTTTCATGTGCCGTTTGGCCATTTGTATGTCTTTGGAGAAATGTTTGTTAGGATGTTTTGCTCTTTTAAAATCTGTCTTTTTGGGGGGAGGGGTTGTAAGAGTTCATACTAGTAGAACCAGATAAAAGTCCTTTGATATGATTGGCAGATGTGTTCTCCCATCCTGTGGGTTGCTTTATTTCTTGATGGTGTCCTTTGAAGCACAAAGTTTTTCTTTTTTCTTGCTTGTACTTTTGGTGATGATTTATACCTATAAAAACTTCATTTTGAAGTTTTGTTTCTGATGTGAGGAAGGGATCCAGCTCAGCTCACCTTACTTGTTGCACGTGCACCTTCTCGAGTGTTTTGTAGACTCCCCACATTTATCCTGTAGATAAACATAAATATTATACGCTACCTATGCACGTAAGGGTAGGAAAGAAATTAGCTCCAAAGGAAATAATGTTCTATGTAATTTTCAGAGTAGTTTTGCATCACTGTGCTGAAGATACTTAACATATTCATTTGGGATGGACGTACAGGATAGCAGTACTGGTCTTACAAGTCTTAATTCGTGAAAGTGAGAGCAGCATCTTTTATTTATCTCTACTAGTTTAATTATTTCTGGTCCTGTCTTAAAGGAATCGCCTTGATAGCATTTGTAACAGATACAAGTGCAGGTGTACTGTATGACATTGTTGGTGATGAAGTTTTCCTGAGTGGTAAACATCTTGGTGAAAGTTCAAAACAAAAATGAGTACAGTAGTTTGTGCAACAGTTGTATTCCTAGAAAGTTGACCAGGTTGTATTAAGCAGAATCAGGCTCTAGGTGCTCAGCTAATTATAAGCTGATGTTTTTTTCAGATATGGAACAGTTTTTTGAGAAATGTCTTATCCACAGTAGGCATGCCTGGCCCCCCTCGCTAGGTGTCAGTATGCACCTTCACATGGAGCACTGCTGTCCAGTGAGCCACGTGTGCAGTTCTAAATTTTCTAGTAGCCAATATCTGGAATTAATTTTATTATAGTATTTAACCCAGTATATATAAAAAGTAGTTCATTATGTAATCAATATAAAGATATTAATGTGCTATTTTACACCCTTTTGTACTAAGTTTTTGAATCCAGTATGTATTTTACACATACGACAAATCTTAATTCAGAGTCGCCACGTTTCAGGTGCTTAGTAACTCTATGTGGCTAGTGGCTGTCGTTCGGATACTGGGAGTAACTTGGCTACAGGGAACTGACTGGTGCAAGCCCATTGTTGACCCATCATCTTGCCGGTTCCCCCTCCCCCGGAGACAAAGTCTGGTTAGCTACAGCTTTTGCTTTTCACCACCAGGTAGCTCATGAGCAGTTGGTAAATTGGAGAATGGCATAGTATAAACTGAAGTTGTGTTGGTTCATATGTGAAATTTGTTTTTCTAGGCAAGGTGGATCAGAATAGCAGGAGCCAGGGTTGTAACCTGCAAATAGAAAGGAAAAAGCCCTCACCTAGCTGAACAGGCAAGACCCCTAAAGAAAATTCAGGCGTGCTCCCCTCGCCGTGTGTGGCTCCCTCTCTGTGGCAAGTTGCACTCTCTTCTCTGTCCGTTTTGATTGTATGTTCAGTGCTTAGAATTTCACATCCATGTTCTCAGCCCCAGCAAGCCACGTTTCTACCCTAATGTCTTTTTTGCTTTTTAAATATCCTCTTATGCAGTCTGCAACTATACTGAGCTGCTTGCCTGTGCTGTTCGAGTTTTTGTTGTTGCTCTGGTTATGATAAAGTTGCATAATTTTGAGTGATTTATTCCTACCCTGTTATTTTTAGTGTGCAGTTTTGCAGAATTTAAGATTTTTCAGGAAGACATTTATTATGTTATGGCAGAAACACCCATTACAGATATATGACTTTCTTTGTGTGATTCCCTTATTTTTAAATGTTTGTGGTCTCTGATTTGAAGTGATGAGAGGAGGACCAAAGACAGTGGAAGGCAATAAAACACTTGGAATAAAGTGTGATCCGGATACTGACCACACCAAAACCATCTTGGGAGAGGGTGCCTGTTAAACATTCATGTCTTGGGGTCCCATCCCTTATAATATGAATCACAATCTCTCTGAAATTCAGCTTTGAAGTTACATTTTTTAGTATTCTGAAGTTTGAGGTCCACTGCTGAACCTTCTTCAGTCATACCTATTATCTGCTTGTATTAGTTTGGATAGCAGTTTGGGGGTGATAGATGTACTTGAAATCTTTGATGTATAGGTATTTCTTAACTTGTTCTTTCCAGTTTTTTGGAGAAGGCATTTTAAGATTTAATTTTGAAATATGAGGATTTGGTAGGGAATTCTAGTGGTTGTCATGTTCTGAATAAGGACACAAATGCCATAATGTTTTGCCCTTGAACAGAGTGGAAACTTTGTTTCACCTTTAGAAAAGCTGCATTTCCCAGGCTTGTTTGGTTATGTAGAATTGTATATAATTCCCACTTTCCAAGTTTCCTTTCCTAAATGGGAGGGCAGTCTAATTTCTTAATGCTTATTTCTGGCTGAGCCAGGTGTGTTTTGCTACATTTTTGGCCCATTTCCCATAGTGTTCTCTTAGGGCTTCATCTATTTTCAGATTGTAGGTTACATCCTTCTTATTCTTAAGACCTAACTTCTGAAGTTTTAGAGGATGACAAAGGAGGGATTATTCTTTTTAAATACTGAAGATTCTGTCAGGGAAAAGGTCAGCATCTTGCGTTGTTGTATTAACTGCCCGTCTTAGCCTAGTCCAGGAGTCGGCAGACTTTTTCTTTATTAAAGGGCTAGATAATAGATATTTTAGTCTTACAGGCCACACAGACATTGCCACAATTAAAAGAGCAAAGGTAGCTATAGATAATACTCAGATGGCTGGCTGCACCTGTGTCCTGGTAATGCTTCATTGGTAGAAAAGAAACAGGCACCAAGCAGGCTGTAGTTGGCTGATCCTTGTATTCTGGTCTGATACTAGCATCCAGTCATGTTGTCACATCTCCGTTTCATGCCTGCCTTGGGTTCATACTCTGGGCAGGAGAACTTGGCTCACTTTTTAGGTTGATCAGGTTGCAAGCATAAATGTAACATCCCGTTTTCCACCCCCTTCAAAAAAAAAAACCAAAACAAAACCAAGTAATTCTCAGTAGTATCTCTTTCTTAGAAGTCTTCCTTGAAAACTTGCTTCATCAGTCTTAACTTTAATTTCTTAAGGTTGATTTAAAAGTATATTACTTAAAACCAGTTTTATCACACTTACCCACAAATTGTACTTTCTCAGAGAGGTATTTTCTTTTTCCTTCAAGTAGCAAGCCTCCTTCTTGGTAATGTACAGAAAGCATAAAGGGCACCAGACCACGGAAACAGCTTTTGCATCTGTTGCTTTGTTGTGCCAGACAGCATCCATGAGACTACTGAGCAGCAGCATAGATCTTACTTGTCTTTATGTACTTGAGTCATCTCTGGAGTTAGCTTTGAAAAGTCTGAGTTCAGGTTTTATGCATGGCTCTACTTTTCTTGGATATGTTACCATCTACACATCGCTTACTCTTTCAGCCGCAGACTCTACACTGTATTACTAATTTAAAAAGTACTACTGTTCTTATCCCAAAATGTACAAATTCATCATCGGGTAGGATATAAAAGTTTATGTGAGTTTTTAAGGTAAAATAGGCGATTTCAAAGAAAATACTGCTTTGTAGCACTTACAGGTATGGCGATGAAAAATCATAACCACAGTCATTAATTACTCTGACCTTGCTTTTCTGTTTACATGTTAACTTTAGTTTGGAAAGAACTACTTGGAGAAATTAAAGGCCTCAATGAGATACCCTGCCCCCTCCCCAAACGCTTTGGAAGGTAATATAAATTGTAGCTTTTTAAGTAGAGAGTTAGCCTTGTTCAGGTTGTCACAGTCATGTTATGCAGAAGCAAATAAGCCCTGCCTTCAGTTCTTAAGTGCATCCCTCTGGCTGGAATCTAAGGATCTGTTGTCTACTTTATCATGCTTCCTGTCTTACTTAGTTTCGGGTTCTGTTTAAGAATGTCAGTTTATTCTTAGTCTTTCACTAAAATATGTGTCTTAATCTTGCTTCTCACTCCTTTTAAGTTACTGCCATTAGTTTTGCTATGTTCTAGATACATCTGTTTCATAGAATGTGGAATCTAGTTCCTATTCATAAAGCTTCTGTTTCTGAAAGTGACTTCTTAACAACTGATTCAGTTTTCTCTTGATTTTAAAGTCTTAGGCTAGTGTGCCTTGATACTTAAGATTTTTAATTATTAGGCTATGCCCTCTGAAAACACACATAGTAGACCTAAAAGTTACCTGATAACATCTATCAGGCTGGTAGAAGACATCACTTTCAGAGGTTAAGAGCTTAATTAATTGAGTGCTTGTCAACTTTTGAATTTTCATTGATATGAAGAATAACACTAAAGTGAAGTCTGTGTCTTTACCTCATGAGAGAGCAATACACATCATTTCTAATACACATCACGCTTACAGGGTACTCTTCTGTCATATCTTTGACAAATCTTTAGAGTGGCACTTTCATTTTATAGACTTACATCTTGCTCAAGAGTGTATGCAAATAAACGTCAGGACGTCTAACCCACGCTTCTTAATGGATTACTCTGAGGATCATTTCAGTCAATGAGATTGGCCTTTTCTTTATTATTGCCAACAAAATTATGGATATTTCCATAGAAATCTCAACTTGTACTGTATAAATATGGTATTCTAGTAGTCCATATCAGTAGCTCCCTTTCTTTGTATTTTTCTGTAAAGCTGATTTTTAAAAACAGTGTTACGAGTTTCATCTGAAACGTGCAAATTTTGGCATGGATCTGAGAGGAGTATTAATTTTTCTTTGTATCTAAGTGTGTTGGGGTCCTCAGACCACCCCCTACGTTTGGTGATTTTCTTAAGAGGAGGCACAGGACCCAATGTATAGTCATTATCACGGCTGTGACTTAACCGGGAAAGAATACCGGGTACAGTCGGCAGAGGCAGAGGGCCTCCGGGGCGAGGTCTTGAGGACACCAGGTACAGGCCGCTGAGGGTCTTGCCCCAGTAGTCACACAGCACACGCTTTGTTCATCCAGCGGTGAGTTGTAACGCTTGTGAAATGCTGCCTACCAGGGAAGCTATTAGAGATTTAAGTACCCAAGATTTTAAGTGGATTTGAATTCTTAAGTAGGCACCTCTGCCTAGTTTGTACCGAAAAGTATGGATTCTCAGTAGGAAAGCAAGTGTTCACCATAAACCATATTGTCTGCACAAACTACTTTGGCACAGTGAGCCACTCTTACCAGTTTTTGTTGTGCGAACCCTCCTGAACAGTAACTGTGCCAGCCAAGGATGACTTGTGCAAGCAGGCTTTGCTCAGGATGGCAGTCACAGGCCTGCCGTCCTTGCACACTGAGCTTTTCCTGATTTCTTCTGGATGGTGTTTATTCTTACCATGTTTACTGAAGAATTTATTACTACTGGATTAAAAACATGTTTAGGGTGTTCTACATGAATACATACCATCCAGCAAGATAAATTTTAAAACAAACAGATAAAGAAACCAGGCATCTCAGACAGCAGCTTTGTTGGGAAATTTCCTCTCTCGTGTCACCTACATTTTGCTAGGTGCTTAGTAACTAACCCTCTTTTGTCATATCATTAGCTTTACTGGGTCTCTGAATCTGCTTCTGGTGTCCCCTACAGGATGGATCCTATCCAAGGTTAAATCCTGGTCACTGCCGTCCCCCTTGCCATGCTGTCATTTTACTCTGAGCTCATACTCCTTGTTTATTATGTGCATGGCGAAGGCAAGAGTCCCCTCGCTTTCACCTCTAATGGAAGAGACCTCCAGCTCCACTTCTGAATTCTCTGCTGACCATTTCCACTTGGATGTATAAAACCTTACACTCATCCTCTGCCCTGGTTCACCTTTCTCATCCACTTACAGGCATAGCTTGGAGAGATTGCAGGTTGGTCCCAGATCATTGCAATGAAGTGAATATTGATTGCAGTAGAGCGAGTCCCAAGTTTCTTAGTTTTCCAGTGCACATGAAATCTCTTCACACTATATGTAGTCTGTTAAGTATGCGATAGCATTATGCCTAAAACACTGTACGTACTGTAATTTTAAAATGTTTTATTTCTAAAAAAAAAATAGCTGATCATTTGAGCCTTCAGGAGCCCTAATCTTTTTGCTGGTGGAAAGTCTTGCCTCGATGTTGCCAGCTGCTGACTGATCAGGGTGCTGAAGGTCGGATTGGCTACGGCAGTTTCTTAAAACAAGACTACAAGGAAGTTTGCTGCACTGGTTGGCTCTTCCTTTCACAAACCATTTTTCTGTAGTAGCTTGCAGTGCTGTCTGATAGCATTTTACCCACAGTAAAACTTCTTTCAGAATTGGAATCATTTCTCTCAAACCCTGCTGCTGCCTTATCAGCTGAGTTTATGTGATATTCTGAACCCTTTGTTGTCATTTCAACAGTCTTCACAGTATCTTCACCAGGAGTAGCTTCCATCTCAGGAGACCTCTTTACTCATTGATGAGAAGCAGCTCCTCATCTGTTAGTTTTACCATGGGTTTTCAGCTGCTCCTCTTCTGGTTCTCTTGCTGTGTCCACCACACCTGCACTTACTTCCTCTGCTGAAGTCTTAAACCCCTCAAAGTCACCCCTGAGTGTTGGAATCAGCTTCTTCCAAATTCCTGTTAATGTTGATATTTTGATCTCTTCCCATGAATCATGAGTGTTCTTAATGGCACCTAGAATGGTGAGTCCTTCTCAGAAGGTTTTCAGTTCACTTGACTCAGATGCATCAGAGGACACACTGTGTATGGCAGCTGTAAGCCTTATGAAGTGTATTTCTTAAAGATCTGAAAAGTTGACGCTGTTCTTCGATCCATGGGCTACAGAATACACGTATTAACAGACATGAAGACAACAGTCATCTTGTACATCTTCATCAGAGCTCTTGGGTGACCAGGTATATTGTCAGTGAGCAGTAATATTTTGAAAGGAATCTTTTTTCTTAGCAGTAGGCGTCAGTGGTGAGCTTTAAAAAATACTCAGTAAATCATGTTGTAAAGAGATATGCTGTCATCCAGACTTTGTTTCATTTTGAGAGCACAGACAGAGTAGATTTAGCATCATTCTTAAGGGCCCTAGGATTTTCAGAATGGTGAATGAGCATTGGCTTCAACTTCAGGTCACCAGCTGCTTTAGCCCCTGAGAGAGTCAGCCTGTCTTTGGAAGCTTTGGCTTCCCCTCTCTCTGAAAGTGGCGGTGCTTCCCCTGCATTGATAGTCTGTCGTCAGTGAGCACCTTTGTGAATGAGCCCAGCCGGATGGGGAACCTGCTGCAGCTCCTGTATCAGCTCTGGCTGCTTCGTGTCATGAGGACATTCTCTTTCCTTAAACCTTGTGAACCAGCCTCTGCTCACTTCAGGCTTGTCTTCCACAGTTTCCTCACCTCTCTCAGCCTTCATAGAAATGAAGAGAGTCAGGGGCTTGCTCTGAATCAGGCTTTGGCTTAGGGCAGTGTTGTTGCTGGCTTGTCTTCTGTCCAGCTCACTGGAACCTTCT
Organism: Vicugna pacos; assembly: GCF_048564905.1. NCBI lineage: Eukaryota > Metazoa > Chordata > Mammalia > Artiodactyla > Camelidae > Vicugna > Vicugna pacos. Next base: position 18,772,506 of record NC_133021.1, on the reverse strand, counting down.
CTGTGTCAGCAGTAAGGTGGTTTTGCTCGCTTACCGTTTGTGTGTTCACTGGAGTAGCGCTTTTCATTTTTCTTCGAGAACTTTTCCCTTGCATTCACAGCTTGGCTAACTGCAGGAGACCTACCTTTCTGCCTACATGCCTTCCTCACGAAGCTTAATCATTTCTAGCCTTTTGTTTAAAATGAGAATCATGCAACTCTTCCTTTCCCTTGAGCACTTAGAGTAGGGTTATTGTAAGGTTATTAATTGGCCTGATTTCACTATTGCGTCTCTTGGAAGAGGAAGGCCCGAGGAGAGGGAGAGAGAGATGGTAGAGCCATGGAACACACGCGTGCATCAGTTACACGTACTCTTACACGGCTGTGATTTGTAGCGCCTCTGAACAGTTACAGTAGTAAATCAAAGATCACTCACCAAAGATTGCTAGAACAAATACAGTAATAATGAAAAAGGTTGAAATATTGGAAGTATTCTCAAAATATGACAGACACAAAGTGAGCAAATGCTGTTGAAAAAAATGACATCAGTAGACTTGCTTAACTCAAGGTTGCCACAAACCTTCAATTGATAAACTCTTAACTGAAGTGCAGTAAAGCAAAGCCCAGTAAAACAGAAGTAGGCCTGCAGTTTTTCCTGTTGATTAAAATAGTTAATTCTTACTCATTTCTACTGTGACAGCTGTGGTTCTGACTGCTAATTAATGCCCGGGATCACTTTACCATCTAAATTGCTCTTCCCACCGTTCATTTGTGTTCATTGTAGTGTAGCCTCCATACCACTGGCCAGCTCATTTTTGGGGGGTGGAAATGGAGTGGGGAGTTGAATTCTGTTACCTTCATGCTGAAAAATAAATACATAGAATGAAATTCAGATAACTAATAATTAGACTCTTGTGGTGGACCCTTCTTGTATCATTAATGAAGTCTGGATTTTTATATCTTGTCTTTTCTTAACACAATAAAAACTATCATCTCTGGTCTCTGAGATGTGTAGATCACTCATAAAACTTATGAGTTACTTTTAAGCAATTTCTAGAGAAGTTGGTCCTGTTAGGAGGTTTAATGTCACCTTCATAATCTTGAGAGCAAGCACCTTCCCTGAATCTTCTTGAAAATCTGACAGTTTTTGTTGAAATCTGGCAAAATTGTTAAAAAAAAAAAATCAAGTTGTGGAAACTAAGTTGAAAAATAATTGCTAAAATGTGCTGGATAATTGTGACTTAGTTTTCAGTTGAATTTTTTTGCCTTTTCTCTGTGTACGTTGTGTTTGTATTTCTCTAATAGAAATATATATATTTTTTAAACCTGAAGTTGCCAGAAATGGTAAGGATGAGGGTTTGCTCATCTGTATATAAATAACATCGTTCCATAGGCCATCAGCCATGTATTTAGTGTGTGTTCTTTAAGCCACATCTAGTGTATGTTCTTTAGGCTCACAAATACTTTTGTAGGAATGTGTATATATTCTTTTTCTTAGTAAAAGGTGAAAGATTTATTTGAACTTGTGTATGACTTACTTATAATTTACTTTGCTTTTTATTTTTTTAAGGGACCAGTTACTCTCCACAAGAAAATTCACACAACCACAGTGCTCTTCATAGTTCAAATTCACATTCTTCTAATCCAAGCAATAATCCAAGCAAAACTTCAGATGCAGTAAGTATCCAAACATGCCTGATTGTTTTTTTGGAATATATTGCAAAAAACAATTTTTAATCAAAGTTGATCATTTCTTAAGGCTGGCTCATTAGTTCAAATGCATTATTAGTAGAACTGATAGTCAGAAGATGCCATCTTGTGATTATCAGCATTCCTGCATAGAACAAAATTTACCAGTGTGATAGTTATACAGAGAACTTCAGATTGTGAAATTTGTGGTTTAACTTAAACAGTGCATGTTAATGTTGGTTTGGGAGCACCCTTCCAGCTTGGATTACGGAAGTATTAAAGTATATGTGATGCTAGCCAACAGATTGAATATAACTCACCCAGTTGAAGAGGTCTGGAATTGTGTAGCCTAGAAAGGATTAGCACCTGCAAAGTGAAACAGCATCGTGTGTTGCGAGAGCATGGATTTTGAAAGTGAAAGAATGGCAGCAGCTCAGGTTACAGAGATAAGTGGGGCCAGATCAGAGTTCCGTAGCTTTCCGGGGAATATTAATTTTATATAAAGACGGGAGAGCTACTGAAGGATATAATTGGTCAAGTGCCGTATCTGTAATTTAAGAAGCATAGGAGGGCAGTGTGGAAAACATAGGAAGGAAGAGCATCAGAAGGCTGTAGAAGTGTAGGTTGAATCCAGCAGATACTGCCTTGGTTATTCGGGTGATCATCTACCTTAGTCAGTATTGAAAGGTCTTTGGGATTTGTTTTTTTTTGTCCCTTGTTGAGTCATTGTGGGTAGTACATTTCCGTAGAAAATTGAGACATTGGTGATTTTCATAAAAATGAATTAGAATAGTTTCAAATATTGTATTAATGAGGGTTCATTTAGGAAAACAGAAGTCATACTAGTTACTTTAGCACAGAGTTTCAAATACAGGATTGATTAAGCAGATATATTAACGGGTATTGTGGACTGAAAAAACGGAAAGAAACATTGAGGTAACACATGTATAGTGATGACCCCTGAGGTCTGGGGAGCAGAAGGAAGAGGTCAGGGTTATCAGAACCTAATAGCTCAGAAGAGAAGCCCTGCAGAGTTGGTGATAGTACCTCTAGAGGTTTGATGAAATAAGCTGGTTCTGATTCTGGGTGGAGAGCTAGAAATTGGAATGAGCTGTGGCTGCAAGGCTTCTCTTTTCTCCTGCCTCCTAGTCTTCCTCTAATGACCAGTATTGGCAGATTTTAACAGGAAGCCAGCTGGCTAAATAGAATATGATTTGCATTATCCCAGCAACACAGAACAGAGAGAGTATAGAAGAGTGGTGTTGAGACTGAGCAGCTTGATAAACCTTCACAGGTGTTATCATCACACTATTCGATGCTAAATTGTGTTCACTAAGACCTAAACTCAGAATTTTACAGTGAGCATCTCTATTTGTATGAAAAATGGCCCCATTAATTTAACAAAGTAGCACTTAATCACTGCAAATTCAGATTTGATATTTGCTATTAGGACAGAGGCAGGCCATGTGGACATTGTTTTGAAGAAAAAATTCCATATTCAAGTAAAACTGTTTCTGATTATTTTGATTTTCAAGAAATGGATCAACATAATAAAATCGGAAAGAATGAATAATAGCCATCAGATAAAGCTTGAAAGATCCAAATTCTAAAGGGTGTTAGGGGATTTCACCATGTGAAGAGAATCTGAAGATGGATTAAATGTTATGTGTTTCAGAATCAAGGTTACCCTTTATGTAGATTCCAACTCTAGGTATATAATTAACCTTCAAATAGTGATCTTTTTCATTATAATACACCCAGTGGGCATGACATTTTTACAAACTGTAAATTTAATCTTACCAAGATGTTGGGTTTTGAACATTTCTGAAGGTTACTTATAAACTGACTTATTCTTTGTTTTAAAGTCATTTCTAATGGAAGTTTTTGAGTAGTAGAGTAAAACAAAATATTTTTATCATGAAAAAAGAGATCAGTATTAGGTAACTCAGGTCAACACATCTTAAAAACCAGGTTAAAATGGAATACAGTTTTTTTAAGTGGATTTTAGTTTTCTCTTTGTGCTTTTGAAGTTTTAAATCTGTCTTTGAAAATCAGTAGCGGTATTATTTGGAGTTCTGTACACAGACATTTGGTTATATGGATGATTTACATTTATCAAGTTAACTGTTGAAAGTCAAGTTGAAATTATCTTATTTTTTCTGTAGTAGATTAAGACATTCATATGTAGTTCCCTGCTAAGTTCTGTGGTGAACATTCATTGTGTGTTTAACACAGAACCTAGTTCATGGTAAATATCGAGGCCTTGTTGAATGCCTCCTCTTTCTGAATCTAAATCATGATAGGACTTAGAGACACCACGTAGGCTGCTTTAGACTATGTTATGCATATTTGTGATTTTAAGAGACCTCTTTATTCAAAGAAGCTCTTTATTTAGAAAAATATTTTTATTTCCATTTAAAGATATGTTAATTAGAATCTTCCCTTGTAAGTACTGTTCACCAATTTATATTTGCTGGAAGTGCTTTAAATTCAGTCCTAGATTACTTTGCATTTATACTCCAACTCCTCTTGTTATTAAATATCTTCCAGAGGTTTTGAGACTCTTAGAATCTATTCTCTGTAACCAACCAATCTTACCTGAAGATACTCTGCTTAATCAGAGAACTCTTAGAACTCCACAGAATTCTTTGTTACAGTGAATTCCATCTTTGTTGTTATTAAATGAACTATTCTTTATTAACAGTTTTTAATTAAATTCTGAGATTAACACTTTGTTTTTCATAGTTTAACTTTGAGAAGAAGTGTTGGGACTCTATTTTGGAGAGAAAGTAAATAGGAAGATGCTTTTTAATTTAAGAAGAAACCAGGATCATTCTAAGAGTCATAAAAGACATTTTGAATTGGAAGAGCAGACTGGTGCTTCAGTAACTATTTATGCTGTTTTAGAGAGCCATTGTCATACTTTTTAGCCTCAAGACCTCTCTAGTCATAAAAATTGAGAGCTTTTGTTTATGTGGACTCTATCATCAATGTTTACCGTATTGAAACTGAAAACTGAAGGGGGAAGTATAGCTCAAGTAGTAGAGTGCATGCTTAGCATACACAAGGTCCTGGGTTCAATCCCTGGTAATTCCTCTAAAAAAAAAAAAGGAAACCTAATTACCTCCCTGCCCCCCAAAATGAAAATAAAATAAAACAAAATTTTTAAATTAAAACCCAAGTTTGGGGAAAAATAATTTATTAAAAAATCATAAAGCTATTACATGTCGACATAGCTAATAATTTTATTAAACTTTCTGAAAAAAAAATAGACATCGAACATCTTTTAATGCCTGCCTTTAATGGGATAAGATGCCTAGAATTTCATAGCTGTTCTACATTTAATCTTTCGGATCTCTTCTGTGGCCTCTGGGAAAACTCCACTGTGTTCTTGTGATGGACTGAGGAGGAAAAAGGCAAAATTGTCTTAGTATTATTATGAAAATAGTTTTGATTCTGTGAATGATATCAGGGTCCCTCAGGGGTTCCTGGATGGCATTTATTGAACCTTAGAGCGCATGTTGGCAACTACGACAAGGCTAATTTAGAAAATTTGAAATGTTTGCAGGCCTTTTGTTTAATTCTTAATTTTAGATACTCTTTCTTTAAAGTCAAGAAACCTGAGAATCTAATATATAACATGGTAACATGGTTGATAACACTGTCTTGTTTAATTGAAATTTGCTGAGAGAGTAGAACTTAAATGTTCTCACAAAAAAAGAAAACTGAGGTGACAGAGACGGTTGTGTTAATTAACTGGATGAGCAGATCCCTTTCACAATGTATAGATATCAGATCATCACTGTGTGCTTGGGAGTAACAGCTCGGTGGTAAGGTGCATGCTGAGCACACACAAGGTTCTCGGTTCAATCCCCAATACCTCCATTAAAAATAATAATAATAAAATTAAAAGTTTTAAGAAGATCATTACTGTGTGCACTTTATCTTACAGTTTTGTCAGTTATCCCTCAGTAAAGCAGAGAAAAATGCAATGGGAAAAAAATTTAACACCTGCTGTTGCATATCAGCATTTTAAAAATTACCCTGTGAAAGTTTCTTTTTTTCCTTAACTCTTTTCCTTTTGAGGATAGAGGTAGGGTGGAGAAGATAAAGTTGTTACTAGTATATGGTTGTAAGGCTGTACTCTGGAGCAGATTTTGTTAAGTAAGACATTAACTTGTCCTAACCTAGAATTCGGTAGACCCCATGATCTTCAAGGTTCTGGTCTGTGAACTTTTAACTGACCTGGAGGTTGTGCCAGAATGAAAGTTAACTGTCATGAAAGACACTGTTTAATTGAGCTGTGGTGTGTGTTTGTGTTTTAAAGCAAGACCTTTGGCTAGGGGAGCCGTGTGTTGATAGATTCTCTGATGCAAGCTCCTTGTCTCCTCCAGGGCAGGTCATAGTTCACACAACCATCACTTTGAAGAGCACTGGTTTGGAGCACTTTGATCTACTCTGGTATCTTCTGTCCACCTACCTCAGAGCTCCTTCTGCCTCTTCAGACCAAAGTAGTGATCCTGTGTAATCACTTGCCCAACAAACCAAATCTTCTAGATACATCCATAGAGGGGCTCAGCTTGCATAACAAGGAATAGAGGGTGGTTGGTGTTGAATAACCTTTTGAATTTGGCTTTTTGTGATTGGGTTCTTTTAGTTTGGTGAAGCCTCCTTCTGGAAGCTAGAGGAATTGAGAATTAACTCCACCAATTTTTTTTTTTTTAGAGGTTTGGAAGCACAGGGCTGATTTCCATTATCTTCATTATTTTGAAACATAAACCTGAGAGCAGAGTTTCTCATTCAGCTATCCTCAATATTATTATGACATTCCCCCAAATTGGTGCTGATTTAATGCAAATAATAGATACCTGGAAATCTGGGGTTTGATCATTTTCTTCTACCATTAATTAGTTTTGTGATCTATGGACAACTAGTAAGTTCTCTCAGTGCGTTCCTGCGTGGTAAGGTTAAAGCTGAGTTGGCAGTGCATCAGAGTTCCTTTCCTCAAGCTTTAAGATCGTGTCCCTGTGCACCATGGTGAACCCAGAAGAAGGATGGGCTGCCAGAGGATATCCTTATTTCATTTTAATCTCAAATCTCCTTTGAAAAAAGGGAAATTTATCTAGACGTATGCTTGGGGTTCTACCAGATTTCTTGGAGCTGGTGCAGGCACTTAAACATTATATTTACTGAGATTAGTTCCATGAGAATTGGGCCTTTCTGATTTCATTGTAATTTTACAGTGCCCTGTAAAATTCCCAGCAAGAAACTGTACCTGAGAACTTTCGGAAGCTAGACCAGTTTTAGTTACGGGAGAATGAGTGAAACTGCTGACCCAGTGTATTATGTGAGACAAGATTTAGTTAATACTTGACCATCTCATGGATTTTTGAAGGTGAAACAAGTTCATAACTTTTAATTAGCTTTGTGTTTACATTAAAGTTTTCCTGTGTGCTTTTTTTTCTTTTCTTTTTAACTGAGTAACAGTGAATACGTGCAGGTTGTTGTCAGTTACACTATATGTGATTACTGTCGTGCCTTAAAGATGCGCTCTCATCCCATCAAACCAGTCAGCAGTTACAACTGTGATCATGGGGAGCTTCTGTAATGCTTTTCTGAAGTCAGGATGACATTAACTTCACATCTGTCTTCCTGTGTCTAATAAACTACTCATTAATATTTTATGAGGTTTTCCATTGTTATCCTTGAAGGTTTTCATAGACTTAAGTTCTCCCGAGATGTATATGCAGGTAATTAGATCTTTCTTCAGGGCGCCTCTAAGTCTCCTTCCATATCTATGCTTTGAAAACCATTGACATTCTTGATATTTCATATCAAGTGATGGTATTAACATTTTCTAATTTCTAAAAATGTATTTTTAAGCCTTATGATTCTGCAGATGACTGGTCTGAGCATATTAGCTCTTCTGGGAAAAAATACTACTACAATTGTCGAACAGAAGTTTCACAATGGGAAAAACCAAAAGAGTGGCTTGAAAGGTATTTGCTCTTAATCTAATTGAACAGAATTTCTTTTGATTCTACATTTGGATTCTGCTTAACATTCTAATAAGTTTAAGTATTTTAGTGTGATGCTCATCACTCCTCTTTAATTGCAGTAGTTGACCCATTGTCTGTGTTTTCCATAATTTCCCTTTACCTTAAAAAACAAAAAAACTAGGACAGATAAGCAACTGTCCAGAAGGGCCTTGTGAACAGTCAGTATATTTAATTAAAAACTTTATATTGATCTACGCTTATACATCTTACAGTTTGTACTTTATAATTCTTGTAGGAATATTTTTCCTTCATACATGTAGAAGTATTATTAGGGTTTGGATTGTAGGGTTAATGGTATATAAGTAATTGGTATAATACTGCCACCAGTGGGAAACATTAATGTTGTTTGCTGTATCCTATGTTCCACACCAGTTAAATGATACTACTTTTATTTTCCATATACCATTTTTTTGAGTATTTGGCCAGAAGTGTTAAATGTAGATTCATTGTCCTTGTTGTAATTTTTATGGGTTTATTTTTTATTTTTAGAGAACAGAGACAAAAAGAAGCAAACAAGATGGCAGTTAATAGCTTCCCAAAAGATCGGGATTACAGAAGAGAGGTGATGCAAGCAACAGCCACTAGTGGGTTTGCCAGCGGAAGTAAGTGTTAATTTTTTCTTTGAACCAGTATAATGTTTGATTCATTTACTTTATGTATTTATGCGCATAGCCATTTATATATGTAAACTAAAATAAATAGAATCAAAAGTTTCTATCACGTTGGATCTGTCCTCTTAACCTACATTATTTTGTTTCTTGAAAAGGAAAAGGGAGAGTACACAGTATGAATGGTACACAGGTATGTAGTCATCACTACATAAAATGGCTGTAATGCCAATGAGTTGGTTAAAAAATAAAATTTCATGTTGTGGATTGACTTCTTTGTAAAATAGCTCCCTCCTTACCCACAGTTAAACTGGACACTACAAAACTCCCTGGGTTTCAATCTAATAATTGAAGCACAGATATATACAGAAAGTGACATAAAGTACCTGTTGGTGTTTTGTGTTACCAGTGAGAACTTATTTATCCTTCTGTTTGGAAGTGGATTTCACCATGATCATAGATCTGTGTATTATCTCTACCCTGTGGGCATACCTTAATGTTCTTTTGTGGTCAGATTTTGTTCAAGTGGGGCAATATGGGTAGCATACATTTATTTTTTAATTCAAGTAAAATTTAAACTTTGAAGATTTCACTAAACATATTCTAGTCCCAGTGGCTTCCCTTGCTCAGCATAAAATTTAAATGCCACTTAGAGTTCTTAGACTATCAATTTTGAAATTTTGAGAATTTGATGATGTGTTTTGGGAATTCTTAGACTTAACTGTTTGAACTCTCCTTCTGTAGCTCAGAACAAAGAAGTAGAAGATATACTTGGTGCCAGCAGAGGATACTGAATTTTTGATAGGAAAAATTAGTTCTGCAGGACTGAAAGTTTCAAATGTATTCCTTGGAACATTTTACTTTTTATATTAGTGAAATTGTACTTAATTCTTAGGAAATAATAATGATTTAAAGTATCAAAGTTAGGAAGTTAAGAATATTATATTTTGAGAAAGAAAACTTGGGTTGTAAGTTACTGTGCCTTTGGCAAATAACTAAAAAAAAGAGAGATTTTCCTTTCCAGGTTAAAAAAAAAAAAAGTACCTAGCTTGTGGCCCTCCTGAACAAATTGTGGGTATCAAGGAAGAGTGACTAAATGGGTGTAAAAGTAATATTTTTAGTTATTGGGTCAGACCTCTCTACATAGTGGCTGATGATTCCCAGAGAGGAAAAATTGTAGAGGCTAGTATGTACATTTTTTCCAAAATAACCTATCATTTAAGTCACTCATCCTCTCTTGGAGTAATTAGAGATCTGATAGAAATGTCAATGGAAGTGAAAATACTGTTTCTGTCTGTTTAATAAACCATCTTTAAGGAAATAAAATCAGAGTTGTGTTTTTAAATTATCTGCGTGCATTTTTTTTTCTTTCAGAAGTGAAATCATTTTTCCCCCCCTTTATGATTTCAGAAGTCAGGCATGTTATTAAAAGTAGAGGGGGAAGTATTTTCATCTCTGACTCAGGAGCACTTGGGAACATACACTTTTTTCTAGCTACATATAAATGTGTATAAAAGTTACGTATGTATGTATTTTACACCAAAAATCAGATTATCTGTTACTGTATTTAACCTTTTGTGCTCAATAATATTTCAAGGATATGTTTCCTTGTCATTTTATAATTCAACATTTGTTATATCATTGCATGGTGTTCCATTTTTTGAATGTACCCTCATTTAAAAATAATCCTCTATCCATGGATACTGGGGTGGTTTTTAGCTTTTTCCTGCTGTAAACAGTGCTGTTACTCCTCTCTTTGCTCACTTACCTGATGACTTCCTTAGCTAATAAATTCCTGAAAGTGTAAATGAAGAGTCAGTGTCTGTGTTTGTGTTGAAATGTAATCATATATTACACTGTTTAAGTAATGTTGGAGAAAGGGCTTTAGCTGTAGCTGTATGGCTGCTGCTTTTAACTGGTCAGCTGAGCTGTATTTAGTGTGGTAGTAACGGTCAGTAAGCCATTTAAGTGCTTAACTCTGTCTATCCAGAAAATGCTGGCAGAGTTTTCCCTTATATGTCCAGTACATTGTGTTCGTGTAGGTTAGGGCTTAAAGCTTTCCTAACAGCCGATAAAGGAAGTATGTCTGTGTATGTGTGGAGGGGATGATTGGGAAGATATTATATATAAAGAGATAAAGGTAGAAAAACTTTGAGTGTTTTTGTATGTTTGAGGTTTTTTTGGGGGGTGGGCAGTGTAGCAAATAATTCATCCACAATTTGACATTGAAATTGTATGGATAAATTTTAAATTTGATATTACTGGGCTGCTGTAATTGTGCTGAAATAATTGTACTGTTGATGATTTTTATTATCTTTAATCTGTGCCCCAGAGTGATTGCTCTGTCGTTAGAAAAGCTTTAACTTGTGGTCCCTCAAGAGTGACACTAATGACAGTCTGGGTTAGGTAATTCTAGTGGGATTCTGTCCTGTGCTGTAGGATGTCAAGCACCATACCTGGCCTCTACGTACAGATCCCAGTAGCACACCCCTCCACTCCCCAGTTGTGACAACCAGAAATGTCTCCAGACACTTGCTAAATGTTCTTATTGTAAGGGGTGTGCAGATACTCACTGCTTTTGTTCACTGTATTCTGTCTCCAGTTGTGAGTAATAGAAGCTGTTGCGACTGTAGCTTCTCATTTGCTGTAATGCTCCTGCCGATTTTTTTTTCCCAAGGCTTGCACACGCTAGGAGTGTCTTTAATTTTCATCTGAACGCATTTACTTGATACATTTTGCCTGTAGTCATACAGAACTGGGAGTTTTCTTGGTGAGGAAATAAAAGTGCTAGGTAATGAAGTGACAGAGTTGGTGGATTGGGGGATAATATTGTTATCTATCTGTCCCTAAAAACTTCTATTGTGATAGTATTCCCTTTAGGAAGAAACTCTAGAAGAAATTTTTTTTTCCAGTTTTATGTGCATGCAGGTTGATAGTTTAGTGGTAAGTTAGTATCACGTGGCAGGTGTTTGTAACTGCTGTGATAGCTCAGCCTGTGTGTTCATTTTCTGTTAAGATAACATGTTCATTGTTTGTAGCACTGAATTTCATTAATTAAGTCATTAAGTCAAAAGAGGCCTTGTTTTGATTTGACTGAAAATTTTCAGCAGTACCCAGTACCTTTCGTTTGGATGTAACATGTAGAAGTTGTGCATTGATGACTTGAAAACTGACTTGCAGTTTAAGCAATTGTCCTTCTTTGTGCTGTCATGGTCTCTAGACTTGGAGGAACCGGGAATTGGAAAAAACGACACAGTATTCAACAGGGAGGGCATCCTCTGGTAATACTGCCATTATGTATCGTATGCCTAAGATCTTAAGATGTTTTTCTCCTTGGAAGTTGCTTGAATCCTTTAGTTACTGATAAGAGTATTTAATTTAGGCTAAAGATTTTTTTGATAACCATAAATTTTGTTACTGTGATTGTTGAAATTTTCCTTCTTTTGTACTCTTTGCGTAAGCAAAAGTACTTTTGAATTTAAAATATTTTTGTGGCTTTAGATTGGAAGAGGATCTGTTTTTAATATAACTGATGATACCAGGTAGATTTTTCTGACTTTGCTGCAAATGTAGGGCTTCTGTTTTCAGATGGCATTATCTATAGCTTGATTTTATAGCTAACCTCTGGTATTTGTTAGCATTATTAAAATTTTGAATTGATTTACTTACTGAATGCGGAGTTCCTTATAAGTTTAGCCATCCCGAAGTAAGGTCATTTAAGCCCTTGTAGCAACTACTTCAGAGCCCACTAATTAGCTACTTTAGTATTTAAAAAAGTCAGGCTAATAAAGCTGTTTCTTTGCAGTTGAACCACTGTGGGTCAATTATTAGAACTGAGATCCGTATTTTAAAAGAATGGACCATCTACTTTTTCTAGTTAAAAAAAATTTTTTTTGAGTAAAATGTTATAACTCCATATATTGATCTTTTAAAAAATGTTTCATTTGAACTATCGTGTGGTTCTAAAGAATCCCCCCAAACTAGTAGCCCATTTGAAATCTGAGTATAGATTAATATTTATAGTTAAGCTAAAATTCATCTTCCAATATTTAGATATTTATATGCTAGCAGTAAAACTGCAGACACTAACTGGGCTTGCAGTTTTATAAAAAGATGCAAGTATGTTGCTAAATTAGCTGATGTTAAAGACAGGATTCTAACGTAATCTTTTTTCTTCCCCCTTCCGTCATTCCAACATCTCTTTTTCCGAACTCTGAACTAAAGTGGAAGACAAGCATTCCAGTGATGCCAGTAGTTTGCTCCCACAGAATATTTTGTCTCAAACAAGCAGACACAATGACAGAGACTACAGACTGCCAAGAGCAGAGACTCACAGTAGTTCTACGCCAGTACAGCACCCCATCAAACCAGTGGTTCATCCAACTGCTACCCCAAGCACTGTTCCTTCTAGTCCATTTACGCTACAGTCTGATCACCAGCCAAAGAAATCATTTGATGCTAATGGAGCATCTACTTTATCAAAACTGCCTACACCCACATCTTCTGTCCCTGCACAGAAAACAGAAAGAAAAGGTATGCCTTATTACTAGATGCTGCACGTTGAACTGTAGTTTCTGAGTTTCTGATGATATTACATTATTTCCGTTAGCTTAAATAAGACTCTTAATTATAAATTCTTTTTAAAAGCCTTTCAGAATGTTACTGCATAGATTTAGATCTAGAATTAGCCATATTTAGTTTTTTCTTTTAATTTTTAATTTTGAAGCCTCAGAACTGTTTTTTTGCCTTTGACAATTTGAAGTCAAGTGCTTAATATAGCAGCAATGGTTTAAATAACTTATATTAAATGACTGTCCCATCATGTTTGTATAAGGTAATTTTTGGTTTTTGTGATAATTGTCTTAATGGTTTAGTTTAGGAAATTGTCTCAATTTTCTATTAAAAATTAATATAAACAGAGACATTTTAAAACTTGTTATTTCCACATAGCATGCAACTGTTGGTTTCAGTTTGTGAATTAGAAAATTGAGTTATGGACCACAAGATATGGACTACAAGATAAGGAGTCTTTATGTCTGAATTAGGACTTGAGTCTGAAGAGCAGAAGTTAAACACAATTTGGGTTACAAAATTTATCCTGCTTTGTGCTAATAACCATAGAATGTTCAAAAATGTTAAAAGAAAAATTGTGACAACTACTACTTCAGAGATGAAACTGGGTGATGGGAGAAGCGTATTTGAATAGACTACTCCCAGTCTCAGACTTACACTGTTTTAAGAAACTAGAGAAATCAAAAGGCAATAAATAAATATATTTTTGTATACCCATTAGCAGACCTAATTAGCAAAGTAGCATCAGTAAATATTGAGGAATTTTTATGTCCTCTGGGTTTAGGAGATGTTTCATGGACCTGATGAGTCCTTAAATTTTGGGGCTATTGTCTGACTAGTTCATATTGATTTAATTTGTTGACAGAGGTTTTTTTTTTTTTTTTTTTTTTGCTTCTAATTTCTTCTCCTTTTATGCATGTCATTTGAATTTCCCCGATGGCAGTTGTTAACACATTAGTAAACCATATTTTTATCATATAGTGCAGGTTACCCCAAATGTTGTCAAAGTCCTCATAGATGGTTTGTGCCAAAATTCATATGTACAAGTCATCTTTACCATGATGCAGAATTAAATTTACAAAAGGGAATACTTGAGAGAGAAAATGCATTGTACAAGTCATCTTTACCATGATGCAGAATTAAATTTACAAAAGAGAGTACTTGAGAGAGAAAATGCATTGTTAGTATAGTAGTACTTTCTAAAGGGTGTTACGGTTTTTCAGTTCTGCTAATTTTGATTATTTGGTTACAGAAAAATTTATTTTAAAAAGCCGTGTCAGTTTCGAAAACATTCTTCAGCCTTTTAAAAGGTCTTTGGTCTTTATCTCATTTCACCTCTTGCTCATTTAACAAACGCCTTTTAGCTCTTACCTCCTTTCTGGAGTCTTCCTCCCTAACCTCTGGGATGCTGCTGCTCTTCTGTTTCCTGGTTCTCGTCTCTTCCTGCCCTTCAGATAGCAGTAGAGTTCAGTCTTCACTGTGTTTTGTTCCTTTGTCTTGCTTAGTGTGTTCTCTTTTGCTGGACAGTGATTCTTGTGACTACCTTGTCTACATAAGTGACTCCCAAATCTTTATTTCTGTCTCACATGTATCTGTTTCCCTCTCTAAGCAATTTGGTATTTTGTTACATCTCCCTAGAGTACAGTGTGTCCTTTCCCCACAGTTCTTAGGTTCTCAGTGACAACACTGTCCCCATAACTCTTCCATGCTCTTCAGCATTCTTGGCCACCTACGTCTCCCCATCCATCAGCAAACCTTGGTTTCTTCCTCGTCAGTCTTGTGTGTATCCTTTCTCTAGTTACTGAGACTCAGGCCATCTCTCTTGAAACACTCTTGTGATTACTGCTCTGCTGCCTTCCAGCCAGTCTGTCCCCTTAGTGCGGAATCATAATGAAATTAAGATGTGATTGTTACATTTCCTTGCTTAAAATTTTCTAATGGTTTTCTGTTGTCCATTGACACTTGACAGTCTAGTTGCAGTCAGTCTTACTAGCTTGATATTTCACTCTTAACATTCCCAATAATTCATCTGCTGCCAATTTGTACATTTTTTAGGTCATGTTATGCTCTTTCATTTTTTTAGCCTTTGCTGAAAAGGACATGTTCTTTCCTCCATTCCCATCCTGTTGAACTCAGTACTCTTTAAGAGTCAGCTTTGATCTCTTGAGTTCTCAGTGTCAGTTAACCTCTCCTAATCTGTGTTTCTCAAACACTTTGTGTTTGTCTGTTGTAGTACTTACCACTTGATAATTTTAGTTCCTTCAGTTAGACTATCCTGTATAGTGTTAGACATTGTATTTATTGCATTTGGTACGTTGTTCACATCCCCCACCCCCTTGCAAGCTTGAAGCACCGTTCCTGACAGACTTCACATAATTAAAAATTAACTGTGTACCAGGTTTGATGCAAAGTGTTTTGCATACATTTTTAGTTTATTCCTTAAAACAACATTGTGAAGGCAAGTATTGTCTATTATATGACTAGCCTGAACATTGCTAAAGCTTGAACACATGGTTTAAGATGGAGCTTCTCCAAAATCCATGTTCTATCCATAAAACTGTACACAATGAAAGACGGCACATATCATGGGGTGATTCAAGTTTAAATTCTACGAAGTATGTTTGCTGGTCACAAACTTTATGTGAAAATTTTATATATAATAATTTTAAACTTACAGGAAGAAACTCTATTACCTTAGAATTACCTTATGTATATATATGGGAAATAGTAAGCATTTCCCCTTATATGTGAATTGAAGGCAGTATTGTTTCCTTAAGTAAATTGTATAACAATTTGGATCTTTTCAGATTGTTTTCCAGTTAGTCTAAATTTGTGAATCATCCATTAATTTGAAATACATTTTTTTCATCAGTGGAGAATCTGTATTTAAGTTAAGCTGCCTATTGACTCTTCTTATCAACATAGTGATTTCCTTGTTGGCTTTTCCTTCAATAATTTATATTAAGAGGTTGATGTTTCAAATAAGAGAGGTCTCTTGGTCTAAAGTGCTGATAGTATAGCTAAGCTGAGTTTAAGGATCTCAGCAGTATGATGCTGTGTTAAATAATGCAAGAGCAGGATGTTCGTCTTAACCACTGCTTTATTCCTGGTACTTTACAAATAACAGGCAGTCAGTAAGTAATTGTCATAAGTGGATAAATAACTGAAAGAATGATAATGAGTGTGTTGAGGATTGGAGAAGCACCTGCATTGGTCATGGTTTAAAAAACGTATTTGGAGAAAAAGAAGAATGTTACATGTGTTGTGCATCTAATTAAAGGATACCAGCAATAGATTTAGGTCTTTTTGATGCCAGTTTGTCTTTTGATGAAAGGAACCTAATAAGGTCAGTCAGTCTGGGCTTACTTGAGGGACAGAAATGTGGAGAAGCTATGGCGCTCTGTGGTCTTGCAGGAGATAGTTCTGATGTTAGTAGGGCTGAAACAAGGGTGTTAGGTACCTCCTTTCACATTTATATCTGTTTGTTATGGTAGCATTTGAACATCTGTTGGCAAGATTTCTTCCTTGGACGGCTGTGTAACAAAGTACAGAGAAACTGATGTGCTAGAAAATAAAAGTCTAAAACTGATTTTAGTCAGTTGCCACCTCATTGAGCATTCTAAACTGGTTCTAACTCTGCCTTCTTTTCCAGATTTGGAAAATGACAGAATAGACAGGAGATGTGGGTCCTTGTTTTTTGCTTTGGCCAAGTAAATGCCAGAGTTAGAAGAGTTTAATGACTTTAAGTTTCTTATTTAATATTTAAGAGTTATGATTTATTAGCATAAGTTAATTTGAAAAATAAGTAGCCACAGAAGCAGGCCTGTCAGTGACCTCAGGCCAGGGCTCAGAAAATTAGCATGCCTAAAAGCGTCACTTAGTTACGTGCTGGTTTTAAAGTCTTAATCTAATGGGAGGGAGGATTAGTCACTCACATGAGGTATGAGTTCCTCACTTGGAACAAACTTCCTTTTTGTGTTTTGATGGCATTTGTAGCCGGGGTGGAATATAAGTGAACCTGAAGACTTTCCCATGTGTGTTGAGACAGTAGTGGTGGTCTGTTATAGCCCACGTAGAAGCTGGCTGTAAGTGGGCCGCATTCAGTCCTCTGCTGCTTTAAAACTACTTTAAGAATTACTCAACATTCATGTACAGTTAGACCAATTGGCCATAAAGGTACTCAAATATTTGTTGACTAACTGAAAACATTAGTGGAGGAATTAAGTCTGATTTGGTCAATTACACTTCAACTTAATAAAAATGGCGTTTTGATCAGTGGGGCATGGGGAATAGTGATGAAAGGACATTAGAAAATATTGTTTATAACTTGAGGAGTGAGGGGGACCTTTTTAATCAGGACCAAAACACATTGCCTTTAAAAAAAAACAAGGTTGGCAAATCTGGCCGCATAAGACATTTAAAACTTCTGTATGACAGATACAGTAAACAAAGGTTGAAAAATATATCAAATTGGGAGAAAGCATTTGCAACATACGTAAATAATAGTGTATTAAGGGTACATCAAGAATTCATCAAAGCAATATGAAAAAGACAATCTAATAGAAAAATGAGCAAAGGATGTGAACAGGCAATTACAGAAGAGGAATTTCTCACTGCCAGCCTTGCCTTAGAACAGTTAGAAAAATTAACTCAAAATGGAACGAAGGCCTTAACGTAGGAGCTAGAAATTATAAAACTCGAAAAAGAGCTAAAAAATAAAACAAGTGAAAATCTTCATGACATTGGATTTGTTTAGTGATTTCTTTGATGTGACGCCAAAAGCACAGGCAACAGAAGAAAAAAATGGATTGGACTTCATCAAAATTGAGACCTTCTGTGCATCCAAGGACACTCTAGAGTGAAAAGACAACCCATGAGTGGGAGGAAATATTTCTGTGATAATCTGATAAGGGATTAATATCCAGACTGTATATAACTCCACAACAAAATGAGACAGCCAAGTTCAAAAATGAGCAATGGAATTGAATAGACATTTTTCCAGAGAACGCATTCTGATGGCAAATAAGCACATGAAAAGGTGTTGAACGCCACTAGTCATCAAATCAGAACCACAGTGAAATATCACTCCGCACTTAGTAGGATGACTATTATTTAAAAAAAAAACAAAAAAGTGTTTTTGAGGCCATGGAGAAATTGGAACCCTTGCACGTTGCTGGTAGGAATGTGAAATAACACAGCTGCTGTGGAACACTTTGGCAGTTCCTCAAAAAGTGAAGCATAAAATTAACCATAGAATCCAGCAGTTCCATGCCTAAGTATATAGTCAAAAGAATTGAAAGCCAGAGAATCAAACAAGTATTTATATACCAGTGTTCACAGCAGCACTATTCAGTAGCCAAATGGCGGAAACAGTCCCCATGTCCAGCAGCAGGTAAAGAATAAAGTGTGGTACATACCATGCAGCAGTACTCAGCCTTAGAAAGGAATGACGTTCTGATGCGTGCTGCAGCGTGGGTGGGGCTTGAAAATTTTATGCTAAGTGAAACAAAAGTTATGCTAAGTGACATAGAAGGACAAATAGTGTACAGTTCCACTTACAGGAGGTACCTAGAATGAGCCAATTCACAGAGACGCAAATTAGTGCTTACTGAGGGGCTTGGGAGATGGGGAGCTATTGTTTAATAATGCGGTGGAGAGTTTCTGTTTGGAAAGATGAGTGTTCTGGAGGGTGGATGGTGGTGATGGTTGAATGTACTTATTGCTACTGAACTGTACACCAGTGGTCAAAATGGTAAATTTTATATATTTTACGATTCAAAAGAAAGACTACTGAGACAGTACTGGAAATTAAAACGAGGTTTGTTTTTGCTCTTAAGGTTAGTGACAGTTTCCAGTGGAAGGCAGAGCAGCACGGGTTGGTGGGAAGGTGTAAGCTGGTTATTGCAGAGCTTGCTCCAGTGAGATCTGTTACGTTTTTAAATAGGCTTATGCTTTGTATATGTTAGCATGAAGGTTTTCCCAGGTGAAAAAGCAAGTTGCAAAAATATAACTTCTTTATGTTATGGAACATCAAAGCTGTATTTACTTTTAAGTACATTTTAAATGCATAGGAAACGTTCTAGACACATGATTTAAAAGCATGAATTATAAAATAAATGAAATGAAAGCCCTAAATTCCATACCAGGTTTTGTCACTTGGCTGTCTTAGGGTTTTTCTTTTTTTTCTCTCTTCCTACTACACTTGCATGTTTTGTTTTCCTTTCTGATTTCTCCATGTGCCTTCCTGTGTTAGGTCACTGATACAAAGTGGAACAAGCGGGCTACTGACACTGTCGCATCAGTGCTTTGAGCGTTTTTCGCATGTCCTGTTGGCAGTGTTATTTCAGCAGCTGTCAGAAGACTGTAGGGAGTTAATGTTTAGAGACGCAGTGAGTACCGTTTACGCTGGAAGTGCAGTGCCTTTTCAGATCTTACTGCAGGTGAGGAGGAGTCGTTTGGTGTTCAGGGAAGTGTAGGTCAGACACTTTTGGCTTCGGGTTATGCTGTCCTTGGGTATTTGGAAAGGCTGCCTATAATTAGAAGAGGTCGGTGGTATTACCTTAAGTCCTGAAAAATTAGATTATAGTAACATTTCTGTGTGAGGTCTAGTCTCTGGTAGGTTGCTCCCCCTACTGGTTAAAATTGAAAATACAAACGAATGATTCATAATTACAAGCATAAAGGGAGAGAAAAGGGTTTTATCAAAGTTAATAAACACAATTTAAATTAAAACTGGAAGATAACATACTTGATGCCTTAAAAGAACTGGTTAGAGATCTGTGAGTCATGGAAATGTCAGGTAGGAAAGTGACTTGGTTCAGTTCAGCTTAAAACTCCTCAGGAAGAGATCACCAGATCTCCTTTAAAAATCATAGGCGCACACACACAAAGTAACTAGAGCTAAAGTTACACAGCGTTGTTCGTTTTTTTTTTTTTTTTTTGCCAAAAACTGAAAAAATACGCTTTAAAGTGACCTAGGTTACTTGAATGCTTGGGAAAGTTTGCACTTAAAAGAGTGAGACTAGAGGCTGATACTAAAAAGCAAGAGCCTTTTGAAATGGCTTTGTAATGCAAAACACTACATCAGTCCTCTTACTCAAATTTATTTGTCTTTATTTTCAAAGATCCAGATTTTGCTTTTGAGTTTATTTTGTTCTCTTAAACACCTCAGACATTTACAGACAAAATCTGAGTTTAAATAATTCTTTATCTAATTGGATCAGACTTAAGAATTGAATGATCACATTCTCCTAAACACATCAAACCTTTTGAGAGAGAAAGTCTAGCCTTTAGAGATATTACTTGCTCCAGGTCCCCATAAGTATTAAGTAGTATCAGCTGGTTTCCTTACTGTTCATCACTCTCCTCTCACAAAACTGCCAAAGAAGCCTATCATCAGAGTGAATAAGCAGATTTATTTGCATTGTTGTTTTATTTCTTTATGGTGATACGTATTAGTGTTCTGTTATGGAGTGCTTTCCTTTTCTTGAATTTAAAGGGCAACACTGAACAATTTTCAAGCCTGTGTTAGTTTTGTAAATCTCTGGATAGATTTAGCAGCACCAAAACAAATTTGAAAACAAGTTAAACTTTCTCCAACTCCTGTCATTAAAGACAGAAAACCACAGTAAAAGTAACAAAAGGGTCATTTCAGAGGGATAAAAGTACTGATTTAATTGTTCCTGCAGGGGGCTGTTTCATTCTAAACATCATTAAGATGCCCCTAAACCGTTTATTCCCTAAACTGAACCTTAAGGAGTGTATGATCAGGAGAAGACTGCTACTTTCGTCTATAATTGCCTCATAAATGTAATAACTGACAGCAGGTGTTCACAAGGAAAATCTGACTTCCTTCACGTTCCTTTATACTGGTCCATGGATCCAAAACAGCAGAGCTGAGTGTGATAGACAGTCTGCTAGACTGACAGGCCCTCCTTTAAAATGCGTGTCTTGCACAATTAAAGTATCTTGCCTTACAAAAATGGAAATGTCTTAGACCTTCTGAGTGGATCATAAGAGATCAACCCATCCTTGAAATGCACGTAAAGCAGCTGTGAGGTCTGTGTTTTAGAGAGCTGTTGCCCCTAACTGACCATCGCAGTAGCACTGTGAAAAGGCCGGCAGAGGAGTTCTTCTGCACTGAGCTTGCTAGTAATTCCCGGGTTCTTTGGGGCTGAGGAGATTATGAACGTTTAGTTCCTAGAACTGGAAGTGAAGATACACAGTTCTTTGGAAGCAATATAATATTTAGATGTGGTGTTCCTGAAACTTTTCTACATCATAGTAGCAGTCTTATTTCAGTTATATAAACATGTATGTGAGCTTGAAAGTCTTCAAGAAATGGGTACGTACGGGAAATTAAACATACTTTAGTAAGTGTTCATGCCTAGTCTTACAATCTTGGCTGAATGACTATAAATATCTTGAATTAAAAAACAAATGTAATACTATTATAAGAATTACATCTTGAAGATTTCTCCTAATTTACATACATCAGAGTTTCTCTGAGGGTATACACCTAAGGAGAATGACTGGGTTGTGAAGTGTGTGTACATCCACTTTTTCTAGGTAATGCCAAGTTGTTTTCCATTGTGGTTATAAGTTTAGTCTCTATCTGAGATGTTTTAAGTGTTTCCATTACTCCTTATCAACATTTAGCATGGTTAGACTGAAATTTTTGGCAATCAGGTGACCATAAAAGCATACTCTGTTGATTTTAGTTTGCATTTTCCTGATTGTCAGTGAAGTTGAGCATAACTTATCTTTTCTAAGCCATTAATGTTTCTTCTGTGAATTCTTTTTATTTCATGGTTTTTGTTCATTTTTCTATTGTATAGTTTGTGTTTTTTGATTTATAAGAGTTCCTTAAAATGTTTCGTTACTGATACCCTGAATGTAGTTGTTTTACTCTGTAATTTTCTGCATCCTCATGTTAATTTTATTTTCTTATGTTTCCATTAGTTCTAAAGACTTAACATAAATACATGTAAAAGTTTAATCTGCCTTAAATTGATTTTACTTAAAATGTTAAATTTTTATATCTGGCATGGCACTAACTGTTCTTTTTCTTTAAGAATTTCGTGGGTCTTACTAGCTCATACCACTTCGAAATAAGTTATAAAATCGGTTTGTCAAATGCTACCAAAAATGCTCTTGGGACTTTAATTTGAATTACATTAAGTCTATATAAATAATTTGCAATAACAACTTTCAAATAATATTTTCACGCATGTTTTACATTTTTAAATTTTTAAACACTGAGGGTGGAATTTTGTGAAAATTTTTTTACTATTAAAAAGATCCATTTTAGTGCTAATAATCTTTAAATAATAGGAATATAGTTTATTGCCTTATATTAAATTTAATTCCAGAATGGAAGTATGTTAATTCTAACCCAGCTGTTGAGTATAAAAGTTCAGAATAGGAGTTTCCTCTTATTTATCACATTTAATCCATTCTGGGGTTGCTCACCATGGTGCTTATCCTGATTGTGTCAAGGCCTTTGTCATATTTAAGTAGACTGTTAACTGTGGTCTTAACTTCACCATAAGTTATTTTATGATACATAGAAACTCAGTTTTGTGCTGTTTATCCTAATGGAATGTTATTTGAACATGTAGTTAATACAGGCACACCTTGGAGATACTGTGGGTTCAGGTCCATCCAAACTACCACAATAAAGCGATTATAGCAATAAAACGGGGTGGTATGAATGTTTTGGTTTTCCAGTGCATATAAAAGTTATGTTTATACTATATAGTAGTCTTTTAAGTGTCCAGTAGCATTATGAGTAAAACAACCGTGTGTATACTTCAATTATAAAATAATGCTGTTGGAAAACTGGCATGGATAGACTTGCCCAATACAGGGTTGCGGCAAACCTTCAGCTTGTTGGTGGGGAAAACAAGGCTGTAACTGAGAAATGTAATAAAGGTGAACTGCAGTAAACAAGGAATGCCTGTACATGTGTTTGAGGCAGAGTGTGGTAAATAAATAAATAAATAAGAGTATGGTACTTTGAGACTCAGACATGGATGGTTGAATCACTGCTTTATTACCAGGTTTTGTGACTTCAGGCAATTGATATGAATCTTTTTTGTTCAGTTTTCCAATCTGTAAAATCAGGGTTTAAATTATCTGCCTTGTTATTGTGGTCAGCCAGGTGCTTCCCGAGTCTCTCTGTGCACTGCTGTGTAAACATGAGGTGGGATGGCTTAAGTTAGGTGCCTGCACGTGGACGTTGCTTATTTGACATTGGTTCCAGTTTCCTCAATACAAGTAATGTTTTTCAGCCTTATTATCTCCTTTTTATTTAGAATCTACATCAGGAGACAAATCTGTATCACACTCTTGCACAACTCCTTCCACATCTTCTGCCTCTGGACTGAACCCCACATCTGCACCTCCAACATCTGCTTCAGCAATCCCTGTTTCTCCTGTTCCACAGTCACCAATACCTCCATTACTTCAGGACCCAAATCTTCTTAGACAGTTGCTTCCTGCTTTGCAAGCCACGCTGCAACTTAATAATTCTAATGTGGACATATCCAAAATAAATGAAGGTAAATTTTTATGGTAACAACTTCAAAACAGTTCATTTGCATTGTGCAAAATTGTGTAATTAGTAAAAAACCCAACTTAGGAATGGTCTTTGTTTCATTTTAAAAAGTCAAATTTGAACTTCATGTTTTGGAATTTATATCCCCTGTAGCTTAGGGCCTTTGGTATTGTAATTGAATTAGCGGTACTTGGATTTCCTGTATGTTTTTCAAGACTTGCTGCGTACATGGTAGTTACTGGAGATAACTGTTCTGTCAGCTTAATGTGTATGGTGAATTATTTTTTTTTCAAGTAATAACAGAAAAAAGAATATTTGCTTAAACTGATACAAAAACACTTGATTTCTAGCATATTTTAAAAAACTTCCTGTCTGTTGCTAAATAATTATTTGGAATATTAAAATATGCTAATTACTAAGAGTAGGAATTGAGATTGTTCTTAAAATACTTAAAAATTTTTGAGAAGGGATAACATTATGCTATTTTTCCTAGTTAATTGTGTTGTTGATTCCAACTTTGCTTTTCAGTATGCTACTAAAGTATGTAGGCAGCTACCTCAGAGAAGTCTGAGTAAAGTGGATGTAGTTATAATTTGTAAACCATTCAGATCCAAACATTAGCTCTCATGAACATGGAGAAGTTTTCTATTTTTGTGCATTTTCACATCATGTATTTAATAGTAGTGTCACGAGGTTAAGTCCTTCTTTTATGCTAAAAATGGAGCTATCTCAGGCTAGTTGGTCATTACCCTTCCATTCTTCTTCTTCTCTTCATTTCTGTATTTTTATTTAATTCTTTAAAAATAACCATGCTATTCTCTTGTTTGATAGGTAAACATTTTACTAGAAAAAAATGGGGCTTTTACAGTTTGAAGAAACAATAGCCTAAGAAAGTCTCAGTAGTAAAAGAGCTTATTTTCAGAAATACATGGTACTCCAGAGTACCCAGCTTTTTAATACCCGCATTTGGAAGATTGTTGGGGGTGGGTGTTGATGTAGGGTGTGAGTGTTGAGCTTACACAATAAAGCAGTAGGCTGAAATGGCTGCTCTTAATCCAGTTACTTTCAAGTAATGTGCTGAACACCCTCCCTGTATATGGGTAGGTTTGTGGTGTAATCAGAAATTCAAGTGAATACTCTTTAGCTGTGTTAAAAGTCATAGAGGAGTATTCTTTAACTGAATACCTAAATTTTAGTGTAAGGGAAACTACTGTTTTATTATAAGCCTATTAAATTTCTCTTCCTCTGCCTCGTGAGGGCCTTTCACAGCTCTAGACTCACTGTATTACTCCTGTCTTCTAGACTTTTTTTGAGAGTTCTAGTTTGAAACACTCCAGTTTTTTTCTGGGTTCTTTCTGAAATTTCAAATTGTTACTTAAGCCACTGTGTTTTCATTTGAATTTAAGATCTAATGTGTTTACAGTTCTTACAGCAGCTGTGACACAAGCCTCGTTGCAGTCTATAATTCATAAGTTTCTCACTGCTGGACCATCTGCTTTCAACTTAACTTCTCTGATTTCTCAGGCTGCTCAGCTCTCTACACAAGGTATTTATTTTCTTAGATAACTCTAGAATGGTATTGATGGGGGGGCGGGTGGGATCCAGAGCAAATGTTGTTAGTCTTTGAAGAGATTAGCTATAGTAATGATTTTATTTTGTTCGATTCTATAACACTGCTGTACACAGGAGTATTTGTCTTTATCTTTTTAGATGAAGCAAGCTTTGGACATTTATCTTTTCACCATTGCCATCAAATCTATACTGTAGTATAGATGTAATTCAGCATTTAAGTTGTTAATGAGACATTTTACTCCAAAGCTGAAGTAAACTATGACATGCCCTCAATCTTTGTGAATCATTGGATATCTTTTAAGAGTTGAAGTTTGATTCAAGTTGGTGTCAGATGGTTTTTGGCTTGAGGCTGTAGAAATGCTAGAGTCCTTCCTTGAGTTAGCCCTCTTCCCCGTGATGGTATCCAATGGGGAAGGATACACCTCGGAGCAAAAGGGAAATGAAAGGGCCACTTGACTTCTCCGCCAGCCCCAGTTCAGCAGGCTGATCGGTTGAGCCAGCAGTACCTGGTCTCCCTCTGAAGTGTGGAGTGAAAAGACGCTGCCAGCCCTTGGCTAGTCTCATGATTACATATTACAAGATCGCATATGATCGCATATTACAAGAATAAGAAAGAGGAAGTAAGGATGGTGAGAGGATGCCTCCCATGTGAGAATATGTTCAGACTTGGGGGGACAGGGGACCGCACTGAGCGTGCTTATCTCTGACGGCACGTCTAGTCAGTGCGGACCCACTGAGCAGCTTGGTTAGAACTTTCAGACAAGCACTCTCTTTGGGGTGTGGGGCACGTGGAGAGATACAGAGATCTCCCCACATATGTTACCGAGGCTTTTTATTTCTTTTACTCATTTACAGCCCAGCCATCTAATCAGTCTCCAATGTCTTTAACGTCTGATGCGTCATCCCCAAGATCGTATGTGTCTCCAAGAATAAGCACACCTCAGACCAACACAGTCCCCATCAAACCTCTGATCAGTACTCCTCCTGTTTCATCACAGCCAAAGGTACGCCCCTTTGAGGAAAGCTACTTTTGGGTAACACAGATTTCATGATGTTTTAGAATATGTACTGGAGAGAAAGCTCTCTTTTGAGAATGAGGTAGTGGTGGAGTGAATGACAGGTGAGTGAGATTAGATGCATGTTCATTGAGGGAATAGAGGAGGGATTGCATTTGAGCCACTTCTGTGCATTGACTCTGTTCTCTACTGGCCTGTGGATAGAGAAGGGTATACTAATTGAGTCTTACTATTTGTGGAATTTTCAGACTCTGAAAGATGTGAGAGAGCATGTTTTCCAGTTTCCCTGTACTTTTATTATAGAAATGAGTCAATTGCCGTGCTAAGAGCTTTATATAAATTATATTAACTTTTACATCAACTACCCTTTGCCTCATTTAATAGATACAGAAAATAAAACCTCCTATTAAATCTGATTTTGGTGATAGAGTCAATATTTGAGACCTAGGTCTTTCTGAATGCAGAACCCATTTTATTAAGGTTATGTTGCCTGTGTTTGTCCAAGCAAAATCTTAACATGGGTGGCTCATCAGAGCACGGAAAATTGATGGCCTCTATTCTTATTGGACTATGAACTGGACCTTACAATGTTGCTGTTATATTTTGTATTACAACCTTTGAGTCTTGCTTGCAAATTCATAAATCTCAGTCATATGTGTTCTTTGTTTTGTAGCATGCTGCCAGTGAAACTTGAGTAACTTGGAAGTTGATATGGACAAGTAGTAAATTTTTTTTAACTCTAAACATACATAGTTTACATGATTAAATGTGACTGTGTCACTAACACTAATCTTACTATGGAGCAGTTAGGACGACTCATGTTATCTTAAAAATCACCGAATAGAAATAATCGAAAAGTTTCATTGGTAGAACTTTTGCTTCTGTCTAGTTCCCGTGCTTCTTTCCTGTGTGGTAGGAGCCTGTCTTACCGGATTTTGACATTTCAGGTTAGTACTCCGGTAGTTAAGCAAGGACCAGTGTCGCAGTCGGCCACACAGCAGCCCATCACTGCTGACAAGCAGCAGGGTCATGAACCTGTCTCTCCTCGAAGTCTTCAGCGTTCAAAGTAAGTTCAGGCTGTATATTGAAACAGCATTGTTTTTTCCTTAATGTGGCATGTTGCCATAGTGTTTGCATATTATAAATAAATGTGTGTAGTAGAACTTGATCTTGGGAAGAATCCATGGATATCCTTAGCTTTCTGTATTATAAAATTTACAAAGGCAGATCTTACTACAGTAAGTAGACTGTCTCTAATAGTGAATCTTGGGTTATTTTGGAAAAGGTAGCTCTTTCTGTAGAATTTTACTTGGTGGAATGTGATGAGAGGTAACAGTGTGTGATACTTGTCTTACACTACTTCATTATTGTTAACTTTCTCATAGCAGTTTTAGGTTTGAGTGTATTGATGAAGCCGAAAATCTCACGGCTAAAATCTAGGCCAGTATTTTCCAGCTGGTGTGTGTGTCCGTGTGTGTCTGTGTCTGTCAGGCTTTCCTGATAGCTTCAGCTCTGGCCCTGTACAGTTTACCTGTCAGACAAAGCTCTACTATGTTGTGACTTTTCTTTGTGAATTAACAAATACAACTTTAAATGATTTTCATTGATTGATTTTTGCATTTTTGTTTCTTGCTGTGAGGTGGCAAAATAATTCAACTGTTGTTTTTATTGTTTTTTAAACAAGCATTTCAGAACATATACATCCAAATGAGAGTTGTTCCCTTCAAAATAATCACTTTGGGAAGCTGTCTGCCTAACTCCAGCAATGTTGCCATTGCTCAGAACACTTTTGGGAAAGTCTTCTTTTAAACTGTCTTTAGAGGCTGCAGTATTACTTTAAATATCCTCAGTGATGAAAGCTTCATCCTTTGGGAGACTTAGTTTTTGGAAATAACTGAAATTCATTCAGAGCCAAGTCTGGTGTGAAGCAGGTAGGAAATCAACTTGGGTGATTAAATTTTGGTTCTCACCACCAAGTCCTGAAACCCCAGCCCAGAGCACACAGCTTTAGGAGAAGATACCCAGTCTCTAGAGTGTTGCTTTTTTGGTCTTATTTTGCTTCGCATCATTTCACCCTCTGATTCAGTACTTTGTTCTGGTATTAAAGAGTCAAAGGCAATGTATTTCTTCCCCTCCATATCTTCATGTATTTAAGATAAAATAGATGCGCCTTATGTCCACAGCTGTTAAAAATGTGACCGTTTCTTCTTAGTGTTTGTAGCATACAAAGTCAGCAAGTTCTGCTGTCAGATTTGGGAGAGCACTGATACTTTAAATTCAACTCTGACATTTGTGTTAAAGGGCTCTTAACCCCCATAGTGTGCTAGGAGTACATTGGTATAAATATACTTTGGGTTTTAGGTTCTGTTTGTTTGATGTTAAAGTAACAAATTTTTCTTAGGAATTTAGATATCTTTAATAAAAGGTATCAGACAATTTCTAGGATACCTGGAAACCACTTTTTAAACATACTACTCATTCATTTGTTTTCTCTTCTAGTAGCCAGAGAAGTCCGTCACCTGGTCCAAATCATACTTCTAGTAGTAATGCATCAAATGCCGCAGTGGTGCCCCAGAATTCATCCGCCCGGCCTGCGTGCGCGTTAACACCCACGCTCGCAGCACACTTTAATGAGAATCTCATAAAACATGTCCAAGGATGGCCTGCGGATCATGCGGAGAAGCAGGTGTGTTACGTGATCTCAGCAGATGTCTCACCTTTGAATGACTGGCAGCTGAATTCTGCTTTGAGAAAAATCTCATCTGGACCATTGAACTCAAGCTATATTTAAAACACCTAATTTCTGATTAGATTGTCTGTAGTCAGTTTATTTGGTAGGTGCTCACGGGGTATTTATGAGGTGACTTTTTGTGGTTTCACATAGAGCCCCCGTTGTCAGGTCCACAGTGCTGAGCTCCATGCTGAGTGCTTTATTTTCCCCGCTTCCTAGAGCTTGTGACCAGTGCAGACTGCGTTTTCCCCCTCACTAATGAGGCCCTTAAGACCAAGTAGGCTATACCAGGTCACCCAGCTGCAGTGACGACGGCTCAGAGCCCGTGTCTTTTCCTCTCAGCAGCCGCTCTGGTAGCTGTGGCCATGCTAGTGCAGCTGCCCTTGAACACCTGAGGGGCTGGGAGGCCCGGCCCTCTGCACAGTTGAAAATCCATACCCACACTTCTCATCCTCGAATCCAGCCAGCCGTGGATCGTGTAGTGCGGTAATATTTATTATTGAAAGAAGTGTGTGTAAGTGGGCCTGGCACAGTTCAAACCTGTGCTGTTCAGGGGCCAGCAGCACTAGTCATCTTACGACTCTCGCACTAGACTAGCTACTAAAAGTTAGGAAATATTTTTGCTTTGGGATGAGGGACCTTAGGACATTTCCAGCTACTGCCATTGGTTCTACGACTTCGATGTGATTTTCATTTCTTTAATTATAGGCATCAAGATTGCGAGAAGAAGCCCATAACATGGGAAGCGTTCATATGTCAGAAATTTGTACTGAATTAAAAAACTTAAGATCTTTAGTCCGAGTATGTGAAATTCAAGCAACTTTGCGAGAACAAAGGTACGTTTTCCACTGAAATAAAATTTGTAATGTCTTTTAGTGTTATATATCCTAAATTGGACTGAAGAACATCAATCAGATTTCATTTCTGAAATTGGAAGTTCTCTTTGCTATATTATATCAGATTACATAGTAGTGTAAACTATGTTTTCATAATTTAATAACATTCCTGGTGAATGGTAATGACACCTAGATTTTATTTCTCTTCACCGGTGGTAAATGCTTCATTAGACTGCTTTCTTACATTGTGACACTTTAAGGTACCAGTAACGTTTTATTTAAAAAGTGAGATGTTGATAACAACAGATTACAGAGAGTCCCCCTTCAGCTGAGAGTGGCCCCTGGTGCTGAGACACACTTCAGTTGGAATTTCGGGTCACCGTTTGCATTGTCCTGCGTCTGCAGTAGATCCCTTGGAAGTTACATTTAGAACTGAGTACAGGAAGTTTAATGATGTATATCCGCTCTCTTGAGTTGTTTCCGCCTAAGCTCTGTCTCTTGTTTCTTCATGTAGGGTCCTACTAGTGTCCTACTGGACTGGGACGTCTGCATCGTGACAAATAGTGCCTGTCACAGACCCAGGGACAGGAGGGCAGCGCTTCACGTCCTGCCTGTATTGACATATAGTGACATCTCATGTCTAGTTATGAAACCACAGACATTTAGTAAACACCAAGTTGGGCTTTATATTAAACTAGGAAAACTGAGTTTTCATCTAACCTTTCAACTGCTAAAATACCTGGAGGTACTTTCTGAATATCAACTGGGAATATTTCTTTTACTCTAGGATTGCTCTGAAAGTAGTTCTAACATACACCAAACTTGATTCTGGCTTGCTAGACAGATGGTTTGACTTTCAGGGAATTTCACTGTTCTTTACTGCCACTTACTGAAACAGTCATGTATCCCACATACCACAGTCACATGTCACGTGTGACTACCCGCAGTCGAATGTCAAGCTGTTATGCCTCATTCGAGATTATGCCTCATTCACCAGTATGGGCAATAAATGTCATAAGTCACAGAAGAGGATCGAATTTAGGAAGTTTATGGAAATCTAGTTAGCTGTGGGGTGTGTTTTATTTATTTTAAATACACATGCCAATTGGACTTTGATTCTGCTTTGTTTTTGTTTGTTTGTAAACGTTTGTTTTGAACCTATTTATGTTGAGAATTGTTCTTCAGAAATGATTGGCCTCTTGCACCTAGTTAGTCCTAGGCTAGTTAATTCTGTATTGTGATCCAGAAAACATGCAGTGTAAGCTTATCCTGTTTAATAACTGCCGCTTTCGCGTGTGTGATGATACAGTCAACAGCTACATTTTAAGTCAGTCATTACATTGAGATTTCTGGGAGTTGTTAGAAAGCTAGGAAGCACTCTGACTTCTGTCATCCTGATACTAACACATGTTATGTATTCCCGTGGTTATTTTGTCTTGGCTGTAGACTAACCAGTCAACTTACTTCGTCTTAACTAGTAGTTACTCATTTTCTTTGTAAAGAGATTTTTATAGTTAAAAGTTTGTTTTTTCCGTAACATTTGTAACGACCACATGGGTTCTAATGCCCTCTTTTATTTTTCAGGATACTATTTTTGAGACAACAAATTAAGGAACTCGAAAAGCTAAAAAATCAGAATTCCTTCATGGTGTGAAGATGTGAATAATTGCACATGGTATTGAGTACAGGAACTGTAAATCTATTGCCCAATCTTAACATTTTTGAGCTGCATTTAAGTAGACTTTGGACCGTTAAGCTGGGCAAAAGAAATGACAAGGGGACGGGAGTCTTGTGAGATTCAATTCAGGGGAAAGATACAAGGTTGATTTGTAAAACCCTTGAAATGTAGATTTCTTGTAGATGTATTCTTCACGTTGTAAATATGTTTTGTAGAGTGAAGCCATGGGAAGCCATGTGTAACAGAGCTTAGACATCCGAAACTAATCAATGCTGAGGTGGCTAAATACCTAGCCTTTTACATGTAAACCTGTCTGCAAAATTAGCTTTTTTAAAAAAAAAATTTGGGGGGTTAATTTATCATTCAGAAATCTTGCATTTTCAAAAATTCAGTGCAAGCGCCAGGCGATCTGTGTCTGAGGATACAATTGTGAACCATACGGGCAGTGGACACAATATCATGAAACACCTGTTCCCACACTTGCACCTGATGATCAAGAGCAGTGCTTCTCCATTTGTTTTGCAGAGAAATGTTTTTCATTTCCCGTGTGTTCCATTTCCCTCTGAAATCCTTGATCTGATTTTATCCATTTTTTAAGGCTCCTCTTTTCCTCCTTTCTGAAGGCACTGTTGCTATGGCACTTTTCTATAACCTTTCCATTCCTGTGTACAGTAGCTTAAAATTGCAGTGATTGAGCATAACCCACTTGTTTGTATAAATTATTGAAATCCATTTGCACCCTGTAAGAATGGACTTAAAAGTACTGCTGGGCATGTGTGCTGAAAGTACATGGATTGCTCAAATATAAGGAAATGGCCCAATGAACATGGTTGTGGGAGGGGAAAGAGGAAACAAAGCTAGTCGGATGTGAATTGTATCTGTTGTAATAAACATGTTAAAACAAACAAAAATTGTTATTTTTCTTTTCCTTTGGTCAGTGCATATTAGAATTTGAACTACCTGGGTTTTCTTTATCAGAACTATTCTTGTTGAACATTTATACTTAATTGAAATAATTCCTAAAGGGAGGTTTTGTTTAAAACCTATAAACAGGAAATTGTGTATAAGAATATTTAATGAAGTACGAAATTCAACAAGAATGATTAAGTCACTTCCCAAGTGGTTGTCATTTGTTAAGCCCTGGTTTACCTGTCTTGCTATTATGACATTTCATTTTGAAGGATGTTTGTGTTGTAGCTAACTGTTCAAGTCTGGTGCTGACTGCTGTTCTTAGCCATCACAAAACGCTCAATTTGTGTAATTGGAGCTACCTGCTGTTATCTGGAAATGGTGGGAAAGCTCAGCTTTGTATATTGTTTCCTAAAGTATATTAAAATAAAAAAAGAAACTATTGCTACTATAAAATTACCTTGGCTTTTTTTTTTCCCCTTTGCTAAAATATTAATCACATGGCCTTAGCATGACACTGCCAGTTTATTAAGTCAAATCACAAGGGTTTCTTTATGCAGAAAAATCTTGTAATTTCAAAATCTTACCAATTTAGAGCCTTTTTTTCCCCTGTGGAGGCAGATGTATTCATGTGCTTTCAGAACTGCCAGCACCAAGGGCTTATGTTGTGATGTTTGACGTTGTTACCACACCCTCGCATGCTAACATTCTGAGAATTGCTCTTGTGCTTTAAGCATATTTAAAATATAGAAGATAACGCTCAAAGTTTTCAATAAATTAAAAAAGATAAACTGTAAGTGATAGTGTGGGTGATATTTTCTAAAATACAAAAATGTTCCAGCATAATTAAGAACGAAAATCATACTGGGAACTGGTTTACATTGTAACTTGAGGATACTTCTAAAATGTAAGAAAAGACAAATGTCATAAATTATATCGCCATGAAATGTTAACGCCTGTGAGATTGTTGGTACTTGCTGGACTTGATTAGTGCGTGTAAATGAAACTGCGAAGAACTGTGTTACATTAGGAATGCTGGTCAATGTAGTCCTGTATCTTTTCTGGAAAGAAGTGAGCAATTGTTGATGTAGTGGGCAGTCTCCTGATCAGATGGCAACTGGACTTGCGGTTTTAAGGTAAATATGATTTGTGTTGCTAATTGTTGATTGACTACCACCTTATTCTTTTGACTTTAAAAAATGTCTACATCCCTAAGTGCTCACACACATATATAATATAAAAGATGCCTAATTTGAAATTTCCTGGTGAATTTTTAAACAAAATTAAAAATTTAGTGGAAATGATTTTTTAAAATATTTGATTCACTTATTCTGTAGTGAATTATTTTAAATACTGCACTTTAGTACAGACATGGTGTCCAGCTACCAGCCTTCTTGAAGTAGCCAAAATAGGCATAATATTAAAAAATATTATTTGTCTAGTTGTCCTGTTGCCATTATCTCATTTTGGTGGGCACCTTGGTTCAGATAGTTTGAAAACAGAAATATAAAAAGCCCCTAGGAAACCTCAGGGTTTTTACTTCTGCGTTTTAGAAGGGACAGTCGTAGTGTTACATGCAAACCTTAAAAACTCTTACTGTGATGAAGTTTTTTGTGAAGGTGGGTCTGTTAGGAAGTCTTAATAACCCTGCAGAGCCAGCTACCTTTTCCCCCTTTGTTTTCTGTTTAACTAGTGTGGCTAACTTTTAATTTTAAAACTTGGACTGTAACTCCAGATGTTAAGCACACTGAAAACTCCATAGGTCAGCTCTTTTTAAAGACATCATGCTGCTTTTAATAGCCCAAATGAATGATTTTATCTTCCAAATTTTATATATCTGCTTCACACTTGTAAAATATTGGAAAGGAGGTGCTTAAAACTTTGCAAAGAATTGTTAACCCATTTCAGAAACAGTCTGTTCTGTTTAAACACAGCCTTACAAGGGAGTATTTCAAAGGGGAGGAGACAGGGTGCGAAATAATTCACTGCAAACCAGAACTATTGTAGTTCAGGACTTAAAGCTACTGTATTTAGATGTGGGGTTTGAATATACGGATTTCTTTTCAATACCTGTAAATACGGCTATATTCTTGTATTTGTACTGGAGTGTACAAATGACACTAAAAAGTAATAAATGCTTTTTGTCTATTTTGTGCAGTTATTTCAGAACAGTCTGTTTTGAACGAGTGCATAGCTTTCTGCATTTGAGGAAGAACACTTAAAATGCCAGGTTTTGCCCCAGGAATTTTGATAGCCGTCGCATCCTGTCGTGTTTCACATAATTTCTTAATTGTGATTCTAATGAAAAAATCTGACTTCAAGTCGGGATTCTGAGATCCTGTTCTAATTTGCTGTGCCCCTTCCTCCTGACCCTGCCCGCTGGCAGCGCCCTGGAGTGCAGCCTGCGCAGCTCGCTGGCCAGGCCCTGGGCCTCGAGGACCCCACTCTGAGGTCGGTTTCACCCGGCCTGCCTCCGGCCCTGCCCTCTTCCTTGCGCTCCCAACGGCTTAGTGTAACTTGCCTCGGCACGGCAGGTCCTCTGAAGAAGAGGACTCCGGATCGTGCTTGAGACCTCCTCTCCCACGCTCCCATTTTCAGTAGCTGGCGCCGTGGTTCCCCCAGTCGCTCAAGCCCCAACCATTTTTTCTGTAACACCCTGTGTTTGATCCATTATCAAGACCCCCGAGCTCTGCCTTCACAACGTTTTGGGCCTGAGAGCTCCGTACCACCACGTTTCCCTCTCCAGCCCCGCCCTCAGTCCTCGAACCCGGTGCTGCCACTGCCGCCTGACCTTTCTCTTTGCTTCTGCTCTGGTCTGCCCCTGCCCCCGCCCCACATGGCACATGCATTTTAACCTGTTCAGTGGTTTCACACTCAGAACAAAACCCAGAGCTCCTGCCGTGGCTTTGCGCGTTCAAGGCTCTGAACATCACCACGGTCTCATCTCGTCCGCTGGTTTCTCCCTTGCTCACTGCCGTCCGTTTTCGGGGTTTTTGCATTTTCTCTGCCTGGAAAGTTCTGTTCTAAGAGACTGTCCAGCTTGCTGGCCATTCATTCTCAGAGGCCTTTTCCCATAAATGTGACCTCCCATAAACGAGAGCATCACTATTCCTGTACTCAAGTTTCCTTCACAAGAACAGTATCTGACATGTAGTGAGTACTCCAGAAGTATTTGTTTAATGAATTATGAACGTTATAGGGCTGTGGACAGAATATAAGACAATTTACAAGGGTTACTGAAAGTGTTTTCTTCCAAGTTTTGGTTTTAGTCTTCCCTTGGAAAGATAGGAAAGAAACAGCAACTAGCTTTTTTTTCCTTCTTTTTTCTTAAGAAATTGTTGCAATTGACTATTGGTTTCCAAAACCTAACTCCAAACACATTTTCATTGGTAACGTTATGAAATGTGATCTCTCTAAGCAAGATTAATCAACAACTAGTAGTAATTAGAGCCTCCTCTGACTATATGTTAGTAGTGAGGAGCAAGATGCTACACTGATGGGATAAGCTTGGGGTGATGGCAGCAGGAGCTGGCCCCGTTTCTGCAGGGCATGATGTGGAGGCGCGGGGGTTGGGGTCTGGGTCCTGGTTTCATGAGGTAGGAAGCTTTGGTAGGCCTGTATCTTTGATTCAGATGATGCCTTGACATCCAACCAGATCGTCCTGACCTTTAGGACCAGTGTGGGCAGAAAAGATGTCATGTTCTAAGATGTGTCGCACGATAAAGAACTTAATACACATCCATTCCGAAAGGAAAATGGCTGGGATGTGAGAATTCCCTGCTTTTGTGACCAGGTAGGAAGACTGAAGATTAGACAGACACTCGATGCTCGTGTATGTACTTCATAAACAGGCATCTTGTTCCTTTTCTAACATGTATTCTGTCTAATTGCCCACTTTGATCAGTCTATGTGGGTGTGTTAAGATCACAAGTGTCCTTACTCTGTTTAGGTAGTCCAGGGTTATTACCTTGGATGAAAAGGGCAGAATGCAAGGGCAGTAATTTTTGTTTCTTTTGTGTATTGTGGCTTCCTGTCACCTAGAAAAACCAGCACCTAGTGTGTGCTCAACATAGTTTTGCATGTATGAGTGAAGTTACATTTTAAATATTTGCTCTGAGGATTGCCCAATTTAGTATTTATGCGTAATGTGTTCATTTTTCTTTAAAGAAATTAGTGATTAAAGAAGAGAACTTGAAGAGAGTCACTCTGAAATTTCAAGTCAACAGGCCATTTAATTTCACTTTTTTTTCCATTTGGATGCCTTGACATTTTATCATCTTTATGAGCTCAAACTGTTAGTGATAAGCAGGAAAAATTACCATGGTTGAAGAAGCTCTAATTTTTAAAATGCCGATGCAGGGTCTCGGGCTGCATCTCTACCTGTTTCACGTGCACAAGTGTTTCCGAGACACTGTAAAATACTGACAGTGGCACTACAGGGTAAGAGAGCTGAAATAACCCCCAGTGCCTAGTGAAACCAGAGCATTTGAAGAACCAAAACATTCCTCCACAAACATCAATGAAAGAGGCACAAACCTGTTCTATAACCTTTAAAAGTTGATGGCTGGAGAGAAAAGAAGATAGAAGATTTTGATGTCATTTAGTACATCTAATCAGCCCTGAATTAGGGGCCAGTCAGAAAGTAGAAGTCACCCAATGAATCTCAAAAGGAGAGAATTTGAAACTGGTGGGTAAAGCCAGGCAGGCTGATGAAACAGCCAGGCAGGGAGTCTGGGGAACAGACAGAGGGGCAGCTTCCCTCCAGGGAGCAGCTTCTCTCCAGGGAGCTGGGTCCAAGGAAAAGACGACCCACCCATTAAGGTGCCAACTGAGGCAGAGGGAGAAACGCAGGCCCCACCACCTCCACTTCCAGGCCTGCCCACATGGGCAGAGTGTCCCCGGGAGCAGGAGGGAAGGAGAGCTTGGCACGTTCTCTGCCACCCTGAGACGCCAAGTGAGGGGGAAACTGACCTGAGAGCTAACCAGCAAATAACCAGCATGGCCTCTGAGCTCACCAACCGAACAAGCAACCAGAAAGTCTGCCAAGTTAGCAACATTCCCTAATGAAAGTTTACCGCACTGTCTCTGAAGTTCTAAAAAATGTCTAAGAAAATGCATTGTGACCCAATGTTATATTTAGTCATTCAAATACAAAGACAGTAGACACCCCCAAACACACAAGTGCCCGAGACCTTGAAGAAAACAGTAATGGACCAAATGCAACCAAGAGATGAAGGGAGAAGGTAGGGGATGCACTGCTGACGGCAGGGAAGCAATTTAGCCACGCGGCTCCAGTGGGGGGCTGTGGGGCACTCGAGGCAGTGAGATGGGAGGTGGTGAGGCGGTGGGAGGAAATAGAAACGCATTCTTTTTTTTTTCCCCCCAGCAGGGAGAAAACAGGAAGTGGGTCAAATAGAAAGTGCTATATACCAGGCAGGTCAGTGCTCTGGGGAAGCACATGTTGAAGTGCAGGCAAAACGATCACAAACATTTTGAAAAAGTAAATGCACAGAAAATTCAGAATTCGATGCAAAATGCATAATCAATACAGAAATAATTGCTATGACGAAAACAAAACAAGGTAATAAATTAGAGACCCCCAAGGGAGGGAGGTGAGGGGTTTAGATCCCTTAAGACATGACCATTGAGCTGAGACATGAGGAAAGAATAGGAAAGCATATCACGTTCAGCACCACATCATGCTCAATGACAAAACACCAGGCGTGGCCCTGTACAATGTCAGCAACAATAAAAGACATCTCTGTTACCTTCAGTACTGTCTGGGAAATACTGGCCAATGGAACTAGACAGGAAAGGAAGTGACCTGTAAATTTGGGTTAGGAGGCGGGCAGATTTTGATTATTTTCAGTGATGTGCATCTGGAAAACAAAAACCTTAAAGAAAAAATTCAGTAAGAGCTAATTACAAATTTAATATGCAAACATTAAAAACTTTGTTACTTTGAAATTAAAATAGAAATAAAGATTTTAACATCCTATGGCAATTAAATTAATAAGATATAAATGATGCCTTCAATAAATGGTATTGGGAAAACTGGATATTCACAAGCAAAATAATGAAATTGGACCCCTATTTTTACCCCACCCACAAAAATGAACTTGAAATAGATTTAAAATGTAAATGTAAGACCTGAAACCATAAAACTCCTAGAAGAAAACGTAGAGGAAAAACGCCTTGACGTTGGTCTTGGCAATGATTTTTTTTGGATATAATACCAAAAGCACAGGCAACAAAAGCAAAAATCAACAAGTGAAAGAAACTACATGGAACTAAAAAGCTTCTGCACAGCAAAGGAAACAAAATGAAAAGACAACTGTGGAATGGGAGAAAATATTTGCAAATCGTATCTGACAAGAGGTTAATATGCAAAGTGTATGAGCCTACAACTCAGGGAGAAAAAATCCAATTGAAAAATGAGCAAAGCGGTGGGGAGGGTAGAGCTCAGTGGTAGAGCACATGCCTAGCATGCATGAGGTCCTGGGTTCAACCCCAAGTACCTCCGTTAAAATAAAAAAAAAAAAAGAAACCTAATTACTTCCCCCTGAAACAAATAAACAAAAACAATAAATTAAATTAAAAAATTTTTTAAATGAGCAAAGGACCTGAATAGACATTTTTCTAAAGAAGACCTGCATAAAGTGCATGAAAAGGTGTTCAATGTCACTAATTACCAGGGAAATGCAAATCAAAAAAACCACAGTGAGCTATCTTCACACCTGTTAGAATGACTGTCATCAAAAAGACAGATGATAAGTTTTGGCGAGGATGTGCAAAAAAGGGACTCTTTGCCACTGTTGAGGGGAATGTAAATTGGTGCAGCCATGATGGAAAACAGGATGGAGATTCCTCAAAAACTTAAAACTAGAACTACCCTACGACCCAGCAATCCCAGTTGTGGAAATATATCTGAAGGAAAGGAAGTCACTATTTTGAAGATAACTCTCTGCACTCCCCTGTTCACTGCAGCATTATTCACAACAGCCAAAACGTGGAATAAACCTGAGTGTCCATCCATAGATGAACGGATAAAGAAAATGTGGAATATTGTGGAATATCATCCAGCTGTAAAAAACAAGGAAATCTTGCCACTTGTGACAACATGAATGAATCTTGAGGCTGTTACGTTAAGTGAAATTAGTCAGACAGAGAAAGACAAAGACCATATGAGATCACTTATATGTGGAATCTAAAAAAGCTGAACTCATAGAAACAGTAGATTGGTGGTTGCCAGGGGCTGGTGGGTGGGAGAAACGGGGAGATGTTGATCCAAGGGTACAAACTTCCAGTTACAAGATGAATGAATCCTGGGATCTAATGTGCAGCCCGGTGACTAAAGCGAATGATAGTTTAGACTTTAAAGTTGCTAAGAAAACGTTCTAACTACAAAAAATTTAATTACGTGAGATGATGAATATGTTAATTAATCTTAGTCTGATAATCATTTTGCAGTACATCATCAATGCAACGTATCACATCACATTGTGTGCCTTAAACTCACGCAGTCACGTCTGCCGATCACTTCTCAGTAAAGCTGGAAATACCAGTTCCTCTGCTGCAAACCAGCTGTGCTGTCCCTCCAGCCATGCATCAAGGGACCCTCCTTTTCCACATCCTCTCTGCTTCCAAATAACACTCGTGTTGACCATGTCAATCATCTTCTGTTGAGTGCTGTGTTTTGTTTGGTTGGAGCCTCCGAACTTACCAAGCAGGGGAAAGTTACTTATCTCCAAGGAGGTTCAGGGCTACTTCTAAGGTTGTTGGCTGGGATCCAGTCCCACCGGATCGATTTGCCCACAAGCAACACACAGGCCCCTAGAAGTCCCATGTGAGGGCACACCTGGTCCACATTCCTGAGTCTGGATTTCGACCTTGGGACCATGCTCGTCCTCTCTCCTCAAACACCCAGGGATGCTTGTGACTTCTGATTTTGAAAACTATCAAATGTACTAAACATTAAAAGAACTGTCCAGTGAACGTCTGTGCACCACCCATCCAGAGTCAGTCATTAACTCTCATATTCCCACGCCCCCTCACTTTCCCACGAACCGTTTGAAAGTCAGTTGTAGACATTGTGGCACTTACCCCTACATACTTCAGTGTGCCTCTCCTATGAATAAGAAAGTTTAAGAAAGAAAGAGAGAAAGAGAGAGAGAGAGAAAGAAAAAGAAAGAAAGAAAGAAAGGAAAGAAAGGAAAGAAAGAAAGAAAGAAAGAAAGAAAAGAAAAGAAAGAAAAAAGAAAAAAAGAAAGAAAGAAAGGAAGGAAGAA
This sequence comes from Vicugna pacos, assembly GCF_048564905.1. Taxonomy (NCBI): domain Eukaryota; kingdom Metazoa; phylum Chordata; class Mammalia; order Artiodactyla; family Camelidae; genus Vicugna; species Vicugna pacos. Next base: position 18,732,012 of record NC_133021.1, on the reverse strand, counting down.
AGGAAGGAAGGAAGAAAGAAAGAAAGAAAGAAAGAATGTTACCTTACATAACCAGTAAGACTGTTATCACAAAAGCAGGTACAATTTGATGGACTTTGGAAGTTAAGGAAAATTAGAGAAATTTCCATATAGGGGTCAAAGCAGAGATGCTCTGGCTTTTCTCTGTGTAAGTGGGCTCTTAGAATAATTCTCTACAAGCTAACTTGACAGTCTTACAATAAGCATCTTCCTTTGCAGTCGGGGGAAGGAAGGTGTTTGAAGCTGCACCAGGACCGGGCCATCCCGCTGCTGACGCTGGGTGGCAGTGTTGAGCTACATTCAGCCAGCTCGTCCAAACTGGCGAGGAGGACACGTTAAGGATGGAGAGAATGGTTCCGCTTTCAAAGTCAGCGTTAGAGCTGTGAGCTGACCCTGCAAAGACAAGAAGTGAAAAAGAACTTATTTAATGAATACACTTATTGGGTAGGATACTGAGCGGTGTCCTGGAGTCTGACCTACTGAATTCAAACCCAGGCTGTTTAGAGCAGGACCACACAACCCCATAGAGCCTGCCCTGTAGTGTAAGTGACTTGATGGACAACGGTCCTGATTTGGGAGTCAGAAAACAGTGGCACAAAATGACCCTGGGAGGAACTTGGGAGAGTCAAGCCCTCTGCCTGCCTCACCAGCTACTTTGCCCCATGTGGGAGTGCTAGCCTCTTCTAAGCTGGGTGGTGGAGGCAGCAGGAGCAGATGGAAAGGATGTGGAGGTCACTGGGTGACTTGTCCAGCCAGAGAGCTGTCCCAAGAGCCCTCCCCCGAGCTCACACTCCTGCCTCCTCCAACCCCCCTTCCCAGCTGGTATATTCTGCCTGCTCCTGACATGTCCCAGACCTCCCTGCTTTTTAGGGCTCTCTCCTGGGGCTGGGGGTGCCCTCCCTTCCCTCCATGCGTCTGCACCCAGCATCCTTCGGTAGCCGTGCAGATTACCCCAGATCCACTCTGCTGTCTCTAGCTGTCTCCTCCTGCCTGGAATTTGTTTGCCCCAGATTCTCAGGTGTCTGGTCCTCCACAAAGTAGAATGTGCTCCGGGACTTTAAAAAACAAAAACAAAAACAAAACAAAACAAAACAAAACACTTTGACACTTTCTGACTCAAAGGAGAAGTGAGAAATACTACTTCTGCGATGATACTATAATTAGAAACTATTTGTGCCTCGGCCAATCATTTTCACTGGTGCCATTTGAGCAGAACTGTCCACGGGAGCCTGATCTTTTGTCCAGAGGCTCGCAGGCACCTGATTAAATACGAGTTCGAGCCTCAGCTGTGAAGTCCTTGCTCTGGGCACCTTCTGCCGATGTCAGACGAGTTCTGCTCAAGCACGGCTACAGGATCAGGTCTTGGGAGGGTTTATTTATCTAGAGAATTGAATCAGGGTTGGATCTAAAACCAAAACACCGTGACGTCTCTAGACCAGAGCTGGGGAAATATCTATAAAGTGTTCAGAGCCTTCTTGTGGCATTTCCACATGTCGAATTTATTTAGGATGGTGATGTTTAAAGTTCCTGGACTTTGCAGAATCCTACTGTATTTCATGGCCTTACTCACCAACCTTGCAGAAATCTGCATCAAAGCGAGCCTGTCCCTGTGGTACTGGAGGGTTGCCTTCCTCTCTGAGTTCTCCTGTAGCCCAAGCAGCGTGCCCGGGGCAACCTGGGCTTCGGGGAGTTCGGAACAGGACCCTGGGAAAAGCTTGCAGACCTTTGGTCATTCAGTGAGATCTTCTCCCTTGTTGAGACAGGATTAAAAGATCAGAAGTACTCAAAACAGAGAATCGGGTGAGCTGTGCCAGGCATCTTGGTTCTAAATTAAAAGATCATATTCTGTATATTTCTCTATAAGCATCGCTTTCACTTCACTTCACAAATTCTGGTATGTTGCATTTTTATTATTCTTCAGTTCGAAACCTTTTCTAAATTCCCTTATAATTTTTTCTTCGACCTATGGATTGTTCAGAAGTGTGTTGTTTAAGTTTCAAATATTTGGGGTTTTCCAAGTTATCTTATTGTTACTGATTTCCAATTTAATTTCATTGTAGTCAGAGAGGATATTTTGTATGATTTCAATATTTTCAAGTTTACTGAGAGTTTTTTCTAGCCCAGTGTACAGTCTGTCCTGGTAGATGGACCGTAAATCCTTGTAAAGAACAGTGTTCTGTCCTATCAGGCACCTAAAATGTAGGTGACAGTGTTCAGATCTGGTTTTTCCTGATCTTTGCCTACTTACTCTATTAGCAATCTTGTCTGTTGCTAAGAGCTGGGGGGCGTGTGAAACTCTCACACCAACACTGTGGGCATGTCTCCTTCTCCCTGTAATTGTATCAATATTTGCTTCACGTATTTTGAATCTCTGTAATTAGGCACATACACATTTATGGTTGTTATGCCTTCTTGATGAATTGATCATTTTATCATAAGGAAGTGTCCCCTTATATCTGTGGAGTTACTTCCTGCCTGGAAGCTGGTTTCCCCTGGTATTAAGACAGCCACTCCAGCCTTCTCATGCCTGCTGCTTGCATCATGTATCCTTCTCCACCCATTTACTTTCAGTTTACGTGTGTTTCTATATTTAAACTGTGTTTCTTTTGGACAGTGAATGTGCATAAAATCTCCATTCTGACAGTCTCTGCTTATTAGCTGGAGCAGTTAATCCAGCAATATTTAATGTAATTACTGATATATTTGGGTTTGGATCCATCCTTGTATTTGTTTTCTCTTTGTCTACTCTGTTTTTGTTCCTACTCTTCCCTCAACCCTACAACCTTCTTAGTATCACTGCCAGTTCTCATGGACGGCTCCCAGATTCATAGCTCCAGCCTGGGTCTCCCCACCGAACTCCAGACTTTGAAATTCCACTGTCTACTCAACACCTGTCTTTGGAGATCTAATAGACACCTCAAACTCAAGCTCCTGACAGTCCCCTCTGCCCTGCTCTTAGTGGTCCTCCTCTAAGACAATAGCAACTCTTCCTGGGCGTCCCTCCTCGTCCTCATCCTCCTGGTCACTGTACATCCATCCTCTGAACAAAACTTGGAGTCATACTTGACTCCTCTTTCCTTCACACCCTACACTCACTCCATGCATAACCTGCCAGTCTTATCTTCAAAACATATACTGAATCCACTACTTGTCACCCCCTCCACCTCCACTACCCTAGATGGAGCAAACACCATCATCTGTCACCTGGGCCATAGCAATAACCCCCTACTGGTCCCCTCCACAGTCCACTCTCAATGCTGCTGCTGCGGATTCTTTTAAAAGCTAAGTCACATCATTCCTCCTCTGTTGACAACCTACAGTGTCTCTCATTTTCTCAGAGTAAAAGCTAGAGGGTTTACAGTGACCTATTACACCACCCCTCATGTTTCTGTCCTCTTCTTCTGCTCACTCCATTCTGGCTATCTTGGCCTCTTCATTGTTCCTCAAACTTTGTTTCTTAACTTTTTTTCATTATTGCCCCCAAGAGAGGCCAAAGGGAAATGCCTGGTTAGACGTTTTTTTCCTTAACGACCCCCTTCTGCCACCCCGTGAAACTTTAATGCCGTAAATTTATTGCAGAGGATTATGTACTGTCTCTACATTTGTGCTTTACACAGTAAAAGAATAAGGTTATCTTCATCCTCCAAGAATGGATTTTGTCCCCTAAGATGCTACCTCCCCTGTTGAGAATGTATGCTTTCATTATTTCCACAGAATTCTACCCCAGGGCCTTTACACTTACTGTACCTTTTGCACAGGACAGTCTTCCTGTAGAGAGCCGTCTAACTTTGCAGAGAGGCATCCCTTGGTCACTCTGTGTGACAGAGCAACTCCACGCTCACGACTCCCCATTTCCTTGGCACTTACTACCATCTGGCATCTCTACATGTGCCTCAGCTATTTTCTGTTTTCTGTCTCCTTTCACAAGAAGGTACGTTTCAGGAGACATTCGTGTTCACGGTCGTGCCCGTTTCGCTCGGTTCCCGGACACAGCACACTCTCTACTGACAGGTGTTGAGCGCGAGCGTGCGCACTTACCTGTGCAGACCTGCCTTCATCGTGTGGCATGTCCTCTTTTCTCCTTTTCATCCACCAAGTCCTGTCCTTGTTTTAAAGCCCAAGTCAGAACCAACTTCTCCCTGGTCCCTCTCCTGATTTTATATCCTTAAGAATATTATAAAGTTCTGATACTCTACACTCCTGGTGAGAGTTACAGAACTAGAATTTATTACTGAAGGCGGAACTTTTCCTCTTAGCCTAATCTGCCTCAAAACTATTCAGTGACACCACCTTTTATCTCCAAGAGATTCTTGTTTATATGTAGGTCTATATGCCATCAAAAGACTGCGTGGAGGTGGGGGGGGCAGTCTTCTGGGTTGAATGCGTGGACATAAAGGAAGGCGAGAAAATCAGTTGGCCTTTAGGCTGATTAACACTTTAAGTATGCTTTGGGTAGACTCAATTGGCCTTTTCCTACTGGAAGCAAAGAATATCTTTTTTTTTTTTTTGGTTTTCATTGCATTAGATCATGTTGTTTTAACCCAAGGGCCTCAGGAAGTGCAGAGTAAATTGGAACACTCAATCACATAAAAAAAAAAAAGTCTGCTTAAGCTGAGTTATAGTTGGTTGTGCCACAAATGCTAAAGTTCAAGTTGACATTCCAGCCTGAGCACGTAATGTTATTACTGAAGAGCCTGGGGCCGGGGGGGAGGGACAGAGAGGGTATCAGACTTCAACACACATGTCGTGACTTTTGTTACTTTAGGAGAAAATGAACCTTGTGATAACCTAACTCTTCTGTGTTTACCCATTTTCTCGTGGGTTCAAAGGTCAGCTGGGGCATACCGGCAAGTGTCCGTAGATTTTGCCAAATACACCATTTGCTCGGTGGGTCTCACCTGCTGGAATAGACATGCCATAGGGGAAATCGCAGTCAAGCCCCCCTTGTCATCTGGTCTCTCCCGTGGGATGGACGGTCCTGCAGCAGGAGGAGGGGGCCCTGTTGTGTCCGAGATGCTGGTAGCATTTGGTGTTATCTGCGTGCTGTTCACCAGGGACCATGAACAGTGAGTCTGGAACAGCTCAGTCTGAAGAATGAGTAAGACTAACCTGTTGCCTATGGAACAGGCCAGTCCCAGCAACGCAATTGGATTTGGGGAGCCAGGCTTTTCAAAGACAGCAAGGGTGGCCTTTGGGCGTGATTATGAGCGGGAGGAATCTGTATTCAGCATCTTTTTCATTCTTCACCCTTCATCCTCCTTCTCCTGTTTGCGTTCCCGCCTCAGTGATCAGTCCCTCAGAATGCTAGCAACCGATCTCCACAGTTTACGAAGCGGTTTCTCGTGTGATGTTTTAGTTAACCCTCACAACGTTCCTGCGGGGAAGGAAGCATCACCGTGCCCTCCGTTTGTTAGATGAGAAAACGGAGGGAGAAACTGAAGCAGGAAACACATTTTGGCATCCCTTCTCCAATCGTATAATCTGGGCAACACGTAGCTCCTGGCCCAAACCCTCGGATTCCATGGTTTTCCCTAATCAGGTAATCAAAATAACAAGGGAAGCCAAATGGAGCGAGGGCTTCCTCTGTGATAGGCACCATGCCCCGTGCCTTACATAGAATGTTTCTCTTTTTCCCTCCCGGGAACCATATGAAATCGTTATTTTATTCTCATTTTTAAAATGGGAACATAGAGACTTAGGAAGATGTGAGGCTGCAGCCAAATATATGACAAACAGCTCCATGAAATCCATCTTTATTCAGAAAAAAAGATTTCAAGAATCACAGACGCGGTCATGCCGTTGCCAGGGTGCAGGTGGAGTCTGGAGCCCAAGTGCACCTTCCTCACAGCATCCCACTGCCTCCCAGGGCCCTGGAGGAGGAGCACTTTGGGTGGATGTGGGGCCGGGAGATTTACAGGGAGAAAAGCTTCCTGGTTGAACCATTAACTCGGAAGCCAGTGATTTGTATCCCAAACCAACGTAGCTGAAGAAGAGACATAACTGCTACCGAATTGAAGTAAGAAGGTGGTTGGCAGCGGGTGTAAAATCCAAGCTAGGGAAATGTCAAGGGAGCGACCAGTTGACGTCTCTGGATGGCTCTCAGTTTGCTAAAAATCTTTTTGCTGAAATTTTAATGAGTTTTTAGCCAGGAGGGACTTGAGAAGCCGTTTTCCACATTGGTTCACTTTCTAGGTGAGGATGTTGCTTCCCCCAGGGGCTGAGTGAGATCTGCTCCAAACCCAGGCCAAGAGCTGGTGTCACGGTGGCTCTCGGTCCAGTGCTCTTCCCCTCCATCCCACTGCCTCTTGCACATCCAGATCACAAACCTCCATGCAACTGCTACTCAGAGGAGGAGGTACCTCGTGGAGGAGCAAGATCAGGTGGGGAAGCTGGGTCCCCAGAGGGCAGGACCCCAGGGGAAGTCACAGCTACCTTCCTTGTGGTTCTGGAAAATGAAGTTATCTCCAGGAGTGACTGGTGGGTGTCCCACCATCCTCCGCAAAATGGAAATCAGGTAAGGACCTGAGTCTGGAGCCCTGAGGTGTCCAGGAGCCCTGGCAACCACTTCCCTGGCTGGTGCGAGGCCCCCGGCTGGCGTGAAGGCTGTGCTTCCTCATCACTTCCGTTTATGTACCTAATGAGCGCTGCGGGTCAGGGTCTGGGATTCCCAGGGAACTCCTTCTGCAGGAGAAGGCCAAGCTCGGAGCAGAGGGAGACCACAAATAAAACCCAGCATCAGGGGAAGCAGTCCCTGACAGCTGCTGAGGCAGGCTGCTTCCTACAACGAGAGCTGAAATCCAAGAATGGCCCCAAAACAAATTCCCAGAAATCCTTACTTCAGGCTTGTAGGAACCGAAGAAGGTTTAGGGGTAAAGGTGATTCGATCAACTCATAAACAGCCCTATTCTCAGCAGCTAAATCTCTCTCCTCTTCTCCCCCTCAAATTACTCCAATGCCAAGAGGTAATTTTACCGTTTCCTATTGCAAAGGTGTTTCTCTGGAATCTCAGAAAGACTCACAATTTCTTCCCATACCCTTGTCCAGGGAGAAGCAGGCCACTCTTCAACAGTGAATGTGATGCTTCATTTGAAATCGGCCAGAGGGTGATGCCCTGAGCCAGTGTCTCCGTGCAACTGGTGTGACCCTTGAGGAGGCAGGGGCATGCAATCTCCTCTTGGTGTCCTCAGCTCTAAAGTCAGAGACAGGCGTGATCATTTCCATGATTTAATTTAAAAAGTGGCTGCTATGGCCTCACGTAGCTCTCAGTACACAGAGGAACCGTTTGATTAATTTGATCAGTTAGACTGGCAACTCACGTGGAGTTAGAGGCTGAATTATCCTGTTAGCCTCCTGGCTTTGATCTCAACCCAAATGAGAGTCAGATTTTCAGGTCACGTGGGGGACGACAGGGGCGTCACCCAAGGTCCACTCTGAATAGCACTGCCGCACTCAGTCACCCTCCTCTGGTGTCATGTGGATCAGAAAAGGAGGGGAACTTTGTTGAATTCCTCTGGAGGTGTTCTGTTTGCTTTTTAAAGTTGAAGTCAGCCAAAACAGTTTGTGGATTTGTGAGAACAATGCGCACGTTTTAGGACATAGAGATTAGGGGCAAAGCCTCTTGGTGGTTCTGTTCCTTGGACAGATTTCCATTCAGGATGAATCAAAACCGGCGGCAGGTGGGGGAGGGCTGAGTGGTAGAGCGCATGCTCAGCATTCGAGGTGTCCTGGGTTCAATACTCCGGTACCTCCAATGAAAAATAAATACATAAATTAAAACCTAATTATCCCGCACAAAAATTTTTTTTAGTTTTTTTTTTTAATGTAAGAATAACCAAGGAGTGAAGCAGAGCCATCCAGAATACGAACTCCTCCTTGGACGGAGCCCTTGCCTGCTGACGGGCACCACAGACCCTGGCTGGCCAGCATGTTCTGTTCAGGACAATAACGGTGTACCTGGACCTGCTGCCCCTACCTTCTCGGGGCCTCAAGCTTAGAGAGAAGCGTGTTCATTATCGTCCAAAGCCCTAAGAAGCTGTGGGAAACAGGACTCACAGCCCTTTTACTGAGGTCACCGCATGACATTGAGACACCATGGTTAAAAGATTGAGTCTAAATTTCCCCTAGAATGACCTGGCTTCTTGTATCAACAGCAAACAGCAGCTGCTCCGTCCTCCTCCCAGCTGGGGGCTCCTTCCCTCTGGCCACTAGAGGGCGAGAAAGACCCAGGCTCAGGCCCACAGCCTCCAGACCCCAAGGATGCACACTGTCCAAGAGGCAACAGAAGCTGGGCTGCAAAGATGGCGCATCTCATTCTCTGGAAAATTAAAGTGCTAGTAGATGTGAATGTTCCAGCGTTGGCTTAGGAAAAAAAGAGTGACCCTGGTTTCTTTTCAGTTTTATTAGGTAGAATTGTTACACTTTGACTGCACATATACAATATATTCATATAAATACATATACACAATATACTGCACATATTTTAAAATTTACATATATTTACTGTTCATTGTTTCTAAGAACATTTAGAACTTTAGCTTTTTAAACTTACACAGTTATCAAAGGAATAAAGCCAACCACAAAATAAGAATTAATTCAAAAAGCTTCATACACCCTGCTATTAACAGCAACATTCTTTATAACTGCCAAGATATGGAAGCATCCTAAGTGCACATCAATAGATGAATGGATAAAGAAGATGCAGCACATATATGCAGTGGAATACAAATCACCCATAAGAAAGAAGGATATTTTGCCATTTGCAGCCCTTCATTCATTTTTTTCCACTTCAAACTTTTTAACTTTGTTTGAACTTTTTTTTTTTAACATGTTTTACATTCTTTAGCGAGTGAGCACATTATTTTAAATAATTTGACTGATACACGGGTAAGACTTCAAACGTGTGATAAAAGAGTAGTTGACGGTTTGGGGCAGAGGCCCTGTTTCCAGCGTCGATGCTTCAGGGCCCTGTGATGTGCAGGGAAGGAAAACCACAGCCTGGGTTACGTGATTCTGCTCCTGGTCTGGCAGTCCAGTCCCAGGTGCGTCTCAAGGGGGACTTATCAAGAATTTATGGTAACATGTTAGCAAGAGCTGGGAAAATAAATTCCCACAACACCAGGAGGAAAGATATGGGATCCACGTGGACCGTCCTCTCCCTCCGTCCCTGCCTCTTCTCTGTGTTTGGTGCTTCCAAGGGAACTGGGCTGGGAACAGAACCCTGCTATCTGTCCCAGCCACAGAAGGGTCACACGTTCTTTTCTGTGTTTTCCAAGTTTTCTACAATGATGCACTACTTTTGTAACCAAAATATCTATCTATCTATCTATCTATCTATCTATCTATCTATCTATCTATCTATCTATCTATGGATTTTACAAACATCCTCATTCTCAGCCCCTAAAAAAACCCTGGCCTTGTCTCTAACCCTGTAGGATGCCTGTCAGGAACGGATATTCCATCACCCCTGACCTCCTATAATTAAATGATCCCCAGATCCCATTTTGATCAGAAGTTAAACAGCAAGAAATCCCTTTCCCATCTCATCCGCCACCTCCTCTCTCCCCCCTGCTCCCACGAGTTTTATTTTGAAGACCCCACTTAAGTTCCCTGAGTTAAGGGGAAAAGGGAAAGAGGTTTTGTGGGGAAAAGACTGAGAACTATAGCCTGAACGGGGACGCGAGGGCACCAGGATGGGGTCGGCGTCCTCTCCCACCCCTACAGACTCTAGCCTGGGGGGATTGGTCCAGACCAGAAGGGCCGGCCCCCTTGTTTTCTCTGGGACAAACCAGGGTCCCTCAACTAGTGACAAGTGAGGCAGGCAGCAGAGAGGAGCTGGGAGGAGCGGGGCAGGTGAGCGGGCGGCACCTGAACTTGACGGCGCGGATGTGGGTGCGTCAGGGTCTCGGCTGAGTGATGCGAAGAGGCGGAGCCGCTCGGCGCCTCGGCACCATTACCTTCAATTAGGGTAATTGGGGCCGCTCCCCGGCGTTCGCGTCCCCCGAGGGATCTCTCGCTCGCTCCCCTCGTCCCTGCCTCCCTCGCCGCCCTCTCCCTCGCGGCCTCCTCCGGCCCCGACTCGTCCCGTCCGCCTCAGTCCCCCAGCCTCGCCCTCTCCTCTTTGATCTTGTCTTCGGAGACAGTGTCCCATTGGTTGGCCCGAAATGGCACTGCTGCCGCCGCCTTTTCTATTTGCAGTGGGAACGTAAAGAAACCCGCATTCGCATTTATTTTCTACTCAGACGAAGATCTTCAGGTGCATCTCTGCTTCCATTGTAATTACCTGGGAACCAGGAGAAAGGGGTGGCGCCTGCAGTTAACTTTCCCAAAACTTCCTGGCTCTGTCGAGTTGGAAGAGTCACCCTTGGCCACCACCCATCGCCTCGCCGGCTCTCCTAGCTCCCTTCTCTTGCTGGGCTCCTGGGCTGCGTGATGGAGAAAAGCTTTAGACCTGAAGAGCCTCTGGTTAGTGCTCCATGCACTCCCTCTGACAAAAACAGAAAAATGCAGACTTTTGGCTCTGGTTCTCTGCATCCAGCTGTCAGGGGCCTGAACTCACCGATTTTCAGAAAAATGGCAGGTTTTCACGGGATGAGTTGAAGGACTAAGGAAAAGGTAACCTCAGTACCATTTCTCACCCCACCCCCACCCCCATTTCTACAAACTTTTGTTGAATTGAGGCAGTCACCGAAAAGAGGGATGGCAGGATTGTAAGCATTTTGAGGGCAGGAGGCCCTTCTGTAATCTTATTGATAACCCGTTAAAAAAAAAAAATGAGTGCAGGTCATGGCAGGTGCATCCATAATTAATTGTGACTTTATTGGGAAATGGTTCTCTCTGACAGCAGACTTCTTTGAAAAATGCTATTGAATTGCACGTGGACAGTCCAAAGAAGTCTCATTGCAAGATGGAAGATACTTCTTGTGTTTCCCAGAAGACTAGAGGCATGAATTATGGTTCTGATGAGCAGCTAAATTTCTTGCGTAATGATAAGTTAGCCGACCAATTTGTCTCGGCTAATTCTTGGACTATCACCAGTCATGGGAGGTAACCTTTGTTGGCAAGATGTGCACTGTTTAGAGAGCAGCATCACCCTGCCAGCCTGGCTTGGCCGTGGCATCGTTTGTGCTTCAGATCCTCAGCTCCAGGGAGAAGAAAATCCTGAAACCAGCTGGGAAGTCCTGAAGCTATCATAAATACATCCAGATGATTGAAAAATGGACTTGAACCAACTCTTTGATTCTAAAGAAAATCATCTAACAATTCTACAGGGTTTCACACTTGAGACTTGATGAGATGGTCTCATGTTACCCTTGCGGTCCTCACGGGGAGCGGAAAACGAGGCACAAAGGGGACACTTCATGCCTCATGAAAACACACTGAGTGATGGAGCATGGAGACAAATTCAGGTCTTCTATCTCCCAGTTACTGCTGTTTCCTCATATCCAAAGTTGAATCATTTCCATTTAAAATTCACTTGCCAGCATTCACTTATTAAAAATAAGATGTATTCCAGACTATGCTGTGAAAGACATTAAAGGGAATAAATGGATGATAGACAGTTTTCTGCTCATTAAGGGTTTATAATCTCCTTGAGGAGCCAGATAGAAAAAGAAAGTTTAGTAGCCATGTAAACAATGCTGCTTCTTTAGCAAACTCTTTCCATAAGCCCGTGAGTTTATGAGGAACAGCTGAGTGGTGTGGGGTGGACTCCAAAGAGGCAAGTGCTTGTTTTGGCTCTTCGGTTGTAAAGTTGATGCATTTGGCTCACGTATTCCCTACAGACTGGCAAGCAAGGTCATTTGCTCTGATGCTCGGGCACCTTGGCCTCCCGTATCCAGAAGACATGTGTGGAAAGAGCCAGGTGGTTATTCACCCCAAATACCCATCTTTCTCAGGAGATTGATAAACTCTTTTAGTCACCATAGTCAACTGAAAAGACAGGATATTCAAGATTGTTGTCTATTGAAATTAATCCCTGTACAAAGTGGTTTTTCAGTCTTGGATCCTGGAAGGGTTCTGAGTCTTTCATCCATAGGAGATGGGCTATCTTCATTTGGATACGTTAAGTTTATTTTTGATGATGGCAAACGCTCAAGTGATAGACTCACACTAAGTTAAGCATTTAAAGGAATGATCTTAATTCTACTCATAGCAGGGAGGGTATAGCTCAGTGGTAGAGTGTGTGTTTAGCATACATGGGATCCTGGATTCAATCCCCAGTACCTCCATCAAAAAACAAAACAAAACAAAACATTGATTCTACTCACTAATACTTTTTGTATTGAAAAGGAGAGTTAAATGATAACATATATATATATATATATTATATATACACACATACACACACATTTTATATATAATATCATGCTTATATAGATAAAAGCATATGTATTTATATCATGTTTTATGGTGCTGGTCTACACACACCTTCTGGTTTTCCTGGCCCACGACCTTGATAAGGGGCAGCAGCCATGTTTTCTATCAGCCAGGACCCTGCCCTCGCAGAAGGGACCACACACTCTGCATTTTGAGATGGTCTTTCTATGAGAGGAACAGCAACCTATGTGAAGGAGGCTTATGATTGTATAAAAGCAAGCAGAAGGGATGAAGAGGAAAAACTAGAAATAGGGAAAGGATGCCAGCTCACGGGTAGAGAGGTAAGAAGCAAAGACAACCCTGGGAAAAAGAGACCCAAATGTTCCAGTGTCCAGTCTTAGGGATGCTGGCTCCCCGGGAAGATAAGTAATGCTTGTACCTCACCGGTTAGCTGAATCCTTACAATAAGGCCATTGTATCTGCACGAGAAACCCCTCCGAAATTAACTAATTTTAAGTGGGTCTCTCATTCTTTTAATTAAACAAATTTGACTAAACTATAAACGTGCACATTTTAAATGATATCTTTGAAATGATAGGCTAAAAATGTAGGCAAGTGACACCAAACTATGAACGGGAAAGTGGAGGGTTATTGTGTTTAAACAAATTCCCAGCAGAATAGGAGCTTTTGTGTTAGGGGACTTAATGGAACAAAGAAAGATTATTGAATATGGGGGAAAATGCATTGTGTTCTTCCCTTAAGATCAAAGGATAAGAACAAGAATTTCGTTCACTGATGATCTCAGTGCAACCCTGCAGCCCTCTTCATAACCTCTGCCCATCGGATATATTTCATGGAAATGCATTAAATATTAGAAGATGTGCTCATTTGGATGGCATTGCATTCCCTGGGTTGAACACATACATCAAATTTAATGTATAGCTTGATACTTTGTAAATGGCAAAACAAATACTGTATAGCTGATTATTTCATCAGAAAATTGTTATGAAATAAAAACAGTGGCAGGGCCAGAAACATGAGGGCAAATATCAATAATTTCAGAGTTCCACTGCAAAAGACCTCTTTCTGTTCTGTCAGTGAGATTTCAGCTTGGAAGAGGCAGTATTAGAAGAGAATGCGCAACACTGTAAACTGACTGTACTTCAATAAAAATATATTTTAAAAAAGAAAAATGAATGGAGGAAGTTAAAACAAAAGAGAGAGAATGGCTTTATGAGAAGTCATTACAGTGGTTCCCCCCTTTTCCAAGGTTCCAATACCAGAGGTTTTAGTGACCTGCTGAATTGTCCACAAATATTAAGTGGAAAATTACAGAAATAAACAATCCCTGAGTTTTAAATTATGTGCCGTTCTGAGCTGCGTGATGAAACCTAGTGATGTCCAGTTCCATCCCACCCAGGATGTGACTCATCCCCTTGTTCAGGGTGCCCTGTCCTTCAGTCACTTAGTAGCCCTCTCAGTTATCAGCTGGACCATTCCAGCCACAGTGCCTGTGTTCAAGTGACCCTCGTTTTACTTAATAACGGCCCCAAAGTGCAAAAGGAGTGGCCCTGGCAATGTGGATATTCTCTTACTGTGCCTAATTTACACATTAAGCTCTATTGTAGGTGCATGTATGTATAGGAAAAAAAATAGTATATATTGAGCTTGGTACTATTGGCGGTTTCAGGTATTCGCAGGAGGTCTTGGAACACAACCCCACGGATAAGCATGGATAAAGGCAGAACAGTGGAAACACAGGCGGGTTTGGGGCTGTGGGGAAGGATACAAGGTTTCAGCCAGTGTCAAGCAAGAGTGTTAATGGCTGGCTGCCTAATGAAAATATCAAAGCCTCTGCATGTCCATGATTTGTACACAAACACTAAAAAAAAAACCCCTAAAAAACACAAGTGAAATATTTTCAGCCTAGGAGGTAGAACCCCAAAAGACTATTCATGGCATTAATCTGAACAGCATTCTGGGTCAGGGGTGTTCCTTCAAGCAGGAATTTAAGGTAATTTCTCTGCTTTCAAGGATGCATGTGCCATTTTAGTTAAAAGAATAAAAGAACTCAACCTGGCTATTTGGCATCAGGTTGGCAAAACCAGCAGTAATTATTGAATAATTTCTAGAAGTCCTACTGGCTTAATTGGAGATTATATTAACATGACTAAATAGAAAAAAGGCTACGTCAAGGATCCACAGAATGTATTTGATACTACTTGATTGTAAATAATGTCCATGGTTACGTTCATAAAGTAAAGTTCTTTTAATCTGCTTCTTACTGAATCTCAACTTAGTTGCCTTAAAAATTCTTAAGAAAACCTCAACCCAATTGATATTCTATGGTATTTGTAAGACTCCGTAGGCTTTTTGCTAGTTTGTGGGAGGATGGGCATTTGGGAATGTGGGCTCCAGTTTTCTCCTGTTTTTTCTAGGTCCTATTAGCCTATACCCTGGACTTTGCACTCCATCCTTTATCTCCTTTTCCATTTTGGAGGAAAAAAGAAAAGAAAAAAACTTCAGTAGACAGTCAGTCATTCCTCTGGGCTGGGCTAATCTCTCACCTTTGACCATATTCCAAAGAAAGTACATTTTTAGCTCTGCACTCCTAAGTTCTACTGAGAACAAATAACTTAAAAAAAAAAAAACAAACCTGCTACTGGGAATTCAAAGTGTTATCTAACCTCCATGGATTGTTGGTTGGTAGACGATTTGTATAACAGGCAGAAATGTTAGATTCTATCTCTAGATTGCAGTAGTTTTTTTGTACGCTAGCCAGGAACTCGAACACCCTTGCTTCTCTCTGAACGAAATGTACCGAGTTCTTGTTCATCTGCATTGTGAAGAGAGGGGCACGGCTGAAAATGGGGAATCACATCTAACGTTGGGAAACAATGGCATTATTTGGGTAAGCAGAGATGGCTAGAGTATTTATAGCTATGTTAACAAAATGCATCTGGATATAAAAACCCTTGAGTTTTTTTTTCCTATTTATAATAAAAATAAAATTTAGAGTTTTTCTGTGGTGTAAGACAACCATGAAAATGTGTCAGAGTGGCGTGTTGTGATTATGTAGTACATACGTCCATGGAAACATCATATCTATAACATTATTTGAATGTAATAAGAGTATCATGATGTTTAAGTGGAAAATTCCAGAAATAAACAATTCCTGAGTTTTAAATTGTGTGCCATTCTGAGCTGCATGATGAAATCTTGTGATGTTTAATTATTTTTTTGTTTTAGGTCTAGAGTCAGCTTTTGGTCCTTGGGTATAGATAGCTGGTTCCCAGTTTATATTTTCAGAATCCCCTTCATCAGAGTGAAAAGAATTTTGGTCATTGATTTCATTTCTTGCTTTAAATTTTTAAAAAAATTGCTAGATTTTACTACTTTCCTCTCTAGTTATCAACCTACATGTAGGAAAGTAGTGAACAAATTATGTACAAAACACAAGTAAAATTCTGTAGAGAAGCCATTTTCCTTGAGTCTTAAATTGAAGTAAAAGTGTTGCCTCTTCTCTCAACAATTGATGTAGCCTTATAATTGACATATTATCCCTAAACCAATTTTGATTTTCCATATTGATTCAAACACTCTTGTTCACTTAGTTGAAAAGTCCATGTCTGCTCCAAAACCATTAGACAGAGTGCAGACTTGTTTCTCTTAAAACTAATTTCTAGCCATTTAAAAAGTCTGCCCATTAAAATATAATTAAAATAAAAGAGGTGAAATCATTGTCTGAGCACAACGTTCTTATTCTGAATTGTATTTGGAGCAAAAAAAAAAGATACATCCTGGAATAACAAAAATCCATATTAATTCAATAAAATGTATGGGCTATAGATTGAACTCTTTGGGTTGAAAGTAATAAAAGAACCTTAAGTGAAAAGGGGATCTCATGAGGGAGTTAACCTTGAGTTGAAACCTAAGGTCAGGAAGTTAAACCAACGATGGGGAATCCTTTGTGACTAACGTTTTTGCCACTCTGCGCATCTTTGTCATTTTTTTCTTGCTTTGCAGACAAGTGGACTCTGAATCTGTTTCCAATGAAGTGACTCCTAGAGATTGACCAGCATCTCTGGCTAAAGACCTGGAAGAGAGAACCTAATTGGTCCAACTGGGGTTATGTGACTTACTACAGCCAGAGGGGCAGAGTGCCCTAGTCTGGCTGCCAATGCCCTCTCCAGAGAAAGGGGACACTCTCTGAAGTGGTCTTGGAAGGCACTCAGAAAGTGTTTACTACAATACAACTTTCACCAACACGTCCCCCTAGGCCCTCTCTCATCAAATAGGTATTTTTTATCTTCATCACAGCTAAATATAGTCCATTTCTGGTGCATCTCTGCTCACTCCTAGCTTCACACTTTATGCTTCAGCAACAAAGAATTGCTTGTGGTCACATCCACCCTTCCTCTACTTACCACCCACATCTCCCAGTGCAGTCAGTGAACTTCATGCCTAAGTTCCTGTGGTCCCTGGTGCCTGTAACGGTCCCCTTCCAATTCTCTTTGTTCTTTAGGCGTCATGCCCAAGGCCATTGCTTCCAGCAGATCTCCTGCTTTCTTTACCTTCCTAGGCTGGCCACTGCATCTCTGTGCATCACAGCTGTGCCCACATCTCTGTCACCCTCCAACTCCATTGTTTGTGATTTTCTATTCAGGTTCTGACATCTTTTTAACCCCACAAGCAGTGAGCCTGTCCTACAGTGGGTGTTCCAAAATAGTTGAATAAATATATTCTAAAAGTTTCCTGTTAGCTAATAATTGACTCTGTAGAGTAAAACCAGAGTGTGTCATTACAAGAAAAGTATTGTCTGCATAAACCCCTTAGAACCGTTAACTTGTCAAAGAATTAGATGTCAGGGAAGTACTAATTAAACCCCCCTCCGGACTGCCCCTCTGCGCACCACTTCACAAGAGCCTGCTGTTTACCTGGCGCTCTAACCAGTTTAATTTCCTCTTAAAACTTCCAAAACAAAACAAAACAAAACAAAACTTCTGGGCTAGCCTGCCCCTCCTTTTAGAGGCAATTTTGATCTAGTGAAGTCATGGTCAGAGCATCAGTTTATGAAATTACTTTTTCTGCATGTAAACATTAGTTTTCAAAGGCAATTTCATTAACTACATCTG
Organism: Vicugna pacos; assembly: GCF_048564905.1. Lineage (NCBI taxonomy): Eukaryota > Metazoa > Chordata > Mammalia > Artiodactyla > Camelidae > Vicugna > Vicugna pacos. Next base: position 18,714,544 of record NC_133021.1, on the reverse strand, counting down.
CAGCTCTGTGGACTTTCAACAGTTTTAATTACAAGGTTCACGTTGAGTTTTCAGTCCTCGAGACATATATATATATTTTTCTTAGTCTTAAACCTTATTTCTGCACACTAGTCCTCCACGATTTGACTTTACATGTCCCACCTTAGCATTAAATGCTCCTTTCTTTCTTCCTCCCTCCCTCCTTCTTTCTCTCTCCCTCTCTTTCCCTTTCCCTCTTAACATTTTATCAGGTCGTGAAATGTTGGCTGATCTTAAAAGGAAATTTTGCAAATGGTTGACTTTTGTTAATCCCAGATTTAGGGCGTGGGGGAGGGGAAGGGAGAAAGGAGCTTCTCTCAGATAAGAGCTTTAAACTGCATTTCCCTTCAACAAAATAAAAAAACAACAGCAAACCCCCACCCCCACCCCTACGCCCTACCGCCTTTGGGTACTTTGGGGCCGGCAGCCCCCCAAGTCTTAGTAAATGAATTAGCATCTCAGAAAGGAGATCTCTGCGGGGCTGATATTGATCAGGGTCAGCCGGTGTGTTTGCCTGCGATTGTTTGGGGGGTGGTTAATTGAGTGTCAGTCTCGGCCTGTGTCGTCTCGCTGGCGCCGGGTGCTTTTGGATTTGCTAATTTTCGTTAAGTGTCTGTAGCCGGCTACTCGTCCCCAGTCTACCCAGGAGAACTGAGCGGCTCCTACTGATCCACAGTCTGTCTGTCTGGGCTTTATTGATCACAGGGCGGGCGGTCGAGGCGGATGCGCGGAGGGGAGTGGGGGGGGGGGGCGCTGAAAGCACCCCAGGGCTCCGCCGCCCCGCTTCCTGCCTCCCGCCTGGATGCCCTCTTCGGGCGCACGCGACCCGGCGGGGCACGCCTGGGGTCCGCCACTGGTCCCAGGCTCCCGCGGCGCGGCGGGGAGGGGTCTGAAGGCGGCCACGCGGGTCCCTCACGAGTTTCAGGGGAACAGAAAGGAAGCCACGCGCCGGAGGACGCCGGCCAGAGGCCGAGTTGTGAGGATCACGGAGGCGGGAGCCAGAGGCAGAGGCTGGCTCGACCCGCTGCTCCCGAAGGTCACGGACGCACAGGCCTCCGCGAGGGGGAGCGCGGGAGACGGCGGGCGCCGGCCCGCAGCCCCAGACGCCGGCGCCGATCGGAGCCGCGGGGCAGAGCCCGCCTCACCCGCGTCTGGGCCAGCTCCCAGGCGGCGGGGCTGAGTGACCGGAGCTTGGCGGCCAATCGAGCGGCGCCGGCGCTGCCGGGGCGGGACTGGGGCGGGGCCGGGGCGGGGCGGTGCCAGGCAGGCTCCCCGCGCGGGGCGCTATTTACAGCGCGGAGCCGGGCCGACCTAGGCCGGCGCAGGCGGGAGCTCGCGGCGGGCAGTTTCTTTGCGCTCGGGGTTTGCGCCTCTGCGGACTGGCGGGCCGAGGGGGAGCCTCCGGAGCGGAGCCTGGAGCCCACCCGCCCGCGGCGCCGAGCGGAGCGGAGGAGCCGGGACTGCAGAGTCGGACGGTGCTCGGCGCGCCCACCAGCCGCGCTCCATGCTCCGGCCGCGGCCCGGTCCCGCGCCCCGGGCAGCACCTATGCACTGCGCGCGCCGGGAGCCGTAGGCTGCAGCTGCGCCGCGGCTCCGGGAGCCAGCGGGGCCGCCGCGGCCGTGGGGGGGCGTCAATGGATCGCCACTCCAGCTACATCTTCATCTGGCTGCAGCTCGAACTCTGCGCCATGGCCGTGCTGCTCACCAAAGGTGGGTGTCCGCCGGCCGGCCGGCGGGGCGCGGGCTCCCCGGGGAGGGCCGCGGAGTCCTGGGGCGGCCGCCGCCGCGGATCTCTGATTCCCCCTGCCAAGGCTTTGTTAGCGGCGGGTGAAGCTTCCTCCCGCGCGGGAGCCCGCAGGTCGCGACAAGTTGCCTGTTCTTAGAAGTCGCGGCGGTGGCTTCCCGGCCGCCCCTTCGGGTGTCCCGGGCCCGGCGCGGGGAGGTGGAGTCAGACCTCAGGGCAAGTGGTTTTCAAAATGTGCAAGTCTGTCGTGAACTTGGGAACGTTTGCAGCCGCGGAGCGGGGCTGGAGTGTGGGGCGGCAGCGGCCCCTTTGCGCTGTGTCCGAGAGTGCGCGAGCGTGTGTTTGAGTGTCTCTGCTGTGTGTGTATCTGTATTTGAGTGTGTCTTGGTCCATGAGTGTGTGTAAGTCTCCTGAGTGTCTGGTGTGTGTATATGTATGTGTGTGTGGGGGTATCTGAGTGTCTTTCTATTTAAATGTGTCTCTGTCCCTGAGTGTCTTTGCGCGCGTCTCTGAGCCAGTGTCTTTGTGAGCCGGCGAGTGTGGGCCTCCCCGGGAGTGTAGGTGTCCAGGTGTGTCTGTCTGTGCAGAAGCATGGACCGTGTTGTTTCTCAGTGGCCGGGAGGAGTAGGCTCTGTCAGCGGCCCCATTTCCCACTCACCTCGTATTTTATAAACACTACTTTAAAAAAACAAAAAAAAGGCAGCGGTCAGTTTGTTTTTCTCTGCAGGCTTTCACCTTTTAGGTCGAAATAACCCAAACAACTCCCTCTAGGTTTCTAGGTTCTCCCACCTCCCTCGCCATGAACTCTACCTACTGTTTGTTCTGTGAACAGATAATTTTTTTTTAAATAGGAAGCGTTGTTTTAGCTTTTGCACCCCCTCCTCCATTTTTCTCTAATTGCCATGTAGCAGGCCTGAGGTTAAGGGATAAGCTAGCCCAGCGAGGATGATGGGCTACAGTATTTATTTATTTTGGAAGGAAGGGTGTAATTAACCCTAAATAACAGCCCTGGCAGGCTGCAGAGGGGAGCCTCCTGGCCCTATCAAAGGCCGGCCGAACAGGGACGGACTGAGGCTGACATGAAGTCACAGATACCGAAACTATGCGCCTGATAATGATATAATTAGGGGAGCAGAGATTTCTGACTGCTGCGGACTTCAAAAGCTTTAAAAGAAGCCAGCAGCCTCTCCTGTAGCCATCTTGACTAAAGCAGACATTTCTGTTTAATCACTACATACAGTAACAAGAGAGGGGCCAACAGAGGAGCATTGTTCCCCGTTTCAAAATACCAGTCCCCTTCTGGCCCTTCGCATGCCACAGGAAGAAACTTTATGAAATGGTAGAAATATAGTTTTAATACAGTAACACAAAAGTCTATTCAACTTGCTCAAATGTGGCTCCAATTAAAAAAAAAGTTGTTAGAGCTTTTCCTAGTTACCTGTCAAAATTTTATTAGACTGTTTTAGGTCATTGAAAATATAGGACTTTAAATAGGCTCTCATAAACATTTAAGCAGCATTTTACTTGTGTTCAGTTTTCTTTTTTTCTGCACGAAGTCTAAGGTGAATGGGATCAAAATTGATTTTTAATCCATTTTATTTCCACTTTAAATCTCTACGTGGAATTTGTCAGACTTAGCGATGTGTAGTCATCACCATTTAAGACCGGTGAGCTTTATGCAAAAAATCAAGTAAGCTTGGAAAGAGCGTCTACAAAGCAGGATTCTAAAGGGAAGGTCTGACTTACTGGAGAAAGGGACCTGGGCCCAGACCCAGGACAGCAGCACAGTTAGGACAGGAGCAAGACCTCCGGCTTTGCTCGGGCCAAGTCATGTTGCCAAAGATCTGCGTTTAGTTGGCTGTGGGTTTTTTTTTTTTTTTTTTAAGAACTGAAGCATTAGCAGCCTCTGGTGAAAAGCTGAGCATACCATACGGTGGCCTGGAATTTGGACAGATAATTAAATGAGACGTCTTACTCAGGCATTCACGAGAGGAGGAGGAAGAGAAGTGAGGGTGGGAAGAAGTTTATAAAGCACAAGTGCCCGGTGTTTAGTTTCAGAGGGGAGGTTTCTGTAACCAGACAGAACTTCAGACGGGGAAGCTGGGGAGAGATGTGTGCATTAGATTGATTCACAGTATCTTCATCTGTAACATGTGACAGTGGCGGGGGTCCACGGGGTCAGCCATGGTAGGAGTGATAACTCCCAGATCCAGATTATTTCAACTAGAAGTGAACATAAAAGCCTCAGATCCTGCCTTGTGGTAAGATGTTAATGTGACTTGCAACTCACAAACTAAGTTTTATAAAGGAGACTTTTAATCACTTCCTGTAGAAAAATTTGAGGTTTCCTCAAGGATTTTTCATTCAACCAGCAGAGGATTTTCAGTTTCAGTGTTTCCCCTTTTAGATCCCATGTTGAATTACACGTAAAACTGGGGAGTTAGGGGGAGGAGAAGGGAGCCTTGCAGTTTTACCCCCTCCTCCCTGCCCTCGGTTTTATGACTTTCCATTTGGGCTGAAAGAAATTGACTTTGGCAAGCAAACCACTAATTGTAAACTGCCTAGTTCCTGTTTTACAATATACTGACTGAAAGCTCCCCTGCATGAACAGATCTTTATAGGCAAAGTTTGCCTTTTCTAGAGAGGTTGCAAATAGCTGCCCAGTTTCATAGTTTTAAAACCTCCTGACCGGAGCAATTTCTAGATTGTTGTGTTTCTAGTTAATAACTTTATAAGGTGTTAGCTAAAGCTCTTAAATCTTGGCACTGCCCTTCAAGGTAGTAAACAATTCAGCAGTTCCGATCAAATATTTATATTGACAAAATCAAAAAGCCTAGCATTTTATGTTGTACAGTCACGTAGGATTAAAATGAATAAATAATGTAATTTGCCTTCCAGGAGGAGAAATTATTGTTGATTTTTCCCCTTTCAAAAAACAAGTGTTTTTAATTACTTGTTAACTTATCTGAAACCTAAATGGAGCTTTGATTCTCTACTCCTGGGATTAATACATTTCTAAAATGATGTTCACCTGGATTGGGGTTTAAACACTGGCTTGCACAAAGAGCTTTTCCAGTCTGCACGGACCATCCTTCTCAGCCCTCAGCTGACTATTCTGTGAAGTGAGTGCCTTTGAAATTTGCAGTGGCTGGGGTAGATACTGTATTGGGTCCCTGAAGCAGTTTGATGCAATTTCCTGTTGTTTTCAGGTGAAATCAGATGCTACTGTGATGCCGCCCACTGCGTGGCTACTGGTTATATGTGTAAATCTGAGCTGAGCGCCTGCTTCTCCAGACTCCTTGATCCTCAGAACACGAATTCCCCACTCACCCATGGCTGCCTGGACTTTCTCGCGAGCACAGCAGATGCCTGCCAAGCCAAACAGGCACGAAACCACTCCGGCACCACGGTACCCACGTTGGGGTGCTGTCACGAAGATATGTGCAATTACAGAGGGCTTCAGGATGTGCTCGCCCCTCCCAGGGGGGACGCCTCAGGTAGGTAGAAGCCCTCCCAGACCAAACTCTGGCCCGATCTATAAGCTTGTGACAGCCACGACTTTGTCTGTCTGCTATTGATTTTGTTGTTAATGTAATTAGAGAGGGAGAAGCCTGGCTGGGTGCGTATCTGGGGTAGCTTTCATGTCTCCCTGAGCATTAGATGTCTGTCTGCAGAATAGGCTTTGCCTGTTTTTTTGACATTTTGCGGCCACTAAAAGACCATAACTAATCAGTAATGACAGTCTGTAAACAGACGTCTTTGGAAGCTTCTCCTGCTTCGTCTTGCAACGTTTCTGTTCTGAATATTGATTGAATTGGAAACTTCTTTTTAACGGGGTGCCTTGACGAATGAGGAGACTGGAGAGAGGCGCGTGGCTGTCTCCAGGAGGGGTTCCCACGGACTGACCACTTTGCTTGTCCTCCTAGGCCAAGGGAACAGGTATCAGCCTGATGGCAGCCGGAACCTCATCACGAAAGTGCAGGAGCTGACCTCCTCCAAGGAGCTGTGGTTCCGGGCAGCGGTGATCGCCGTTCCCATCGCCGGGGGGCTGATCCTGGTGCTGCTGATCATGCTGGCGCTGAGGATGCTCCGGAGTGAGAACAGGAGGCTGCGGGACCAGCGGCAGCAGATGCTGTCCCGCCTGCACTATAGCTTCCACGGACACCACTCCAGGAAGGGGCAGGTGGCCAAGCTTGACCTGGAGTGCATGGTGCCTGCCAGCGGCCACGAGAACTGCTGTCTGAGCTGCGACAAGATGAGACAAGCTGACCTCGGCCACGAGAGGATCCTGTCCCTCGTGCACTGGGGCATGTACAGCGGGCACGGGAAGCTGGAGTTTGTATGACGGAGCCTCCCCCCGAACTGACCTGCTGGGACCCTTGAAGGCCTCTGAGTTCTGCTGGACAGGAGCACTTTATCTGAAGAAAAATAAACTCCATGGAATCACCTTGGAGGGACAGGATGACCTCTGCAAACAGAATCTTGGATGTTTCTTCTGAAGGATTATTTGCACAGACGTACAGACAGTTGAAATGAATTATTTGCTTTAAAACGACAAAAAGCAAAGGGCAGACTCTGTACACTGTTACCAGGGTTATTCTCATCCAGAGGGAGCTGGAATTGAGTACCTTAAATAAACGAAAATGTGCTCTGTGTAAGCTCCTACATCTTGATTTATTGTAAAGATTTTAAAAATATATATATATATATATTTTGTCTGAACTTGAGCGGTGTCTTGTCATAAATTAAAAACTAAGTGGGAAGGATAAGGACCTAAATGTTAATTATACAGATGAAGATCTGTCATTGTTCAGAGTAGAGTCTCAACTATAGATTTTGGCTTGATTTTTTTTTTTTTAACAAGACCAAGGTCTTGTTTATTCTTCCGTGGTGCGTAGGTAATTTTCTTACAGTGTGGAGAATTTCTAAATGTATACTGCCCATCAGTCAAGTGTCTTACCCACGGTTTTTTGTTAGGATAATTCTGGTGTTTTTGCTTTCATATAAGAGAAATCTGAAACTTACTTAGACCAGGTCAGATATAATTGATCCATTTCTGAAGTTGCCTTAGCAAAGGGTAATAATAATTGTCACCTTTGTCCCGTGGCTCTGGAATACATTTTAAAATGTGTCTACCTCTAATCAAAACAGAAAAACAAAGGGAGTGGGGTTGTAGCTCAGTGGTAGAGCACATGCTTGGCATGCACGAGGTCCTGGGTTCAATCCCCAGTACCTCCATTAAAAAAAAAACAAAAACAAAAACTTAAACTTTTTTTGGTAAAGTTAGTCACTGTCTACTTTTACTGTTAATTCTTTCATCTGTTTATTCTGTCTCAAACCTAATTAAACGTTTTGGACCCCAAAGTAACCAAACATTATGGTACCAAACACCCAGTTTGTGAACCTTCCTTCCACACAGTGTTATAATAATTTTTTTTTTTTACTTCTCAATCTTTAGAAAGATTTTCAATAGTGAACATTATTTATCAATTAAGATTTTAAATAAGTTTCCTCCACAAATGATTCTTTTATTAACATATCCAAATAGACCATTGATGTTAGCCTAATCACAGTGTTTCCACTCCTGTAGGACTTTGGCAATAAATCCTGAGTTTAAATCCATGCCATATTTGTGTACTTTTCCCCCAAAATGGGTCTTTGTTATCTTAAACGTGAGACTAATTTGTAGGGTTTTTTTCCTCTCAGTTATTTTGTATATTTGAAACTTTTGCTTAAAAATTAACTTACAGCCTGCATATTTGAGTATATAGGGGGTTTTCTTCTATGACTGTTAAAGCGTTTTTTTGCATATTTCCTGGAATATTTTGTGAGCTGCATAACGTGGGTCCCTTAAGACAGACGCAGTGGCCCAGTCATGGAGGAATCTGAGTTGAAATGACTGGTCTAAAAATGAATATCTAGATTATTTAATAAATAGACCACAGCCCCAGACAAATTAGGCTATGGAATAAATACATGTTTTAATAAATGACAGCATTCCTATTGTGCTTTTTGAGATCTGCCAGTTCTTCTTGCCTGTGTGACTGACAATTTATAAAGGTGTTAAGTTTTAGGTTTGTCGATTTTTGAGGGAGCCAAAGAAGTATTGGGCCTAATTCTCCAAATCTAAGAGAAGAGAATGGATCAAAGTGACCAACTGCTGAAATTTCCACCCTCATCACCTCCTTGGCGCTTGAGGTCAAAGGACGGTAGTTTTGTAGCTTGAAGATGGAATGACGTCTTCTCGTGCTTTCTCACGTCAGGCGCCCCATCCTGCAAGTTCTGTGACTCTGAAGTGGCCTTTCATCAGTTCTGGAGAGTTCACTTTTCCTCCCCTGCCTGCTCTGCTGTTCCTTGTTCACCCCATTTCCTCCACATACTAGTTAACTAGGAACTCAGAAATTCATCAGGAGATAAAACAACGAAGGATTGAAATTCATACACTTTGAAACATTTTGAAATCGGTGCACTCCATCCTTCAGGAAAGGCCAGGGTCTGGACTGGCGCTCAGATCACAGAAATTTAATGGCTGATGAGCACAATGTTGTCTCCACTTGGTTCTGTTTTGACTGACCTGCCTTTTCTTTCTCATGGAAGTTCATAAGGCTGTTTACACCATCTCTCCTGTGGGATGGTGGCTCTGTGCCCAGGTTCTCAGACTGGGGGTTCTGGGGCTCAAGTTGTAGCCATGCAATAGACCGGCCCTGTCTCTTTTCCTAATAACAAATCCTCTCCCTTTGATATCTCCTCATTCGTTTTGTATTTGTTGATGTTCTTGCCACCAGTTTTAAGGCCAGATCTGGCCTTTCGATGAAAATATTGCAGGCTTCTCAACTTTGATTTTTTTTCTAAGAACTAAATATAGAATTTCCTTTTGCTTCTTTACGGGAGCGTAGAGGTTGCCAAGAGCAGAGATAAAGGACCCTTCATGAAATAACGACCTACCTGATTCGGTGATGTAAGAATGGTGATGACTGGTTTGTTTGTTTTTCCCTCGTAGAGATGTTTGCCGTTACTTTGAGGTGTCAGTACAAGGCTGGGCTGACCAGAACTGTCCTTGTTTAATATTGACATAGAACTCCCCCCAAAAAGGAATTTTCCCTTTTTAAGTGGAAATTTGCCCAAACCAGAGACAAATGGAACCAAATTTGCCATGATGTTTCTGTATCTACACCCCTTACATCCTGCCCCTTTTGAAAAAATTGATCTGCCCGTGGTTACATCTTTCATGTTGTTTTCCCCGTTATTTTGAATGGCTCAGAGGCGTCTGAGAAATTGACTGGTGTGTCTCTAATTTCTGCTGAACTGATTTTATTAAAAACACTGCACCATAGGGGGTTTGACCTTCTAAAATACCAAACATGTCTGCTTTAGAAAATCACAAAGCTCTCCTCTGAAGAGCTTGTAAATCTGGTTTCAATACGGCTTGATTATAGACTAAAAGCTTGAAAGCAGTGGTGTCTAGTATCACGTGTCTGGAACTAGCCCTTTTTTGGGGCCAGGACAGCTTTTTTCCCTTGCAGCCTCTAATTGGTCCTCTTGTCCGTCTCTGAGCCTGAATAAATACAAACCTCCAAAAGCTACGTGGTATGATAAGGTTGAACTCATCCAAGGCAGCGACTTGTCAAGGGCACCCGGGAATCTCACAGGCTGGGTTCATGTGCTCCCTCAGTCCCGACTGGCCGTGTGAACTTGGGCACATGACATGGGCTCTTTGGATCCTCAGTTTGGTTACCTATACACTGGGGGCAATCAAGTCGCTTTGTATGATTACTGTGAGGAGATATAGTAGCTGTTCCTGTTAATACGCACGAGAGTCTTGGATGAACTAGAGTGGCCCCCAGATCCTCAAAATTGGAGTATTTGTACCTGTTATTTATATATACAGTGAATATTTTAATTTGACTTTTTAGTATTTCAGATCTTTGCCTATTTGAGGTTTGTAAGCCCTCCTGTCACCTGCAGGCTGGATTTACTGTTTTAAATACTCGCTTTCAATTTACTGCTTTTGGCCTCTTCTGTCTACAAATTATGTTGCTTTGTAATTGCTTCCTTTTGGAATACCCTGGATGGCTACTGATAAGAACCTTTTAGCTGAATGTACTATTCTGTTTGTTGGTATTCGACAGAATGGAGTTCTCTTAGAGTTGCAGCTGCTCCAGATGGTTGATCCATGGGGAAAATCGCGAGTCAAGTTTAAGAACTGCTTGAACAGTTTGTGTCTGACTGATGCATTCTAAACAAATAAATTACAATTTGCCCTATAAGTGCAATCAACAACATATGACAGTCCCACTGGTTTGGGGGACTTTGTGAATCTTTTAGGGGAGGCACCCTTCTTAGTGAACAGTCTGTTTAATTTCCCTGGAAGGAGTGCATCTAGTTAGTCACTTTATGGGTCACAGTTATCAAGAAAAAAATAACTGCTCCAGCACCAACTGTCCCCAGTACATTCTGGTGATGCCGTCCTTACGCTGCAACAAAAAACAGATTGTTGATCTGAAATTTGAGAGTCAATGAAATAATGAAATGAAACATTCTTTCCGATTTTGACAGCCTTTCCTCTGAGGTACAGTTTTAGACTCTAAACGCATCACTGTTAATTTGCAAACACTGCCCCGTTCTGCAGCGTGGTGGTGGTGGTGACATTCACTTGTCTGCCATTCCAGAAATTTGGAAGTAGAATTGGGAAGGTGGCAGAGCTGAGTTTAACCAGATTACAGCAAGGCAGTGATTTTTCCAATGGATCTGCTTTGTGGAGCTTAGATGTATATATTACTAGAGGGGGCTACCAACCATATATCTGCAAGCTTTCCCCAGTCTATGAATATGAATGAGGGTGACAGGAAAGGCATTGATGAGCAGTCTTGGGAGATACTTTGGATAAGAGGTTAGATAGTATCTCAAAGCATTTGTCATTCCTTAAGACTTAAGGGAGATTCACTCTACCTAGCAGCCAGTGGCCTCCCCGGGGGCTAATTCAAATTGTATTTAGCTTCCTGTATCTTGCAGATTAGATTGATATTAGATTCAGCCTGAGCAGGAACCCTGGGAAGGTGAATATTTATTGCATGCCACATGTATACACATAGGCCATACTAGCCAGATTGTCTTTGTAATCTTGGAATGATTTTACATTGAACAAATTTCAGGACGGTGTGTAAGTAAATGTTGGAACTTGTGAGACGTCAGCAGTGGGTTTTTAGACACACGATGACTACGTTAGTGGTGATGAATGAATAGTCAGAGGCTGTTGTGTGGATTTACTCTGAAAGATCTTGCATGACAAGCCTAATGGAACAAAAACTGTTTTAGCAGTCAAAACCAAGAGAAAGACAGAAAGCCTTTTATCCCTGGTCTTGTCCCCTTGGAATTTCCTTGGGGAGCTAACGAGGACACTGGAAAAACACCACCCTTCCTCAAGCAGTGTCTGACTTGTCAAGTGTTGGAAGTTCAGGTGGGAATGACTTTTACTAAATGGAGTGAATGTGATCTTGATACCACAGCCTTGAATTTGCAGTTGCCTTCGCAAATGCGGTGTTTCTCACCTGGATTTAGGGCTTAAGACTGTGAACTCCCAGTGGGGAGGAGCCAGGACCTTTGTAGGTTTCCATCATCCAACCCAAGGAGGGGTGCTGACGGGCAGATTAAGGCTTCCTGTCAACAGGCATCTGAATTTAGATTGTCAGTAAATAAACAAACACTGTCTTTGTTTGTTTCTCCACCCTAAACTATTGTTTCACAGATTTATAATTTTTTCTATGGGAAGCCTAAAGATAAACAAACTGTAGTGAAGGAAGTTGAGGAGAAACGGTTCAAAGGGCTCTGAAAATTAATGAGGCATTGCTAAGATCTAAGATTGAATGGTTCAGCCCCCTTTTAAAGTTAGTGCAGCCTCCAAGCCCATTGAAGCAAACCAGTGCTCCCCAAGAATTATACCATCCGTCCCCATTTCACCAAGAGCTGTGCTTTCATTTTAGTATTTTAAAATAGCCAAAGTTCCCATCAAATATGGCTCCTCTAAGGAGTTAAGAACAAGCCACTGAGAGTCGTGTTGGTCAGAAAGGGAAAGAGTCTGGAATCTGCAGACGAAGGCAGTATTTTATCTTCTGTATCTTGTCTCAGCCCCACTGGGGCAACTTGAGCAAATTCTTCTTTCTTCTCCTGGAAGTGAACCTCTGACCAGAGGCTATTAAAAAAAAAAAAGGATACTTGGTTGTGTCTTTTATTGAAGGACACACCAAAAGTTATAAATTACCTCCCCCTCCCTCAAACACTCCGCATTTTTGTTAGTTTACCTTTCACTTCTAAACTCAACTGGTTCCGATGTATCCACTTACAGTTTTATAATTTAGACTTTTATATAGTTTTCTTCTATTCTATTATATAGTGTTCTCTTAAGAAACTTAGTTATGTGTACATTAAATAACCAAAGGTAAATTTTTTTAAAATGTGAGGGGGCAGGGTAGAGCTCAGTGGCAGAGTGTGTGCTCAGCACGCACGAGGTCCTAGGTGCTATCCCCAGTGCTTCCATTATAAATAAATAAACCCAATTACCGCCCCCAAACAAACAAGCAAACAAACAAAAGCATGTGTGTGTAGGGGGATCATTCATGCCTTTCCAATCCTTATATTGTTTCTAGTTTCTCATATTCCTTATATTTACTTAAAAATATTTTATATATACATATAATGATATTTTCTGTGAACGCTGGCTCAAACCAACGTCAACCTGCTTCCAGCAGTGTTTGTTAAAAATACGAATAAAGTATGGGAAAGAGAAGCTTCCTTTCTTCAAAAGCAGCACTGTTGTGGTTCAACACTTTGAAAGGCTAACTTCTCTGCATACCTGGTGCTGGAATCAAGCTGGGCCTCCCCAGGGATTTGCCGCCTCCAGCCACGGCTCACAGGCTGACAAAGCACTGAGGAGGCGGTCTGAAGGGGGACTGTCCATTCATCTGGGATGCAGAATGTCAAAGGTCATTTCCCTGGCCTGACACTTGATCGTGAAGCGGGTTAGGAGGTAAACCTTTCAAGGCGCTGGTTGGTGACAGACACTGGAAGTGGACAATAATCCCCCAACACCCCGTCCTTACCCATCTTGTTCAACAATAGGAGGCTGTCGGTTGGCATTTGTATGCAAATTGGGGGGAGTACCTAAGAGGTTGCCTTGAAATCTTCAATTTGTTGATCCCAACTTGGGAAGGCCGGCCTTTTCTTCTGGGGTGGCTGAGACCGTGGCTCTCAGCAGTGCATGAAGGCCAGCAGGGCCCCCGCCTTTGCAGTCCCTCACACTGGGCTCTGGGAGCGAAGTGTCCGCGGGTCTCCGGACCCACCCAGGCAGAGGTGTCCTGCAGAGAGGCTGTGGGCTCTCAGCCAGGTCTGTGTGCTCCAGCAGGGCCTGGGCCACCAACACAGGGGACAACCAAAAAGGAGTGGGGGGGGGGAGCTCCTGTCTTCCGAATATCCATCACATAAATACCTCGTCTGGAAAAAAATAAAGCGGCCATTTCCTTTGGCCTTTTTTCCATTCCTATCCTGGAAAATTCACCTCCTTATCAGACTGGAGGAAGATCTGTCTGCCATGAAATCTCTCACTAGGTGGGGGCTCTGTATGAGCTTGTTTTAGTCAAAAGCACGGGGAACTATTTTCAATATCTAGTAATAACCTATAATGGGAAAGAATCAGAAAAAGAATGTAGGAAATTAACACAACATTGTAAGTCGACTATACTTCAAATTAAAAAAAAAGAAAAAAACTAATTACTATATATAAAAGAGATAAACAACAAGGTCCTACTGTACAGCACAGGGAACTATATTCAATATGTTTTCATGGCCTATAATGAAAAAGCACATGAAAAAGAATATGTATATGTGTGTGTGTGTGTGTGTGTGTATAACTGAATCACTATGCTGTATATCAGAAATTAACACAATATTGTAAATTGACTCCACTCCGATTAAAAAAAAAAGCAATTGTTCAAAGTACTCATCCTAACGTGTTGATAGTCTTTGCAGAGGGTATGGGTGTGTCTGATTTGGGCTTTTGAGGGCCTTGGGTTTAAATTCCGACTTGGCTTGCTCCTGGTGGTGTGACCTCGACCTAATTAACCTCTCTGTTTCCTCACTGACACAACAAAGATGATAATATTATCAGCACTTTGGGTTGTTGGGAGGATTAAATAAGATAAAGAAAATAGAGATTTAGTTCAATCCCTTGCAAAGCTGTTGATGTTAGCCATTACTACGAGGTTTTGTTCCTTCATAAACCCTCTCAATGCTTAAAATTGAACACAGGGGTCCCCACGCCTACTTTACAGACCAAGAACCAGACTGGATGGGTGCAAAGATCCAGTGATGTTTAATCATTTTTATTTGTGAGTGGCTTTAATTTGTCTAATTTAACCTTCCATGTTTATATTTTACTCAAGACAGTAGGAAAGTACTTAATATTGATGTAAAAATATTGAAACCACAATATCCCTTGTAGGAAAAGCTTCCCTGTTAGGAACCAGGACGGTGTCCAGCATCAGTGCAGAGCAGTGTGTGTTAACACTCCCTACAGTCAGGAAGCACATGTCACCTGCTCCCTGTGACAACAGGTGCCTGGTTCTGCACCTTCTGTTCATGAATACACACCTGTCGGGGGTGTTAGTTTGCTCTGCTGACTCGATGAGAGAAGGCCATGCCACCGTTCACTGCTTCCAGCCCAGGCAGCACAAGCACTTGGCCCTGCCTTTTGTTTTGCCACTTGGGGGTCCATGTGCAGGGCTGGTGAGGGTCCCCCCAGCCAGGAAGGCAAGAGGTATATTAAAATTCTGTTCCAGCTCATGCCTGTAATCCATAAACTGAATGAGGATGGTTCTCAAGCGAATCTGTGCTTCTGAAAAATCTGTTGGATGAAAACCACACTGCAGCTTGGATCACTGGAGAACCAATCATAAGTCGACCAGTTTGTCACGTATCTTTCCTTATGAAGAAGGTGATAGACCTGGTTCTGAGTCGTTTAGTGGTCCTGGAGGTCATCCTCATAGGCATGTTTCTTAAGAAGCTGACTGATCAGTGGGGCTTTCCCAGCGCAGGGATCCAGCTGTGTGTCCCTCATCCACATAGCATCTTTAAGCTGCACCGGCCACTTCCTGGGGGCACGTGCTGAGGGAGATGCAGAAGGCAGTGTGAGCATTTTTCTCACAAGCTGAGCACCTTTGGAACCTTTCCGCCCACGCCGGTCTTCCATTCTATTACTCTTTCAACCCAGGTTTTGGATCACTTCTCCTGTCTCTAATGTTTATAATTACACCGTAAAGTTGGCTTAAATAGAATGAAAATGGTGTATACCACAGTTATAAGGTCAAGTCTGTCTTTACTTTTTTCAACCAATACAAGCATGACCTGTTTGGAATATTGTTTGTAATTGAATTTACATTTACAAAAAAGCCTCAGGCTAAGAATTTGAGCTGGGGTGGGTAGAAAGGGATGAGAGAAAAGTCCGAACAGGAGAATGATCAAAAGTGGCCACAGCACTGTTGAGCACAGTTTGAAACAAACATGCTGATTTTAATTAGTGTCTTGAATAAAAATTAAATGAAACAAAGTTTGACAATAATAAAAAAAAAAAAGGAAGATGACACAACAAAACACCTTAGAATTCTGCTTTGAAATAACCTTAACCTTTGTACTTTTCCACTACTGAAGACAAACATAGAGCAATGAAATTGTCTGTTTTTGAAAATTTTTTACGATTAGCTGAAATGTTAAGACTAGTAGACTGTGTCATGGTTAGGAACAACCAAAAGTAATATTTTTGCTTCTTGTTCACCTGCACTTGTGTTGAATACTTAAATGGTGCTTAAATATTGCACATGTGGGTTTTCTTCTGTCTACCCCACTGTTGGAAGAAACTGGTAAGTGACTTGTCCAGGGCCATGCCGTGAACAGTGGTTTCTGCCCAGACCCCGTTCCTGGGCCACATTCTCCCCAACAGGGTCCTGTAAGCTTGTGAGAAAAATAAAATTAAGTTCACAAATCTTCATTTCTGAGTGGGAACTTGACAATGGTGCTTTGATGGAAATAGAGGGTCTCTATCTTTTAGGGATGGTGTGCCATTCCCGCCAAGTCTCACCCCATCCCTCCCAGGGAGCCAGGAAGGGACTGTCTGCCTGGCTTCTTTCAGGGTTTCGGGGGATGAGAAGAAATTTTTCTCTTCCTTCCAGGTTGAATTCCTTGGGGGAAGATCCCAGTTTTCTATGTTGTTCTGACAGCTAGAGGGAAGTTATTCTGATTCTTTTCTCTGATGAGCCATTTATTCTGAAGATAAGGAGAGGTCACTGTTAACTTTGCTTTTTCTGGCTTTTGGGAGGGACGGAGGAATCGAGTAAAAGCAGAATCTCATCCTCTCTCTTACTTCTAGTTGCCTCTCACCTTCTTAGAAATGACCTTTCTCACCAAAAGAAGCAGAAATCAATTGATTTGTGTGACCTTTTGTGGTTTATATTAGTGAACCTTTCTGAAAGTTTTTTTTTTGTGTGTGTGTGAAGTAGAGTAATTTTCCCCTTGGAAACATAGATGTGCTTGTAGGGAAAAAAAATGGTGTGTTGAATTTGCTGTTTTACTAGCCTTGATTTTTAATTCTTAGCTAAAAGCAGGGAGTTCCTGGTGCAATTTCAGTGAATAATCTGGGTATATTTTGCAAAGTCGTAAAATGTCAAACTTCATGTAAATTGTATTTCTAAAGCTGCCCTCGCAGTTAGACACTGTAATTCTATCCAGACAATGTCTTTTTCGGTGAAAGAGACTCAAACAACTTTCTTCATGGATATGCTTTGACAACTTCATTGACTTTACTCATAACACTATCTGAAAAGAACTCTGTTTCAGAAAGTAGTCAATGTAACACAACGTTGTGGGAATTCTTTGCACAATTGAACTCATGGAAGAATAGCATTCTATTTCCAGAAGAAGCAGAAAGTCCAGGGACATTTAGCCTCCCACAGAAAGATGAAGACTTGATATTTCAGAACTAAAGTTAAACAGTCTGATGGGAACTGTCAGGTGCTGATAATATGCTAGAATCAGAAAGTTAAGACATCAGGTTACATGGAGTCTAGCAGGCAAAGGGTCACCAGCATGACTAGCATAGAAAAGGTCAATGTTTAACTTTCCCAAGTTTCGCTTAAATTCAATGTACGAGAGAGAGAGAGAGATGGAGAGATGGAGAGAGAGAGAATTCTTGGTTGGTTATATCAATGCATTGAAAAGTGCTCTGGATATAGAATGAGAAGAATGTTTTAACTATTTTCAAAAAGACTTCATGTGCTATGTACACAGACCTGACTTGTCTTGATTTTCTGTGTTCCGTGGTTGCATATATGCAGAGAGAGAGAGAGGGAGAGAGAGATGAAATGAAAACAAACAAACAAAAAGAATGAGGGGGAAGAAAGAAAACATGCAGGAATATTAGAAGACTAGGAGGAAATTAAATTTTTTTTCCTGGGTGAGGAAAAGGGAAACAAAAGGAAAAGGTTAACATTTAATAAAACAAACCCCAGGGTCACACATGGGCTCCGAAGTAGTAATTAAGTCTGGCATCTAGACCCTTGAGAGAGCAGACCTCGGTATGAAGAGAAGCAGGGGTGCCCGCAAGGGCTCTCTTCCCAGGGTTTGTACTGATTTGCAGTGAATTTAGACCCTGGCCCTTCTAGAATACTGGGTTTCTTGTCACTTTTTCATAGTACCTTCCATTGTCTTTGGCCCTGCTGACAAAGCTCTAGGAACGCATGACTTGAAGTGTGGTCCATGGTTGGGGCTGGTCAACAAAGTGTTTTGCACTTGTTCATGATGAGATGAACACTAAATGAGAGAAAGCTTCTAGAAACTTCTGTAACAATTGGATGGAGTCATTTTATGTCATTGAATCTAATTTTAAAAATGAGGCTTCCTTTTGTATACCTTTGGTTTTCATTTAATTTCAGCTAGTAATTTATTTTTATTGTATATTGACAGAATATCAGTCTGTGATAGACTGGGGGAAAAATGATCTTATTTCACAGATGATTTGAGAAGCACTGCTCTGGAGAACCAGGAGATACTGTCTTTGGGAAAAGGTCTCACCTTCTTCCAAATGTGGATAGAATTTATGAAGTGGAGGAGGGTCAGATATTTCTCATCTTGGAAAACACAGTCATCAGTGATCACCCCTAGTTAGTGGCATTCTTTAGAGCAGTGTTTCTCAAACATATTTATTTTAGGACTCCTCATACACTTAAAAAATTCAATTTCCAATTGTTCATTATAAGTTGATAGAAACATAGTTGGTTTTGTAAAATATTATCTTTGTATGCTGTGACCTTACTAATCTCATGTATTTGGTCTAGTAGGGTTTTTTGTTTGTTTGTTTTTGTAGATTCCTTGTGACTTTCTACATAGATAGTCATATCACCAGAGAGTGGATTTGGTTCACGTGATTATGGAGGCTGAGAAGTCCCCCAGTCTGCCACCTGTAAGCTGGAGACCCAGGAGCACTGAGGGTGTAAGTCCAAATGCAGGAAAAGACTGATGTCCCCAGCTCAGAAGTCAGGCAGAGACTGCAAATTCGCCTTCCTTATGCCTTTTTATTCCATTTGGACCCCCAGAGGTTGGACGTGTCCACCTGTGTTGTGGAGGATGATCTACTTAATCAGTTCACCGATTCAAATGCTAATCTCATCTGGAAACATCCTCACAGACACACCTAGAAGTAATGTTTAACCAAGTAGCTGGGCACCCTGAGACCCAGTCAAATTGACACATAAAACTGACCATCACAAGGGAAAAATAAATTCCACATTCTAACTGCTGCCCGATGGGGCTCCTAAGAGGGACCTTGTTCTGGTCAGACCTGGTGCAGGCATGGCAGGAGGCCAGCAGAGCGAGCCCCAGCTAGACCATCCAGGACTGATGTGGGACACAAAGTGTGTTTCAGATTCAGTTTAGTTCTCCCCCAAATCATCTGGATCATATAAAGATCAGAAAAGAAAGACATTTGGGCATGGGGGCTTCACAGGTGGCCAAAGGATACACAATTCTTCAAGCAGAGAAGTGGCCTGAGAAAGAGAGAAGAAAACCTTAGGAAAGAGCAAATGAATCAGATGGTTGACTGTGAGCTTGAAAGGAAGGTAGCTCTCTTCCTCTCCTTTACAAGCCTCGGGTGGAAAAAGCAGTCAGGATGGGAACAGATAATCCCTCACTGGAGCTGCCCGGGAGGAGGTAGTTGGGGAGGGGAGAAAGCGCAAAGCCAGATGCCTCAATGCAAACACTAAGATGTTTGCCTGTGCTATCTTTGCAATGATATTAGCCAACGTACTTCTTCAGCCTCTTGTAAAGGTATCCCAGCTTCTGACTATTTTACTTTTTATTTTCCTTCAAGGAGTGAAGCCCTAACTGGTAGGGATTTGGGTGAGTGAATAACTTGGGGTCCATTTGGAGTTCTGACCATGGTTTTAAATCTTGTTCTGTATCGGATCCACAGTGGCAGCAATGTACTGTTCCGATAAAAAAGCCAAGAAGCCTGGTGCCTTCCATGAAAGGAGACAGGCATTAACTTTCTTCCCCAGCCTGGTTACTCGGGACATTAATCAGCCCATAAAAATGGGATTAGGTCAACTCTCCATGCAGTTTTGTAGTTCACCTTTAAAATGCAACCATTCTTTGTATTTTAATATCGGGTGGTCACATTTTAGATGTAATGAAAGAGCAGGGATATTTTCCCACAAATTTTCATGGGGATTTGTGACTGCAGATGGAACCCTCTCTGAAGACATTTAATGAACAATTATTCAATCTGGGGGATGGCTCTGAAGGAGCCATTCCAGCTGAGAGTACATAAAGTGAGTTCCCTAAAAGCTGTATAAATGAGAGACCGGAGTAACCCTCAAACACATAGTCATCTATTTTATCCTTTATTGCCTAATGAATATGTTATAAGACCATGAGCCTATCAAGCTTGAAACTTTGCTCTGGCTCTGAGTCCCTGAAGGCAAACAGATGGATGTTTAAATCCTTCCTCTTAAAGTCTTACTCAATTGCAAAGCCTTTGCTGAAATGTAGAGTCTGAAATTTTCCCAAGTTCTGAAGCATCCTCCTCTGCTTTGAAGGAATGGCTCTGACTCTGCCCTTCAGGGTTGCTTTCCCCCCAACCCCTCATTTTCCCTTCTCTTGGATACAATGCTGGAAGGGACCTCAGGGTCATTTCAGGCCAGAGTGCCTATGGCTCTCAACTAAAGAGAAGAATTCATGCCTGGAGTGGGTTTTCCCAAGCAACTACATTTATTCAATTTAAAGAACTAATCTGGACTCTGAGATTTTGTCCCCCCCCCCTTTTTTTGGTAATATCTTCTTTTATTAGGTGATTTTTAAACAGTATCTCTTCGAGATCAAATAAAATGTTTCCCAATAAAGCTTTCTTTTAAAAATTTTGCTATAAAAGCCACGAGTCTGGGAACCAGGGGTTTAGTGTAATCCCTCCATTTTTGGCAGTTGAGGGCAAGGCCATTGCCCATCCCCAAAGTTGCTGAGTTGGTGCCAGAGGTAGGTCAGTACCAGGCTTCTGCCACCAGCCTGGTGGCCTTTCCTCCATCATGCTGTCCATCTAAAGTGGACAGAGAAGGTCTTATAAGTGTGGATACAGCTCCTGGCAGTGAGAAAGGTCATTAGAATCCTCTAAAGCATCTGGCTTTATAACATGAGTCTAAAGTGGTTGTGTCGAGGGCAGAGCTTTGGTTTACATTCAAGAATTCTGAAACGCGCAGGTGTGCAAATGTTTCCTTGACCCACCCGAGGATGGCCCCAAGCACAAGCTCAACCACTTCTTTCCTGGGATGAGGCCTGGCCCTCTCTAGTTTCCCCACTTTTTCTCCCTCTAAGAGCAAATTTTCCTAGGACGTCTACTCCTAAACCCATGTGGGTCATTAGCAATTTCAGAATGAGCAATTTCATTCTTTCTTTCTTTTTTAGTAGTCCGTGAAGTTGGGAAGGGAAAAAAGGGAAGCTCAGGAAGGGAAAAAAGAAGCAGATCTGGGCTGGATGTGCAGAGGAGGCGGGGAAAGGGGAGAGGGCAGAGATGTGAGCAAAGGCACCTGCAGACGAGGAGGAGCACTGGCTGGGCGGATGAGCAAAGCGGTTCAGCTTGGTCCTTTTGTCTGGAGTCCTTTATACGGCAGGAAGGACCACAGGGAAAATGGGAATTTCTGAGTGATATGCTTGAGCTGGAGACATTCAGAGAGTTGATTCTAGCCCCAAAGGGATCCCCCAAGCCCATCAGCTTACGGCAGGGGGCTCAGGACACATCTTGGTTAATATTGTCACATATTCTTTTTTATTGAAAGACATCCTAAGGGCAATCTCAGAGCCCCCTTTGTGTGAATCCTTAGGAGCCGAGCTCTGTCCGGTGTCCCTGATTTGAGTGGCTGGTTTTGTCACCCGGGACGTGGAAGTGAAAGGCAGTAGCATCGTGGTGGTGGAGAGGGGGCTTGCTTTCATGCTTGATGCTAGCACAAAGATGCCCCGAGCAAAGCTTCTCTGAGAAATGAGGAAGCCCCCTTCCTGTGAAAAAAGCCATTTCCCCAAATAGATCTTTGGGGAGTCTAAAATGGGGATTTTTAAGATTTCCTAGTGGGTGCTGTGTTCCAGTTCCCTATAAGCGTCATGGGATAGGGCTTTAGTTGGTGTCAGCAGTGAAGGTTTTGCAAACTCTAAAATCTCAAGGTGCCTATAAACAACTCCAGCCTGATGCAATCCACCAGGCAGAGACTCCCTGCTAGAGACAGCTCTCAATAGATAACAGAATATTTTTCTTATTACCAAAGTATTACACGAGCACTTGAGCAACATTAAAAGTTACAGATAAATAAAAAGAAGATAATTAAGAAAAACACTGTAATCTCAACACCGAGAAATCTCTGTCCAGAGACCCTTGCTGTGAACACCTTGATTTTTGTTCTTCCAGATTTATTTTATGTAGCACATATGCCTACAGACACATAAACACACACACACTTGAAAAAAAAGCAACATGGTTCCATATCATATAAGCTGTTTTTTCAATGATCAATGTATTACACATATCTTTCTCTATAAAATATAACAGATCTAGAAGAAATAGATACAAATTTCAGTTTACAGAATTGGTTATTATGTGGAAAGGATATCTGTGTCTCCCCAATTTCATATGTTGAAATCCTAACCTTCAAGGTAGGTGATCAGGTCACGAGGGCTGGGGCCCTTGTGGACATCATTAGTACCCTCATAAAGAGGCCTCAGGAAGCTCCTTCGGGCCTTTCTGCCTTGTGAGTTTACAGCAAAATAGAGTCTATGAAGTGAGCTCTCACCAGACACTGTGATCTTGGACTTCCCAGTTTCTAGAACCATGAGAAAAATATGTTTGTTGTTTATAAGCCACTTAGTTTATGGCGTTTTGTTAGAGCAGCCAGAATAGACTGAGACAGTAATGTCATGGGCAAACGCATCTCACAGAAGCAAAAGCTCCATCCTTGAGGAACTTGGTCTCCTGCTGGCACCTACCCTGGCAGAATGCACTGGGGTCCCGCATCTGAAGGGTCCGGCTTGTGATGCTGGCCGACCTAGTCTGAGTCCCAGTCCCCACTCCATGACCTTAGGGTTGGTGCCCATCATCGTAGCTACCATTTATTACTGTTTGTTCACCACGCTGTGCTAGGCACTGGGCCAGGTTGGGTATTTTTTTTCCCCATCATTTACTCCTACTTTGTACGCGAGCCACACATCCAAAATAAGGACACAGAGGACACAGATGACGTCAGCCAGTTGCTAGTGGGTAACTCTACCCGAGGCCGGTCTGGGCCTGAGTCCGCGGGCTGCAGCTATGCCCTGCTGCTGCTGCAATGCCGTGGTCTTATCCGAAAAATGGCTCATAACGAAAACACCGGCTTGTACTGTCGTTGTCAGGTTCATGTGAAATCACACAGGTGAAAGCATCGCATCAGTCCTCCAGTAGGTTATAAACAGCGATAGTTACTAAGAAAGAGAGCGAGCGATTGAAAGCTAGGATTCTCCCAGAAAAATGCCTCCAGGTTTCAAAGCAAAAGGGAAAAACTGACAGGCTAGGACCCAACCAAGGCAGCTTCCTGAATCATTGTTTGTGCTTTATACGGTGCTGGGTAGTTTTCAGCCAACACTTAAAAGCAGGATATTTCATGTACAAAGTTGGATGTCCAGCATTTCTTTGCAATGGGTAAAGTCTGTGGTCTGAGTCCCTCGTCTGCAGGGTGGCCCTCTCTGGGGGTGACTAGAAGCTTCCCCTTCTAACAGGGGCACGTGATGGAGGATTTTCCCACATCCGTTACAGCTGACGTCACCTGTTCACACTCATGTAGCTGGGTGTGTGTTGGTTCTAAGGACTGAGGCGTGTGTGTGTGCGTGCATGCATGTGTGCATGTACTTTCACTAAGAGTGGAGGGTAGGGAGGATGCTTTAGAGGCCCTGGTCACCTCTCATAGAGTGTTGTAAAGCTCAACCTTGAACTGACCTGGAATTCTGCTGAGTGATCCACAGCCCAAGACAAAATGATCTCATCTCAGATTAAACAGGAAAGTCTTTAAGGTCTAAGCAGAGTTTCTAAGAGGGTGGTAGGCTCCTAAAGGATCTAGGCGTTCCCACTTAAAACCCCAAGGTGTAAGGAAAGGATCCCAGATGAAAGGTATTGATAGTGCTTTGCAAGCGTGAGTTAAGAGCCTTGATGTGACTTCCCAGGGCTCAGGCTGCTGAGTGCGATGAAGAGGCCCCTGTCCCTTTCATCCTGTCCCTCCCATCCTGTCCCTCCAGACTGTTGCACTGTGCTGTGCAGGACATCATTATTCTGGATTGATTGGGAGCTGACTTTGCCTGGGTGTGCAGGTGACCAGGACCCAGAGAAGCCTGCTGCCCCACGTAAGAGGAATCGTGGGCCCCCGGGGAGGAGGGAGTTGCCCAGGGCCAGAATCAATTACAAGGGGTAAAGACGCTGCTCAGATTTGATTGTGTTGGCTGAGTGGGCCACGAGGTGAAAAGAAAAGGCCTCTGATCATAAAGCTCAGAAAGGCCCCGAGTGGTTTTTTGGCCAATACTTCCTTAGAACAGTACCCATGGACAAACTCTGATCTCATTTGACGTCCGTGATTTTTCACATAAAATTCTTACATACCTAGGGGAAGCTCTCTCATGCCCAGTGCCCATCCAGGCGAGCCGGTGACCAAAGAGATAACTCTAAACTAATCTTCAGCCTGCAAAGAGCATTTCCCTCAAGACCCTACTGCTTTTATCATCCATGCTTCTAGATCAGCAATCTCCCACTAGTTTATGCTTGATGAAAGGTTATATTTTTTGTTTTAAAGGGATGCTGCTTAGGAAGATCATCAAAAGGTCATCAGACCTCTTATTTATTTTCTAGTTTTGAAGTTTAAGTTTCCTGCTAATAGACGTGGTGCTCTCTAAAAGGGAGCAAGTCTCCAGTCGAGTCCTCCCCCAAAGGACTGTTATTCACAACGTAGTCTGAAGGGAGAGGGGAGTTTCTCCTTTAAGTGGAAGGAAGCATGTGGGAACAGGATTTAATCCCTTACGGTTCCCAAAGTTTTTTTATTTAAAAAAAATTTTTTTTTATTAGAGCTGAAACCCTTAGAAATGGTCCAAGATCCAAATAACGTTCTTATCTGTAGTTTTCTTTGGAAACTGTTCAGCAGTAGATATAGATGTCCAAAACCGTATCCAGCCCTGTCTCAGGGAGCTATCTATGGGGAAGCTGTTGCCATTGGTAACACCCATTGCTCCTCTGGCTCCCCTCTCATTCTCCAAATTGAAACCATTTTTTGTTGTTGTTGTTGTTCACAAATTGGACTTTAAAAATGCCAAATTCAAGGATGCCGATTCAAACATTATATTTTGAACAGAGCACACCCAGATTCACTCTGATCATCCTTTATCTTGCCGCTAAAGATGGGGACTTGAGCATGGAGTCTGGAAAATGGAAGCCAATCAGGCTTCTCCAGCCCAATACCCTGGACACAGCAGCCAAGATAGTGTTTCATGAAGCCCATTTATCTGAGCAGGGTGCATCTAATTGAAGCATTTAGCCTTCGGTATAGGCTTGTACCTAACAGCATCCAAATGGTTGTGCTTTCTAGTTTTATTAAAGGAGCCGGATCCTTCTCATACGTTTTCCATTAATGGGATTATAAATTGATATAATTTGAAGTCCAAGAATGCAGAACTGGTATGTGCTAAACATAAACATGTGTTTGGTGTTAGATGTAAACTAGGACAGCCAAAGTGGGCAAGTGTTGTAAACTTCAAACATGAAACAGATGTAAGGTAATTAGAGGCATGTACGTGATGACAACAGCAGTGATCTGTAGCAACGAAATGAACTGTTAGTTTAGGCAGTAATCGCTGTGGCCCTGGTGGATTTATCACGTTGCTAGCTGCTGTGTGAACTTGATGTTACCCTTCTCTAGAAGAACTCAAGGATTGCTTTCTTTTCCTCCCAAGGCAGGAAGTACAACTCGGAAGCACGTGGACTGCAATACTGGTTTTATACTTCTGAAAAAAATGCCTAATGCCTACTACGAAATGGGTTCACTAGTTGGCGAGAATTTGAAAATATTATATTGACACAGTCTTCAAATTTTAGGAGCAAGCTCTTACACCAGATCAGGAGAAGTTTGGTTAGATCACAAGTGAAGTCTGTGGGATAAGCTTCCTTCCAGCAACATGGGAAAGTCTGTTTACTTTGTGTGCAGGTGACAGTGGCCATATTTTAATGGCAAAACTCAGCTTTGGAGTGAGTTTCACAGTTGGGTTAAACTAAAACAAAAGAGACCCTCACTATAATTTTCTGATGCCCAGAAAGTAAACATTTAAGCAAAAAGTCTTGGAATTTGGGGGGAAAAGAGGGATAGAACTTTCCTCCTGAGGTATCGACTGAGAAGAACAGCATTTTGTGGACCTAGCCTTTTTTGTGACGAGGAAGCACTCTGGTACTCTGTGGCAGCCAATGGGTCATTTTCACAAGTTACTTTTGACTTAGTGAAATCCAAATCAAACCAACTCCGATGTCACCAGCGTGTGCCAAATTTGTTTTAAAAATCGTAGGCATCACAGCTGGTAAAGAGCTTTGTTCATTTTTGCGTAGATTGACGTAAAAACGTCCCCTTTGTCTATGCGTCCAGCTCTTAAAGGCATTGAAGGAAGATGGCTGATTGATGAAATGAAGAAGGTCAGGGGAAGAGCTCAGTGGTGGAGTGCGTGCTTAGCATACACGAGGTCCTGGGTTCAATTCCAGTACCTCCATTGAAAAAAAAAAAAAGAGTAAAGAAATGAAGAGGAGCCTGTAAGTACCAAGGAGAAAACAAGTGATGGATAATGTCAACCGGTAATTGGCCTCCATCCGGCCAAGAAAGGCATGGGCTTAAACCCACCTTTCATTTCAAAGTGCAGCCCCTTCTGGGGATGATGAAAGCAGGTCTGCTGAAGTGGTCCTCCTGTCCTTTATGACACCTGGATTTAGAGGTCAGGCAGCTGTCATATCCAGCTGGAGACCCATCACCCCCTACCTGCAGGCATAACGTTATTAAGCCCCATTAAATTATGAACATTCACTGCCCCTTCCACCACTGACAGTTTCTCACTTTAAAACAGTTAAGGTGGGCAGGGGAGGTTATAACTCAGTGGTAGAGTATGTGCTCAGCGTGTACCGGGTCCTGGGTTTAATTAATCTCCAATACTGCCATTAAAAAATAAATAAACTTAATTACCTTCCCCCCAGATAAACAAGAAACTGTTAAGGTGGTCCTCTCAGGAACGCTGTTTCCTTCTCTTTATCAGAGACTCACCTCTGTCTTAGAGAAAAAAGCACTGCACTTGGAGTTCAATGGCCTGCTACTACTAATTTTTAGGAAAATGAAGGCCACCAACAGCTTCTGCCTTTGTAAAATGGGGAAGAATGATATTCATCCTTCTTACCTTCCTGATTGCTCAATGAAATAAATAATCAATGTGAGAGTGCTTTGTCAATGTTATTCCTACTGTGTGTTCATGCTGCTGCCTCCATTTGGAATGCTCTTCTCTCCTGCTCTGGCAGGCCAGCTCCTATAGAGCCTTCAAGACCCTAGCAAAATGTCCCCTCCTCTGCCAAGCTTCTTGACTCAGTGCAGAGAGGCACCCTCTCCTGGACCTTCAGGGCATTCTGTTCTCTGTCAGCCAGCCATGCTGTGTTGTCCCTGTTTACATCTTCATCTCTGTGGCTGGACTCTGAGCAACTCGAGCAGAGGGACTTATTCATGTTGTGCCCCCATCTTCCAATATCATAGCTGGCCTTAGTGGATACTCAAGAAAAGTTTGTTCAGTTAACTTGTGGAGGGCATTTGATGGGCTCCCTCCAACCTACGTGCTTGAATGGAAGATTCTAGACCACTGGACTCTAATAATAACACACAGCCTTCTGTTTTGCCTTCTGTGCCAGAAGATAGCTAAGGAGCAAAGCCTCATTGTCACGGTCAGATTCAAAGCTTCCTTGGAGGAGAAGGAGGGAAAACCTTTGTAAGCTACCATGTCCATGTTGCCCGTGGAGAGCTCAGCTTACTCTTTTGTGCTTAAGTTAGAGAATAAATGTGAAAGGGGGGAAGGGCATAGCTCAAGTGGTAGAGCACATGCTCAGCACCCAAGAATCCAGGGGTTCAATCGCCGGTACCTCCTCCAAGTGGAACTCAATGATGAAACCTGATTACCACCCCCCATAAAACACACAATACAATCCAAATGTGAAAGGGCTTCAGAAACAGCCAAGTACTAGACAACTGCAGAGAGTCACTCTGTGTGCTTTCGCACCCATTTGAGGCGAGCTTTTGATAGTCCAGAATCAAGTCTTAAATGCCTTTGTATCCCCTTCGGTGTAGAAGACAATGATCAATATTTATGTATTGAATAAATAGGTCCTTATCTTTAAGATTATAGTTTCCCTTTATTTTTAGCCACCATAACACATGAGGGCAACACCTAATGCATCCTGGTCCCCTCTTTCACCTCTTTCTGCACTTTTCTCCATGGAGGCAAT
Source organism: Vicugna pacos (assembly GCF_048564905.1). Taxonomy (NCBI): domain Eukaryota; kingdom Metazoa; phylum Chordata; class Mammalia; order Artiodactyla; family Camelidae; genus Vicugna; species Vicugna pacos. Next base: position 18,686,684 of record NC_133021.1, on the reverse strand, counting down.
GGACGTTTAGAATTTCATTTACAGGGAACGGCTGTGGGTGCCAGTGTAGTAAATACATGTAGCTGAAGTCACTGGATTCTCTCCATATCATATACCTCCCCCCATATCTAAAAAAAAAATTATCATTTAAGTAAAAAATAAGGATATTTATTTGAGAGCCTCTGGCACTGGTTCCAAGTGAGGAAAACACTGGGAAGTTATCTTTATTTTTTTATTTGTAAATCAGTTATAATTACTTAGATGAATAGAAAATGATGAATACTGCTTTCCATTGGCATTTGATATGTATGTATTGATTTGTATTAAATTTAATTAATGTATGCTGTCTGTTGCACTTCTGCTGCATATACAGTGCAAGATGTGTGGGGGGTGTGCCAAGAAAAATAAGATGTGATGTTGCTATAAAGGAGTGTAAAATATGATTTTGGAGATTGAGATGCATACAAATAAAGCATAACTTGTAATAAAAACCTGTGTATGATATGATCCAGCAACCCCACTCCTAGACATATATCCAGAGAAGACTCTAATTCAAAAAGCTACACGTACCCCAATGTTCATAGCAGCACCATTTACAATAGGCAAGATGTGGAAGCAACCTAAATGTCCATCAACAGATGGCTGGATAAAGAAGATATGGTATGTATACACAATGGAATACCACTCAGCCATGAAAAAAGGATGAACCAATACCATTTGTAGCATCATGGATGGACCTAGAGATTATCATACTAGATGAAATAAGTCAGAGGAAGACAGATATCATATAATATCATACGTGGAATCTAAAATATGACACAAATGAACTTATTTAGAAAACAAACATGCACAGAGATAGAAAACAAACTTATGGTTACCAAAAGGGAAAGGGGGAGGGGATATACTAAGAATTTGGGATTAGCAGATACAAACTACTATATATAAAATAGATAAAAAAACAAGATCCTACTGTATAGAGCAGGGAACTATATTCAAAATTTGTAATAAACCATAATGGAAAAGAATATGAAAACGAAAAAATACATATATATGTAACTGAATCACTATGCTATACACTAGAAACTAACACAACATTGTAAATCAACTACACTTCAATAAAAAAATTAAAAATCTGATTTATAGATATATAAATCTATCTGTATGTATATGTACCCACACATACATACATATATATGTGATGTGAGATATATTAAATGCTCTGTGAGTTCAGAAGATGGAATTTCTTTGAGGGAAAGTAATAATCCTTAGGTTCTAATGACAATGGGGTTGTTTGTATGAGGTTTCTTTTTTAAAGGTGTACAATATTATACATATATTTATACGTAGAAGATAAGAAGTGGGGAGGATCAGGAGGGCGAGGAAGAAGGAGAGAAGTGTTTTGATTTAATAAGAGGCTGTGGAGCCAAATTTCTGGATTTCCAGCCCCACTTCTAAGTGGACTTGGCACATTTTCAGATCTCTCTAAATCTCAGTTTTCTATTCTGTAAAATGTGAACAAGAAGAGCATCTTCTTCCTAATGTTGCTGTAAATACTCAATATGATACTAAGTAGAAGGCACTGGGCACGTAGCCTGGACCCCTGAACCTGCTGCATAAACACTGCACGTTTACTGCGGCATTTGTGCCCATTTACCTGCGTTACCCCAGCTAGTCTCCCGGCAGCCGTGGTCCTCCGCTTGCTTCCCAGGTGATCAGGCACAGGTGGCTGCTTTGCTTGGTGCTGCCCCCCCGGAGTAGATGCTCAGTGCATTATTCCTCCATATGTTAATTTTTAAAAAAAATTTATTTATCTATTACTGTATTATTTAATTATTTTATTTTGGCTGGTTGGGGGAGGTAACTGGGTTTATATATTTTTAGAGGGGCTACTGGGGATTAAACCCAGGGCCTTCTGCGTGCTGGACATGTGCTCTACCACTTGAGCTATACCCTCTCCCTTCCATGTATTAACTGAATTGGGCCAATAACTGAGCTCCATAGCCAAGGTACTTAGAACAAGTACTTAGCCCAGAGCAAACACTGTGTCATCCTTTGCTATTCCTGTGCAGTCTTCCCTTCCTGGTGGTGCCTTCCCCACTTGGGAAGTGGGGCAGAGGATCCGGAGGACCAGCGACTGGCAGAGGAAGGCTCCATGGTTGTCTAAGGACAGTGTCCCTGAGTCAGAGCTGCAGACACTGGGAAGCAACACCTCCCTTATAATTAACCGTTTGGCTGCTGAGCTGAGGGTCGCTTTGAAAGACACCCAGGTGACAGTGGGGTGCCTGTGGTCCCAGACTGTGGAATTACACTGAGCCAAGAGCTAAATGGCCCCTCACATCTACTCATTTTCTTTTAAATTACATGTGATTAGGAGTATAATTACCACTCCTTACTCTTTCCCCCCAAAACACTATTTTTCTTTGCTCTCGCAGCACTTTGTGGGGGAGACAGAACACACCAAGGTTGTGTCAGGGCTGGGGAAGGCTGGGGATGTGAATGAGAAGAGAAGCCAGGAGGTGTGGGGGGTGATGAAGCCCACCCCTTGTGACACTGGTGAGCTCTGAAGTTCAAAAACAAAAATCCAGGGGCGAGAGTGAGCATCAGAGAATGTATGCAGAATGCTTTGATTACTGAAATGGTACCGGCCCATGGTTCCTGAAATGATATGTGTGCTTACATTAGAATTATAAAGCTCGGCTGTTGATCTTTTTATTTTTGGAATGTCTATCCCTCTAATTACTTTACAGTCCAAATGATTAAAAAAAGGAGCAGAGAGCAACAGATGATCCCAAATTGCTGTGTTTAAGGGAAAGGGTTGTCTGTTTGCGTGGGGCTCTCCCTGTAATGAGAGCCACTGCTGGGAGCTGTTTAGACAGACTCCTAAAATGCGCTGAGCACTCTGGGGCCTTGGAGCTTCCCAAAGCCAGGGCTGCTTCTGCTGGGACAGCGTCTGGCAGGAAAGGAGTGGCAGGGAGGATGCTGGGAGCCGCATTTTGAATTATCGGGTTCAGCATCATTCTGAGTACAAGGGGGAGGCTCTTTTAGCAGAAAGCTCTCAGGCTGGTCATCACTGATGTGGCAAACTCAGCCTCTGAGCAGACGGTCTCTAAATAGAACTGTCCGAGCATCTGGAAGGCACACGTGGGCCCTTCCCTTGAAGGATGGGGGCCCGTGAGACCCCTGTATCCCCCTGCCCTCAGTGACATCCTGCTTTGTCCTCATCCACGCTGGATGGAGGCGTCCCATCCACAGTGGCTGAAAGGGGGTGTGGAAGTTGGGGTGAGATCCCTCTGAAGTGTGACATGGGAACAATTCTGGCTGCTCCCCAACATCACAGCCAAGTGCATCCCTCCCAGGTGCCTGTCTCCCAGCCCCACTTCTGCGCCGTCCACTCTAGTACCAGGTGTAAGCAAGACTTGGTAAAAGGTGGCTTCAGGAGCGCATCCCTTGGCTGCAGATGACTCTAGGTTGCAGCCACTGGGGGTCAACGTTCATTTCTTCAGCAGAGCCTGTGGGGGGGGGGGCTGTAGGCCAAGCCCACCCAGGAGGGACCCGCTGAAGAATCCGGGTTATTAAAGATAGCTTAGGCCTCACAGATTTCCTCGTGCCTCTTAGCAACCGGAAGAGAAGTTAGACCAAAGGCATTTCGCTTTTACATTGATTTCTTAATTAAAAAATATCTTTCTTTTCCTTTGGTCCAGGCCAAATGACCTTTAAATTTCCTGTCAAAATGCTGGGTTTTTTTTTTTAGGGTGTTGAAATCACTTTTCTCAGGTAGTTTGAAAGGCCTCCCCCCCCCAACACTTCTTGATGACTGAAAGGGTAGACTGGTTCCTTATTTGCAGAATCTTTAACGTTTCTAACTCATTCTGGAGAAGAAGGACAGATGAAGTTAGTGTGATCTGGCCACTGAATTAATTTTCCAAGTTGATGAACTTGGCCACATTTCCACAATTAGAGGTTTCCCTTTGATGCTTGAAGAATCAATTTTTTTCCATGTAAAGCATCTCCATATGTCATTAATTAATTAATTGCTAAGGGGAGTATTTTGACCTAGCAAACTTAAAATCCAAATGAGTGACATGCTGTCTTTAGAAGGTACAATGGAGTCTATGGAATATGAAACCGCATTCTCAACTTTGATGAGGGAATCCATAAATCCTTCCACTTATCCCCATATGAAGTGATGCTTTTGATATCAAGCATTGCAAGAAGTCATATTTAGCACTTTAGCCTCCTACCTTCCTCTTTAATCTTCCTCAGAAGTTGGTTTGTGGGTTTAATTCTAATTTATGCATGGGCAAGAGATGGGCAGGATTGTCTGGGTGTTTGAAAATAAGGTTCAAGACTACCTTTTGAGAGAATATAGTTTGGTGTTTACCTCCACTGACCTGCATTGCTAACTCTGACACGACCTGGAACCTGAACTGGGCACTCCTGGGACCTGTAGCAGCTATTCCTATGGTGGGGGGGTCTGTCAATGACAGATGTGATGGCTGGGTACAGATTCTAGCCAAGAGAGAATTTCTCAGTGCTGTATTAAATATTTGGCATAAGAGAAAGTTAAGCTAAGGAGATGGCAGCATCAGCTCTGTGACTAGGCAGGAGTTTAAACAAAGGGATTTTTGTAGACTACTAGACAATAGAAAATTTGAAGCTGAATTTGATTTCTGTATCTAATTTAAGACTGATCGAGTATAACTCTTTTTCTCTCCTTTTCCCTTTCCCAAAATAAAATGAACAACAGCAGTGCTTTTAAATGATGGTAAGAGAAAAACAGATTAAGAGAACACATTGGGAACTTTGGACTTTGGACATTTGAGAGTTGTACAAAATAGAACCGTCACCAGTTCTCTTTCAGGCTTGGTCCTATCTGGAGAGGTACGTTCCTTCTGTTTTATGGTGAACTTCGAATTAAAAATAAAAATTCTTCATAGGCCAACTTGCCTTCATTTTCTGGGACTGGCTTTTATCTTCATTTGCATATTTTAGAGGGGACAGAACTGACTCCTCCCACTCCCCTCTCCTCCCCCAGAAAGAGCCACAGGAATCTTGAATCTTTTTTTCCTATGGGAACAGAAAATATTGCGGTAAAAATGGGCTCAGGTAGAAACCGTTATAAAAAGCAGTTCGGAAGAAAAGTCTGTAGACTATAACCATTTGCAGGGTTTTGGCAATCAAGTAAAGAAAATGTCGACAAGGATGATTAAGGGTGCTGTCCACTTCTGCAGTCAAAACAGGCCTCAGTGGATAATTGTTACGGGGGCTAATTCGGCAGGAGATGATCTTGCTGGTGCCCACATACTGCAGTTGGAGGACAGTTTCACTTTTGTTTTCCTTCCCAGGGCGCCACATGAATGTGAAGATATTTGGAAACCTTCCACCCAGTGCATGATTTCAGAAATAACGGAACAATAAACAAGAATCTGGTATTAATAATCTGTGGGTTTTAAATCTTATGCCATTAAAAGATGTAAGGATTAGTAATTTCTTGTCTCCTACAATGTAGAACAGGCCTTAGGACACACGGATAAATGACTCATGCGGCATCTACCATCTGACATTAAACACTCGGGCCTGGAGATTGAGTTCATTGGTGCTCGCTGGTTCCAACATGATACTACCTCATTAATTTAAATCTCCCAAAGCCAGATTTGGGGAGGAATCAGGTTGAAAAGACGAGTGCTGAAGCTGATGTTTGCACATCTGACAACCTTTGCTAAGAAGATACGAGTTGCCCATAGTTGAGGGAAGTCTGATCAAAGGGAACACACAGGTTCTGAGAAACACCAAACACAGATAAATCATGGTGAGGCTCGACGTAATTTATGTCACCTCGACATCAGAACAGGTTTCCTGCAGGCCTCAACAGAGCAACACTGTATTAATCTACAGTGTACTCCAGAAAGGATAGGAAAGCTGCCTTTCCTGTGAAATATCCTCTCTCCAGAGAGCCTGAATTATCAAAGACTTTTTCCTACCCATTCATCTCTTATGAAAGTCACAATTGGAATAAGACTGTTTAAGAGCTATTTTATTAAAGGTAAGTGAAGAAAGCTGCTCTCTTGTCTCGATTCAAATGTGAAGAAGAACTTTCCTTCCAGAAGTAGACCGACCACTTCTGCAAAACACACGCCAAGCTACAGCTCTCCAGCATGTCAGGGGTAGGATTTGCAAGCCCTTCTTTCCATAAGCACTTGGTTGAGGAGGTCAAGGATGATGAAGGTGGCCGGGACATTCTGGATCTTGTACTTTGATACATGCACCTGTGAGTCAACTAGAATGTTCTCTGACCCAACCAGAGGGAGGAGGTGAGGAGTACCAGGGCTGCAATATCTTGGGACACACCGCCTGGTGGCCTGGCTTTGGCCTGGCCTTCTCCCGGGAGCTAATTTGTCATCATGCCTATTCTTGTTCTCAAGAAATGTGAGTACCTTGGTGAAAAGATGCTAGAAAAACTCACACAGGTCTGTGTGCTTTCAGTTTGAGGCTGGGGACCCACCAAAGCCGCTGAGTGTCCTGTGGAACAGAAGTGCTCAGTACAGCACAGAGAGGCCAGAAACTCCATTTCTTGCATCACTAGTGAAATTCAGAACCAATTTCCCTTCCATCCCATTGCCTCAATGAGACTCCAAAATGCTTGTCAATTAATAGGAATCCACTTTACTTTTTTTGCTTTGCAATAGCAGTATTCCATGGGAAAGGATCTTACAGCATATGTCCACGTGACCGTTTTCAGTGAATTAATTGTGCAAATTCCTGCTCTGCTGGAGACGGAAGTCCTTCTGTAAAACATTTACCTTGCCTGATAGTCTCACTTTATGCCAACATAGCAGTACCACCTGCCAAACAGAAAAGTCCTCATAATCCAGTATGAAATAACATTCATATTATTTTTTTGGAGGCTGGGTGGATTGTCTGGAGGACCAGTGATAACAGGGATTTTTGTGGGTGGGTAGACTCTGCAGAAGATAACACTAAAATAATATTTTGTGTTTATATTAAGCGGAAGGGATACTACACAATTGAAACCAGGGCAAAATTCAGAAAATATGAACACGGGGTGGGGGTGGGTGTAGCTCAGTGGTAAAGCGCATGCTTAGCATTCAAGAGGTCCTGGGTTCAATCCCCAGCACCTACGTTAAAAAAAAAGAAAAGAAAAGAAATTATGAATACCTTGTGTTTGTAGAGTACACTGCCCCTTATGAAATGCTTTCATATACAAAAACTAGTATGATCGCCTTCCCCATCTGTAAAGATAGGTGTCAGTAACCCCTTCTGATGGATGAGAAAACTGAGGTTCCAAAATATTCAGTGACTCAGCTAGTAGGTAGGAGAACTGGGCTGAAAAATCGAGATCTTTTAATTCCAACTTCCATCCAATTTTTGCTACATTTCTAATCAAAGGGAATTTGTCAGAATGAGTTGGTGTTGCCTTATGTTTCTGGTTAGAACCTTCAGAATAAAACCTGTATCATAGAATGAAACTCGGAGTCAGCCTACAGGGACACTCCTGCAGGGAGTCTCTTCTTTAAAGACCTCTGGAATGTTATCCGCCTCTGGAAAGAACATCTCTGATGTGTGTAAGAAAAAGAAAAAGAAGAGAGAAAAGTCAAGGCCCCAGGCAAGGTTCCATGGTAAGCACAGAGCAGAGGGACTGGGGGAGCCGGTGACTTTGTGATGACTCCCCCAGGCCCCCAGCTGGAGGGTCCAGTGGGGTGGCCCTATTCAGCGAGGAGGGTCTGAAGCATTGCAAGGGTGTGGGGATTTCTAAGAATGTGGGTTTTGAGTCAAAATAGAAACTTTTCCTTACCTTCTGACTCACAGGGGATTAGAAAGTAGTGGCTGGATTAGACGAAAATGCTTCAGTTAAGAATTTAATCCTGTTAGGCAACAGTAAGTCACTTTTCTTAAAGGCTCTCTTGCCAAAGAGTAAAAAGAGGGGGGAAATAAAGGAGTGCCTCCACCGTTTGTGAGATAATTGTTTCTGAAGAGCTGCTTGCCTAAGGCTTCTGGAAGGTAGGTTCCCTCCAGCTTGCAGGGCTCTCTCACCTAAAGAGAACAATGGATTTTACGCTGGGGTGTGAGCCATGTCAGGAGCCCAGGGCTTCCCAGCCGGGCTGTCCCTGCTTGTTGTCTGTGTCCAGGGAAGGAGCTGGAATATTCTGGGCCAGTGCAGGGAGTGGGGAGCAGTGAGGAGGGACTTGGGCTGCTGTTGTCAGGTTCAATTACGCATCGGAGTCAGATGCAAAATGAAACCAAATGGTCCCATCGATTTTGACTTTGTAGACTTGAAAGCCAATTCAGAACCTTCTAGACCCTTCTTACTTCACAAGACTCTCCTTAAAGTGTGAGGACTTTGCTTCAGATCTGCTTTGTTCTGTAGTATTTAACATGTCCCTTAGTGGAGGAGTGGTGGTGTTGGCAGAGAAATTATCGGCATCTTCATGCCAATAATGGGAGTGACTTTCTACACCAGAAAACTCCAGAAATGTATATGAAAATTATCATTATGTGGCTATAACCCTTGTACTGCTTGTAGGGTCTTCTATAGCAAGAAGTCTGAGGGCAAATTTCAGGGAAAAGTCTACCCAACTTTAGATCCAAAGACAAGCTGTGGAGGGGGCGGTGGGTATAGCTCAGTAGTAGAATGCATGCTTATCATTCAGGAGGTCCTGGGGTCAATTCCCAGTACCTCCATTAATTAAAAAAACTATATATATACATATAAAACAAAAAACCAAAGAAATGCTGGAAACCTGTGGTTGAATCTCCTGTTGTCTATTGAGCCCAGTATCAAATCCTAGAGTTGCCCCAAGTCTGAGAAACACCACTTCTTTCCAAGCTGTTCAGAATCTAGTTGCAAAGACGAGACAAATGCACAAAATTCTGCGTCCACTGGTCATAAAGGCCTTATCTGACATCAGCTTAGAAAGACAGTTTAAAGTGAATAACCAGCTGTACCAGGCCAAAAGACACCTGTCCTTCTGTCATGTTGTCCTACCACACTGAACAAGAGCTTGTGAGAGACTTGTCCCTTGGATCTCCTACTATGGGAAAAATATATCTTGATTGCTCTTCACTTGGTATGGTGGTGAATTCTGCATGTCAGTTTGACTGGGCTGAGGGATGCCCAGATAGCTGGTAAAACATTATTTCTGGGTGTGTCTGTACGGGTGTTTGCACAAGAGATTAGCATTTGAATCGGCAGATTGAGTAGAGAAGATTGTTCTCATCAATGTGGGTGGGCACCACCTGCTCCACTGAGGGCCTAACCCTCCTGAAGAATCCTCAGGGACGTTATCATCCTGTCCTCCATGTCATCAGGCCTTGTTAGTGCTTTCAAGGCCATCAGACGTATTTTAATGGTTTTGCATTGTAAAGGGAAGAGCCAATCCTGGGCTGCCTTTCCATCTTCTGCTCTCTGTCACTCTCTCCTTCCCTCCACATATATTTTACGGGCGCCCCTCAGGAGACTCCTCCTGGGTCAGACCTTCAGTCCCAGCTGCAGAGAATCCCTGGAAGTCCCAATGGATGGGCCCAGGGCCCTTTGGCTACAAAGCACACTCTCCCTTTCTGCTGTAGGATGCTTTGCTAGTTCGGTGGGCTGCATCCCTGTCTCTCCGAGTTCTGGGAGTTGTTTTGATTTTAATTTTTGGTCCATCACAGCAGCACTGCTGGACACAGGGCTGTCCAGGTGACAGCACTTCCTGGTGCCACCTGAAAAGATGTTCCTTGGTGTCACTGCTGGGATGCTTTTCAGTGTCATTTTATAACCAAGACTGTGGGCTCACCTTCTCCTGGTGTCTCGGGAGCTGAGGACATCGTGGGGGCGGGTAAATGGGCAGAACAATGAATAGAGTCTCCTGGCTTCACATCATGGCCATCTGAAAAGATATTGTTTTAAGCCCCTCCCCCTTAAACTGCCCCTTGGTCCACTGAGCAGAGCTGCCAAGATGCAGAGTCCAGCCTATTTGATGGGTGGGGAGGCGCAGTTCACTCTGGGTCATGAGCAAGATCTTTGGCCTTGGCACGTAGAGGAGGTTGTGTCCCCAGGAAGTCCCCAGAGGGCCTGTGGTAGACATAGCTCAGGGTCCTTGCTGGCTGCACGCTGGCTTCTCGGGGAACTGACTGGTGCCCCCCTCATGCCGTGCCCCATCCCCCTCTGCCCCTGAACTCTGGGTCTCTTGATCTGGGAGAGGCCTGAGCATTGGAGTTTTCACAAGCTGTCCCTGTGACTCTAGCGTGTGGCCCGGGTGGAGAATTGTTGTGTTCCGGAGGATTCCTCTGGGCTCTTAAAGAGTATGAACCCTGTGGGCAGGCCTAACACTTGGCTCTGTGACTCGGGCCTCATGTGGATTTGTGTAATTAGCTCCTCTTGGCCTGACAGCTGATTGCAATCAGCTGCTCTGAGTGATGGGTTTCAGGGAGGTGGAGGGGGCTTGTGGGCAGGGGCCATTTCTTGTCAGAGTGGAGGTGGATGGGCTGCTGCAGGAATGGTTAGGTGCCCCCCTCCCCCGGGATTTGGGGGTGATGCGGTTGGCCATGAGAGCAGTGGGCAGTGAGGGGCCTTGGAGTACAAGCCCTGAGAACTTCTAGTGTTTTCTGTGGGGCTACGGAGGTGGCTTCCACAGGCCGTAGCACTTACCAGACTGTGCCCCCACCTCAGAGACTCCCAGGGTCCAAGAAGGGAAAGCGGACACTTGATGCAGAAGATGGGCAACCGTTCCCTTCCTCCCACCCCTTAGACACAGCCACCGCTTCCCTGGGGGCCTCAGCAAGGCAGGAGTGGGGGCGCTGCTGTTGGGAGATGCCGGTGCTGCTGGGAGAGAGAGGTGGGGAAGACAGAAGGGCGATGGCAGAGAGGAAAGGTGCAAAAGGAATGGTGCATGAACTTGAACCTGGACTGGAGGAGCTGGTCAGGACCTGAAAGAGCATCCAGCCCAGCTCTCCCATCTGTCGAACACAGGCGTCATGGGCAATTCCCTGGAAAATCACCAGCAGGTAAACGGAGGAGGAAAGAGAACAGAATAAAACAAACCAGAGACTTCCAGACTCCGAGCATGGACAGACTCTGACAGGAAGTAAATTCAGTATAAAATCGGGTTACACAGTAGTTCTTTCTTTAGCACTTAAAGAAGATTTTATCTGATTAATGTGTAAAAGAAACAGCAGCAACTCCTGGAGGAGCTATTTCCTTACCCTCCACGGCCAGCTAGTTCCCCTTGCCTGCTTCAGAGGTGTATAGGATCATCTACTCACCAAACTGAGCGCCTCTGTGCCAGGCACTTTTCCAGATGCTGGAACAGAGTGGTGAACCAAGCAGCAGGCTCCCGGCCAGCAGGGAGTGTAGAGTCTACAGGAGATCGTTGGCAAATGCTTATCTAATGGTGCTAAGTGGAGAAATAGAGAAAGTGATGCTGGAGGCAGCCGGGAAAGGCTGGAGGTGGGTTGCTGCTTTAAATAGGGTGGGGGAGGGGCTGGCCAGCAGGGGGATTCTGACCCGGAGCATGACTCCAGATTTTGGGTCCAACAATTGGAGGAGAGCAGGTACTCTCCACATGGCAGGAGGCAGACAGGCAGGCAGCTGGAAGGATGTCATAGTATGAGTTCGGTGTCTTTATGAAGCTCCTACTTGAAGCTATTGTTCAATGGCTACAGAGCAGATTTAATCCACTTTACTTTCAGGAAAGTGGGGGAAAATATATACAAACATGCATACAGACACGTATGTATGTGTATCTAGAAAATGTTTTCTCTAGTTTAAAAGTCAAAGTTGCAACTTCTTCCTGCAAGTACTTATCTCCACAGGTGAAATAGATGAACACTGAATCCTAGAAAAATGGTCAGATATCTGCTTTCCAAATGCTTGTCTGGCCTGGGGTGTGAATGGGTCCCCCGCACACCTTCCAGCCTACTGAGTGAACACTTCCTCCGTGCATGACTCCGGATGTGGGGGAATGAACTGAGAATGTGGATACAAAAGAGCAGGAAAAATGAAGTCCTAATTAGGTTCTGGATAGAAATACAAGATACACAGAAAACAAAAACAGAAACAAAAACAGCTTTCCCAGTTGGTAAATGATGTGTGAGTCATCTACCATGATGGTAAATATCATTCCAAATGTCACATGAAAATGTCCAAGTCCCAAGTGATATCCTTTTTTTTCCCTTAAATAATTGTCCCGTTTAAGTGAAATAGGAGTTAGATGGTTTCTCCCTTTCTCTGTAATGGGGTTTAATCAGTGATAAGGCTGCACTCCACACCCATTCAGCGTGTAGCTGTCTAGAAGACGTAGAATCAGACAGACCCAAAGTAGGGCCAGTGAGTTAGGGAAAGTCTGAGGTCGGAACAGGTTCCTTTCTGTGTGCTGTGACAACTAGGTGGCTGGGATCCAGGGAAGGGGTATAGATGGGGAGAGGCAGGGAAGGAGGGAGAAATGGTACTCTCAAAGTTTAATAAATGCAGAGGGAGGGCTGAGGATTTCAAATGATGGAGAAGGGAGGGTCTTGGCACAATCTTGTGCAGGCAAATGATGTGATGAAGTTGGTATTTGAGAAAATTAGTCAAGCTTCTATTTCTGTCATTTAAAATACGCAAAGTTTGGGAAATCAATGTCGTATTTGCTCAGCATCTCATTAGGAATAAGCCTGAGTTTATTAAACGTGTGTGACTTCTCTAGCTAGTGCAAGAACTTGTACACATGCTGCAAGCTGCAACATCCTAAAGTGAAGGAAGTGAATTTACATGATGAAGCAGGGCAAACGCACTTTGTGAAGGTGTAGATGAGATGAAGCTGCACAGACGAGAGAGGAGCGCGTTCCCCCTCCCCCTCCTGCCACCCCCCCCAAGAAGCCCAGAAGGGGAGCCAGGCTGCCCTCTCCGGAGGGGTGCAGATTCTCCTCTCCTCCCCCACTCGCTCCCCCGGCCCCTCTTCCTCTCCTCTTCCTTCTTTTCCCTCTCTCACTCCCTTATTCCTTTACTTTCTTCCTTATTTCTTAACACCCAAATAATGATAGCTTCTATTTTTCAGGATCTTGAGAACATAGAACAATTTTTCATCAGGTTTTCCTCTCTCTCTCTCAGAACGTGACAAAATGAAAACTCAGTCAGACGTACAGGGAGATTGCTGAGACTAGTGTCTTAGCCTGGGTTTTCCAGAAAGCAGATATGGTGACAGAGTCAACGCTCAAGGGCACACACTTTGGGAGTCTGATCCAGGAGCAGAGGTGAAGGTCAGGGAGGTGACCCAAGGGAGGAACCAGAGCTGACGAGGAGACTGCTGGAGGTCTGTCTGCCTGTGGTCTGCTGTGAATCAGCACCTGGGACAGACACAGATACCTTTTGTCTATCATGGACCATTCATTGCAAGACACTTTGCCCAGCAGGATGAGGGGCTTTGTGGTTTGTCTCTGTCAGTCAGGCTGTGGCTGAGGTTTGACTTTAGCAGAAAAAAAGCAGTTGATCAGTCACCTGGAAATCTGGCAAAGAATTACAATGAACCAAAAGACTCAGTGAAGCGTGAGCAGGCATAATTTGGGGAATGGCAGTTTTCTCCATGTCTCTTTTAGACTCCAGTGGGAAGACCTGACTCAGAGTAAGAAATCCCGCTCTTGAACCACTTGAGAAATTTAGAGAAACAAGAGTTAAACAAACTATCCCCAATATTCTTTACTCACTCCACCTCCTGCTGAATCATACAGTTCAAACTAGGTTAAAGCAAACATTTGAGGGCAGGAAGAGAAGAGTTGGACAAGGGCAGACTGAGCCAGTATCTTACGGCTTATATTTGAAAACCCTCTCATCCTGCCACCTCCTTCACTTCCACCCGGACCACAGTGTTCTTGAGACAGTGGGCAGAAGTAGATGCCTTATTCCCGAACAACTTGGAGGATCTGCCCCAGAGGCTGTGATGAAACTTTCTGTCTCCCTAAGATGGCTCTGCCCTCACACTTCACAGCAGGATGGTTACTGAACTGTTCTTGTGATAATTTTTAGGCTATATATATCCACACCCAGAAGGCTGACATCTTCTAAGTACATATGATTTTTGTTCAAATGAATACACAGTTGAGGCCTGCTTAGCTAGAAATTATAATAATAAATGTAACCCCACTGTCTGAACTGTCATCTTTATTTGGGTTAAGTTTTGCTAATTGGAATGTTGTCCTGTGAGAAGCTGAAGCTTGGTTTCCAAATCAGGCATGTTTGTACATAGATATCGGTAAATCCACCTGTCCATAGAGGCTCATGTGCTACAAAGTGATTAAGGAGCTGTCTTTCATTATGATTGCTCTGGAAGTAGGGCTTACATAGCTGGAAATGTAGCTCCATGATTACGAGGGACCTGGGTTTGGCTATCTCAGTGCTCTGTCCTTTGTAGTTTTTTCCCTTGGACTTATGGCCCAAGATGGCTGCTCAAGTTCCAGTCATCACATTAACCTTCCCTTCAGCAGAAAGAGGAAAGGAAGAAGAAGCTCCACTGGCTTCCTTTTAGGCAACTCCTCAGAAGTAACCTTCTACATATCTACTTCACATGTCACATGCTAGCATTTGATCGCAAAGCAAAGATGTTTGTGAAAAACAATCATTTAGTTAGGTGGCAATAGGTTCATTAGAATAATTAGGGTTCTTTCATTAAAACAAAAGTCATAATTGGTTGCTGGGGGGCTACAAGTATCTGCAGTTGGGATAACACAGCTACTGTATTGAGTTCTATGAAAGGCAGTTCTACTAAGGCTTTTGTTGTACGCAAATCTCTCTCTCTTTGGTGAAACAGCAAGCCCCTAATTATCTTAAAAGATGCCTCCTTTTTGGTCTTTTGTAACAATCTCCAGAGTTCAAGTTTCCTAAGTGAACTCTCTTTTCAGTCGTTTGAAGCTCTGTAGCTTGATTGAAAAGAATGCTGTGATTCAGCCGGCCACCGTTGCTAGGCTGCCTAACAATTTACCTCTAGCAGCAGGGAAGAAATAGTTGTGTTGCTGGAAATATCTAACTTAAAAATGGATTAAAAAAATCATTCTTGCACATTTATTTTTAAGAATAACTAAATTCCTTTGCTTAGAAGAGTTATAAAATTACTGTGTGTTCTTCTGTTTTTTAAAAAAGAGGTAATAAATAAGGTGAATAAAATTGTAAACAAAAAGTTCATGTTGGCACTCACTATAACTACATGTAGACATCTGGGCTGGAAATGTGAGAAAATTGTAAAGAATTTGGAAAGGTTCAAAGGCTCAGATTATTAAAGTTTTAATAATCTTCTTTTCTGCAGGGCGAACCCCCTGCTATTCTTTCAGTGTAGGAGAAAAACAAAATATGGACAAAATTGTAGTTAATTAGAGCTGAGTCTTCCTTGGAAAACCTATAGAAATTGCCTGGGAGTTTTATAGAGGTTAAGAGCTGGGGGCCATGGGTTTGAAAAGATGCTACTTTATTTTCATTTAAGGAATTTGGAGGATTTTTATTAGCTTTTACTGAAATAGAATATATTTTTCTTTTGAAAAAATCTCTATCAGTTAGTTAATATAATTGATTGGAAAACAGTATTTTGCAAGAATTATCTATGAAAATAATCTCACTTGAAATTTTAACTTCTTTCCACTAATCAGTTAGAGCAAAACAAAAATATTTACTGCGAGTGGTGATAGACTGATAAACAAATGACAGGTCGTTAGTTGATTACATTTTCTTCATTAAAGAAACAGCATCATAGACTGGGATTTCAAAATTGTAGAATAGATAAACAAGATTACACTGTATAGCACAGGGAAATATACACAAAATGTTATGATAAATCACAGAGAAAAAAATGTGACAATGAGTGTGTATATGTCCATGAATGACTGAAAAATTGTGCTGAACACTGGAATTTGACACAACACTGTAAAATGATTATGAATCATAAAAAATGTAAAAAAAAAACCAAAAAAACAAAAGAAACAGCATCCTCTCATACTTGAAATACAGTAAAACTATAAAAGTGATTTGTCTTCTGAATAAAATGGCATTTTATTTTTGCTATAGACTTGTGATGTCAGCGTTGCTATTTTTCTGTTTGAAATTAATTTTCTTTTAAAGGCCTCTTAAAATTATACAGTATATCAATATATAATGCAGCATGTATTTTACTATCTGTTGTATAAAAACTATACTTAGTGTATGAAATTTTTATCACAGCTGGGTACATGTATATGTATGAACGTATGCACGTATGAAGTCACATGTGTATATTCGAAATATGCAGACACAAGGAATGCTTTAAATTCTGTAGCATCAAAGATGGTGAAGGAATTTTACTCATTAGCATCTAGCCACGAGCACTGAAATATGATTTGCAAGAGATGAAGTTTGGAGTTGTTTTAATAGGCTAAGTGGTTCCAAATGCAAGTTCAGATCGCAGACTCCCAGGCTCTTTGTGAGACTAATTGACTTTGCTGTAGAGTTTTGGCAAAGCTCTTATTACTTTTACTACAATTTCCTTTTTAATAATGTAAAATTGAACTAACTTCTAAAATTCAAGTTCCCCTTTATGAGTTTGTTAGTCCTTCGTTCACCAAATTAATGACTGACGAGGCAAGACAGCCAAGAATGCTTACCGCTCTGGGCGTTTGTTAATTGGCTGTTCGTTGGACGATATATGAGGGGAAATTATTGCTACTATAAACCAAAGAGTGTAAAGGAAAAGCAATGATATAAATATGGAGCCAGAATAGGCAGGGAATGCTAGTGATGCAAAAGTTCTGTTTTTCTGCTGGATGGTTCCCCTAGGATGACTGCAAAATACTGCAGATAAAATGCTGGCGACCAGATTGTAAGGTGGAAATCTGTTTTGGTAACTCTTGGAAAAGAAGATTCAGGGTTTTGGTTAGTTTGTATCTATCAATGTTTGTAGTTTGTAATTTATCAAATGATAAATTTCTTTTTTTTTTTTTAAAGAAAAGTTGGTCTCAAAGAGCAAATAATAAAGAGTAAAATCTATTCACCTTGAAAATCGCTCCAGAAATAGTTTGACCCTCCGGACTGGGAGAGTGATTAGAAATGAAAATTCCAAGACTCTGGAATTTTTGTCCCTTTAAGAATGTGAGGTGTCCATTCATTCCATTTCTCTAGGCCTGACATTCCTTGGAAATTTCCCTTGGAATAACTTGGAGAAAAACATCAGACTTGAAGGCAGAACCCTAGTTCATCACCTTGTTGTCCACTTTTGTCCCCGTGTGTGATTCCTCCTAATTCTCCTGATAAACACCCAGCAGACAGTGTTTTGACTCATGTCTTAAGCTAGGGAATGAGTCCAGGGGTTTGGCTCTTGTTGCAGAGGTTTCCAACAGTATCAGGTAATTCACTCTTAGCTGGGCTCAGTTCAGAATGGCATCGGAGACCTGCAAGTCTGCACGGCTCATTACCAATTACCAATTCCCTGGGCCATCCGGTTCCCTGGCAGAAAGGCTTCCGATGAATTTGCCTTGCAAATTGAAAACATACTGTCAACAGCAACAAGTCCAAAAGATGTTTACCTTAATTTTTCCAAGGCAGGCTTTTTACATGTGGGTGTTTTTGTTTAAGGAGCAGCCTTCCAGATTCCCTCCCGTTTCTGAGGTCGGTAGCTTTGTTAGGAAGGGATTGTCACAATTTCACAATGGAGAGAAAAATGAAGTGAAAACTCACTGGGAATCTTGCCCACGCTGGGCCCTGGCCTCTTCAGTGGCACTTGCTACAAAACTTTGTACTGGGTGTGGCAGGCAGATGTCAGGACTGGCACAGAGCCAGTCAGTTTTCCTGTGGATAGAGGGACCCAGGCAATCATTTTGATGAAGGGGTTCTTCTGCAGATGAGTAAACTGAGGTCCAAACTGGTTGTGTCACTTCCCCAAGAACACTGGTGTAGTTAGCCTCATGGTTGAGTCTAGAAATTTGGGTTTCCTGGATACCCCATGCTTTCCCATGGTTTATAGTCCTGGACTGAATAGTTGTTAATGATTGATGTGCATAAAATAAAGTATCAGGCAGAAATGAATTTGTGCATTTCCATTAAAACTGAGAACACTGGGACCCAGGCCTCAAAGGAAAGCCATTGACCTTTGAACCTTGTTGGGATCTTTTTTCCAGGTGTTATCCATCCACTTCCAGAAAGCACTGCTGGAAGACCATCATTTCAGCTAGAGTGAAGTTATGTTTTCACCCGGGGATAATGGGATGTCCTGACACCCCTGTTCCGTCGGAGGTCTGTCTGGGGCCGAGCAGAGGCTAGACTGTAGAACTGTGAATGGAGGTCTGAGCCAAACCCTGGGGTGTCAAGGAGCCTCTGGTCTTTCTTTAAAGGTTTGTTTTAAATTCGGAGTCTCCCTTTCACCCATAATTTATAGAGTTGAGTGTATTTACTTTGATTATATGTTCATCAACTCACAAGTCCTCCTTGGAGGTCAGACAAGCATTCTGGAGCAAGTGTGAAAAAGAACTTTAACCCACTGTGAACTTCAGGTGAGAAACAGGGAAACCTGGGTTGGCCAGAGTGAGAAGTAGGGGTCCCATTCAAGGTCAGCTGATTTCACAGAGGGCTTCCCAGCATCTGGAAACCAGAGGGGCTTTGCTAAGCAGGCCTCTCAGCTCATACATACGTGCTGGAACTGAACGCTTAGAGAGCATCCTATGAGGGCTGGGAGGGATAAGCACCACACAGAATGTTCCTAAGACACAGGAGATGAAAAAGTTCAGAAGCACAGACCTGACTAGAGAGAGACAAGCTTCCAGAGACAGAGTCATGAGAGAGCAGGATGAGAATTCAGGGAAATTAAGGGGCATAAAGGGTCTGGGCTGGGGCTGGGGGCTTCCATACGTCAATCAGAGTGGAATGTTTTGGTTATCCTGTCTGGCCTACCTTCAGCCTCCCCAGAGAGCTCCATCTAATCATGACCTTACAGAAAATGAAGACATGTGTGGGGCTGTTTCATTTTCATTTGGTGACTCTAGCCAGTCATGTAAAACTTTTGGTACCTTGCTCTTCTCTTGTTTATAGCAAGCACCAAAATCTTCCTCATCACCAGGGAAGTGTCTTTCCAAAGAATTTCCTACAGCAGGTGATTGGGAGGGAGTGAAGGAAGATGCTGGGGTTTGGAGTCAAACAAATTTGGTATCATCCCAACCAAAGACAATCCATCTGTTGCTTATTTTGAGCATTTTATTTTGTGGATTAAAACAAATTCAAGGTTGTTGCTAAAAAGAAAAGAAAAGAAAAGAAAAAAAGATCAAATGAGGCAGCAAAATGTTGACCTGAAAGACCAGAAAGAGACACCTTACTTAGGATCCACTTAGAATCACAATTCTATTCTTCTTGGAGAAAAGTGATCCAAAATCGTTTTACTGGAGGTGACAAAACTACATGAGTAAAGAATGTGTTGACTCCTAGATGACGTTTATTCCCTACCAAGTTTGCACATCATAAAATTTGACCTGGGCTGCTTGATGAAGTGTGGCTCTTGGGAAAGAGTACTTGACTGGTTCCATTGGCAGGAGATTTGTTACCTAGAACAAACTCTAAAAGAAAGTGTATCACCTTAAAGATCTGAGTCTAGATTTGACTTCTGTTTACCCAATCAGCTATAACATATCAATATTGCTGGCTTAGGACTAAGAGTGATTGAAAAACTTAGAAGATCTTTTTCCTTTTGGAAATTGATGGATTTGAAAGTCAAGGTGGAGGCATTGGCTGGAGTTAAGCTGGGGGTTTCTAGAATTCTGTTTCTTCCCTTTCATCAGCAGCTTGTGCTGACGAGTCAGGGCCACTGGTTTCGGGCGTGTTGTCACGGGGGGCTAGTCGGACCAATGTCCAAAGATGTTAGGAGGAGTGAGTGTCAGATCCTGGGATGAAGTCACTTAGGCTGATGACCTTCTCAGAAGAGTCAGCGGGAAGGAGAGTGGGACACAGAGAGGCATGTTAAGGTCACCTTGAGCAAGGGAGTGAGACTAGTGTTCACAGAGGAAAACACAGAGGAAAAGCAGAGGTTGTCAGAATCCAAGGCAGCCTCTGCTTTGTCCTGGCCTTGCTGCTCTCGTGGGTGGACTTTGGCATAAATCAAGCAGCAAAGTGACATTTAATAATTCTTGCAAAGCTGCCCAGTGGCAACCCTGTCAAGGTCCACACTCAGCAGCTCCTTTCCTAGCACCTTAATTACAGGTGTTATTAGAGAGTTTATGGAAATGAGATATAAGACACCCTTTGGAGTCTGCAGCTGTCTTATTTCTATTTTGAGAATCATTACATTAGTAGTTACCATCTAAAATGGCCTTCAGAGGGGAGGCTATAGCTCAGTGGTAGAGCACATTCTTAGCACACATGAGGTCCTGGGTTCAATCCTCAGTACCTCTGTTAAAAAAATTATAATAAAATAAATTTAAAAATACAAAAGAAATAAAATGGCCTTTGGAAGTTTCCATAGTAACACCTGGGGTAGGGCTTTCCACAAAGCAAAACCCGAAGACTTGTGTTATCAGTTTTTGTTTTTTTAACTGGCCACAGAGACAGAGTCTCACAGGGGCTTTACTGAGCATTCATATCTATCCTCTTCTAAAGAGCATTCAAAGTGGTAGCAATGTGACATCAAAGGGGCCACGCTGAGGACTGTTTCAGTTGTCTGAGGACATAGGAGTTGGTTATCTAAGTAGGTGAAAAATGGGGCACTGAAAGCAGACAAGATTCCAGGCTCCTTCCTCATGTTTCTGTCTGTGCCTGTCATAGATTTGAGGGCACATTTTATTTTGGGGACAAAGGCAGCACTATGCAATCTTCCTGTCCACACCAAACTCCAAAGGGGATAATTACATTCTGCCTCCTGAAATTCCCTTTGCAGTTTCATCTACGGGAAGCGCTCTCCACTGCTGGTGGTGTTGCTGAAGGTGGGGAACAGCCACCGTGTTTTATCCCAGGGTTGGTCTTTCAATCATGGCCAGTGTTAGCGCCGCACAGTTTGATTTTGGCCCCAGCATATAGATCAGACTGGGGTCCCCGTGTAAAATGCATCGAGTAGGGCGGCAAACACCAGCTTCCCAGAGCACTGTGTGCCTGCGACGGTCGCCTGTGCACAGCTGGTATAGTTGTGCCTGAAGATGCAGCCAATTGTCTAATCTTTTTAAGAAAAGGAAGTGTTCTAGAGCAATTTTTTTCCAGTTAAATATAGTACAAGATAATGGCTTTATGTTTGGCTGAAAAATATAGTTCAGGTATAATGTTTTGACCCCACTAAAATCATTAAAGCTAATTGAAATTCTATGTGTAAGACCCCAAATAATTTAGTTTGGTTTCCTGAAGGTAATTATTTTTTCCCAAATAGCACTGATAGTAATGTTTTTCTAAATGGGATAAAAATAAATTCTTAGGGAAAGATAATATATGTTTGTTTAAAGTCTTAGAACCGATACTGGTAATACAAGGAAAATTAACACAGATTGTTAAGAATGGAATCCAGGTGAAAACGTAATACTACTTCCCTGAATTTTTGAAGAAATAGATACTAAGATGATAATTCCAATTCCCCAAGGGAATGAGGGAAACCTAGACAAGATGTTGGTTTTAATAATGGTACTTCAAGCTGTCCATAACCTTAATTGTAGCGCAGAATGAAACTATAGCCACCAAGTGGTGTGTTTAAAACCCACCGAGGGGTTTCAGTGTGAGAGCGGAACCAATGAAGGGAAGGAACCATTAATCACAGGACTGACTGAAGTGGCTTAATAATTATGTTATTTCAAGGGAAAAAAAGGATCTGCCTAAAGTAAAAGGGGAAACGAAGGACTGATAAATAGGACTTATTTCTATCCTAGGTCGTCAGCTCATGGGACTTCTAGTGGGAAAGGTCTATTAACTAATTGATCTGCTAGGCTCGATAGAGAACTCTAGCTGAAGATCAAAGGCAAGTCTCTGCTACAAAGGCACGCGGCAGCCTTGGACCAGATGTTTTCCTTCCAGCTCTGTCACGCTTGATCACTGCCGAGTGTGGCTGAATCTGGCCATTGCTTTGTCCACCCAACCAGCGATACGAAAACTGAGGGGTACGTGTGTGAACACCCAGGCTTAAAAAAGAGACAAGCACATCTTCAACACAAAAAGGCTCAGAATTTAAGAGTGGTTTGCAACCTAAGAAATTACTTTTTTTATTTATTTGCAAAGCGAAGGGGATGAAAGAATGTTAACTGCCAACCTCTCTCTCTTTTTTTTAATGGAAGTATTGGGGATTGAACCCAGGACCTCATGCATACTAAGCATGCACTCTGCCATTGAGCTATTACCTTTCCATCAACTGCCAACTTTTAAAAAAATTTCCTATGCCTCAAACTTTCTACAATTTGTCATTTATTTAATTTACACTAGTGTATTATCATATATAATCTGTCAAAATAAAGTCAAGGATATTTCAAATAATGGATGAAATTACTGAGATTCAACCATTACTACTAGCCTAAGTATTTTCTTTTATATTCAGAACAGAAGTGAGAGTTCAAAATCTGAGCATGATTTTTCTTTTAGTCCTTACCCTAGAATTGTTTGTTTACATCTGTTAGCCACCTTTATCTTTTCCACTTCTAAGTCTGTGTTCTGGTTCTGGTTTTTCTACATCTGGATAAGGTATTTTTTATGATGATGTAAAATACTTGGCTTAGAAGTTTATTTGAAATATATGCAGATTTATCAATATTTCTTTTCTATGCACTTTCAAAGTTTCCTACAATATTAGACATTTTGAAAAATGAGATGTCTAGAATTACCTTGATGTGGTTAGTTTGGTCTAGTCTATGGCCTTCCTTAAAGTACTTTCTTGCTTCCTCCATTGATCATAAATATCACCCCAAAGTCATTAGTTCATTTGATTGATCAGTGTATTGGGATTCAGGGATGTTCAGAGGGAAATTTCATTGATCTAAGTCAATTAAAATCACCAAAAAGGGAAAATTTCCATAAAACATGAGTGTTGACAATTCTGTGGTGCCTAAAATTCTCAAATGATAACTCATTCTTTTAAGCCTAAGACTTCTGTTTCTATTAAATTTTAGCTTCTAAAGTTTCCCATTATCTTTGTATGTGTGAGTATGTATGTGTGTGTATTTAAAAGAAGTATTTCTTAGGTGATATATTTATCGGATATGTATTTATCATATAATTTCCTGAAAATATAATTGAATAGGGTGGAAGGAAGGAAGGGTAAAGATGGCCTTCCAAAGACCAACGCTATACACTTTAAACTTTGCTAAGTGTCTGGTTCAAGAGCATATGCATCAAACTTCACCCTTTCTCAAGGTCCCAGTGAAAGGCTGAAATGATTAACTGTCCGTGGTCTGTTTGTCCATCCATAAATCTATCTAATGAAACCACAACAATGCTGGACATCAATAAAGGAACCACAGAGTTTGAATGAATGCTAGTAGATAGAAAGCAGATGGACTTATATGAAAAGCAAACAAAAGGAAACAAAACAAAACAAAACAAAACTGAGAAGGGGATTCCAGAGATAAGGGAGGGCTGGGGAAGCTCCAGGCTGGCAGTTATCAGACGCGGAGGACAAGAAGGCATGGGGACAGGGAGGATACTCATGAGAGTGTTCAGTTAAGGTTCTGAATTCAGCTCTTTGGGACACCCTTCTTCAACTAGAGCTTCCTTTCTTCACTCTTCCATCTCTCTTCCCTTCCTCAATTTCAGAACAAACATGGGCAAATCGTGTCAGCTGGATAAAACCAAATAACATCTAAAGGCTGAAGAGTAAGGCAGTGTGGGAGCTGGGTCTAAAGAGAAAAGCTGGGGTAGCCCTGGCCTTCTGTAGCAAATGCTGGGCTAAGGAAGCTTTGCTTAGACGACTCTGCCTCTGCTCTTCATGCCCTGAGAAATCCTGGGGGGCAGTGGTTGGGGAGGTTTCCTGATTACCTGCTCTGTACAATAGGGGGTCCTGCCTGTCAGTGCTTCCATTCACCCAGTGTCTGCATGGAACTCCCTCATTTAACAGAGTCCTGAGAAACTCACTGTTTCTATTGGTCAGCTTCATCCTTCAGCCACACATAGGACACTAGACATTTGACAATACTGATTTCATGAAAGAGAAGTATAAATATGGACACATAGAGTAACCAAACCTACAGGAAAAAGAACTCAGAGAGCTAAAAGGAACTTTAAAAATTCTTCTCAGCATTCTCAGAGCGATTCAGGATGATACTGTATCCTTAAAATAAGAATAAGTTGTTATGACACAAGAGTGATCAGAAAACCAGAAGGGTTCCTGTTAATTAAAATATGGTTGTTACCATAAGAAATCAAGAACTGGACTGAAAAATTTGTTGGACGTGACTAAAGGAATATCTCGGAAGAAAAATAAAGGAAATCTTCCAGTATGTAGAGTAAAAAGATAAAAAAGACAAATGAGAAAAAGCTAGCAAGTATGAAGGTAGAACCAGAGTTTCCATAACCATCTTATAGGAAAGAAATAGCTAACAGAGGAAAATGAAGGGGATAGAAAAAAAAGTAGAGGAAAATTGTCTTATGTAAAGGAAGGTACGACTCGATAATTGGAGAAGTCCCACTAAACATTAAAAAAGGGAAATTAAAGAAAAAGACCTGGGGATACTTGAGGTATACAAGGATAAAGAGGAAATACGAAAGAGTTAACAGGGAGAAAAAGGCGAGCTTATTATAGATGCGTAATAATCAGACTGACATCAACAACATAGGACAATAACTCAGAGCCCTCAAAGTTCTCATCAGCCAGAAACAATGAAGCAGGGCCTCAATATTCTGATCCATAATGACTTTAAGTAAAGGTTGACAAACTTTTTTTGTAAGGGGCAAGATCGTAAATTTTTTATGTTTTGTGGATCAGGTGGTCTCTCTTGCAACTGCTCAACTCTGCCCTTGTATCATGAAAGCATCCATAAAAATGCATAAATGAATAAGCATGGCAGTGTTTCAACAAAACTTTATTTACAAAAACAAGTGGAGGGTTGGATTTGACCCCTAGGCCACAGTTTGCTGACCCCTGAATTTGAACACAGGATTCTATACCAACCAAACTACCAAGCAAAGAGGAGGGCAGCATAAAGACGTGCTCAGGCAAGCAAAAACTGAGAAAGTTTCATAATCATTCACCCTATATGGAAAAAAAAAAGAAGCTTTGTTTGAGCAAAACAAACAAGTAAATGCGGGTGAGATGAGATAGAGCAAATAGTGGTCTCAGAGCATGACCTGAGAACATTCTCCTTAAAGTGGCTGTGGTTTCTGAAAGGAGACTGGTTACTCTTCCTTCTCTATGTGCTCAATCCCATGATTTCATTCTTCCTGGAGTAATATTTAAATACAAGCAGACCTCGATTCATTGTGCTTTACTTTATTGTGCTTCACAGATACAGTGTTTTTTTCACAAATGGAAGTTTTATGGCAACCTTGCCTCGGGCAAGTCTGTTGGCGCTATTTTTCCCAACAGCATCTCCTCACTTGATGTCTCTGTATCACATTTTGGTAATTCTTACACTATTTTAAATGTTTTCATAGTTGTTATGTTTGTTATGGTGATCAGTGATCAATGATCTTTGATGTTACTGCCATGACTCGGTGAAGGTTAACATTATTTAGCATGAAAGTATTTTTTTATTAATTTAAGGCAAGTACTTTTTTTTTAGATGTAATGCTGTTGCACACTTAGACTACAGTATAGTGTAACTCTTTTTTTTTTTTACATTTTTTATTGATTCATAATCATTTTACAGTGAAACATGACTCTTACATGCACTGGGAAACCAAAAAAATGCACGTGACTCACTTTATTGTGATATTCCCCTTAACTGCAGTGATCTGGAACTGAACCCACAACATCTCTGAGGTCTGCCTGAAATTGTAATGTTTTAAGTACTGTACTATGAGATAAAATTTTTAGAATCAATAAATGGATGATAAGTACTGATGGTATTGTCAAAATCACTAACTGATGTAAATACATATACTTTGGCAACAGAAAAATAATATATGTTTTCAGGAAATACAAGTAGACATATACTGTTTAAGGTAACGATGACTGTCATCAGAAGAGCTAAAGAAAACCAGAGCTGTTACATCTGTGAATGAACGTGAAGATAGGGAAGATGGGTGAATTGAACTTTTACCTCTTTCTTTATAGTTGGAATTTTCTATCATATCCGAGTATTACCTTAATTTATAAAACAATACTATTAAAAAATCTCTATGGAAAATCCATTTTGTGTTAAGGACTTTATTACATGAAGTTGACTTAAAGCTAAAAGGCTTTTAATCTGTCAAAAAATATTTTAATCTGTCACCTATAGTACAGTCAATTTGTCAAAAACATTCTTACAGTTTTTTACTGGGCAAGTTAACTAAAAAGAAAATTAATAAAATTTTATAAAATGTTTTTCCTGAACCACTCCCACCTTTGTTAGTTAAAACTTTGACTCAGAATATTACCCATCTTTAATAAGGTAACGTTTTGCTCAACTACTCTCAGAATACTTCTTAGACAAGAATTAATGGGGGTGGGCCGACTACAGCCCCGTCGCTGGCCATCTGGTTTTGTAAATAAGCTCTTATTGGAACCCAGTTCCATCCATTTGTTTACGTATCTTCTATGGCTACTTTGTATATGTGTGCAATTCCAAAATACTTCCCTCCTGGTCCTATAGGAAAAAGTCTGCTGACTCCTGTGGCATGTCGGGATTACCTGAGAGTTTGTTAAAGCCCAGATTGCTGGCGCCCAGCTCCAGGGCTTTGATTCAGTGGGTCTAGGGTGGGAGCGGAGAATTTGCATTCCTAACGAGTTCCACAGGCTGCTGATGCTGCCAGTCAGGGGACCACAGTGAGTAGCAAGGGCGTAGACACACTTCAGATTTGCATTTTCCCTTTATCCATTGCAGGTTTGTATGAGCTTGGACACGTTACCGAATTTTCATGTCTCCAGGTTTGTTCATTTGTGACCTGAGGGTGATTACAGTTCCTGTCTTGGATGGTGGTGAGGATTCAGTGAGACTATGAGTGTAAAGCACTTAGCAGGCTACCTAGCATGTAGGAATGACTCAGTGAAGTATTTACTATTGTGATAAAAGCATGCCTTGCTGATGGGCTGACCAGGTATGAGAGATGAGGTTAGACTGTCAGCTGCTGGAGAAACGGAATTGGAACCATTTCCCCGAGTCTCTAGATCTCATTCTTTGCATAAAAATTTTCCCTAAATGTTGGGCCAGTGGGAAAAATAGATGATTGGCTTTAAATCAAGTTCCTCGGGGTTGAAGAAGATCATCAGCACTCTCATGTTCATTGCTTTCTTGTTTGGAATAGTTTCAAGCTTAAAAAAGGTAGAATTTTCCACATACGAGGGTACACGTTAATCAATGGGAGACAGGGCCACGCATAGGAAAGAGGTGGAAAATGAACATTTTTGTCCTCAAGGAATTTATAACCTAATTTCAGATAAGACAGACCCTCATGGAATAGTTACATGAAATGCCAGGCACAGAGACTAGTCTAGCCAGTCTCTGAAGAAGTTAAGGGGTCCAGGTAACGTCTGCATCAGGGTATGTATAAGACGCTGGAAGAGTTAGCGGCCACTTGAAGATCAGTGGGATTGTGTGAGGGAATCCCCCACGTAGTAGGAGAAATGGCCTTGAAAAGGTATGGAGGTGAGCAAATGAACACAGAATGGTTTAAATTTACCTAGGAGTTGAGAAAAATCAGTCGCTGTTGGAAACTATGTAGGCAAGTAACTCTTAGAAGAGCAAACTCCATTTTTCAAGCGTGCGTGTTGTGACTTTTTTTTCAGGTGGCACTGAGAATATGAAAGTAGTCTAAAGTTCTATGGTTGCGCTGATGGGGTAGGCCTGGCTCAAACAAACAAACAAAAATCCCGCTAACTTCAAAAACTCAGTCAGCAGATTCAGTCTGCTTTCTGTGGAACTGAAAATCCTTTTGAGTCATCTGAGGGGAGGAGCTGGAACAGGACAGGAGTTGTCCTCATCTTTTCCTCTCCAGGCAGAAAGGCTGAGATAGACCATGTTTGCCGCCAGAGAGCGAGATATGCAGGGAAACTTGGCTTTGGGTCTTGGATCTGGGAGAGGGCAATTATTCATGGCTTGGGCTGCAGTTACAGAGGACTTTCTCTGAGGTCGACAGGGGGACAAGTGGGACAAGCATCCTCGTGCCTGGGTCCGCTTACAGCCGTTAGTGTACAACAAAGAAAACTGCTCTCAGTGGCGTGGGGCGGGGGGAGCATCCCTCTCTGAAAGCTGGGATCTGGGGTGGAGTCCAAGCTTGTTGGATTTAGTTCACCATGGAAGCAGCGAGGGCGTCTTTCTGATGCAGAGCAAGACCCTCCACCTCTCATCTCTGCCTGTAACAGCAATAGCATGAGATGATAATACTGAAGTGACTAATGATTGTGACCTCATTAAAAGAGAAAGGAGACTCTGTCCCGCTGATTGGAGATGGTAGCCATGGCTTAGTCACCCTGAAGACAGACACGGTTGGGTCTGTCACTCATTTATCTCCTTCTGGTTTTTAAATTGCCAGAAGAGGAGATTTATGGAAAATCTCTGTGACTTCTGCTTCTCCCTGGGAGATAATCTGGTCCAGAGCCCTCCCTTTACAGCACCCCATGCCTGTTTAATTGCCTTAGCAGTCAGACGGGATTACTGGAGAATTTGTTTCTTGAAGCCGTCTTTCTGTATAAAATACTAGACAGTTTCCAAGCATTTTTGTCCTCCCTGTGTTGTGTGCATTAACTTTGATTTCAGACATTGTTGTAGGTGGAGGACTGGGATGCTTTAGAATAGAATTAGGTGGAGGACTGGGATGCTTTAGAATAGAAACCACAAAAGTACATCAGTGTTGACTCCTCAGTTGTATGCAACTTTACTGTGCACTGACTGTGAGGGATTCCCACCAGGTTCTAGCTGATCCCTGATCCTGGGATTGGGTGACTTTCCTGCTGCCCAACCAAAGCTATTGCCTGTCCTTCTCAAAGTCTGTTGCTCTTAATTTTTCAGACTGACATCTCTGCCAATAGAGTGAATAAGAAGGGATGTCTATATATTGATGTATTTAACAAAGATCATCACCTATCTTGGGACCTCACTTAAATTGTCCATGTCTCTTGTAAGTTAAGCTTCTCAGAGACAGACCCAGCAGTCCCTTATAAAGTTTTACCAATGGGCATACTAGAGAAAGGTAATCCATGCCTTTCTCCATGAAAGTAGTCTGATATTGTATGAACAGTATCTTGGGAACTATATGTATAATTATATGTATATATTTACATATATAAAGTATAATTTTATGTTTATATATAAATATATAATTGTGTCTATATAAGGTATATTTATATATAAATAAATATGCATAATTATGTATATATATTTGCATGATATAAAAATGTACTTTCTGTCCTTAAGGAAGTACATGGTCTTCAACAAGTCACATAACCTCCCTCCCTAAACTTACTTCCTGATCACAAAGCAGAGGTGAATTAGCTGATTTCTCTCAGACACCTCTATATGTACTCGATTATTTTTGTATATCCTAGAAATGTTTTTTTCAAACACAACTTAAAATTTCTATTTATTTTGCTGTCCACTCCAATATCTAAGTCCACAAGAGTCGAGATTTGAAAAAAGCTCTTTTCCGTTTTGATTTCAGGGGATTATTTTCTCCCCTCAGTGAAGCCTTTTGGGAATAGTGTGCAAAGAGGGAGCTTGGTGAGGCCAGAACCCAAGCTCCGGTGTCCCCGTTGGCAGGGAGGGCTTCTGACCGACCCTTAAGGGCTTCAGCCTGGGAAGGAGAGGCTGCCCGGAGGAGGTCATGCCCAGGACTGTTTCCACAAGAAGGTGGAGGCCAGTGGCGGTGGGTACCCCTGTACTCCTGGGTCCACCTCTCCCTGCTCCTCTGGTTCAAGGAAGGAGCTTTGCGTTGAGTGACAAGGTCAGGCTGAAATTCTGAGTTGGCTTTTCTTACCATTCCGCCGATGAGCCCCAAAGACGCTTCTTCATGATGGAAGTGAAAAGAAGACAGAAGGAAACCCGACTAGGCACGGTGCTGCTGAGCCTTCGTGTGACTTGGATCAGGCAAGTCTCAGGCAAAGGAAAGCAAGAGATGACGAGAAAACGTCGTTGACACCATCCAAATGATGGAATAGGAGTTTTCTACCGTCTTCCCACCAAAGAACACTGATTTTTGACAATCACCCAGAGACAACCATGTCTCTGGGGATCCGGGAGCGCAGCGGGGGACATTGCTGGAGCAAAGTCAAACCCAAGATGGCATGCCCTGAAGAGGGGAAAGGGGAATTTCACTTCACCTGTGACCCTCCCCCAAGGTGGTACAGCCCGGGGGATTTCTCAGGACGGAGAAAGACAGCTTGTGAGTGAGTGCCTGGATCCCCAACTGTGTGGGGTGCTGCCCACTTCTTTCTCTGCATCCAGTGCTGAGGTATGATGCACGACTGGGGTTTGATAGGCAGCAAGAGGCTGGGGAAACAGCAGGCTAGGCTCCAGGAGGGCATCGAAGGGATGTGTGTCCTACTAACAGCTTTGTGGACTCCATCCAAAGCCCACCCGAGAGCCGCAGTCAGACTGCAGATCTCCCCAACTGGCCTGCGGGCACCCCCAGCGCTGCATACCCCTCATCCTGCACACCCTCATGGAATGGCTGGTTTTCTTTGTGCCCACTGAGGGCTGTGAGCGCAGGCTTTTGCAGATGGCTAGTGAGCGGGTTTGGAAGAGAGTGCACAAATCTGAGCATTCAGCAGGGCCCCAGACAGGGCCTCAGGAGGCTGTCAGCACCCAGCCTGGCTTTCTGGGATCTAGAGAAGGCACACAACCTTTAAGATTCCCTCCCAAATGGGAACCAGAAGTGTTGAGCAGGTGTATCCATACAAGAAGTCTCAGAAAGACTCAGAATCCCCAGCAGGGCAGACAGAACGTATGTCTCTCCTGAAGCCACTCAGTAAGACAGGAGGATGTGATTGCTTCTTCAAATGCCAGAGATAGCAGCACAAGGTTTCAGGGAACCTGAAGACTCATGGCAACGTGACACCAAGTATTAAAGTAATTCAGTTTAGAGAGAGAATGATAAACCTATACATCGCTGAATCTTTTAGCAAAATAAAATAGACAAGAAGCCAAATCCACTCCTACTTTTCCTCCAAGGCCCCATTCCCACCTCCATTGTGCTGTGGGGCTTATTAGTTTAGCAGAGGCAGAAGGCTTTAGTGGTTTGGGGGTTCAGAAGCTTAAGTAACCTAAAGAATGGTCTCATAAAGCAAAACTTTCCTGAATTGTCAGGAGTCAGAGTAGAGTCTGTATTAATAACTTTTGTAATGGAAATTAACACATTGAAAGTTTTCAAACTAGTAAAAAATGTTTAGAGTAATTTGCATTAGTAGGTAAAATTTATTTTCAAACTAGTAAAAAAATGTTCAGAGTGATTTGCAGTAGTAGACTAAATTTATTTAATGTTTTTTTCAAAACATTCAATTTGTGTTTTTTGATGATAGCCAAAGCAAAAAGAAAAAAAGGATTAAGTATTTGTGTTCTTATGAATATCTCTGGAAAGATGCCCAGTAACAATGATTTTGGGGCTGGATCGGGGGTCATGAATGAGAAGAAAATTTATCCTTTGTTACTTTTTACTTTTTAAATAGAGTAGGCATCTACAATACAGAAGTTAAGGTTCTGACCTCTTTCTTACCAAACATTTACAAGAGTTTTAATTGAGAGATCCTTGCCTGATTTTATCTTTTGGGTAGTAGCAAGAAAAAAAAAAAGGATTTTATCTTTTGGTTAAAAAGAGTACAAGTAAGAAAAAGGTAGAGTAACCAGGCGTAATGGTAATCCCAGAATGAGCTTTTCAGCACCAGGATAGCTGAACACTGGCTTGGTTTCCACCACCGAGCCTCCACGGGAGATCAGCTACTTTGCACCACACATCTCCTCTGCACAGTAAGTGTTCTCAGCCCCTTAACCTAACTTCTCTTAAAAAGGGCTCTTTGCAAAGAGAAAAAGCAAGGAAAACTATTTTCTGAGAGCTGAGCTAGCACTATTTCTAAAATTCTTTGAGGAGACACAGGCAAGACTTTTTTTTTTCTAGTTTACATTGAAGCTTAAAACCTATTTCTGGGGGAGGGTAGAGCTCAGTAGCAGAGCGCATGCTTAGCATGCATGAGGTCCTGGGTTCAATCCCCAGGACCTCCATTAACAACAACCCCAAAATATAAAATCTGTTTCTCATGGAATATCACTTCAGAGCTACGAGGGTTTAAAAATCATTGGATTCAAACTTCTTCTCTAGAGGAACGTCGTCAGTGCTGTGGGCCTGTGTTTCTTCAGGCGGCGTGGAGGGCAGCCTGACCAGGGGTCCTTGGAGCGGGCGCCGTGGCCACGCCCCCTTTCTTGGGCTTACGACGCTGAAGGAGAGAGGAGAGGTGCCCGCTCTGTGTTCTCCAGGCCTTTTAGCAAATGTGGAGTGGCTCCTGGGGCCCCACACATGCGAAATTACAAGAAAAGGGGTGTTGGAGCCATCAAGGCCATGGGTACTGTTCAAAAAGGCAGGCCCCACGAACGGCCCCACGAAGCGACGGCGGCGGTACCCAGCGCGCTGCTGGCATCGCTGCGAAGGAACAAGGGCCCGGTTCCCGCCGCGCAGAGCGAGAGCGCTTCCTGACACGTGTCGGGGAAGTGGTCAGAGAAAGAGCGAAGCCAGAGAGGGCTCCGGTGAGGCGCCAATCTGCCCCGGCCAGAGGCTGGCTTTGTCAGAGCCGAGGGGAAGGAGCCAGAACCGCGGAAACCCATTCCTGTGAATTCATGGCCCGATGGGTGTAAAGAAATAAAAGACTTGCGAGGGGCGGCCGAAGTGACCTGTTTCCGGAGGTCCAGTTCCCGAGGAAATCAACAGCGGGTCTCCCGGGCTTCGAAGCCTGAGTCAGCGATCATCGCCAGGAGCTGGCCTTCCCGGACGGACGAGGGGACAGAGCACCGTGAGAACCAGGGGCCCGGTATGGTTCCAGCCACAGGGGGCTCAGAGCCGGGAGAGCGGGGCGGAGGGGGCTGAGGAGCAGGCGGGGCAGGATCATGAAAGATCTGCTGTATACTTGGCTTCTTTGCTCTTTGCCAAAGTTATGAGGGGTGACAAACTTTCTGAAAAGGGCCAGATAGTAAATATTTCAGACTTGGCAGGGAACATACATCTGTCAAATATTCCTTTTTTATTTTTTTTACGGTTCTTTCTTTAATTGAAGTAGAGTTGAATTACAGTGTTGTGTTAATTTCTACTGTGTAGTATAGTGATTCAGATATTCAGATATATATATATTCTTTTTTGTATTCTTTTACATTATGGTTTATTACAAGATTTTGAATATAGTACCCTTGCTCTGCAGTAGGACCTTGTTGCTTATCTATTATATATATAGTAGTTTGTATCTGCAAATCCCGAACTCCTAATTTATTTCTCCCTTCCCCTTTCCCCTTTGGTAACCGTAAGTTTGTTTTCTATTGTGTGAGCCTGTTTCTGTTTTATAAATAAGTTCACTTGGGTCATATTTTAGATCCCACATACAAGTGATAGCATATATTTTTCTTTGACTTAGTTCAGTTAGTATAGATAATCTCTGGGCCCATCTATGTTGCTGCAGATGGCATTGTTTCCTTTTTTATGGCTGAGTAATAGTCCATTATTATTGTTGTTGTTATTATTATAACAGATTTTTAAACACATAAAACCCATTTGTCACTTGCAGGCTGGATTTGGTCCACAGGTCAGTTTGCTGACTGCGGTAGAGAGTGGGAGGCATTGTGGACATTTAAGCAGGAAAGGACATTATCAGACTTGTGCATTGGAAAGTGTACTCTGGTGGCAAGCAGTGTGACAGAGGTTTGGTGGGGTTGAGGTGTGGGGAGAGTTAGGTCAGAAGGAATGTGTAGAAGAAGACTCTAATCATGATGGTCCTGGGAGAAATAATGAGGACCAGGACCAGGGTGGTGGCAGTGATGCCAGTGACTTCTTTTTTTTTTTTTTTTTTGGGTATCTAGAAACAGGTTTACTACTGCTCACATCAACAGATACATCCTTAGACCAACCTTTCCCTTCATTAATGAGAAAGAACAAATCACCAACATGCTAGGTTATCCTCTACCTTTTAGTCTGGCTTTTAAGGCACTGTTCTTTATTTTCTCAATGATATAAGGTGCTTCACAAGTATGAACAACCTACTATACTTTAATGTTTTGTATTCTTTCCATTCATTTTTAAAATCTGGAATGTAATTCCCTGTGTGGCATCTTATTTCTAATGTAGAAAAAATAACTGTTATCAAGTACAAAATTTTTCTCTAAGGATACTAAATTTATAAATTTATTCCACTTTTAAATGATAGCCAAAAAATCCACCTGATTGATGCTCATTTGGCACATTCTTCTCAATTCTGACTACATCCTGAGTTAGGATGAAAATAATGCAGCTTTCAGGCTTTAAAATGACTATGTTTAAACTGCCAAAAGAGTCATGAGGTTGTCTGTGCAGGCAGGACAATGTTTTCCATCAAGCACAGAGTTACATTTGGCAAGTCAAGAAGAGAGAATATAATCCCACAGCAGCAGCCATTTAAAATAAAAGAAGGCAGCCACAAGGATTCATGCAGAATATTTAAAATATTCCCATTGAGCAAAATGATTTAACTGATTTTGTTTTCTTCAAGGGTGATGCTCCTATATGCATCCTTTGAAATTTTGAAGATCCTGAAATAGCGTCTTCCACGTGGGACATCTTGAAAGATAGTATTTTGGTTTCAGTGAGTTACATGACAGTCCTTGTTAATTTAGTGGGCCTGTTTACAGAGTGTGGTAGTTTCGTTCTTTAGACTTGCAGAATTTATAGAGAAAGAAAATTACAGCCTGCACACCCAAGACAAGGACAATTCCTCCAATGAAACTGGCTGCGTCAAAGGTTGACTTCCTCACATGCTGTGAAATCAGAGTTAAAGTGGTGTTAGTTGAACCTGTAGTAGTAGCTGTGGTGGAATTTGTAGAAGGGGAAGGCAGAGTTGTGGTTTTAGCTGTAGAACTGGTTGGCAACGGTGTGGTAGTGGGCACAGAACAGAATTCTGTGCCATTCACCACCTGGCAATCACTAACTGTTGAATTACCTGAACAGTAGCTTTTACCTTTACATTCTATCCCAAAGCAGGTAGTATTAGCAGTGCTAGCATTAAAACAGGAAACACAGCTGTTGCGGCTTTCACAGATTTCAGGTGCTGGAGTGGTGACCGTGTGATGCGTCGTCAGTGTCAATGGGGCTGTCTTGGTGGTGGTCGGTGAAGTAGTGGGTGTAGTCACTTTTGGGGTCAAATCGGAGCTCTGAGCCATGGTCAGCACGCAGAGCGCAGCCAGGCAACCGGCCACCCAAAGCAGTGAGCGGGAGAGACCAGACATCGCGTCCTCAGGGCTGGCTTTCGAGCAAAAACTGAGGCACCCAACGCTGCGTTTGTTCCTCTATTCCCCACGGTGGCGCCTCAGAGACTCTGCTCCCACTATGGGTGCTCGCCGGGCCCAGTGACTTCTTGATAGCTGGGCCAGATTGCACATGCAGGAGTGAACGGGCATGTCATAGTGCTACCTTTCTCTCTTCCTCCTTCCCAACTCCAGGAGACATCTTCTTGTCCACCTGGGGTGTGAGTGACAAGAAGAGGAAGGATACCTTAGCTTAAGTCCTGCTGTGTCCAGGCACAGCTTCACCCTGGGGGATAGTGGACCCCACATGCCAGGTTCCCTTTCCTGTGGACCCCACATGCCAGGTTCCCTTTCCTGTGGACCCCACATGCCAGGTTCTCCCTCCAGCTGGTGGCAGCCATAGGAGGGCAGCCCCACCCCTCCTGCCCCCTCCTCAGGCTTCACACTGGACTATGCCTAGTCCCCTCTCCTTTGAGATCAAAGTCTCATTTTTCTCTTGAAAATAAGCATTTCCCCAGAATATCTCACTGCATCTGCCGGCTCCACTGTATTCTAATTGCCCTCAGTGCCAGGCAGCTCAAGCCTGACACTTTTCACCCCACTTCTTCTGTTTACTTCCAAGAAGAGTTTCCTGTTTCAGGTGTAAAAGATAGGACTAGGCCAGAGGGACCCCGGGCAGGGTGGAATCACGTCTTATCCTTTCGCTCGGTGCCGATGACAATGCCCTTCTTGTGGGAACTGGGCTGCCTCCCAGCAGACAATTTGTGTACGTGGTCTTTGCATGTTTTTTGTCACTTAGATTTCTGAAGCTCCTCAGTGACGTGGGTCCCTTTTATCCCAGGCCCCATCTCGCCTCCCCTTATCTGCTAGTCCTCCTTTCTCTGTAAGTGCCTCTTTCATCTCTTCAGGGTTAGCTTTCTCCCCCCAGGACACGAATACGTTGTTTCCAGGTTTTCTCGCTGTTCCCAGGGTAGAACTCTTGCCCTTTTTACTTGGGTTTCCTTCTCAAATACTTTTTTGCAATTTCTTGAATTACATTTTGAATGGTGAGTTGCTCATTCTGGTTCTGATTTGTTTTCAAATACTTCAAATATCAGTGACAACAGGTTACATTTTCTACTTTCCCTTTTTCTGCTATTTTACTTGATAAAACTTCGCCGTTGACTTTGGAGCTGTAAGCGGCTCCCCTTCAGCGGTGCTTGGTAGGGGTGCAGGCCTCATTGTATTGACTCTGGTCCTTGTTTATGTAACTTAGTTTTGAGCATAAGTACCCTCACTGATAGATCACTGAGCAGTGTTTTCCACAGAGGATGTTTTCTCCTTTTGCCCAGCTACTTTAGTCAGTGGTTCTGCTCTCTGGGCTTTTCTTTATTATTATTATTTTTTAACTTTAAGTGTGCTTATTATCACTTCTACCATCTGTCAGTTGTTGTATGAATCTTTCAAAGTATAGGAGTCAGATATTTATATTTGGACCATAAACTCTTGAAGTGTGTATGTGTGGTCACAGACCTCTTACCTAACCAGGTAAGCGCCAGGTTAGAGTATGTTCCTCTCTTGTCTTCCTGGGTAGCAGCAGCAATAAGGGTCCTGGAGAAGTAGTGACAATAATGAGGATGGTGGTCATGATCAGTTTAGCTAACATTTACTCAGTGTTCACTGTGTGCCAGAGGCTATGTTAAGTTCCATCCGTACTACTTCATTTACTCCTCACGGCGCCTTCTGAATTACAGACTTGTATCAGGTCATTTGTAAAATGAGGAAACAAAGAGATTAGTGAATTTACCCAAGGCTGGATGATGGCCCCAGCCTTCAGCAGTACTTATCAGACCATTTGTCACCATTTGGGTCACCATATATACAGATACATTTTATTAAGACATCAAAGGACTTGTCAAGGCATGTGAATATGAGTTACAGTGCTTGGGTTTTTGTTCTGGTTTGTATTCTCGCCACCCACCGCTCCCAAGGAGTGTATAGGCAGACCTTGGAGATGTTTTGGGTTGGGTTCCAGATCACTGCAGTAAAGGGAATATTGCAATAAAGTGAGTCACATGAATTTTTTGGTTTCCCAGTGCATGTAAAAGTTGTTTAGACTATACTGTAGTCTAATAAGTGTGCAATAATAGCATTTTGTCTAAAAACCAACTGACATACCTTAATTAAAGCATCCTCTATTGCTAAAAAAAATGCCTTCAGGGAGTTGTAATCTTTTTACAGTAGTGGCATCAAAGAGCATTGATCACAGATCATCATAACAAATATAACAGTAATGAAAAAGTTTGAAATACCGTGAGAATTACCAAAATGTGACACAGAGACAAGAAATGAGCAAACACCATTGAAAAAAATGGCACCAATAGTCTTGCTTGAGGCAGGGTTGCCAGAAGCCATTAATTTGTGAAAAATTCAGTGTCTTCTAAGTGCAATAAAGTGAATAAAACAAGGTCTGCCTACAGTTGAGAATTTCTGCTGCTTCTGAGATGACGTTTCTCTTAAGTTAAGGAGACAGTGTAACCCCCCAGATGGATCCTGTGTGCAGGCAGCCATCAAAGTTGACATCATCAGAAGGCAGAGTGCCCAGGGCCCACCATAAAGTTAGGGGCCTGTGACAGTGTTTACATTTCTTTTAAAATCAGAAGGGAAAAAAATAGGCTTTTAGGTCAAAGAAAATGTTTTAATATGTAACATTAATATATTGGTCCATATGTCAATGCAATTGTTGAGTATTATCAGAGCCACCCAAATAAAAATGTGCTTTGTTTTCAGACAACACTTAACTCATGCCCATGAATTTTTGCTGATTATCTTTTAGCTTTAGAGCTGTGCGGGGTAAGGGTTTAGGTTTGAGTGAATGGGTCTAGAATCAGGCTGCCCTGGTTTGGATTTTGAGTCAATCACTTATCAGTGGTGGGAACCTGGGCCATAAGTGGACCTCTCTGGGCTTCAACATTCTCATCTGTGCAGTGGGAGTATTCATTGTAACTGCCCTTACTGAGTTTTGAGGATTAAATGAGTTAAAGCAAGGAGAGCTTCCAGAGTAGAGCCCAGCCTATGGTGAGGGCTCAGTAAATATTAGTTATACTGTTGCTGTTATTATGATTGACCAAGAAAACAGCTGTCTGTGTTCAGAGGTTAGGCTCTCAGACCTTTCCCCCTATCCATTTATTGATGGATTCCTTGCTGTCTGTATCTGGTCATTTACCCATCACACGTGAGACATCACTCTCCCTGAGAGTTTATTTTTAGTTACTCCCTTTGGAGAGCTTGAGTATGAAGATGAGTGCCTTTTACCCAGCAGAATGCCAAGGCAGCACCCACAGGCCATCATCCCTGCTTGGCTCTGAGTTGCAGCCACAGAACAAGATTAGGGCTGACACAAGCAGAAGGGGATTTAATGGAAGATATGGTGGTGGAGGGTGGGCAAGTAGGAAACAGCAAGAAGCAAAGATCTCAGAATCCATGGGATTTGCTCCTTGGAAATGGCCAAAGGCCCAAGAAGTAGGAAGATGCATAACTGTCTTATAACTAGTACAGCAAGGGCACACTTAGCCCCAAGTCCCCAGCTGTCTCTGTTGCAATGACCTGGCAGCATTCCTCTGCCCTTGCTCATGAGTCTGTCTCAGGAGCAGGTTGGCTGGGCTCGGTCATCACCAGTCTGCATCTAGCAGGTGTGGAAGGGAAAGTAAATATCTGTTCTCCTCAGCTTCTGGCCAAGGCAGGAGGCCACACACAGGGCTCACCCTGCCCTGAGTCTGCATGCCCTTAAGAAGGGGATGTGGATGCTCAAGTCCCCAGAAGACTAAGGGTCCCTCCAGTCTGCCAACACCATCATGCTGGCCTGAGTTTAAGAAAGAGGCACTGCTTTTCTCCTACTCATTGACTCTGCGGGGCTGAGGGCTCATGCGTCTTCTAGCTGTTGGCTGTCCCCACCCCCACTCCATTTGCTCGGTTTTGGTGATGACGTTAAGGAGCAGTGTGTTCTACCCCAGGCCCTCAAATCCCTTCTGACACATGCAGATTGACCCCAGATCTGAAAGGCCTTCTGAGAATCACCCAGTCCTTTGTTCAGTATCTTCACACTCATGAAGCATAGCCGTTACATTTAGCACAAATGCCCTCTGTTGTAGCTGAAGACATTCCCCTGTTCTGGATTTTTTGGAGGTCACTTACCTCC
This sequence comes from Vicugna pacos, assembly GCF_048564905.1. Lineage (NCBI taxonomy): Eukaryota > Metazoa > Chordata > Mammalia > Artiodactyla > Camelidae > Vicugna > Vicugna pacos. The sequence continues at coordinate 18,647,059 of NC_133021.1, read as the reverse complement.
CCTGTTCCAGAATCAACCTCTGGACAGAACACATTTTCTTGGTTTCTTCCTGATGGAGACTGGATTTAAGGGGTAGAATCAGAGGAGCTGTGGTTTGTGCAGGCTGAGAATCCAGAAGTGGGTTCTCTTTCTCCATCCATGTGAAGCTGGGTCAGGCAGGAGGAGGCTGCAAGCGGCCTGCCTCTCCCCTCCCAACCTCTGGAGCTGACGCTGGGTTGGATCACGGTGGGCTGTGGGCCGGGAAGTACAGCTCTGGCTTTCCCTGAACCTTCCTCGTCCTGCTGAAAGATTGGGTTTGGGGCCTGCTGATTAGGGACTGTGGTTTTGCTGGTGATTTTTCTTTTCCAGGAAAGACCTCCAAGCTAAGGAGAAAGTGTGAATACTAGCTTTGTTTGGCTATGGTACTTTTCAGTGAAAATCACAGAATTTCATCTTAGTATTTGCACCCTTTGCTGCCTCAGCCCCAGAGCAGCCCCTGCCTAAATTTCAGGCATTCCCCAGGACAGCCGAGCCCCTGGGCATCCAGTGTGGGAATCTGAGACACAGCCTGTGGGCTGCTTAGAAGACAGGGAAAAGGTATCCTGGGGCTTTGTAGCTTCAGAACTCTTTGCAGGGCTGCAGGGGTTGAAATTGAAAATCCAGTCTTTTACAGGACAATATGCACTTCAAGCAGAAAGGGGATTTTAGAGATCATCAAATCTAATGTCTGTTTCGTAGATGTGGAAATAGAAACCCAGAGGGACTAAGTTGTTCGAGGTCATATGTTGGATGACCCCCAGAGCAGGACTTGAAACCTAGGTCTCCTGACTCCCAACCTAGTGTTTTTCTCGTGGAGGCATTCATATAGCATGTTTATATTTTGGTTTTTTAAATTATTATTTTTTATTGAAGTATAGTTGCTGTACAGTATTATATAAGTTATAGGTGTGCACTATAGTGATTAACAGTTTTTAAAGGTTATACTCCATTTATAGTTATTTTAAAATATTGGCCTCTATTCCCATGGTGTACCATATATCCTTGTAGCTTATTTTATATCTAATAGTTTGTACCTCTTAGTCCCCTACCCCTGTATTGCCCTCCACCTTTCCTCTCCTCATTGGTAACCACTAGTTTGTTCTTTGTATCTGTGAGTCTGCTTTTTTGTTATATTCACTAGTTTGTTGTATTTTTTAGATTCCAGATGTAAGTGATACCATGTAGTATTTGCCTCATATACTGATGTTTAGATTGGCCCCTCTGTTTGTTCATGGAATAATTCATTTGTCTGTAAACTTTTTTGGGGGACTATCCCCTGTATCCTATTGCTGTTCCAGACATCAGCTGTGACATCTTAGTGAGGTCACTTGTCATTAGCTGTATTTAGTGGTGTTTCTGGTTTTATAGGTAAATTGAAGCACTAGAACCATAGTCTTTCCCAATTAGAAGTTTTTACAATGGAAAAATGCAATTTAAAAAAGGTTTACATTTTAGTTCTAGTTCTGTTAGAAACTGCCCGATTTCAGATGCATTTCCAGGGGGCTTTCTTTCCCTGTTTACTGAGAAACATAAACTGTGCTGGGGGCATGATGGTCCTTGAGCTGTAGCTGTCAGGGTCTTTGCAGTCTACCCTCTGAATGACATGCTGTCTCTTGGGCTGTATGGAATGATCGAGGTGAGGTCGCCAGTGGGCGACCTGCTGGTCTGAAGCTGTTCCCTCCCACCTGCCTACTTTCAAGGGCTGTCCTAGATCACAAGAGCATGTCAGCCAGCTGCTGGTCTAATCTGCTTCTATTCTGAGTTTAGGGAAACAAACAGAAGGCAGAAGGCATAGGACCTGCAGTGGAAGGCAATATTTTGGGTGGTGTCATAGTTTGGGGGTTGGGTTTACCATGAGTTAAAAGGCGACATGCAGGGCTAGCTGATCACTCACCATCATGCAGTCTTGGCCTAAAGGACTTTTTCTTGCCCAGGGCTGGATATGAAGGCATCTGACCGTGGAGCATCTGGGACTTGGGTTTGCTGGGGTTGGCTCCTGGGATGTGGAGGTGTATGAGAAACTAGCTGAAAGCCTAATGAATGGATTTCAGGAATTTCCAGGAATACATATTCAATATGCCACTTTTGGTTGAAAAATGAATAAATATAGCTTGTGGGAATGAATGAAGCCGTTAGCAGAGCGTTTCTCCATTGGCAGAGAATTTGTAGTGTATGTGTGCTTGGAGCCTTTGGGAAATAACAGAAACAAGGAATGCTTTGTTAAGCACCCAGAACATGCTGGGATACTTTCTGTGTATCACACTAGCCTCTGCATCACCACTCTGGATGCAGCACATAGATTGTTTCATTTCCAGGTTGTTGTTGTTTTTAACTTGACATAGTCCTTTGACTTGATTTTAGACCTCAGTTTCATGGCCAAAGCATACAACCTGGAGGAGTAGTTACCTTTCTTTCCCTAAAACAAGGACAACAACAGTATACTGGCTGAATCTTGTATTTATAAAGTGACATTTCCACATCTGCCCTGTACATTTCTTTCTTAGTCAAGCGGTTGTAAAGAAGGGAAAGATAAAAATGAAAGAAATGGGAGTAATTTAAGGAAAGAATAACTTCCTTTTTATTAGGTTGAACATGAAACCAGGTATCATATTTGTATAAATACTATGGAAAATATTTAACCTATTCATAGAGGTTAAGTAAGTAACTGATAAGCTTTGTAGGGAAAGTCTGTTTAAATGCTCTCGTTAAACTGTACCAGGCAATTTTTCAAATTCTCAAATACATAACCATTAGGAAGCTGAGGGACAGAAAGAATTTCTGGTGGACAAATACACTTGTTCATTGTAGAAATTGTTGCTACTTTATATATCAGAGGGTGCAAAGCAAGTCAAAAAGTCAAAATAAGGTTTAGATGAAAGCCTTAATGATACAATTTAGTCTTCAGTAAAGGCAAAGGTAAATTCCTTCAGCTATTGGCTAGAGGGAATCGAAGGACAGGATATTTTAGGTTGGTCTCTGTCTATAAATAATACATGAAATGATTAGATAGCAAAGGATGGGGGGCCTGGGGGATGCAAACAGAACTTTTGGGAGACTGGCCAAACTGTGTATTAGGATAAAATTTAGCAGTGTTACATTTGTAGATTTCATCTTTGAGTGGAATAATCTTATAGTTTATCCCCCAGCCAGGAAACTTTGAGAGTGAAAGTGGACAGTTTTAATAACTACGGCAGGACAGTGTGTGCAACCCAGGACCAGCATGGGACACCCAGCACGTGTGGTCACCTTTCCTTTGAACCTTCCTTTATTGTGAATGATTTAAACACAGAGAATTAAATAGGCCACTATCTTTTTTTTTGGAGGGGCTGGGAGATCTTATGTACAATTTAAAGGGCTTGTGCTCTTTCTGTTGTATCGAAGAAAAAATGTTTGTAAAACCATCAGACAATAAAATGTATAACTTAATGTTATATTATGTTATACATATTATATTATAAAATGTTAAAACCTTACTTGCATTTACCAAGAAGTGAAAGACTGAATACAACCTCATCCCCCACAGACAACCATTATTGCCTTTTTTATGTACCAGTGTGAAATTTTTCTGTTCTTATTAGGTAATCTATCGTCTATCTACATACCTACCTGTCTATCTACCTTCCTATCTATATTTTAACATAAAAGGGATCCTATTCTACAAGTTGTTTAATAACCTGATTTTTAGTCACTTTACTATTGTTAACTTGTTAATATTATTAATAGTGTGGCTATCTTTCAATAAATGTTATTCTTAGTAGCTTAGTAGTTTTTCATTAATTCAAAAAGTATTGGAATTTATTTAACCAGTCCCCTATTTATGGACATTTGTTTCCAATGTAATATAAACAATACTATGTTAAATGTTTGGGGCGTTTATACTTTTTTTTTATACTCATTTGATTATTTCCTTAGAATTTATTCCTAGAAGTGAAATTGCTGGATTAGAGAGCATACACACACACACGCACACACACACACACAATATGATATATACCCATAATATATATACATATATGTAAATATTATATATTTATATGTATTTTTCCAAGCATTAGTAATTAATTTTCCATTTAGTATGATTTTTATAAATTTACCCATCCACCCTAAGAGAATAAGAATTCCTGTTTAATCATATCAGGGCTAACAGTGGATATTAATAATTAAAATTTTTTTTGCCAATCTGAAAGATACAAAAGAGCATTTTGATTTAATACCCATTTCTGTGATTATTAGTGAAGTGAAACATCTTTGAAACTGTTTATTGGACATCAGTATTTCTTATGTCAATTGCTTGTATCAGTCCTTTAGGCATCTCCAGTTTTCACAGGCCTCAAAGAAAAGAATGCAAATCACAGCCTTCTAAGTCAGTTCTTCTCCCTGTGTCCTGCTTATTAGCATCATCACCTGCTCAGAGTTGGCTTTCACGTCTCTCAACTTCTCCATCCACTTGCACACCCAGTTATGGTTTATTTAACTTCTGAAATGTTTCTCAGGTAGTTTCCTCTTCTCCATTTCTTCAGTCACTGATCTAGTCCAGCATCCTCTCTTACTTTACTTTTGTCGGCTCTGAACTGGTAACCAAAGGCCACGGATGCTAATGCATCCGGAGGCAGAGCCCTGAGGCCAGGGGTCAGGTTTCCCCAGGCCCCATAAAAGTCATCATGATTGGACTGGCTGGGCTATTATTCATCTTTGTATCCCTGGTGCCTGACTCATAGTAAGTACTTGATAAGCAAAGGATGAAATTGCTTTTCTCATCTCTGGTTTTTCTCATCTTCTAGATTGTTATCAGCATTCTCTCTTCAAAACACAAACATGATTACCATCCTCTCCTCTTAAGAATTGTTGCTTGTGCCCCATTTACTGTAGCTGGATTTCTCAATTGCAGTAATGTTTACATTTGGCCCAGATAATTCTTTAATGTAGGGGGCTGTCCTGTGCCCTGTAGGGTGTTTAGCAATATCCTTGGCCTCTACCTACAGATGTCAGTGGTACTCCTCCCCTGCTTTGGTGTAACAGCCAAAAATGGCTCCAGACATTGACAAATGTTTCCTGGGAGACAGGGGTGCTGTGTCAGATCACCCCTGGTTGAGAACCACGGGCCTGTGGGAAGAAGCCAGCACTGAGCATGTGTGTCATTGTGCTCTACTACCTTTCCAGCCTTATGTACTGCCTCTCCTGAGCTTCCTGGCACATGCCAGTCCCTTAGCACTTGTGCAGCTTCTCACGTGCTGGATTGTCAGCTCTTCAGCAGTGAGCAAGCCAACTGCCACAACAGACAGGCAAATGCATGTTGGATCAGATGTTAACAGAAGTTTACTTTTGCTACAGCACTGTAGGGTTGAACACGTTGGGGAAGCAGCTTTCCATCTGTCAGTCCTTCAGAATCTAGAGGGGCTGAGGCTCTGCCATCCTTGATACACAGCTTCCAAGATGGCCCTGGGGGTCATCTCCATCCTACCTGACAAAAGAAGAAAAGAACACTGGAGAGTCCATGAAGGAGATGCTTATGGCCAGGACTGAAAATGGAACACATCCCCTTCACTCTCATTCAGTTGGCTTGAACTCAGTCACATGGCCACCCTTAAGTGCAAGGGAGGCTGGGACATGTAGTCTAGCAGATTGTGGATTTTCAGATCAGCCAACACTTTCTGCCACAGTCAGCTTATCAGTTCAGCAAAACCTTGAAGGCCCAACTCAAGTCATAATTATGAATTCTGATCTCCCCATGATCTGTTTTATGTACTTTGCTTACACTAGTGTACATTATAGTATGATTGGCATGGCATAAAAATCATTTTTTTCTCATTAACAACTAGGATAGTTCCTGGTACATGGTATATGTCTGTTGAAAAAAAGCAAATGGAGTATTGATTTATATAGTATTTCATGGGAATGCCTCCACCACTCACTGAGATTTTTTTGGTTTGTTTTCTAATCTCTGTTCCAGGAATCCGATATACTACTACAGTTGTCTCACTGATAAGGTGAGACAAGCTTATTTTCAATTTCTAGCATGAAACAGCATCATTTGAGGCGCTAGGAAAAGTGGAATGAAAGTCTGTCTTTCCTGCATGCCTCTTCTCCTGGTCTCCCCACACCCTTTGTGCTGTCTACAGACCACTTTTCCACTGGCTCCCCCATACTGTCCCCAGCCCCCTTCCATCCAGTTCCTGGGGCTCAGAGACTTAATCCTCCTACCAGAGATTTGCATTTAAAAAGGAGTGATTATTAATCCTGAGGAATCATTGGTTGATGAGTTAGTTATATTGGGAAGGAACTTGGGATCCTGATTCTGAAAGGCTACCATGTTTTTTTTTAATCTACATTTGTAATTTGACATTTTCCTAGGAAACATAAGCAATAGTTAAAGGGAGAAAAATGTCTACCATGTATAATTCTAGAAAGATTTTTTACAAATGGGAATTTTGTACCTTAGAAGTAAACAAGTCTTTTGAACACTGGGTATATAATTGCCAAGGTAAACAGGAGTCAAGCCCTATGTGCCTTTGATGCCTGCCGTTCTTATTAACTAAAATGAGGTAGGAATGAAAGCATTTCTGCAATGAATGTTCAGGGGATTTGAGCACCCATTTAAGGCTGTAACCAGGCCAGAATTTCCTTATTGAGGCCAAGCAGAATCTGGTCCAAAAACATGAGCACAACAGGAATGTTTCTGGTCATTTTTCTCAAATCCACCAGAGGGTTCCCACCAAATTTTCCGACAAACTTAGTCTGTATACTGCATCTGCAAGACAAGGGAGCATTTATGTAGAATGTACTCCCCCCAACCCCAAGTTACTTTGACAGTTCCAACCCTCACTTTCTTCTCTGCTCGGATTGACATCTGAGAAGGGAGACCACAATTGCATACCATTTTATAGATCCGCATGATTAAAACCAGTTCTCCCTATAGGTCACATTGTGTATGAGACGCACGGTTTTTGTCAAGAGACCAGCTACCAGCAGAAAGGATTTTGATGCTATTGCTAGTAAGAAATTAGTAACTAGATCCTAGGTCTGTTTTAAGCCAACTTTATAATTATACTGCTTCAGCGGTAAACCAGACCTTTGAGCCAAGGGTAATTTAGAAATTCTAGATCTGTATTCTTTTTCCCTCTTTCTTTAATGTTCATCTTTGCTGTCTCTCCATCTTCTGCCTTCAAACATATAATTTTCCTCCATTCCTTCCTCACCCCTGGCTCCTTGTTTCTGTGACCCTCTGTCACGAAAGGACAGATGCATTCTGTTCCCTCTTATCCTGGGAGATCACGGGCAACAGTCAAGGCTGTGTATGAACACATCTAATTCTGAAACGTTTGCCACTTTTTGAGGGTGTCAACAGCTCAGGCTCCTAGTTTGCCTCTGGGATTGGAGGTTAAACTAGGGCCTTATCCTGTGTGTCCATGAAGTAACCTGTCTTCAAAGACTAGGACTACGCTGGAGATGACTTTCTCCATCTCTTGAGCTCTTCCTGGTTCTGTAAACTTTTTGTACTCAGAGCTCTTTTGATATAGAAAGATTTATTAAATATTAAAAATGAAAACCAGGGCTTCCCTGGGGAAAATTTTGTATCTCACTTGTGTTTTCCATCATGTTCTTTCTCCCAATTTTCTCCCTAAACCCTCCTCTCTCTCTCTCTCTCTTTTTTTGTGATTGTTTTTCTACTTTTTTAAGCTTTATTTTGGGATGGTTAAAAAAAAAATAACACCTCTCTTAAGTATACCCTGAAAGCCTAAGTTTTCATTTCAGCTGAAAATCATCCAAACCATATGCATTTCAGTTGAACACTCCTCCAGCTGGCCTCATTCTGCCAAAGACACTTTTTTATACCTGACCAAATTTCTTTAGAGTATGGCTAGAATTACTATCTTTAAGAGATCACTGTCACCAAATTCCAGATCGTTCTTTTGCACGGCCAGAGAGGTTCCTTTGTAACTAAACTTGATAGCATCTTTTCCTCCAGAATTGCCTTCTTCCTTCTTTGTTTCTTCCTTTACTCTTTCTCAGTCCACCTTTGCACTCCTTCCAGGTAGCCTGATCAGCACTTAGTCTGTCTTTCCATCTCTGTGTGTCTCTCTGTCTCGCTTGTCCTAATCCTCAGCCGCCCGTGGTACAGAGGGGCAGCCAAAGTTTCCTTCGGAGACAGCTGTTTCCCATTTCAGGAGTCTCAGCTTTGTGGCTCTGTTGATTGTCTTTTCACCTCTAGGTTCGGTCTGACTCGTAGCTAGAACATAACTAACTATTTTCACTAAGACCTCCAGGGCCAGCGCCTGAGCTGTCAGCTGCAGGCCCTCTGCTGGAGCGTCCTGCCATGCAGATGCCACTGAAGTCCCCATAAGCCACACACCATCCCCCGACCCAGGGGAGAAATTAAGGCAATTTCACTAAGGCCCACTGGTGAGGAAAATTGGTTGATCGAGTTATTACTAAATGGCTTTTCAAATCTTCTCATTATTCTGGGCAAGGGAGTTAGATTGTCAGGGCCTGGTCCCTTGCCCGCAGATAAAGCCAAACCCACAGGAATCCTGTGAATGGAGAGGCTTGGAGGCTATACCTTGGAAAAAACCCACAAGGCCCAGCTCAGCAGGGCTGTCCCTTGGTGCTGAATGCAACCAATTCTTGCCTGTTTTAAGTGAAAACATCCTGGGATGGGAAAGTGTATTTTGAGAGTGGAATGCTTTGTAGTTCCTTGTACTTGGGGGACAGCATGGTGTGTTAATAAATGAGAGTGCTCCTTAAAAGTCTGCTCCTTTCGGCTCCCAGGCTGTGTCTGCTCAGGGAGCCCAGTGATAAAGATCATTAATATTTTTTCTGTAAGTAACTGAATCAAAGGAAAGCTTCCTTATCTGCATTGTCTGGATGCCAAATTAGGTTGCATACTTATGAACTCTTTGATAGTCTCAGCTGCCAGAGAGCCTTTTGCATATATGCATATATATATTTATATGCATACACATATACACACATATATATGCACATAAATATATAAGGAAGTTATAAATATACAGTCTTTCCCTTTTATATATATAAAAATGAAATCTCCTTGTATATGTCCATCTGCCTGAATATTTAATCTGGCTCCATCATATCTGTACAATGGTGGAAAGGTCATGTAATGTCTCTACATCCAGTTTGTCCATCTGTGAAATAAAGTAGTTGAGGTTTTTGTTTTTAAGCTGGTGTGTTTGGTAGGGCAGTGCTTCCACTGTAATCCAGTACAGTTCTGGGCACGTGGTGACGCTCAGGGCAAAATGACATGCTGGTGTGTAACAGGAAATATCCACCTCCTAACATGTGTTGAGTTCTGACATTCCATTATTCTGATATTTTTAGGAAGTTCTGTTGGGTCCTGGCAGCAAGAGGAGGGAAATGATCATCAGATCCTCATGCATACATATGCTAAGAGTTGAGATAGAATACTGGGGATTGCAACTCAGCTGGCTTTACAAACAAGACCCGGTCAGGTGAACTTCCTCTTTTCCTGGAGACCTAGGTTGGCCTGCTAGGTTAAAGGCAGTGGACAGACTTCATCTGGCTTGACAGTGAGACTTTCGACTCAGTCTTGGGCAACATGCTTATCAATAAACCTCAGTTGCAGCCCTTTCGCCTCAAACCCAGGTTGCTGTGTTCACTGACCCCTGTATACCATCAGCGTCTTCAGACACATGGCTGCTAGCTCACACATCTTCAGTGTCACTCTCCACTTTAAAATCCAAGAGTGTCCTCTCAGTTGCCTTTCTGACGATTTTCAAGGCCCTCAGCTTAGCATTCAGGCTTCACTGGGTTTTTGGCCATCTTTTCCTTCCAGCTTTATCTCTAGGACAGACCCATCTCTCCAGTGAAAAGTCTTCTAATTGTTTAATTCCTCCCTGTGACACTCCCACTCCACCCTACATTAGTTCTGTGCTAGGGTTGCTGTGTGGCAAAGCTGGAACACTTCTCATGCAAAGCCGGTGTCTCCTCTGCCCCATCCTGACCTCCCCTTTGAAGCCCAGATCGGGACCTGCCCCCTCCATTGAGGTCTCCCTGGTGGGCTTGCAGCAAGGGAGCCTGCCTTCCTTGGATTTGTCCACCTTGGATTTGTCAAGTCATTTGTAGTCTGCATAACACTGTTCGCCCTTGTCCTCCAAACCTGGTCCCTTCAGAGCCCTCCTGGAGGAGCCTGGCAGAACTAGGAGGGTGTTGGAGGGATCCAGGGTGGGGATAAGAGGCTGGAGCCCGAGATGGCTGGGAGGACTTCGAAGAAGTAGAGCTACTTCACTTGAAGGAGAAAAAATAGAAGCTAATTTCACAAAATTCTAAATATGTGATTAAGTATACAGTCTGCATGTCCACTAACAGTGAGGGTAGGAAGACAGACGTGGTGTGCGAGGGGAGGCCACGAAACTTCCTCAGCGGCAGTGTCTTTAAGGTTGGCTCTGATGGTGTTGGTCAGACCAGAGACAGAAAGTGCAAAACATGCCTCACTCTCATGGTCCATTGTAGCCCAGAGACTTAAAGCTTTTTAAATGTCAGGCGGATATTTGACTTGATAAAGTGAAAGTTAAAAAACAAAAACATACTGGCATTTAGAAGTCATTTTCATAATCCCGTGAAAATTTTCCTATGTTTCTCTAAAGCTGGGAAATGGAAGCAGTCTTCAGATTTGCATAGGTAACAGATCTTGTGTGAGTGTATAGTTGTTTATGGAATTAGTTGTAAAAACAGAGAAGTAGAAGGACTTGACAAAGTTAAGAAGTCCCCTCAAAAGATCTTTTATTATTAGAAATCACCTTTTTTGACTTGGGTTTTCTCTAACTTGACCATCAGGCAAATGACAGTCTTCATAACCAGAGGGTAAGTTGGGCTGCGGGTGTAATTTCAAAGTGATTCCCTCTTCCTTTCCCTCTGCTTGTCTCTAGTCAAGGGTCATTGACCTAAATCTTCCGTCTCTGGCAGGGGTCCTTCTAACTCATTGGACTGGATTCTTGGGTAAAGTTTTTCTCCATCTCAGTTACTTTGCCTCCTTTTTATAGGGAGCTCTCCTCTGAGATCAAAGGCAATCTATAGCAATTTATGAGAAACAAAGGAAGTGGGAGAGGATGCTAAGCTATTTTAAGTGGGGGTGGGGTCTGAAACAGTGAATCTATCAGAATATCTGGCCTCTGCTGTGTCTGAGAGCTGGGACGAGGTGCAGCTTCTAGGTGTGGGTGGAGGGACATGCAAGCTTGCTCTGTGGAACTGGTCTTCACGCCATCTGATCAGCGGTCCCTAATGCTGACTACATCCCCAGGTCACCTGAGTTCCTCTTGAATGAAGCAAATGACTGGGCCTTACTTAAATGATTTAACAGGTCCCCAGCAAGTCCAGTGCCTTACAGGTGTCCTGACAGCATGGACCCAAACAGCACGGACAGCCATTGGCCCAGGTCCCTAATATTCAGTGGGTTTCTTTGTTCCTCTTCCCGCCAAATACACTTACATTTTTCAAAGGGCTCCAGGACAAGAATCTGGTTAATCCCGACTCCAGTACATTCACTGGTGAAGAATAAAAGGGAAATTTACAAAAATGAGAAGGCTTCAGAATAAGACTACATAAATTATTTTGGAGACAGTTTTTCCTTCTTGTACAATTTTCAGAGGGATTTTGTAACACACACGTGCATGCACAGTCAGGGAGATGAGTAAACAGGAAAGAAAAGATTGACTTTTATTACTTGCTGGTTTAAACTTAAAAATTTTTTTTCTTTTTATTTTGAGTTCTCCTTTTTTCCCCTTAGAAGGTATCAAGCTATTTTCAGGAAGGATAGGTGTTTGGTTTTGGGGGATGATGAAAAGCATGACATCACCGTGCTATTTTGATAGAGTGAGAGAAATATGCCAGTTTTAGGGCAGCTTCATTTGGTTCTGTGTACAGAGGAGATGAATTGTGTCTTTTTTGAATTTGGCTTCACTTGGGGCTGCAGCTCTTCATGGGAAGGATAATATTTATTCAGAGCTAATTTGTAAACTTCATTTTCAGTTTAAGGTCTGGAATCTAAACTGCTGTTCTGTCCTTACAGGCGGCAGCCCAGAGACTCTGTGAGCATTTCAAAGAGGGTCAGATTTTCAGGATTCTGCCAGTGGGCCCCAGTCTCTCCCAGCCCCTAATTGTCTGCTTGATTTTGGGTCAACTGTAGGCTATCAGTTTGGAACGCAAATCCTTAACCTGGACTTTTTGTTGCTGTGGATGGCAAAGCGGCAACTTATCTATGTAAAATTTGTAGTGGAATCTATTTTGTGTGTACCTCATTGTCAGCAACCCCTGTTCTGCCCCCTCCATGCCCCTGAGGTTTTGAAATGTTTCCCCAAACATTAATATGTTTTTTAACATTTCTCAAATGGAAGTCCTCACTCCTCATAAACATTCAGCTTTTTGAAAGGAGTCACCCTCCCCACCTCTCCATTCCTGGAGACAAAAGCACACTTTTGTGTGTATTGTGGAAAAGGCTGCCGATTACAGCTGTAATGCTGTTTTCTAAACAAACTCGGATATCATCATTTTATTGTTAAACGAAGCATTTCACTCCAAGGTCCCTAGCCTATTTATGGGTCTCTGATAGATGGTGCTTTTTTGGCAGGCTGGAGATAAGCCCGGGTCAAGGAAACAGCTTGCACTTGTCTCTTTAAGTCTCTCTCAGGCTGGCTGTATCATTTCATTATTTCCTTTCCTGTTATCTTCAAACATTCCCTCAAAGCAGAGCTTGACAAGAACAGGAAGGTTGGCAAAGGTCTGGCAAGGAGGTTGTTTTTCTTCGTGTTCGAAAATGGTTTCTTTCCTCCCCCGACCCCCACCCCATCCTCTCTCCTTCATTACCCACTCCCTCTCTACAAAGCTGATGGAAAAAAACTCAGAACTCCTTTCCCTCTTTAAAGTAGGGTCTCTAAGAGGTTTCTAATCAGCTCACTGTCAGCCTGTTTCCTCTGATCAGCTTAAATAGGTCCACTTGAAGTTCACAACTGCCAAAACCAGCATGCAGACTGAAAGCAAGGGGAGCATTTGAGAAGCATTTATGAATGTGTCCACCCAAGATTATCCGGGAGGCTGAAATCCCTGGGAGAGCGCTAGGTCCACAAACCCTTTCTTCTTGATTAAATTAATATTTCCGACTAACAGGAGGAGGAATTCCCTTTCCACAAGCTGATTTCTTTTCCGACCCCCTCTTCCACCACTAAAATGTAAACTCGATTCCTGGGTCCTTAGTAGGAGACTGTGACTGAGGGTCCCTGTAAGCAAGCCTGTACTAAACATCTTGTACCAAATGAACACCTTGGTACAAATGATAGCTTTTTGTCTAATTTTATACAGTAACAAAAAGCCCAAACAAAAGTAAGGCATGTTATCTCAGCTCAACACAGACGTGTGGGGGCAGGAAGTTCGTTTCTGCACTGTGGCCCCCAGGTTCTTTTCTGAGATTTTCCTGCTCTGTCTTCAGAAAAGGGCGGCTTTGTTAACCATTAGCCCCTGACAAGAGTGTGTCCATTTCAGCAAAATTAATAAGAGATAGCATTTTTCTTCCTTCTAAATGGCCCATGTCGGTAATTAACATCGCCTTTCATTACTCAACTTGAAAGCTGCCTTCTCTGGCTCCCCTGACCTTGCCCTGGCTTTGTTAAACTGTGGCCTTCAGCCTGTGAGAGACCTAAATGCAGAAAAAGCACCCGGGACCCTCACTGAGGTGCCTTGAAAGAATCATTTGACAAATATTTATTGAGTGCCTACTGCGTGGAGCTACCAAGTTGAATCAGACAGAGACCCTTGTGGAAAGGAAACTGGGGGAAGAAGTAAAGTGGGGTTGTTTAAAGTCACCCTAATGCTACAGAAACTGATGGCTGCCATGAACAGAAGCAGATCCAGTGAAGGAGGAACAGGACAGAGAGATGGCTGAGGTGGGAGTTTTATGGTGGAGGTGACCTTCGAGGGGGACATGCAGATGTTGGAGTTCATTGCATTAAAAAAGGATGTAAAGGTTCAAATGATCTTTCCTTGCACTTTGTTTTTTTGTTTTTGTTTTTTTTTTTTTTTTAGAGAAAAGGAGAAAGAGTACTTTCATAGAGAATATATATTATTTTCCTTTTTGGTGGGTTGTTTCCCAGTATACTTAGCCAATGAGCTGTTGACATTTTAGTAATGACACTACCGTCTAGTTTAGCCAGCTCCCCAGACAGTGTGTAAAATATTTTTCTGTCCGTTTTTCCTATCAGGTGTGTGCCCCAGGAGGATTCTTGGTCTCAGAGATGGAAATGTCACTTGGGGTGAGTTAAGATACATTTTAATAAACAAGATTACACTGTATAGCACAGGGAAATATACACAAAATGTTATGATAAATCAGAGAAAAAAAAAAGATACATTTTATGTCATTCACATCTTTAACGGTGAACTCCATGCTTTAAAGAGCCACCAAGAAAAGCCCAAATAAGAGGAGATGGGTTGAAAAAATTATGGTACATCATGGGATGAGATCTCATTGCAACCAAGATGGTGAGGATTTTTAACTGTTTATGCAAAAGCAAAAGTGGCATATTCTCATTTTTGTGAAGAATATGACTATGCACATTGAGAAGTACAGGCTAGAAGACTCATCATTAAAATATTAATAGTGGTTATTGATGGGTGCTGGAAAAATGAATGATTTAAGTTTTTCTTCCCTATGATTTTCAGTGTTTCCCAAAACATCTACAGTGTCTACATACATTACTTTTGTAGTCAGCTGAAATGCTATTAAAGAATAAAGATGCTGAGGGGGATAAAAAGGACTTTATTAAGGTGAGAGGTTAAATATGGATTATGAAAATGACTGGGAGGATATTCTCCCTTCTCATGCCATTTCTGATGTCATCAGTTGTAAAAAAAGGAAAAAGCACATTCACCCAGCTTCAGAACCAAAAGCAAGAGTCTGTTTTAAGTAACAAATGAACAACATTCAGTAAATCCGATGGAAGAGTTCTCTTTCAGCTACTGGGGTTGAAATTTTGTCAGTTGACTCTTCTAGAAATTTTTCTAGTCAAAGAACCATTTCTGTCTCTGTTTCTGGTAGACTCTAGTTTCTGAATTATTCAAGGGTCAAAAACCTGTTGCAAAAGCTGTCCTGATCACTTTTGGCTGGGGAGGGGTAGGGGGATGGAGGCCTAGGGATGGGGGAAGAAGGGTGTAAATCCTTTGTTCTTATTCTCTTGTTCAAGCTTAATCACATAAAAATCTAAAGGCCAGTTGTTCATCTGGTAATTTCCTTCACAAATGCACAACAATGAGCTGCTTTATTTTTACCTATTATTTTGTAATTTTCTTTTACTCAAATTACATGCATCAGATAAGCTTATTTATTTCACAACTGGTAGTAAGTGTGCAGAGTATCTGTGCACAAACTAGGGTGCAGTCATTTGCAGGTCCAGGAGCAGAGGAAATAGCTTCAGATTTTATTCAAATCCTGTCCCTGGTCATTTGCAATAGAAAAGCTTAGTTGGAGGGTGTGGGGTGTGGATGGTGGGGGTGGAGACAGGGAAGGAAAGGCAGAGAAATGGAAAAAAAATGCAAACCTGTAGTTTAGGTTAAAATCCCAGCTTCTTTTGGCATTTTGTGTCATCTGGGCCTCACTGTTTGAAGATCTGTTAAATTAGAGCAACAACCCACGGGGGCCCCTCCTCCAGAATGGAATTGTCTTTTGACATCTGAGTCACTCAAAATTGTGGGGCCAAAACATATAAACAGAACAGAGAAGCTGTTTGCCTTGAGCACGCAACTTTAAAACTGTTTTGGGTCTTTGACAGAAGGTTCCTCCTCACTTTTTTCTTCCTTTCAAACACTCAAGAAAAACAAAAAACAAAAAACAACTCCAGAAAACACTGCCTACGTGATGAAAGGATTCAGGACCTGTCTCTCGTTTGTGCCTTGAAGACAATTGAGCTACTGGCTGAAAAGGCAGAAGTAACCTTGGGGAAAGAGGCAGAGCTGAGTGACCTTGTCCTTGGAGGTCTCAGCAGTTCAAAAGAAAGGTCGCCTTCAAATCTGTTTTATACCAACTGGTGTCCTAGATGACTTAGAAATGTTTTCTCCTCTTCTTTCTGTGCCTTGCTTCTTAGGAGATCAAGTAGTTTATAGCCAATACAAATTAAAAACATAAAGAAAGCAAACTCTGCATCAGTAGGTGGGGAGAGAAGAATCAGAATATTGATGTCGCTGTGGTTGACCGAGCAAGTTAACACTGAACTTTCTGGCAACAAATGCAGAGAAAAAGTGGGTTGGGGGGAGAAACATGGCAGTTGCTTATTTTTGATTCTTTGTGAGGAAAAAGCATATGACCACAGGGACAACACAGCCTTTCAATAGTGAAAAAATTTCCCCCGTGTGACTTTGTGTAGAAGACACTAGTAATGTGGTTGAAAATATATTCAAGAAGGTTTTCTAAACATTTTCCTTTTCTTTTAAACTTTCTGACCTATGTATATATTTGCCTTGGTTATTAAACTTATTCATTAATATTTCTTCCTGGAGCTTTTCATGTGGAGATGAACAGTACTTCTACTTTAATTAAACAAGGAGCCATGAGACTGAGGTGGCTCCTGTGCCAGGAGCCTAAGTGAGCAGAGTGAGACCTAAGCCTTTAGTGCCAGAGTTAAGAATGGGAAGCCCGAGAATAGCCAATCGCAAACAGCCAATAGGCTTTCCAAATGAGGTGAACGTTTCCACTACTGTAGCCAAACAAATAAATTGCTTGCCTTGCTTTCGCATCTTCTGAGTAAAAGGGCCCCACTCCTTCCAATTGGTGGAGCGCTTCTAACCCTTGCTGGATTGGCAGCCTGATTAGAA
The DNA here is from genome assembly GCF_048564905.1 of Vicugna pacos. Taxonomy (NCBI): domain Eukaryota; kingdom Metazoa; phylum Chordata; class Mammalia; order Artiodactyla; family Camelidae; genus Vicugna; species Vicugna pacos. The sequence goes on along the minus strand of NC_133021.1, from coordinate 18,630,211 downwards.
TTGATTTTTGCTTAAATAAACTCTTGACAATTTTAATATGCCGCAGTTTATCTTTCAACAATACAAAAATCCATGATTTGTACACCTACAGTGGACAGGATTGCATGTGCCCCACACAGTGAGCATTTAACAAGTACTTGCTGAATGAATAGATGAAAAATTAGTTGTCCAATGTGCTATTAATAAACAATTAGAGAATGTCATGGAAATATTTTAATTACGGTAGTAAAAGAAATCTAGAAATAAACCTAATTTGAAGAAATCCATAACATTTTATTGAAGGACAAAAGAAGACCTGAATAAGCAGACACATACCAGGTTTGCAGTAGACTCAAAATTGTGAAGGTGTCAGTTCCTTCCTGTATAATCCATTAATTCAATGCAATCCTAAGAAAAATTGCAAGGGGGATATTTAATGGAACTTGACAAGCTGATCTGTAAGTTTATATAGACTAGAAAATGCACAGATTAAAAAAAGTTCATTGAAAAATGGTTAACAGTGATAGGAGATTTATCCTATTTTATATCAAAACATACTTTAAAATGACAGTAATTAGAACAGTGTGTTCTTAACACAAGAATAGAGAAATAGATCAGTGGAACAAAGAGTCTGTAAATAGATCCATGTATGTTTACATAGGGATTTAGTATTTAAAACAAAGATAACATTTCAAATTATGAGTAAGTGAGGACCTATTTGATAAATAATGTCAGGATAATGAGAAGAAAAGAAAATTTCAGTCTCACTTTAAATATAAAAACATGCTTCATATGGATTAAAGAACTAAATCTAGAGAAAAATCTGTAACATATTAGAAAAATAGCAAAACTTTTTTGGTAATTTTTAGATGGGTAATACCTCTTTTAAGCAAGATATAAAACCCAGAAACCATATAGGGTAAAGTTTTTTTTTTTAACTACATTAAACATTTTAAACTTTAATATAGTGAAATATATAAAATGTGAGCAACAGTCTAGGGTAAAATATTTGCAAGCTACCTAATAGGTAAAGATTAAAATTCACAATATATAAAGAGCTCATACAAATAAATAAGACAAAGAAAAAAGTAGAAAGACAGGCAGAAATATAAACAGTCTAAATAAAGTGACCAATTTACATGTGAAAAGGTGCTTAAGCAGTAAATAATATACAAAGATCAAAGTAATCATGATAGATCATGTTTTACCCATTAGATTGGAAATTAAAAAAAAATTGTGTTGCTTTCAATGTTGAAGGAGCATAAAATGCAATAGTCTTTTGGAGGTCAATTTGGAAGTATATATCATAAGTGAAAATGTCAATATACTTTGAACCATCACTTCCACTTCTACGTTTCTGTCCAAGGGGATTCTTCCCACATGTGTACAGAGAAGCATCAATAAGGACTTTCAATGCAGTATTATTTATAACAGCAAAAAATTAGAAGCCATTTAAACATAGAAGGTAACATGTTTAGGGAAATAAACTATGCTCCTTTGTGATACAGCCACTATTACATAGTAGTGTGCAGCAGTAAAGAGAATAAGATAGAAGACTAGTAGAAGAGCAGACTTACAGTGCTCACATGGGCAGATTTATAAGATATATTTCTATGTGAAAAACTACAGACAGAACAATACATACAGTTTAATCCTGTGTTCAGGCAGACCTCAAAGATGTTGTAGATTTGGTTCCAGACCACTGCAATAAGGCAAATATCACAATAAAGTGAGTCACACGGATTTTTGGTTTCCCAGTGCTGTAAGAATTATGTTTACACTAAACTGTAGTCTGTTAAGTGTGCAATAGCATTATGTCTAAAAAAGCAATGTACATGTCTTAATTACAAAATGCTTTATTGTAAAAAAAAAAATGCTAACCATCATCTGAGCTCTCAGTGAGTCCTAGTAGTAACATCAAAGATCACTGATCACAGATCGCCAAACACATGTAATAACAGTGAAAAAATTTGAAAAATGTGCAACAGAGGCAGGAAGTGAGTAAATGCTGTTGGAAACATGGCACCAATAGACTTGCTTGATGCAAAGTTGCCCCAAACCTTCAATTAATAAAAAACGCAGTATCTGCAAAATGCAGTAAAGCGAAGTGCAATAAAGTGAGGTATGCCTGTAATTCTGACTGTAGGAACATTTAAAAGAATATATGCATTCTTAGTTAAGTAATTGAACATTGTTTTAAGAAGGTAACATATCATTAACCAGTGCATTTTTCTCGAAGAAGATTCTTCATCCCAACTTAGGCAATGTAAAGGGCCTCAGGAATTCCCAGTCATCAGGGTAAATGGAGTCCTTTTTGTCCCTCTTTTATGGAAGGATTTCCTTCCTTTAAATATCACAATCTCTGGTCCCCCCCTCTCCCTATTCCAAGGCCTTCTTCCTTCCTAATAAGGGTGAGGAAGTCTCCCCTCTGGTGCAAGGAAGGGATCAGTGCACTGCGGATAGCTGTAAATCCTCTGCCCATAACTCCCACTCTAGCTGGTGGATTTACTTCCTTGCTGCCCAAACCGATATTTTAAAACCTTACATTCTTTCCTCTCCTGTGCTCTCCTCAGGATGACGTAATTGTACAAAGTGGTCAACAGGGAAAAGGATTGGGGCAGTTCACACCAGGACAGTTAGTCCCTGCGTGATTGGAAGCGGGCTCGTTGGGTTTCATTCTCCTAACAAAGTCACAAGTTGTTACATTAGGTGGTCTGGTGCATAAATCAGTATCTGACAAACCTCCCCCTCCTTACAATGTGTAATGCTCAAAAAATGAGACACATTTGTTGGCCTCTTGGGTATCCCTGTTTGAATGACCCTCCTTTTTTTCTCCTGACCTCTACTCTCCACACTGTATATCAAAATCCAGAGGCTTTTTTATTTTTCCCCCTTTGGGAAATTCATTCATTCCATGCAAATCCTGCTTCTACATTCTAAGCAGAAGAAAGAAGGTAGTGTTGAAAAAATGGCCCTTGGGCAAGACAGCGCAGAAACCAACACCCATGCCTTCTGCTAGCCCAAGGAGTGTTTCCCTTATAACCTCAGTTTATATGCGGTTGTTAAAAACCAGAAGGATCTTATCTGAGATCCAGTAAAGTCATGCTTGATATACATCCCTGTGAAAATGCTTTTCCATCACCCCTTCAAATAAAATTTTGAGTTAACACTTTTGCTGGAGTGTGTGTATGTAGTAGTGAAATTTTGTTTGCACACATTGAAATATCTGTCATAGTTTGAGACAGTTTGTGTACAGACACATTATGATGCCAATTGCACATCACAGAGAAAACTTTGTTGTGTCAGAATGAAGACCTGTGCAGTGAATAGCTCTGGCTCTTCTGTCCTATCCAGATTATTCCTCCCTTTTAGGACTCAACTACTCTTGCATTCTGTACCATTTGGGTCAGTTAAGTAACCTGTGACACCTCCCACTGCAGGGTGACATGTGACCTGTCAGGCTGGACAGAACCCTTTTTCAGAGACTGATCTGGATGCTGAGAGGGTGTAGTCTCATAGATAAAACCTCAGAATTGCTGGTGGCCAGCTTTCTGGCCACGTGGGTAGAATCTGCCTGAGAATGACATCAACACAGAAGAAAGCAGAGCCAACAGATAAATGGATGGAGGGAAGGAAGGATGGATGGACAGGTAGATGAATGTATCATTGGTAGACAAATGGATGGATGGATGGATATAGAATGCCACAGCTGCTCTCCAGGTATCCAGGGGTTGTCCACAATTCAGTGACTGAACCAGAGGATCTAATGAGGGAGACCTGTCATCTAAAGAATTCTGCCCGACAAGTTGGCTCCTTACTGGATGGAGACAAACTGATTTCAACAGACTTCTCCGGGACCGGGAAAATCAAGTGGCGTAGGTCTAGAGTTCAGGACGTTCTGAATAGCACCAAGCCAGCACTGTCTCGGCTGTCCCTGAAGCCTGACATACGTCTCAGGCTTGGCAGCACCGCAGTTCTTACGCCCGTTTGGCTGCTGAGACTACTGTCTAGTGGCCTCAGTTCCCGATGTATTCTTTGAGTCAGGTCCCATCACTCAAGATGATCTATGTGTTTTATCCTCTCAACATCAGAATCTAAGTCAGGAGATGATTTTTTTTTAATGTTTTATAAGCTCACTAATAGTTTGTAGACATTGCAAGGTATGAATTTGGGAGAGAGAGACCAGAGATGAACAGCTAGGGATGCAGGAAAATAGGAATTCATTTGAATGTAGATGGTCATTGATGACACACCAGCAAACACTTCTGCCATGTGAGAGAAGGAAAGTCAGCTGAGTGAGGGAGCGGGGTGGGGTCAGGTTGAAAGAGCACTGGAGAGAGATCCCGGAGGACCACGTATTCCCACTAATGAGCTGTGTGACCTCTGGCTTGGCCCCCATTTCAGTTCCATTCTAAGTCCTTCAGTGGGCCAGACCCTGTTTCATCAGGCTCCGGAGGATACAGTGTGAGTCAGGCATTGCCCCTTTTCCTCATGAGCCCAGCAGGGTGGACAGACTGGGACTTCAAAGATGAGTATACAACTCAGCCTACTTCAAGGAGAGCAGGACTGAGATGCACGCTCTCTTTGGGGAATAGATTAAGTGCTATTGAATGTCCACAATGGCGGGTGGACCTTGAAGGGTTTCTCTAGCTCCCTGTGAATTTTCAGCCTCTGCTTTTCTCTACTTGAAGCAAATGTTATTTTCATCTGCCTCCAGATACTGTTGAGGTAGAAGGCTCACCAGGCAGAAGGCCAGGCTAGGGGTCTGAGGGATATGGTAAGTGTCTTTCTGCATTCAGGCCAATGGAGCCTGGGAGATATGTGCAGGGAGCTGTCACAGGGCAGAGAAAGGCTGTGGGCAGTGCTAAACTGGAGCTTTTGGCTGGAGCTGGTCTCAGTCAATGAAAGAAACCTCAGCGAGAGCACAGGAATCCTCCCTCCACTTAATGTATTTGAAATGTTTTACAACTTCCCTTCATCCTCTCTTCTTCCAGCTTCCCTCTTACCTCCTTATCTGTTCTTCCCAGGACTTAAAAAGAGAGACAAATAAACCTCGAAGGTGTTGGGTGTCTTCCCCTTGCCTCCCCAGGCTGCGGGAGCACATTCCTTAGCATACTCGCTCCGTCGCTCCATTGGAGTCTCTGCATCTACTTCTAGCTTTCTCTTTCTTCCTCTTTCCTTCTCTCTTGATTCTCTGTTTTCTCTTTCTCTCCGCCATTAGCCTTTGACTCTACTTCCATTCCCCCTTCCCCATAAGTCACAAGATCTGAAAACCCAGACTATTTTATCTCTGAAATTTGCAGACAGCAAACTAAATTGATGCAAGAGAAATGAAATGTCTTATGTCAATTCCATTTCTATCTTTGGCTGTATCTTCTTTAACACACATTGTACAGAATAAGAAAATGTTTGATTCTAAGTTTGCTTTGATTTTAAACCATAGGCAGAGTGTATAATTTTTTTTCCTGAGGAGTCCCTGTCAGCTTCACCCAAATTTCAACCCATCCAAATGCTTTCCTTAAGCAAGAATGCTAAGGTTTCCTCCTTAAAGTCACCATTTTTCAAGGGAGGGAGAGGATGCTCCTTTAATAGAACAGATAGATGGGATAGATTCTTTTGGTTCTGTTTTCCTAGGTTATAACTTCATAGTTTTGTTTGAGAATGAAAAAGAAAAATACAAAACAACAGTGGCACTGTGGTTCCTTTCCTCACCAAAAGCTATTATGACTGGGTGTCTGTCCATTCAGGCAGTCAGCTGGGCAGGGTGGATGGGTTCATCCATCCATTCATTGGCTGTTTGGACAGTAATTTATTTAGTGACTACAAAAGCCAGGCTCTGGGATTCAAAGAGGTCCCCAATCACATGGAGTGTCTCCTTGCTGATGAGACAAATAATCAAATTTTTCAAAAAAGGAATGAATAGGATGATTTTAGATGTGATATACCATGAAGTCAATTAAAGAAATAGATGTCACCCTGAGTGCAGAATTTAGAGGGAGGGGCAGGAGGCCTCTTTGTGGAGGAAAAAGCACATACTGAGTACCTCTGACGAGAATGAGGACCGCTATCGTATGTTTATCTGGGTGAGGGATGAATGGTGGGGAAAACCGGGCATCATTGAAAAAAACGTTCTGAAAGGAGTTGAGATGAATTTGATTTAAATGTTTCTGCTTTAGCAAATGTCCTTCTTCTTCTCTATTCTTTTCCTGTCCTCCTCCTCCCTCTTATGAGGGGGTGACACAAGCTAAGAGTCATCCTCACCCTCGACCCCAAAAGGCCAATTTCTGTTTTGCCACATGTGGCCAGAAAGTCCATTTCTGTTCCGAGATCAGTGATCTTTCTCTCTTTTGGATTCTTCCTGGAGGCCTGACAGCATCACATTTCATACCCCGAGGAAGAGACTGCAGGGGGTTTATAAGTCCATGGGAACAGGTTTTCCCCTCAAGGTCAGGTGGGTGTGGTTTTCAAGATTACAGAATGGAAAGAACCCACGTCATCTGTCCTGTTGACGTTTTGGAGAAGTTTTTACATTTCTGTGTTTTTCACTGGCCTGAAAATATGTTGAGTGAAAAAGGCTTTTTGGTAGTGTTTTAACTAAGATCACAGAACTACATGTGGCTTCAAGAGGTTTATTTTCGGTTTTGAGCTGGCCAGTGATTAGCCTGTGTCTGAACGACTTAATCTAAGAGGCACTTAAGTCATGGAGAGATAGAGAAAAAAGCAAATTATAGAGCATGGAGATAAGGGGAAAACTGAAAGAAAAGTGGCATTTCACCCTTCAGAGATGGTGGATAGATTGTGATCAAGCTATAGACTCTGTCTACCTGATAGATGGCTTGGAGTTCATCTTATTACTTAAGTAGGTCGGTATGCTGGAGTCCTCAGTGGTCAGGTGGATGGGATACATCAGGACAAACTGGCCTTAAGGGCAACAATAATTTATTAGAGAGTTTCAACATACTGGTGGAAGTTTCAGTTAGACAGGGAGCTCTGATTCTAAATTTGTAGGCACCTAATCATATATAAAGCCAAACTTGACTGCTTTAAGATGTTTGATAATGTTTTAAAGTATAAAGATAATGTTTTACCCTCAGCAATTGATAGATGCAGTAAGAACATCATCAAGGACGTTGATGATTCGAATAGCACAATTATATTCACCCACTGAGACAAATACTTACACACATATGTACACATCTGTATGTGTTCAAATGTGTATGTGTACGAATAGCACCTAGCCACTGGAAATCACAGTTTTTTAAGCACCACTTAAAAAATTTATTACTTAATAGTCATAAATGAAGCTTACACATTTCAAAGTCCCTAGGCACAATCCCTCCAAAATTGAAATTAACAGCAAAAAGATAAACTTAAAAAGGAACCTCATCTATTTGGAAATTAACAACAAAAAAAGGTCTACGGTTCAAAGGAAACAAAATAGTACAAGTTGAATGATAATGAATATAGGAAGACTATAAAAACTTGGTAGACATGGCTAAAGTAGATCTTAGAGTGACATTTGTAGCTTTAAATGCTTATATTGGGGAAGAAGAAAGACTGACAAGAAATTAGCTGTGTGTCCATCTTTAGAAGCTAGAAAAGAAGAAATAACTGAATAAACCCAAAAACAGTAGAAGGAAAGAAAAGAAATGAATAGAAATAAATAAAAAACAAACCCACAAAATTATAAAAGGCAAATCTGCTTAAACTTTTGACAGATCCAAAAAAGAGAGAAGTCACAAACAATATTAGGATGAATAAAGGTCATAAATACTGATGAGCAGAGATTAAGTTTTAAAAGAATACTATGATCAAGTTCATGTCAAAATATTTAAAAACATCTGTGAAGCTGAAAAATTCCTAGAAAAGTTTAAATTATTAAAGCTGATTTAAGAAGTAATAAACACCTGAAAGATCCTATAATTTTAAAGAATTTGAGTCGGTAGTTAAAAATCTTTCCACTAAACACCAGTCCCAGATGTTTTCACAAGTTTTTCTACTATATGTTCAAGGTACAGATAGTTCGAAGTTCATATAAGCTCTTTTAAAGAAGTGATAAGAGTGCATGCCTGGCATGCACCAGGACTTTCTTGGGTCTAATCCCCCAAATCTCCATTTTAAAAATGTGAAAAACACAAAAGAATGGGAAAAGAGAGAACACTTCTCACCCATAAAGCTAATAGAATCTTGATTCCAGACGTGGACAAGGACATTGAGTGGGAAGGAAAATCTCAGACCAGTCTGATCCATGAATCTAAAGGCAAGAATCTGAAATAAAGTATTTGCTAACTAGAGCCAGCAATGACCAAATAGCATTTATTTCTGGAGTGATTGATTTAATATTATAAAATGTGTTATGTAAATCATCATTTAAAGGAGGAAAACCTTGTGATCACAAAAGATTCAGATAAACATTTGATGAAATTCATCAACCATTCATGATAAAGCCTTAGCAAGCTAGGTTTAGTGGAAAATTTATGGAAAGCAGTGCCTTTAACATTAGGGATGAAACAGGAGTGGCCACTCTTAGCACTGCTAATCAACATTGCTCTGGAGTACAAGCAAGTGCAGTAAAACAAGTGGAAAAACAAAATATGACTATTTGCAGACAATGTGGTTTTCCATATAGAAAATGCAAAAGAATCTACAAATTATGAGAAATCACAGACACATACACACACATACACTGTTGTATCTAGTCACAGTCTCCATAGGGAATAGGTAGCATCCTCAAGGTAGAGTTTGATGACTAGAAAGATGCAGGCTGGGTGAAGGGACGCCAACAAAGATGGCCAAACCCCCAGGGTAAGTAACACCAGAGGACCCTCAGATCTTAGGTGGGTGAGCGTGGGGAGTGGTTAACAGAATCTGGAGGGGGAGCTGCAGCTTTAGGCAACTGCTGAAAGTGGGAGGTGAGTGTTTCAGTAGAAGAGCACAGCCCTGCTGACCAGTTGCCTGAAGAGAGGGGGCAGGAGAACAACACCTAGTCTTACTCTCTTCCTGTGCTCTCCTGATCATTGCTTATTTCCATCCCTCCTGGGAGTCAGGATGCAGGGACTTCCTGATGTAGCATCTACAGAGTTCATCTGGGCACAGGACATGATGGGAATGGTGAAGGGCACACTTGAGGGCAAAGGGAGAATGCCCAGCACACGTTTAACAAATGCCCTGCAGGTCCTTTAATGTAGACACATACAGTTGTATTCAACCACAATAAAGGAAACTAAGTAAATGGAGAAAGAACCATATTCATGGTAGGAAGACTTACCATAAACATGTCAGTTCTCTACCACTGATTATTAAATTCTCAACTGACGCAAATTCTGTCAATTCTCAATCTCTGATTAGAGACTGAAAGCAATTTTAATAAAAATTACAACAGGATTTTTTTTGTGGGACTTGATTAGCAGATTCTAAAATTTAAATAGAAGGGTAAATTGATGAAAATAACCAAGGCAGTCTTAAGAACCAGGCAGAACATATAACTCTATAAGATATCAAGTCTTTTTGTAAAGTTTTAGCAGTTAAGACACAATTAGCACAGTGAGACCAGAGGAATAGAATAGAGAGCCCAGAAAGATGCCTATAAAACAGAAATCTCATGAATAACAGAGCTCACAATTGCAGGTCCACATGGAAATGATGGGTTATTTGACAAGTGGTACTGGGATCTGTTATATATATAGGAAAATCATAAAAGCTATCTCATAGTCCATGTTCAAATGACAATCCTGAAGCCAGAGGGCAAGGTGGATTAAAATCCAAAATGTGAAAGGCAAAATTTTAACATACTTAGGAGAAAACATAGAAGAATATCTTTACGACTTTGGGACTAGAGCAGGATTTCTTAATCAAGTACAAAAGGCAGGAACCATAAAGGGAAAGTGGATAACTTAAACCACAATACAATTAAGACCCTCTGGCCTTCAAAAAGCACCAATGAGAGGGTGAAAAAGCAAGTCACAATCTGGAATATTTCAACATATACCTGGCAAAGGATTAGTATTCTGAAGATACGTACAAATGTTTACAAATTAATAGGGAAATGATGAATACCCCACTTAAGAGATAGAAACTATGAAGAGGGAAGACACAGAAGAGGAATGAGGAACTATTGAACATGTGAAAAGTGCTCGGCCTCACTTGTTATCCAGACAATCGGCAATGAGATGTCACTGTACACCCTCCACTGGCCCCAATTAAAGTGTCTCACGATAGCAAGTGTTGTTTGGAACAAAAGGAGCTTTCAAACATTGCTGTTCCTGAGTGAGTTGATGAATTGAGGAAACAATTTATTAGGAATTAGGTCTAACACGTGTATCCTACAAGCTAATCACTCAACCACTTTTAATGTACAAAAATGATTATTTCACGTGGTCAGATCTAAGTGATATCCTAGAGGATCTCTTGCTCTGATAGGGAGGCACGTGTAGGATTATTCACAGCCGCATTGCTTGTGGCAACTCTGAAGAGAAAATGCCCTAAATCTATGTGTCCACTGACAGCATGATGGATATGCATATTGGGGTGTGTTATGCAATGGAAGACTTTAGATCAGTGGAAATGACGAATCTGTAGTCAACACAGATCAGGTAAAAACACAGTGTATGCAAAAGCCAAAATAGAACAAAACAAACAAAATACTAATTTGTGGAAGAACTTACACACAATTCAAAACCAGGCAAAACTCAACAGTATGTTATTCAGGGATACCCTCACATCTGGGAAAATTTAGAAAGAAAATCAAGGAGTGATTTATATAAAATGCAGCAGCTAACTTCTTGGAAGGAAGGAGGGGCAGGTGGAGGCATTCATAGGAGGGCTTCAGGATAGTCAGCTGTATTTGTTTCTTAAGCTGGGTAATAGGTATGTGGGCATTTGATTCATTTATTTTCAAATTATAGTTCTTTAAAATGTTAACTTGTATGTATTTTGTTGTATGTAGTATATATACAAAACAAAAAGTTTAAAAAGAGATTACAAGAAGAAAAAAATGCATCTGATCCAATTTCCATTTCATATTGTATTTCTTGAAATGACTGTCCCTTCTAAGTCTTATTTGCTTTGTGTTATGTCTCCTAGTATTTTATTATTCTTTACATGATTTGCAAAGCACTTACCTTCCCCAGAGCCTAGAACTGATCTGTAACATAATAGGTACTCAATAAGTGCCTTTTATTGTTGATTGAAGGAACAAGCTAGCCAAATGAGAAAAAGTTCAATTTCCCTAATAATTAAAAACACTGCAGGTCAAAATGATGTGTCATTTTTACCTAGCAAATTGATACAATTTGAAAAAAGGATCAATTTTTGGAACAGAAATCACATACTATTGGTGGGAATATAAAATATAAGTGTTGGCTAATTTGGTAATAAGTTTGGAAAATCCTTAAAAAAATGTGTTCTTTGATATAGTAAGCTTACCTATAAGAACTTACGATCATGAAACCATCATGGATGTGTGTACAGCTTCCATTTAGCACAGTACTTTTAATTACATAAAAGGCATATGCTTAGCAATCATAGTTTGTTTAAATAATGGTCTATCAATACATTTAATGGAATATTATATAGCCACTAATATGGTATACAGTAGGTGATATAAAGTGTTCTTAATATATTAGTATAAATCAGCTTAATGTCCTATGTATAAAACATTTCCATGTTTTAAATATATGCATATTTATCTATAGATAAAGAACAGAAAGGATATATGTAGTCCCTGGCCCTTAATTGGTGCTAAATAAAGAACTGAGTAACAAAGGAGTAAAGGAATGAGTGACATACACCAGAATTCTAAGATTGGTTACCTCTGTGGGCTAAGATCAGAGATGACAACAATTTCCTCCTTTTTGCATATATATATCCTAAGATTTTATATTATGTTCATGTATTCCTGTTGCAATAAGAAAAGTTGCAAATAATTAGAATTAAAATGAAAGACTAGTAGTATCTGTACATAGCCATCTTATTTTGTATCACAGCGAGCACAGCATTCTCACAAATGAGTGTATTGAGTGTCTCTGAAGTTGAGATTTGCATTCAGATTGGCTTTTCCCCAACCTTCTTAACTACCTGTTTATTCAATATCCTGCAGGTTTGAAACCTTTAAAAGAAATAATTACATGTTCATACCCAGATCCTGAAAGTGCCCTCTTTAAGGTTACTATTTGGCCAAAATTTAACTAGCTGGCTCCATGTGTGCTTGCTCTGTGGGGCTGCCAACCCACATCAGCAGAGAGGATTGGGAGGCAGTTAACCACCCAAAGATCCAGCTCTGGATTTTCACCCAGAGGCTGAAAATGGCCCCTAAGTCTGAGAGTTTCAATGCAGGACCCCCACACCCACCCTGTGGGTCTCAGTTAGCAATTGGGTGCTGCCTAATACTGCTTAGAAAATGTTGAAAGGTCTAAACTTTCTTAAACTCCCTAGCTTGGATGCCCTTAAATCAACCTGGGTAGATCTTTCCAGATCTGATTTCTATTCATGTGGCTATTGTTTTCAAATACATTCATGGCAAGACTTGAAGAAGTGTTTGATTCTTATTGAGAATCATGTAATTAGAAACATTTCTGTGCTATGGAACACACAGGAAACATAGGAAATCATTCAGGATCTCAAGGTCTGTCCTTTTCTGCGATGTTGTATGCACACCCTTGGGTGCTCTCTTCTGCTCTCTTCCTTCTGGAATTTTTATGGGTTTGAGGCAGGACCAAATGTTTCCACGCCACCCACAGTTTTCATGCACATTAGTTCTATTATAATTTGAATCTTCCAGCAATTTACTTAGGAAGAGAAGAAGGAAAAGACAGGGGCTCTGTGGTACTCAAGATTATGGGTTGTCTTGAGTGATAGGAATTCTCAAACCTGAAAGGGCATTATTGTTGCATGGTTTGCTAAATTATGCTGAAGTTTGGAGAACTATCAAAAGCTTCCATCTTGAAAGGGTTGCACTTGTACTAAAAATATGTCAGAAAACTTGACTCTCCTTTGATGCTTTTAGTATATCCTTTCTGGGTTTTAGAATGAACCTCTAACTTAAAAGCCAAACTTAAGTAAACCCTTGGAGTCCAGTGACACATTTAAATTGATTCCCCACAAACCCCTTTTGGAAAATCTATGTATTTTCAGTTATTTGCATAGGCATGGAATTCTTTTGGACATTAAGGAGAAAACCCTGCTACAGACAGCCTAGGGTGAAACACTAGTTGAAAAACACAACTGTCTTACAGGAAGTACTAAAAACATGAGCTCCAAACAGCATCAATACCAGTGGCTGCATCCACTGTGATGGCTTGCTAAGGTGCGTATCAGGAAGACATGCTGGGAGTCTCACAGGATCCTGGTGATCTGTGCTAATCACTTCCAGGAGGAAACTGCATGGACGTGGAGAGGGGAGAACTTTCCAGTGGGTTTTATTTAAAGAAGTTAACATTTAACAGATTAGCTGAGCCTAGGAAAACATGTTGAAATACAGTTCCTACAGTGTGGTCTCATATCTGCAACTCTTTGGGGATTGTAATTAAAGCCAGTTCATCAGACTACTGGGTGGGGCCTGCTGGAGGATGTGGGATGAGGAAGGCTGGCAAGGTGGAAATCCACAGGCAATTAACATTAGACACCAAAAGAAGTGGTGCTTTGGAATTAACAGGTACCTACGTCTACTCACAAGAGTCCTGCTAAGCAAGCAGTGATACATTGAATAGTCTATTTTCCTTTTCTAAATCCGAGGCCATGTTTTGCTTCTTGTGGCCCCTGATGGCACATCTGAAAGGTAGGAGTCCAGGTTTTGCCTGTAGGCAGATATTTGCAGCCACATCTGGCTTTGCTTTGCCATATTGTTAACCCCCCTTTTCCCTGCCACATTTGTTTTCTTTTTATTAAATTTCCCGTCTGGATCCTTGCGTCTGCATTTCTAATGTCAACAACTGCTTTTATCACAGATAATAACTTCCTTTTACAAAAAGGCTGTATCATCCGACATGCATTTCAAATTATGTTTTATGAACAAACACTGAAATATAGTATTTGGCAGTATGTGCAATGGAGTATATTTATAGTAGTCTAAATCTAACTTTTGTGGGAGCCAAGAACCATGTTGGTTGCAGTTCTCTTAATAATCTATTTCTTGAGAGTGTTGTTGCTTCTCACCAGACTTAATTAAGTTCACATTGGGATGTTTATGAAGTAAATTATGCAGTATGCCCAAACATGCCGTGAAAACAATTATCAAAACACCCAGCCAATTCCTTAACACTCCAGAGTTTTCTCAACCACGATCATGAAATATTCCCAAATTGGTTATTTGTTAATAGGTAGAATAAAATGACAAAAAGAATGGCTGAGGAATAGGATGGAAAGCCTGACTTTTACAGCCTTCATGGCACAGGACTAAGCAAGGGCCAAGATGTCTCTTGTGCCTGATTTATTGCCCTCATCACAGCATAGACACACATTGGGAAGGGTGCTAAGTTCAGGTTCTAGGCTCTGCTGCTGACCTGCTCTGGGCTTTGCCAATGTCTGGTCCTTGTGGACCACTGGGAGGAAAATAGAGGACAGTTAGGAAGCTATTGGACAAAATGAGATTAAAATGACTTTCTTGTTCCTATTGCTAAAGGTATTGAGTGTTTATTTACTATATAGTGTATTTAATCTAGTGAATAATCCTTCATAGCCAAGTGTTGCTTCCTGTAGCCCACACTGAAAACTGAGTGAATGACAGATAATTAGATCGAAAACTTCAACGCTGAGTTTCTGATGTTTCCAGTTTTGAGAAGTGGCCTGACAGGATGATGATGATCATGCAGGAAAAAAGTACACAAGCCATTTCAGTATGGAAACAGTTGGCAGAACGGATTACGTATTTTAATCTCAGATTTATGTAATAATGTTTCAAGTGCAGACTTCTGTTTTCATTGCTTTCTTGATGACTCCAGGTATATTTTGAAGAAAGAGACAATGGAAATTCCTGATAGATTGGATATAGGGCGTGAGAGAAAGAGAGGAGTCAAGGGTGAGTCCAAGGAGACTTCAGTTTTAGACTAGAGTAGCCAGAAGAATGGAATTGCTGTCCACTAACATGGAAAATGTTGTGGCTGAGCAAGCTTGGTGGGGGAAATCAGCTCAGTTGTGGACGTGTGAGTTTGAGACATGTATTATATAATCAAGCAAAAAAGATGAGTAGACTACTGGATGTCCAGTTCTGGAGTTCAGGATAGAGGACAGGACTGGACATACTCATTTGGGCGTCATCAGCGTGTGAATGGTATTTCTGGCCATGAACTTGGATGAGATCTCCAGGGAGCAAGTAGAGACAGAGACAAAAGAAGGCCCAATTACTGAGCCTGGGGACTCTCCAGTACTTAGAAGTCAGGAGGGGCAAAGCACTGTAATAACGGTCATGATGAGATGTGGGTGTGTCCGTGGAAATCAGCGGCTGTTTATGTGAAGAAGGAAGTCAATGTGATGGGAGGGTAGAAGTTCAGTGGAATGGAAGGGTGGGGCACAGGAAGGATTATTACCCTTGTATTGGACATGCGAAGAGAAGGCAGGAGGTATGGTAGAGAGGGCACCAATGAGCCAGGAACTGATATTGCTGGAAAAGGTGGGAAATAATGAGGGGCAATGATGTAATTTAAAGTAGAAGGGAGGGAGAAGGATCTGGAAGTGGGAGAAGAATGAGGAGGGACCCTCTGTCATCTCCAGGTCTGGTGTGTGATAGACGGGAGAGCTTTCTAGTCACTGGAATGTGGGGTGAAGGGTGAGGTTTCTTGAGAGGCAGAAAGAAAGGGCCTTGATGCAAATATAAAGCACTTAGCCCGCTGTCTGCAACAAGGTGAGCTCTCCATAAATGCTCAGTTTTAATTGTTTTGTCAGGAGTCAATGAATTATTGAGGAAAAGGATATATCAGAAAAGGATCAATAGCAATACTTCTAAATTCTAATCCATACATTCAGTCAATGTTATCAAAATCTGTGTTAACTCAAAGGATTAGTTAAAACTGTTCGCTGATCTAAATGTCTTCCTAAAAGCTGGGAGCTATAAAACTCAGGCAATATTGGACTTTCCAATAATGTTTATATATTGACTTGCAAACATAGCATTAGAACGTTTAAAAAACTCACATTTCCCATCAGGATAAGGGTAAATGGTTTTATTTTTACATTCCCCCTTGAGCAAACATGGTTTACTTTTTATAGACTCACAACTTTACAAGGTTTTTGGGGACTACAAAGGGAATGGGGACATGGCACAATGATAATTCTTGGCTTCTTACAGCATCTTCCTTTTGTATAGCAAACTGTGTCTCGCTGTAACTAATGTTATGAGTAGAATATCTCTCAAGAAATGTTTTCACTCTGAGTTCCTGAGCTCAGAATGTGATCTGGCATATTTTACTACTGGAGTAAACCCTTAACCTCAAAATATTAAGTAAGAGTGAGGTCTTTTGGATTTAAAAAGTGGATTGAAAGATACTCTGGAAAGGATTAATCCTGCCTCTATTCAGTGAAATTTATTAGACATTTTCAGAACTCTGTGACACTGAGGTATTCTCTTTCCCCAGTTATGATTTCCAGTTGCACAGGATCATCCTAGCTAGTGTTTCACAGAAGAGGTCATCTGTCAGTTACACAGCTCAGGGATGCAGAGGGCAACATCCTAGTTCCAGGAATAGCATCTTCCTCTGGTGGAAGGGTGCCTGACACTTCATCTTATGTGAATTCTCTACAGCACTGTGTAACACTTCCTCCTTCTTCAACCTTTCTTCTCTCTTGGCTTTTGTGACCATGGTCTCTCAATTCTACTCTGATTTCTTAATTTTCCATCTTAGTTTCCTTCATTGGGCTTATTCTTCTTTTGTGTCTCTGAAATTACTTAATTAACCCCATTTAGTTATTACTGTGGGCTGAATTGCATCCCCCACCAATTTCATACTTTGAAGTTCTAACCCCCAGTGTGTTGAAATGTGATTGTATTTGGAGATGGGGTCTTTAAGGAGGATAGTTAAGTTGAAATGAGGTCATTAGGGTGGGCTTAATCCATTATGACTGGTGTCCTTATAAGAAAAGGAGATTAGGACACAGACAGGAACAAAGGGTAGAGCTGAACCACTGGCCATCTTCATTCCTCCTTGGATGTTTTTCACAGACATCACCCCAACTCCCAATCTCTTGCCCTTCTAACTCAGCCTTACTGTCTGCTTTCCTGGGGACCCATCAACACAATGCTCTAGTCAGCTCACTGTAGTCTGTTTACCCATAGATAAAGCAGTAGGATGCATAAGTGGATAGCAGAGTCATGCTAACACATGGAAATATTTATGCCCATTTAAAAAGTTGATTCACAAAGTAGTACCAGATTTTCTCATTGCAAGTTTTTATTTATTTTTTATTCAGGGGCTTTTACAGTTAAAATATTCTGGAAGTTGAACAGGAAAACTAAATTGAATATAAATCTAAGTTAATTGCAGATGCAAAATTTTTGTTTGAAATGTAAGCACTCCCCCACTTCCTTTACCCAGAGTTGGGTTAGTGTTCTGTGAACTGCACACAGACTTTTCTTGCTTATTATGGAATTTGCTTTTTATATTTTTGAAGCAGCTAAATTCAGAGGCACCAAAACCAAACTGGTCTCACATTTAGATTAAGTACCTTCTGTGGCTGAGCTGCTTCCTCTTGCGTGTTTGATTGTCACCCAGACTTAAAGATGGTGGTGAATAAACTCTATGCCTTCCACTTTGACCCTCTCTTGCCTTTCTGATTTCCTACTACAGTTTGTGACACCATGGGCTTAATCTTCAGTGGATTCAGATATTGGCATTACAAGTGGCTATCATTTTTTTCCTATATTCAAAGTCCTTGACAGTAGCTCCCAGAAGACGTCACGTGGCTCCTTAACAGTGCTTGAGACAAGAGCAGGAGAGGATAGCCCTTCTGTTTCTTCACTCAGACACTTACTAGATGAAATCTATTTCCCAAGTAACTTTTATATAAAGAACATAATCTTTTATTTCAGATACTTTCATTGGCTTCCCATCACCCATTTTTTCCTTCAACTCTTCAAGCTGTGGTATCTTAGGATGTTCAGGCTGCTGTAACAAAATTCCACAAACTGGGTGGCTTATAAATACCAGGAATTTATTCCTCACAGTCTGGCATCTGGAAATCCAAGATCAGGGTTCCAGCATGGTGGGGTGAAGACCCTCTTCTGGGATGCAGACCCCTTATTGTGTCCTTATGGTGGAAGGGGCAAGGGAACTCTCTGAAGTCTCTTCTATAAGGGCACTAATCCCATTCATGAGGGCCCCACCCTCATGACCTAATCACCTCCCAAAGGCCTCACCTCTGAAAACCATCACACTGGGCATTGGGATTTCAACATGTGAATTTGAGGGGCACACAGATATTCAGACTATAGCATGTGGACTTTGAGATTTATTGCATCTTTAGCTGTCATTCCCCTTCTTTTCTCCTTATTAACAAATTTTCTCAGACCTTCTGTTCCTCCCAGGCCAACATCCTCAACATCTCTTCCCCGTCTTCTCTGATTAACTAAAGATTACCAGACTGCTTGCCAGCTGTCCTTGATTTACCAATATCTCTTTTGATCTTCAGATTCCTTCTTAAGACCTATTTCCTCCTAAAGGCCTATTCTAACTGCCTTCAAATGATTTCTCTTTCTTTGGTCATTATCATAACACTTTCTTATCCGTGACCTTATTTGTGCAAGTGTAATAAGACACTTACCTGGTGGGAGCATAATGCCTGCGCTTGAGAGAAGCAACTGGCAAATTCACCAATTTCTGCTGTTTCATACAACTTCAGTCAGATTACCCTGCCTTTGTTACCATCCCAGGTGTGTGTGAATAAATGAGAATATGCCCCCAAATCACCATCTTCCATTTACAGATTGAGGGAATAATTTGGCTTCTTTGTGAGTATTAGTTATTTGCTGTCAGAATTAAGGAGTTTATTTAAGCTAATGAACAATTATACTATAAGTAGTCAGAGTGCTGAGTCCAAAAACTTGCTAATTCTTCTCTTGCCCTGAAGGGTTAGCCGCCCTTTGTCCTGTAGTTGAACACACCTATGAGAATATCTATAAGGGAACCTCATTCATACCAGGCTGTTTGTAGGTACCTGCTTACTTATCTTCCTGCTAATCCAGACCTCTAGTATCCTTTATTGTCTTTTTGTTCCTGTTTCCTGATACTGTCTGCCACAGACTGAATATTTGCACTGCCTCCCCAAAAATTAGTGTTAAAATTTAATCCCCAATGTGATGGTACTTGAAGGTGGAGTCTATAGAAGGCAATTAGGTCATGAAGGCAAAGTTGTCAGGAATGGGATTAGTGTCCTTATGAAAGAGGCCCCAGAAGACTCCCTCCCCATTTCTGCCTTGATAAGAGGACACAGCAAGAAGATGGCCATCTGTGAACCAGGAGGAAGACTCTTACCAGACACTGAACCTGCCAGTGCCTTGATCTTGGACCTCCGAGCCTCTGGAACTGTGAGAAATAAATTTATGTTGATTATAAGCTAGTTAGTCTGTGATAGTTTTGTTATAGCAGCCCAAACAGACTAATACGTTGTAGAAATTTGATAAGTGTTTATTTCTAAATTATTTGGATTTTGTTCAATGTAACATTGGCTTATTCTTCACATCAGAACTGTCTGAAAGTCAGCTGGAAGTTTCACAGTAATTTATTCATAGTGTTTACTCACAGCTGTGCCATCTGCACCTTGGGTAGAGAAGGCAAAAGTCTTCATTGTTCTGTCAGCTGCAATTGGATGAAATGATAAGTCACTCGTGAGACAGTCGGGTGATGCTCCTTCTAGGTCTGGCTTCTGGGTGACTGCAGTGCACACACTTCGTTTCCTGGTTTGTCCTTTCCATAAGGAGGTTGCAATCGGAGTGCTTTTATTCCATGCTAAGCTGTTCTCTTTGCCTTTTGGCTATTGTAATAATCAGTGCGTTGGGTGAGGATTAAATTGGATTTGTGTGTTGTGGCCTATTTCAGAGCAGGAGAGGAAACGTTACAGTCTTCTCAAGAATCACCACTCTGTGGTCACTTAAAACTCCAGTAGACAAAGTGCCGGAGAACATTCCATGGAGGGCTGTTTCAATTGGTGACCTTCCCGTCTAGGGTCTAAGGTGGATCTGTATTATCCAGCCTTTAGGCTGCAGAACTCTTTCAACTCTCAATCCCCAAATCCTAATGAGACTAAATAGTCTTTTGTTTTAGTAAGTATATAGAAGCTGTCCCAAAACTTTTAGATTTCATGGACTGGTAAATTTCCACACACAAAAAATATTTTGAACACTTGCTTATATTGGTTCCTTTTTTCTTTTTTTTTTGGCCAGGTTAGAGTAGTCAAAAAAAAATCATCAAACATTTTTTTTCTAGAAATATCTATTGTAGCAGATGCTATGTCTTCCTTCCTCGCTGGAAGAACTCCGGTTTTGTTTGGGAGTCTCCCCCTCTCCCATGTGAGTCATTGTTAATTATTGACCAGTCTAGGGTTCTGAGTCCATGCCCTTGACAGTGATTGGTTTAGGAACAGGCACATGATCTTATTCTGGATAACAATGTGCATGAAGAGGGCTTTTGGAGGCTATGCAGATCATTTTCCATTTGCTTCTCTCCATCCAGAACCATTCTCTGTTTTTCTTGGCCTTTCTGGCCTGTAAGGATTGCCCCACGAAGGCTTCCCTGTCTGCCGGCTTCCCACCGAGTTTGGCTAATGGGGACACTGCTAAGAGCTAAGAGTATTTACCACTCTCCCTCCTGACCCCTGTCCTCCTGGCAGTGATCCTGCCAGCAGCTTAATTCCTCTGAGGCACAGGGCCTGTCTGACAACCTCTCCCTTTGCAACAGCTCTCTTTGATTTCATTTCCTCTTCTTGTCTCTTAAGGACCGGAAGTAGTAATAGCTTCCTGCTGTTACTAATCCTTGGCACTTCACCATCTTTTGTTGGTCTGTCCCCTTAACACTTCTGCTCAGGGTCTTTAAATGGTCCCTCTGTCAAATTCACTTCAATTAAATTCTGTGAGTATACCAGCTCTTCCCTATCCAAACTTTGTCTGATATAGGGGGCTCTTGGGAATGGTTCTTAAAAAGAGACATAGAGGAGGACCTAGACCTCTTGTACTGGAGGTGGTTGTGTCAACAGGTGACCCCAGGACCTTTGTGGCTGCCATCTGGAACAGTGAGGGGGCCTAGGTTAAGGGAAGCCAACATGACATGGATGGCAGAGAAGGAGAGCCAAGGATCTGTGTCCTTGAGGCTGCTGTGATCTTTGAATGAACCAGTTCTGGAGATGCTGGGAAGCATGCTATTGAGTTAAGACATTTCCTTATTGGTTATGCTGGTTTGAGTTTTGGTCTTGTGTTCCGTGAGGCTGAAAATTTTCTTAAGTTTAATAAAAAAAATAAGTAGGGTGCAATAACAAAATCATGGGGTGGATATGGGGAGATCTACTGAATGATCACTCAAATCTGGGTGATAGCTGTGTTTTCTCATGGGCACCCGCTCCACAGTGGACAGTCAGTGTGTCAAGTACAGTGAACAGAGGTACATTTAAAATGATTTGAACAATGAAAAGAGATGATGAACAATATGCATTAAGACCCTGCTCTCTCCCTCACCTGCTCTTGGTCCCTCTTGTGGTCCTGCTCATGGCCGTGGCTTCTCCTGCCCTGGGCCTCCAGGCCGGCTTGCTCTGTGCTTTCTGACATGTGAGCTTGGACTGGGGCTTCCCCCTGTCATTCTACCTGCTTTTGCCCCCTAGGATTCTCTAGAGTGGAACCTCCTACCATCCTTGAACCTCCATTGCTGCCATTTTCATCTTGTTAAAGCCATTCTTTCTGAAAAATATCATAATTAAAAAAAAATCTTCTCCAATCTGTTTTCAGGACATTTTAATTTCAAAAGCTCTTGCCTATGGAGTTATTCTTCTCAGTTGTAAATGCTATCACAGCTGATATAATGGGTTAAATTCCCCTTTTTTCCAGGCCTCCATCTTTGGGCCCCCTGCTTCTTTTTACTTCTTTGACTCTTTGCCTTCTCAAATCTGACTCCTTCCAACCTTTCCCTTCCAACTCTCAGAAACAAAGTAGGAAGGAGAAACAAGAAAATAGAGGGATGTCAAAATGATTATTTTCCAATGAGAGCAGGAGAGACTGAAGATAAGAGAGAAGGTCTTTGAGGCCTGGTGTTTCCATGATCCTATTAACCTAATGCTAGCTTGAAAGGAGGACTTGTCATTTCTTCTTGGGTGAGCTGTTTGCATGAGTGATGCTGGATTTAGGGGCCATGGATGAAAATTATTCTATGAAAATTATACAGTAATCCGCTGATTTACCCAACCTAGTGGGTAAGTCAGGGAAAATGATCAGTTCATCCACTGAAAATAAATTCTTTCCGTTGGAAGATAGTAAAAGGCATAGGAAGACATTGAATAAATGCTTTCTGATGGTGTGGGTGCAGGCCAGGAGCCACTGAGGTCTGGAGGCCTTTCCAGCTGAACGGCTGGAGAGCTCTTAAGCAAGAACAGATGTGCTGAGAATTCACAGAGTCAGATATTTTCACTGTAAGGGGAAGATGTTAAAAGGGTAGGGCTCTAAAATGAAAACCTGGCTCCTTGCAACGTATAAGGCTAAATGAGGTTCCCAGTCAAAAAGACCCTGGGCTCTGTTTTGGGTCCCTCCCTTTTCCCTGGATTTGGGAAATTAGGGAATTTACTCCGCCTTTCTAAGCTTTCAGTATCTTTATAACACTGAAATAATCAGTCCTGTTCTGCTCGTCTCTCTGGGGAGACAGGATCATGTGATACAGAATGATAATGTGTGGTGATGTGTACCACTCCACACATATGGTACCACTGAAGTTTTACTCTCACATGTGACCTGGTTGGTTGGTCACCAGGGATTGTGAACGCTACCAGTCAGCGCCTCCTGTAGGGGTGGGCTGGAACAGGCACATCTCTCCCCCTGGGGAGCTTGGCTAGAAGAAATCATGTAACCAAAGCTTTGCACCCTGCACTGTGCATGGCAGTGGAGGGTGAGGAGCATGAAGACAGCTCAGCCTTGCCGTTATAGACGTGCCTGCTTTTACTGTCAGACTTCAGAGAGGACACTAAATTTAATAATGACTTGATCATATCTGGCATTTTAAAATCAAATAATGCTTGTTTAAGAAAATTTTAAGTAGGTACATTTTTATTCAAAGTCTGTTGGCCTCTCCTTTTAAGTATTTCTTAAATCTGTCCACTTCTGTCCATCAGCACCACTGCTCATGCCAGGCCTGCATCACCCCCATCTTGATCATCATGCCACCCCTGGCCTTGTCTCTTTCACTGTGGTCTTTTTACACTGCCTCCATAGGCCCCCAGCCCCGAGCAAAGCTGCTATCCATGCCCACCCAGAATCTTCTCTAGGACTCTAGTCTGATTATGTCGCTTCCCTGTTAACCTGCATCAGAGTCTCCCTGTCACCTTCGGAATAAAGTCAGAATTCTTTACAGAGCATACAGAGCCCCAGCTTACCTCTCCAGCCCCGCTGCTCACTACTGCCCCATCCACACTCAGGCCAGCCAGCACGCTGTCAGCACCCAGCCCTCCCGTGCCTGGCTGGCTTCTTTCCTGCTCTGCTCTTCTTCCCCTGCTGAGTTCAGACTTCGTGCCTCCCCACAGCTGGACTAGGCTGCTCCTTGTGCTCCTGGAACATGCGTGCCCAATGTTCCCCCTTCACACTCAGCTGACAGGCTCGCTTCTCGCTTCTCTGAGAAATGGGAACTCTCTCTACTTCCTACCAGACCTGTCATCCGGCATTCCTTTCTCCTCCTTTCCTCCAGGTGCAGTTCTCAAACTGTCCCTTTCCCATTCAAGGTGAACCCCTCTGCTTATGCTCTGGACACTCCCCCACACCTTCTCAAGGACTCCTGCTTTGAACCTCCCCTCTATCTTCAACCTCATCAAGCCCTCCCTTTCTTCTGGATGACTCCCATCAGCCGGCAAACATTCTTCATGCTCTCCTTGGGCCTTTCAAGGATCTCCAGCTGCCCTGCCATATCTGTTTCATTCTTCAGGAGGAGTCTTCCTGCCTCAGCTCTTCTGCATGCCTGTCAGGCTGTTTGACTGCAGTAGCCCTGCCCAAGGGAGTCAGTGACCTCCTCTTTGCACACCCAGGGCTGCGTTTCTGTCCTCATTGGGCTCCTCCCTCTGCAACTCTCACCACCTTGCTGGGGCTGCCTCCTGATTCCTCCCCATCTACCAAGCCCTCTCTGCCCTGTTCCTGTGCCCTTGTCTTTCCTGCTACTCTCGGTGGGTGTTCTTAACTTGACCCACAGCTTTAAATAACATTTATTTGCTGGTGGTTCCTGAATTTACAGCCTCAGCCCGGACCACTTTTCTGCACTGTGGACTCTTGCATTCAGCTGCCTACTCCACATTCCCATGTCACTGTTCCACAAGCATCTCAAATTTAATGTGTCCTGGAATGAACTCTTCATTCTTGCCACTTCAGTCTATGGCTTCCCGTCTTCCCCATCTCAATAAATCACATCTTCACCTACCCAGTTGCTCCATCCAGAAACCTGGACAACCTACTTGTCTCTTCTTTTTTCCTACCCTGAGTCAATTTGTCAGATGTTCCCATTTAGCCCATCTCCAAAGCTTATCTTGAGCCTGACCACTTAGCCCCACCTATTCTCTCCCCATAGTCCAGGCTACACTCGGCTCTGGGAGTGGTCCCCTATTTCCACCTGGGGAAAGCAGCTGTGATCTCTGCCTACAGAGCATCCAGGGAAACTGTGATGCCTGCCTGAAACCTTCAGTGGTTCCCCATCATACAGCTCACACGGCCCTACATGGTCTGCTCTGGCCATTCATCAAACTCTCCTTTCTCCCGGTCCCCACCCTTTTGCATCACACTCAGCCCATGGCTGGCTCCCCTCACGTCCACTCCCTTGGTTCACTGGTGTATACTCATTCTCCGGGAGCTACTGGCGACACAGATACTGTGTGAACAAATATTTGCTTTGATTGCTAAATTTATTGCTGTGTGCTAGATCCTGGAGTAACCAAGATGAGCCAGACAGAATGCTCTTAGTCTAGTGAATGACACAAATGTGTACACATAGAATATTGTTTAATGTGGTAGGTGTGATCATGAGGAGCAGGCAACCCTGGGGCTAGAAGAAGCTTAGAAAAGGTTTTCAGGGAAATAAATATTTGAAGTGAGTTGATGAACCTCTATAGAAATCTAAAACAGTATATGAAAACAATAACTCAGGAAGTAGGATAATGGAAAAATATGTAGGCATATTAATATTTGGTGGCTTCTGGCTTTTAGCTTGGTGAAATTTTTTTTCTATTTTAATATTTCCAAATAATTCTATCATGAATTTATTATTTTTTTAATTATAAAAAAGGTAAAAAAAACTTGGTGGGAAATAGTTCTTTGACACACACATGTACACACATGTAGTGGTATCTTAACACAAGACAGGTAGGGACGTCTTGCAATGAGTTTTCTCATCTGTTTCTGGAAATCAGCTACAGTTACTGAAAGTAAAACTTCTTGAAATAAATTTTCCCCAAACAGGAAAAAAAAAAGTAGAAGAAAGAAAAAGTGAGAAAAAGGATGAAATCCTTTTCCTCAGTTTATGAGTTGAGCAGGTAGCTGGTAAGGATGAGGAGGACAGAAAATAGGATTTTTCTTGTCATGTTCCACTTGTAAAAGTCAGTGGATATTTTTACAGGTACTAGCTAGTCCTTCCTGAAAATCCTCTAATGGGGACAGGCTGTGAAGCAGCAATAGGAAAGATAAATGCTTTTCTGGAGAGTAATTTTAGTGCAGGGTGGAAAATGTGAAGAGAAAAAAAATTAAAGATCAAATGGAAAATCCATCCACAGGCCAACCCACACCACAGAAGCGTCGAGCACCATGTTTCCTAATTAGTCCCTGCACCAGGCAGGGGCCTCTGCAAATGCCCCTCCCCTCGTGGCGGGCTGCCTGGCGGGGAGCATGTGTTTGTATTGCATGCCTTATGGGTGGCTATCATTTTGCGGGGAGCAGACTTGGAAAGACCACCAAGCGGTGACCTTTTTCCCCTTATTCACAATGCAAATATATTTTTCTGTAATGGGTATTTAGATGTTTCTGAACAGAGCATTCAGAATGCAGGCGTGCGTGCGTGCGTGTGTGTGTGTGTGTGTGTGTGTGTGTTGCAGGTGGGGGCTGCTTTCAACCTTTGATCTCTTTTCAACTCAGCTCCTCTTTCTGTCCAGGTCACTAAGACTTGGGTCTCCTCCTCCTGTTTTACCTCTATGCTGAAATGATCCCCCTTTAGTGCCCTTCTGAAGTTTAGAGTTTTCCATGCTCCTCATGGCAAGCTTTAGTGTTTCCAGTTGTCCTGACTTGCAATCTCCAGTAACCACCTAGCTGTGGGAAGCAAAAAGGGAAATGATGCTGTAATGAGATAAACTGGTTTGTATGCGGGCTTCAGTTTTCTCCCCTCCCCTTTGCTCACACAGCAATGTCTTTCTCCATAGGGGTTTCAAAGTCAGAGAATTTGAAATCACAGAGACTGTCCCGAAGATTTGCTGAAAGCTCTATACTTGGACCTCCTTAATAACCTCAAAAAATCTGAGGATATGTGACTTCTCTCCTGGGACAGCTCACTGGATGATACAGACCTGTTCTAAACAAGGGCGGCTAGTGGCTGGAAGCAAGAGTCACACCCCACACCCAGAGCATTGAGCTATTTTAATTCTGGTCAAAGCACCTTTCACTCCCTCCCAGGCAATCAGTATTTTCTAATGGTTGACTTTTAAGACATCAAAATAGTAGGACCCATGGGCGTAATTTCACATTTAATTTAAAACAATAGACAATCCCAAGGGACTTCGCATAAAGGAGGTGGTCCCTGGTCTGGTCTAAAGATACCTGTTGTATTATATCCCAAAGGCCCTTTTGGTGGAGATTGTCCAGGCAGTAACTGGGAATGTTTACTCCCCTTGCCTTCAACCCCCAGTCTAAAGATATGTCCATTCTTCTATTTTAATTATTATCCTTTGAGAGGTTTAATCAGGTCTGGTTAGGTTTAGAATTAAGTTGGAACCTGGCTTGGAGGGGTTTTATTGATTTATTTTTTACTTTGGCTATAATTAAAAATGGTACAACGGGGTCAAGGAAATTCAGACAAAATCTCTATTTTGTCCTCTTGTTGCTGAGAACCTGCCTTGATAAAGCAGTGATTTTAGATGATGACTGTTGAAATCATGAGTTCAGGGGAGCTTCCTTACAGAAAGCTGGCATGAGCCTCAAGATGGCCAGAACCCACTCCTGCCCAACTGACTTAGGGCGGTCAAGGTCTTCCTTTGCCTAGGACTGTCTCAGTTTTAAAACAGACCATCTTAAATCCTGGGAAACCCCTCAGTCTTGAGAAAATCAAAGTGGTTGGTCACTTACTTGGAATTAAAGTTTGAATGAATCAAAGCAATGAGATAACCAGGAAATACACCTGATACCTGGTTTTAGTTTCCTTTGTGTGTAGGATGGACCCTGCTCACACTTGTTTCACTAAAGGGCATAAGGGTGGAGATGGAGAAGAAGTAGAGAAAAGAGGTGGACATGGACTATTTCTGTGCACTCAAGGCAGCTTATTTTTAACAGTGGCCAAATTTAGATAACCCAGGGGGACATGTGATAGCCACAGAAGTTGAACCTAAGCTAAAGAAAGCAATTTCTGCTCAAAAATAATGGGATGGAGAATGAATCTTTGTGTACAGAATCTTCCTGAATTCTTAGGCAGACATAGATACTTTTTCCCTGTGTGCACCCTGCTCCCCATCAACAAACCTAAAAATTTTCAATTTGTGTGTGCACATAGACCCCTGGTGAGGAGAGACTGTGTCTTTTCATATTGGCATTTCTAGCACCAAGCACTGTGACTCGTACATAGTGGGTGCTTAATAAATTGAAAAATAAAGTAATAAATGCACACCCGGGGTCAGAGGATTGTTAAAGGAAAATGAGGTGTTCTCATCTTCACTTTCAGATCCTTTGTGGAGCAGGGTATGAACATTGTATTTGTGAGTTTTATTTTCACTTTACTTTTTTCCCTTTTAGATTCATTAAAAGGGGTAATGCAATTGTTTATCATTTTTTTTCTTTTTTGATGAGTTAGAAAAAAATATTTTCACAAGTATCTGTCCTGCTCAGGGTGTCCATCAAGAGAACCCACCAGCCCTCATCACCCTCACAAATTGGCTGTCTGGTCTCCATATCCTTCATGTGAAGGGACATAGTCCCACCTTTCCCAGGTGTGCTTGGTAACTGTTTGCCTGGCTGCCATCACTGTCCAGCTGCTCCATGAGGACATTATCCCTGATATATATGCCTCTGGGACCCCAGTAAGCCCAAGGGAGAGGGTGTATGGAAGGCTTCCATGTCCTACTGGGGAGTTGAGGTAAGCCCTATAGAGTCCTCCCTCCCTCCCTCCCTTCTTTCCTTTCTTTCCTTCCTTTCCTTCTACTGAGAAGACAGCCATCTATGAATCAGAAAAAAGGCCCTCACCAGACACTGAATCTGCTGGCACTTTGATCTTGGACTTGCCAACTTCTGGAACTGTGAGAAAGAAGTGTTTGTTGTTTAATTCACCTAGCATGTGGTAATTTGTTGTAGCAGCCTGAACTAAGATGAGGGTCTGGCATATATCAAGCGCTCAGGAAGTATTTGCTGGATGAATGTGTCTGACATAGTGGGTGTGGTCCCTGCAGAAGGTTCACTCTGGCCCCAGCCCTCAGGATAGAGGCCGGCCTTGTGAAGGCTCTAGTGGTGAAGGCAGTGTCACTCTCTGAAGCATCACATATTGAAGCCAGGTTTTAACAATTTCTCGAATCTCCTCCTTTCCATTCCCACTGTGACTGCCTTTGTTTACCCTTTTAATATTTTCCCTGGACTCCAGCCAGGACAGTCTAACAGTGCTGTCCTCAAACTTCCCCCTCTCCTGCTGTGGGACAGCTTTACTCCTCAGCACTCTCTCCTTGCAGGGTGAATCCTTCCAAAAGGTCGATCACCTCTTTATCAAAATAAGCAATGTGGTGAGCTCATTCTTCTGGTTTTCCTGACATTCCCAATATCTGAATCTTTGTGTTGTACACACCTTATAAAGCTGGATACAGTTGACACTCACTGAGTCACTGAATGACTAGAGCAACCCAGCAGTGTATGAATGGTTGCCTGAAAAAAAAAGAGAAAGATCCATTATTAACTGCTTTAGGATAGAAGTTGAAAACTGGAGGCTTGGGGGCTGGATCATATCTGCAGACATGTTTTCTAAAAAATATTTTGAATAGGGTACCAGTTTAAGAAATTGGGATATTTTACATTAAACAATCTGGATTTATGGCTTCTCTTGGCATCGCTGCACTGGTCTTGTTCCTAAAGATCAGAGTCAGTTGCCCACCCCTGCCCCAGCCGCCTCTTCTTGGTGGTTCCCCTTGGGACTGGTCTCTATGTTACCTGCTCAGTGTGTTCAGCCTCAGAAGCATGACCAATGCTCTGCTGTGGTGTGTTCATGCTCGAGGCCACCACGTGTGGGATGTGTCAGAGGCCATTGCTGCCCCAAGGCTGCATCCCATCCCTGCTGCCTACGTGCCTCCTTGTCCCTGCAGTAGGACAACATTTGAAAACCTGGTTTCCAATTTGAACTCAGCCTTATTTAGAGAATTCATCTCCCTCTTCTGGGCGTCAGAGTCCTTATTTATAAAAATGAGTGGTCCAGGCAGATGAGCTGTGAGGTCCTCGATTGCCTGAGATTCCTATGAGTTTATTCTGAAGTGTTTGAGTGTGCAGTGTCTTCCTGCTGCAAGACCCAGGACTGGTGGGGAAGGGACCCTAGTGGGAGTCTTGTCTGACTCAGGGAGAATAGCCCATCACCCTCTGTCAAACCTCAGCAGCCAGTCAATGATTTTGTGGCCAAGGGCATTTCTGAAACACTGGATGTGCTCCCCCAGCTTATGGCTCTGTGTAAGCTGTAAAATGCACACTCAACACTTGATGTTTTTCATGAAGATTAAAGAATTCTCAAGTGCAAGTGACAAGGTTGATATATGAGGATAGCCTTAACACTGTGCTTTTTTGTCTTCAGAAGCATTTTTCTCAGTCATGGCTTTAACCTGACATCCAGACAACAAAGCTCCCTGATTACATTTCATAAGAAAATTTAATAACCCCCTTATTGAGTATTTTTGCTACAGCCTTGGATTAACCTTTAACAAATGAAGCTTTAGTTGCCATGCAGCCTCAAGAACATTCTCCCTGTGATGAATGTGTCTAAGTCTGCATGTACCTGAGGACACTGGGGGCTGGGAGGTCACCCGGGTTGGAATGGCCCCCAGGAAGCCAGCTCTATCAAAATCAAAGATGCCAAGACACCAGGAATGACTTCCAGGGCTCAGAAAACCCAACTGCCCTCTGCTGCTAAGCTACAAAATATAGAAGAAATCCTTCTCCAGAAATATAAATATTAGACTTAATAAACAGCAGAATCATCCCCCTTTTCTTTTAAAATGGTCATCTATTTACAGATTGGGCAATGGCTTACTGTGGGTCATAGCAGTTGAGGTGGGGGGGCGATGCTGTGACTGAGCAACTGGTGTTGTCATGGAAACTAATCTACATTGTATGGACAGGGAAAAATGGATCCAAAATATCCCTATTTCTTGTGAATATCTCATCACTGTTACAAAGCAGTTCTTATTTACTGTTTAGCAGAGGCTAGTCCAGATGTACAAGCTTGAAGAGAATTTGAAAGAATTTGAAAGAAAACCTGTGGAAAGAATAGGATCTTTCCAAATTGCTGTTCCAATGCTTTAAAATTTTTTTTTTGTTTTAAATTGAAGTACAGTTGATTTACAATGTTGTGTTAGTTTCTGTTGTACAGCATAGTGATTCAGTTATACATATGTATATATTTTTTCATTGTAGATTATTACAAGATATTGAATATAGTTTCCTGTGCTATACAGTAGGACCTTGCTGTTTATCTCTTTTACATATAGTAGTTTGTATCTGCTAACCCCAAACTCCTAATTTATCCCTCCCCTTCTCTTTCCCCTTTGGTAACCATAAGTTTGTTTTCTGTGTCTGTGAGTCTACTTCTGTTTTGTAACAAGTTCATTTGTATCATTTTTTTAGAGTCCACATATAAGTGATGTATTTGTCTTTCTCTGACTTACTTCACTTAGTATGATCATCTCTAGGTCCAACCATGTTGCTGCCAGTGGCATTATTTCATTCTTTTTTATGGCTGAGAAGTATTCCATTGTGTGTGTGTGTGTGTGTGTGTGTGTGTGTGTGTGTACACATGTATATAACTACATGGTCTTTATCCATTCATCTGTCAGTGGACATTTAGGTTGCTTCCATGTCTTGGCTGTTGTAAATAGTGCTGCTATGAACATTGGGGTGCTTGTATCTTTTTGAATTAGAGTTTTCTCCAGATATATGCCCAGGAGTGGGATTGCTGGATCATGTGGTAAGTCTATTTTTAGTTTTTAAAGGAATCTCCATACTGTCTTCCATAGTGGCTGCACCAAACTACGTTCCCACCAGCAGTGTAGGAGGGCTCCCTTTTCTCCACACCCCCTCCAGCATTTATTGTTTGACTGCTCTATTGCTCTTTTTCCTGATTTTGTTAGACGATATTACAACAGATCCTCCTGCATGATTTTGCCATGCTGCCCAGGCAGACCAACAGGAATTTTGATTGCCTGTCATTTTATTGTGATGGTTTTATAGCTCTTTTGAGGAAATGAGTGTGTAATGCAAATTTGTAATTTTTTTTGTGGTTATATTGGATAAACACAAGGTTTGAATTACTTTTAGTAACTCTCTTTTTTAGAGTTTAATTTTATGACTTTTTTTTCTCATTTTTCAGGTAAGCTAAGCCTAGAAATTAATGATTGACACAAAATGAAAGTAAATAAGTATTACATGCTTCAGTGTATTTGCATGATACATGATGTATTTTTATTACATAAAAAGTTTTTTAGTATATATACATGTACATAGTATATATTTTATATATGTATATGTCCTTAACACTTACTTGTTTTAACAAAAGCATTTATTCCTTAGTATATAC
This sequence comes from Vicugna pacos, assembly GCF_048564905.1. Lineage (NCBI taxonomy): Eukaryota > Metazoa > Chordata > Mammalia > Artiodactyla > Camelidae > Vicugna > Vicugna pacos. The sequence continues at coordinate 18,598,076 of NC_133021.1, read as the reverse complement.
TAGGTCATATGTGCTAAAAGCTCTATTTGTACTGCTATATCTGTTTGAGATCAAGATCTCTGGCTTCCAGATATATTTTTAATTGAGACCAGCTGGGCCCCTGTACATTTTGAGGAAATTATTTTTGACCCTGGTTGTGCTCCTCTAGGCTCTGCACCCAGATGCCTTTTTTCTGCTTCCCTAGGGAGGTGACTGGTTAGGGGCCAGCACCAAGGTCCCAAGGCCTGGGGAGGACACGTTAGGTTTCAAACCAAAACTGTCCAGTAGCCTGTCCTCACGGCTGAGCATACACCAGGGAGGGATGACCTGGTCCCTTGAGGGGTGTGCACTAGTGTGTCTTTCCCTGTCATGTAAGCGAGGTAACTTTTGCTGAGGCTGGACAGGCCCTGGACTAGGGTATCCACTATAGATTCCAGATTCAGCATCCCCATCACCAACTCAGGACAATCTGTCGATGTGTTTCTACAGGAGATGTGGAGATGCTGATGGCATGGCCCACATCCTATTTTTTTTCTCTGTCAAGCACAGGCACGTCCCATCGCAGGAGGAAGAGGATGGAGTGGGGATGCTTGGGATTAACTGTCTTAGAGGAAAAGGAAAATCTGATCTGTGAAGACACATACTGTAAAACACCTTGGTTTCTTCAGTGCTTTGTGTTCTGTGGAAGATGGAAGTGAAATGGGCACTGATCTGGGACCTAAGTGTTCCCTTGCCCAGGACTTTGTGATGATCACCATGGTGTCTGTGACAGCATCAGTGTCCAGTTAGGGACAACAGAAGGGCAATATCTCCCAACTACTGACTCCATGTAGCAAAGTGAGGGGGTTATGGGCCCATGGAAGCTCTCAGTCCCCTCTTCTCCCACTGGGAGTTCATGAGGGCATTGCCCATGGCCTCCCCAGGGACCACGATCTGCCCAGCTTCACTCTTGCTGTTCCAGGTCATGTACTCTAGTATTAGAATTTCTTCTCCTCTTTCCTTCCCTACTGGGCTTAAAAAAAATCTCTCACTCCCTTGTTTAAGGACCTGAAAGGGCTGCTGTCATGAATGAAAAGGAGGGAGACCTTCACTGTCTCCCACATACAAGGGAACATGTCCTGAAAGTGACGTATCTTTGCATCTTTGGGACATTGTCACAGGACTGTGGGAGTCGAAGCCCAGACAAGTAGTCTAAGGTTATTCAACAAAGCAGTCCTGTCCTCACTGTGACTTAAACCATTAGCACTTCCTTTCCTCAGGGATCAACTTAGTGCTGCCTCTTTACAGTGAGTTGTTGCCGCACAGAGCATGGCCAGGGCCTCAGCATCCTATCCATGGCCTCAGGTGAGGTGGCTGGGGGCCGCAGTGTGCAATGCCACCGTGGGTGGGTGTGCGAAGGGGTCACCACAGGCCCCTCGTCCCAGCCAGGTCTTCCCAGGCTCATTCCCAGTTGCCTTGCTGTTTAAACAGCCTGGTAGAGAAAGCACCAGGAGAGAAGCAGTCATTTTATGGAGCGGAAGGCATTCACGGGTTGCCATAGTGATTAGGTCAGAGTGGTTGGCTTGAGGTGGCTGCAGGAAAAATGATAAAGTCAAATGGGAGGTCCAGGTGGACATGAAGCAGTGATGAACAGCTGATACTTCTTTGTGTCAGGCTGTCTCATCATTGGCATGGACACTCCACTTGACTTTGCTTGGCAGTTTAAGGCTTGGGAGTCCAGAGACTTGGCTTCAGAAGACGTGTGAAAAATACCCACTGCTCAAGGGGAGGTTCAAACTCACATGGTTGATGCTGCAGCTTCATTTCAGTTTTCTTCCACATGGGAAGGACTGCACACGTGAATGGCAGTGCTTTACCATTTATCCACGAATGGTGCACGATGCTAATGCAGTCTGGCTGAAGCAATGGAAATGTTAAAATAAAGAAAAAAATTGTCAGTAATTACATATTTATATATACACAAGTACACAGAGATACCTATCTATGAATACATAGATCTCGGATAGATAAATTTATCTGTCCAAAAGCAGCTGCGTTTTTTATGGATTAGCTGTTTAAGCAGTCGAGGGCAGTTAAGCTTAATGTGAACTTAGCCTTAAGTTAATAAACTCCCATGGGGGCTATGAATTGAGAGGGTAGTCTATATAATAGCTAATCCAAAGGCTAGTGCTTTCTTGCTGCATTATTTTCTAGATTTTGCATACTAACAATGAAGTGTTGCTTTGATGTCCTTTTAAGTCAAGTTTTAAAACATCTTTTGTTTGGTAAAACTCAAAAAGGAATTAATACACTTTTTATGGGAGATGTTTTTTTTTTTTTTTTAACTATTATAGCATTTTTCTTGTGCCTCTAACCCAGAATGCAAACATCATCTTACTGGATTCGTAACAGTTTGACTGAGTCATATGTAGATTTTGAGTTAATTCAGCTAAAATGGAGGAAAGTCTCATAAAAGTGCAGGGAAAGCCCAGGTTGCCTGGCCCCTAAGGCTGTTTTTAGTAATAAGTGAAGAAGTTAGAGATCTGGAGCCGGTGGCTTTGGCTTCTGACTTAATATTTGACAGAATTAAGAAGCCCTTTAGGTACCTAATTTCCTGCCAAGAAGAAAGTTCAATGCTCAAAAACTTAAGGATTTAAGTGTATCAATTAAAATTCAGTTGTGCGAAAATAAGGAAGTTTTGAGCATTCTCTTCATAATCACGTGCCTGTCAAGATGAAAATTTTTTTGCAACACTTTCCCAAGGTAAAGTGAACAAGTCTAAATATAAAGCTCAATGACATCAATAGCCATGTGAGTGCCACACAGATAAAAATTTAGAACCTTTCCTTCACCATGGAAAGTTCCCTTTCTCATTCATATCACCACCCCAATTTAACCACTCTTTTGAGTTCTTTCACCATAGGTAGGTTTGGTCTGTTTTTCAGCCTTAGATAAAAGGACTGTACACTATGCTTTCTTGCATAGAAATGTGTCTGGTTTCTTTCACTAGATGTAAGTAGTCTTGAATTTAAATACAGTTGAATTCATTGTTTTTCTACATATACAGTTCTATGAGTTTTAACACATAATAGATTCCTGTAACCACCAATATGGTCAGGATACGGCCCCCAAATCTCCCATTAGAATCCAAATACTCCTCCCCACAACAAATCCTGGCAACCAGTGATCTGTTCTCCATCCCTAGTGTTCTGCCTTTCCCAGAATGTCATATAAATCATACATATGCAACCTTTGATACTGGCTCCTTTCATTTAGCATAATGTGTCTGAGGTTCTTCCATGTGCAGTAATAGCTTGTTCCTTTGTATTGCTCAGTACTGTTCCTTTGCATCATATTCATTCATTCTGCTGTTGATGGTCATTGGTGCACTTACCAGTTTTTGTTTGTGAATAAAGCTGCTATGAACATTTCTGTACACTTTTTTTTGTGGACATATAGACTAACTTCTCTTTGTCATATGAGTGGGACTGCTTAATTTAAGTGTAAGTTCAGTTTTGTTAG